>NC_091991.1:158501198-159189308 GCF_044704955.1 Pristiophorus japonicus | reverse complement strand
ACCACAATCAGCCCCAACACCAGCAGCACCAGGCACACCACCAACACCAACTTTCTCTGATGCTGCACAGGATACAGGATGCCAGGGATGGCCTCACCATGGCTAGGTTTACTTCACTTGACGCTGTACGCCCTGGCTGCCACATGGTGCACCATGTTGGCACCACGCCACACTAACGCCATAAAGCATCCCTACAATGCCCAAGCCATTCCTTTCACACTCTTGACCATTGCAGGGATTACCGTTATGTCTCACCATTCACTGCAACTCACTAAGCCACTTCCACAAGGTCACACAAATCTGTCCAAGAACACAAAGTGTTGAAAATAAAGCTTTCAATGCTTGACACCACATTACCAGAAACGTCACATGAACATTGCATAAAACACCCAAGTGCCTACCCTTGAGTGTTGTTAGTTGGTATGATGGGGAAGTGATAATGTAGATAGAGAGGGATGGGTGGAGGTGCAAGGTAAGTTGGTATGAGTAAGGATGTGCAGGAGTAGGGTAGAGAAGACAGAGTGATGGGGATGTGCTGAGTGGCACAGCAGGATGAGGTTAAGTGTGGCTTTGCAGTAATGTTTCCTGATCTACTGAGATCATTGAAAGGTTTGCGCCACTGCAGCCAGGTCCTCCTGACGACTTCCCTGCTTGTGCCCTCCTGTGCAATGTGTAACCAGGCTGCGTTGGTCTCTGCATTGGAAGGGAAGAGAACATCCCTGCGTGCTGTGACTCCCTCTATAAGCATGTGGAGGGAGTCATGAGAGAGCCTGGGTGCAGCCGTGCACCTTTGTGCAGTGTTTGTCAGTGTTTGCAGCACCTCAATGCTGTAGAACACTGACAGCACAAATGTCCAAATAAATTTGCGCAAGGTCCCTTTAAGGAAATCAGTTGACGATGTGCCATCAAATGACATCATCAGACCCGCTTCCTTCAGTTGGCTGGCAAATGTGCTGGGCGGGCTTAACAAGCCCAATCAGGGGAAAATAATTTCTGACAGCGGGCTGCAGCCAACATCGAAGCCAGGACCCACCACTGACGTCGCCCATCATGGACCCACCGAGGTTGGTAAAATCCAGCCCAATGTTTAAGAAGTGTGGAGCAGTTGATAATATTAGGGAATAACCTGATAGACGTCTTTCAAAATATGGAAGGGTTTGATAGGGTAGACGTGGATAGGATGTTTCTACATGTGGGTGAGACCAAATACAGGGGCCATAAATATAAGATAGTCACTAATAAATCCAATAAGGAATTCAGGAGAAACTTCTTTACTCTAGTTAGAATGTGGAACTCGCTATCACAAGGAGTGGTTGAGGTGAATGCCATAAATGCATTTAAGAGGAAGCTAGATAAACACATGAGGGAGAAAGGAATAAAAGCTAATGCTGATAGCATTCATGAAGAAGGGTGGGAGAAGGCTCATGTGGACCATAAATACCGGTATGGATCAGTTGGGCCGAATAGCCTGTTTCTGTGCTGTAGAATCTATGTAATTCTATGCAATATAAAAAAGTTTTTGTCAATACTTGATTGTGATATTTTAGGGCTATAATGAAACTGAGACCACCTTAATTGCTAAATGTTACTAGTTGCAACTATTTGTGAGTCCTGAAAGGATTCACTATTCAATTACTCACTCCATCACTTGTTTTTAGACTTTAAGTCCCTGTGATGTGAATACAGAAAATACAGTCCAGCATCTATGAAAACTAATCTCAAGATATATATATAGGAATAGTGAGTCTATTTTTATGATTTAAAAATAATCAGGATGTAGAACTGCCTTTTAGCCACTGACAGAAGTAATTATGATACAAACATTCTTTCAATGCGACAAAGCCCTTCATTCATGTGGGGACAAAGGCTGGTATGTTTGTGGTCTCATTTGTCATTGAGGGAAAGGGTCCACCTGCACTCAACAAACCTTTGTTTGGTTTGTCCTGGTCATCTTTCAAAAAGGGCCGGGCCTGACTAATGGTGTTAGGACAAGGTTTTCGTCAGAACAAAAGCATGTGAGGAGAGGGCTTAGGTGTTAACACTCTACCTCCACCTCAAACTGCAACATACATCACGGGCATTGAAAAGAGCACTTTGAAGACATGAAGCCTGTGGGCACCGGCATTTCATCAATGACAAGTGTGACTCAGCTGAAAGATGTAACAAAGCAGCAGCCACACAGGCTGAAACTACAATTTGTTTGAGTTCTCTTTTCATCCCGACCTCAAAAGGTAATGAGAGGATTTACTTATTGTCAGGAAGAAATGACCTTTCATGTTTCTTATCAGTGGTTTTCAAATGGACCAGATAGCCGGTGTGGTAAAGTGGTGTGATTTGTTCAAGTAAATGCTGGTACGAAACAGTGTCAGAGAAATGTGGAATCCTTTGTTCAACTTAAGTCCAATCAGGTACAGGTGGATAGAGGAAAACTGAATAATATATAAATTAAAGTTGTTGTTAAATGTGTTGTGGAGGTTGAGTTTAAATATCCAAATATAATGAAAAAAAAAGACTTGCATTTATATAGTATCTTTCATGACCACCAGACATCGCAAAGTGCTTTACAGCCAATTAAGTAATTTTGGAGTATAGTCACTGTTGTAATGTGGGAAACATGGCAGTCAACTTGCACACAGCAAACTCCCACAAACAGCAATGTGATAATGACCAGATAATCTGTTTTTGTTATGTTGATTGAGGGATAAATATTGGCCAGGACACTGGGGGTAACTCCCCTGCTCTTCTTCGAAATAGTGCCATGGGATCTTTTGCGTCCACCTAAGAGGGCAGATGGGGCCTCAGTTTAACTTCTGTTCTGAAAGACGAGGATGAGAATTTTACGAGTGGGAAGGGGCAGCTTTAAAGGAACATGATAGCACACTACTATCATCATCATATGTGGTCCCTCGAAACCAGGATGACTTGCTTCCACGCCAAAAAAAAGGATGAGTTCACAGGTGTTTCAATGAAGAACCCGAACAATATCCTGAAGGGTGGAAGATGCCTGTGCGTGGATTTTTTTAACGTGTGTTGGCCGTTGCACACCAGCCACCACACAGGCTTGACAGAGCTAGGTCTTGGTCCAGTGGTAAGGATTACCGAAGACAACTGGAGATCTGCTGTGCTGCACGGACCTAGTGCACACACATATCACAGTGTGGGCTGGCCTGTACTGCCCCTGGGCCCCTAGCCCCAAACTCACGCCTCCTCTGGGCCCCGATCACATCCCTCCACAGTCTCTCGCCGCTCCTTCTCCCCGATCTCACCGCTCCTGCTGTATTTGCCCACGCTCCAATCACACTATGTACTATCTATGAAGTAACAATGTAAAATATTTTGGAGAGAACTAATTTCACAAAGATCTATACAACACAAAATGTAAAAGTTACTTAATTTTTACTGTTTACTTTTCTGATGTCTGATGGTGGGAGGAACATGTTTTACAGTATTAAGTTTATTAAACACAAGTATGTTCATCAATTTATTCATGATAAATGTACTGATGACATAAAACAGGATTCATGTAAATGTGTGTATATCTATATATGATATGAGTATTTAGAATGCCAACCCTATTTCTCATACTGAAGTTATATGTCAATATGCTATGATACTCTACTGGTGACATAATTAGACTCCACAAGACTTTACTTCCCATTCAATGAATACTACATACATTTCTATTCATGCAGACACTAGTTATCGTGTATGAACTCCAGAGAATATGCTTTCTGGAGATATCTGCAATATAGGAGCAGCAGTTAAAATCAATTGAAATGAAATAAAACTAACAAGCCATTAGCCCATCAGACTGTAGCGATCTCTTCAAAATTGATCTGAGGAACTTCTATTTAAATGTAAAAATCTATTAGCTGCAGATACAATGAAACAGCTTCAGTTATGCATGAGAGACAATGAGAAGAAGCCAGGAAGTGCAGACACAAGAGAAAAAAATATGTGAAAAGGTGGTAAGCATAATTCAGTTTGACTCACTGATTAACCATCTAATTTATTTGCTTACAAGGACCATTAGGAAATGCACACTTATTTTCAAGTGTGTACCCAATATTCTAGATTTGTTAGTCAGTACCTAGCGCAAAATGAAGAGTAACATGGAAGAAAGCAGTTTCCATGGCAACTATATGAACAATGCTGAACAAAGGCTGCAGTCAATGGGATGCTGTGTAGCTGTGGATGGACGTAGATGTTCGTACAGCTGTGACCTGATGCACAGCAGCAGTAGGGTGACCCTGGACAGGGGTCACCTAGTGAAATCAGAGAGCATTTCTCCAAACACAGCTGTGCAGGACACTGCTGGGGGTGCAGGCTGATGCAGGGTGGTTACCAGGCTAGTGATTGGAATTGAATCACCATTTTATTTCACCAAATGAACACAAGTGTCATTATTTGCAGCAAGAGTTCTCTGTGTTTTCTAAGATGGCGTCTTTGCGACGGGATCTCTTCATGCTGGTGAAGTCTTACAGTGACAGGAAAGACCATCGAACAGTTGAAAAATTTGCTCAGTTTCACAAATCGGAACAATAAATGGCATTACAGTTCAAAATCGTTTTTTTTATACTGGTCACTTCTCGTCACTTTATTCATTACATTGGATAGGGATGGAGGCCAGGAATTCACTGGTGGAGTGGAGGCCCAAACGTGAGTATTATAACAGTCCAGCCGGTGATCCAGGCTCTCAGGTGCTGTGTGTGTGCTGAGCATGCGCGGTGCAGGCCGAGCACCACGGCGTGGCCTTGGACAATGTGGACCACTTTCCATACCTCGGGAGCCTACTATCAGCAAGTACAGACATCGACAACGAGATCCAATACCGCCTCCAGTGTGCCAGCGCAGCCTTCGGTTGACTGAGGAAGAGAGTGTTTGAAGACCAGGACCTCAAATCTGGCACCAAGCTTATGATCTACAGGGCAGTAGTGATACCCGCCCTCCCGTATGGCTCAGAGACGTGGACCATAAACAGACACCTCAAAGCGCTGGAGAAGTACCACCAGTGCTGTCTCCGTAAGATCCTGCGAATCGACTGGGAGGATAGATGCACCAATGTCAGTGTTCTCGCTCAGGCCAACCTCCCCAACATCGAACCACTGACCACACTTGACCAGCTCCTTTAGGTGGGCTATATTGTCTGCATGCCCGACACAAGACTCCAAAGTGCTCGACTTGGAACTCCTACATGGCAGAGGAAATGTTTCAAGGACACCCTCAAAGCCTCCGTGATAAAGTGCAATAACCCCACCGGCACTTGGGAGTCCCTGGCTCAAGACCGCCCTAAGTGGAGGAAGAGCATCCAGGAGGGCGCTGAGCACCTTGAATCTCATTGCCGAGAGTATGCAGAAAGCAAGTGCAGACAGCGGAAGGGGGTTGCGGCAAACCAGACTCTCCACCCACCCTTTCCCTCAACCACTGTCTGTCCCACCTGTGACAGAGACTGTAATTCCTGTATTGGACTGTTCAGTCACCTGAGAACTCACTTTAAGAGTGGAAGCAAGTCTTCCTCGATTTTGAGGGACTGCCTATGATATGCTGATTCATTACATTCTATATACTTGTGATGATAAAGATTTAGCTAAAAGAAAATAGTGTTAGACTTTACTGTTTGCTAATTTGATAGTCAAATAATTTCAGGTTTTAATACCTAACATCAAAAGATACATACTACTTTATCAATACTTTACAGTGTTATAGTACATACAAGTTTTCAATAGTTCGGGTGGGGGGTTCATCTGCTGATAAATATGGAGGGGGCACTATGAAAATAACTGCCAAATTCTGTAGTTGAAAACAATATATAAACAGTACGTTTCCATTGTGGAGTAATCCTGTCAGGGGAGCAGAAAACCATCTCCATATTATGAACAAACTTACGTTTATATAGCACCTTTCCTGACCTCAGGACGCCTCAAAGCAGATTACACCCAATGAAGTATATTTGAAGTGTAGTTACCATTGTAATGTAGGAAATGCGCAGCCAATTTTTGCACAGCAAGCTCCCACAAATAGCAATGATTTAATCATTTAATGCAATGAATTAAATGATTAGATCATCTGTTTTTCAGTAATATTGGTTTGAAGGATTAATATTGACCAAGACTCCAGGGAGAACTCCCCTGCTCTGATTTGAATAGTGCCATGGGATCTTTTACATCCATCTGAGGGGGCAGACAGGAGCCTCAGTTTAATGTCTCATCTGAAAGACGGCACCTCCGACAAGAAGTGAGGGAAGACTGCTGGTGAAATGTTGTGCACCAGTAATTTTCCACTTGGCGGCAACCCAAGAATCTGTCAATTGTCCAGTGATCACAGTGATCATGTTTGAAGATTGTTGCTTGGCTCATTGTCCACTAGTGAGATGGAAATAATGGCATTGAAACTTGTAACAGCACGATAATTTTAACTTTTTCTTTCTGTGAAGTAAATCACTTTAAATATTAACTGGTGCTCTGATTCTCAGAGAGAGAGTATATGCTTAAAAACGTCCAGACACAATGCAACCAGACTTGCTACAGACATAATATGGATTCCATAATGTCAAATTTAGGCAGTCCCTCGAAGTTCAGTAGAGAATGACCTCCTATCATAGTGGTCACTATAGGCCTATTCTACTTTTAGCTAGAAACTCAAAGTTAATTCCTGCCTCTTTTTACCTAAATATACTTCCCTAATCTATCTCAGCACTACAGCTACCACCGGGCAAATATATGTTATGTTCTGTTTCTGAGTAACAGTAACCTATTTGGTAGCTGCTGACTTGCGTTGTTTAATCTATCTTCCATTTTCCCCCTTGAACATGACCACAGGTCTTTTATCTTGATTTAGTGCTTGACAAAAAGAAAATGAGTCCTAAATCATGAATCGTGGAATGTGATACAGGACAGAAAGTCATGAATAACCTCAGCTCCAATCCAACTGTTCAGCAGTTCAATTTGCTTTATATTAAATGCTATTTTTGCACACATTTACAGCAGCATTGCTTTCCTTTATCAACTATAAGAATCTTGCAAAGCATTGGCTGGAGAAGACCCTTCCAGACAGGCGGTGACTGTTCCCCTTTACAGTATAGTATTGGAATTCATGTTATTGTTCCCATTAGCTAGAAGGACATTGGACATTGGGTAACGTGGCCCTAGACTACAGAACACTTGGTACAAGAAAAAGTCTTCTTCACTTATTTCTCCGTGCTCACAATTCACATATGCTGTAAATAATGTGTTCACTGGTCTTTGTAATAAGCTCAATATGTTTTCTTTAAGAATTCAGCAAGCTAGTTAGTACTTCTAACAACAGTTTACAATAGCTATTATTCACAATGTTGTTGTGGAAACCTTTAATTATTTATAAAGCTTTTCTGGAGTCCTAAAGAAAGAATGTATTTCTTAGTCAATGATTTTTTTTGGAAATGTAGGCATTATTGAAATGCAGGGAGATGGGCAGCCAAAATTGTGCACAGCAAGGTCCCACAAACAACACTGTGATAACTGACCAGATAATCTGTTGGTTAAGGAGTAAATGTTAGCCAGAACACTGGGAGAAGACCCCTACTCCTCTTCAGATTTTGCCATTGGGGACATGGCCTTGGTTTAACATCTCATCTCAAACACAGCACCTCCAAAAACCCAGCGCAAGGCTTGCTCACGGCTGTGGAGGCTCAGTCTTTGAGGGTATTCAAGACAGAGATCGATAGATTTTGGGATGTTAAGGGAATCAAGGGACACGGGGACAGCACAGGAAAGTGGAGTTGAGGTGGAAGATCAGCCATGATCTTATTGAATGGCATACCCCTGCTTATATTTCTTATGCTGAAGTCTCTAGAGTGGGGCTTGAATCTACAACCTTCTCGCTCAGTGATGAGGATGCTACCACCAAGACAAGGCTGTTTATTTCCACATTACTTTCCCCACAAATATTGCGCTTAGCTTTTTAATCACGCCAGTTTGAAAGTGCCCATGGGAAAGTCAAAAACGAAGCGCAGTTTTCCATTTTTGAGCTTGGCAACAGATGATTTTCTGCCATTAATGGGTGTCAAATTGCAAGTGCTGAGATGGGAAACCCTGACTGCTGTCTCCACATTAGATGAACTAAAAATCTCAGAAGTAAAGGAAGGCGACCGATGCTGCTGGTGAAACATTGTGCAGCAGTAGTTTTCCACTTGGCGCCAGCCCAGGAATCTGTCACTCGTCCAGTGATCACAGCAATCAACATGTTGATAACAGAATCTGGGGTTTTATAAATATTGGTGTTAGTAGATTAGTTTACATTAATCATTCTTAGCAATGTTCAACAAGGCTTTTGTTTTCGTTATCCCAATATGCCCTATTCAAATTTTATTTATTTCAAAATTTGGGAGTTTTTGGAACTTTAGTGTTCTGGTGTGGTGCTGGTACAGAGTGAGGATCTTCAGGCCATGCTCCTAGAAATGTTACTATCTCTCTAGCAGATCTTCCTTGGTGTTGCTCTCGGAGAGTGCAAAGTCGGTGTTGCTTTTAGCTGCTAATCTGTCCTGACAAGTTAAGTATTACTAGGAGTCCAGGTAATTCTGGCAAGGGTAAATTCCGAGGTTGAATTACCCCTGCAGAAGACATTTTTCTCCAAATCATATCTAAATGGTGAAGAACTGGTGCTAATTCCACCTGAGTGGTAATGTGTTACAGCACACAGATTCCCTGCGTCATCTCATTTCCATTTTGATTCACAGATCCCGGTACAGACTGGGGCTAGTGTCGGGAGCACACTAGTGGGAGAGAGGAAAGGTGTGTGTATCTGAAATTTAAAGGGAGGGGGACAATTAAAAGGAGCTTCAAAATGGGAACACAGGCATTCTGCAAGGTTCAAAAAGGGTCTCAACCTATTAGCAGCCTCTACCAAGGAGCAGGGGATTAAGAAGTGACAAACAAAATTGGAGGGACAGACTATCTCATCAACTGCCTTGAGATGCAGATGACTGTTTCCATTACTTGCTGTGTCAACCCTTTGATGCATGTTAGCAGGAGGCGTAGACCCTGGGTAGACAAGTAAAGGTGACAATCCTGGCAAGTATGGTTGGTGGCATCTTGATGGGACTGGGCCATCAAACTCCAATGGCTAATGAACAGCCCGACATGCTTCCTTTCATGACATGCATGACATGCTATGATTAGGGCTCTTTCTGAAGAATGATTCATCATCATTGACAGTCCCTCGAAATCGAGGAAGATATGCTTCCACTCTAAAAATGAGTTCACAGGTGACTGTACAGTACAATACGGGAATTACAGTCTCTGTCACAGGTGGGACAGACAGTTGTTGGAGGAAAGGGTGTGTGGGGAGTCTTGTTTCCCGCACACTCCTTTTGCTGCCTGCGCTTGCTTTCCGCATGCTCTCAGCGACAAGAATTGAAGTGCTCAGTGTCCTCCTCAATGCTCTTCCTCCACTTAGGGCGGTCTTTGGCCACGGACTCCCAGGTGTCAGTGGGGATGTTGCACTTTATCAAGGAGACTTTGAGGGTGTCCTTGAAACATTTCCTCTTCCCATCTGGGGATCGCCTGCCGTGTGGGAGTTCCGAGTAGAGCGCTTGCTTTGGGAGTCTTGTGATGGGCATGGGGACGATGTGGCCTGCCCAACGGAGCTGGTCGAGTGTGGTCAATGCTTCAATGCTGGGGATGTTGGCCTGATCGAGAACACTGACGTTGGTGCGTCTATCCTCCCAGGGGATTTACAGGATCTTGCGGAGACATCGTTGGTGATATATCTCCAGTGATTTGAGGTGTCTATTGTATATGGTCCACGTCTCTGAGCCATACAGGAGGGCGGGTATCATTACAGCCCTGTAGACCATAAACTATTCAACATGATAGTTAATTACTTCTTTACATTTAACTGCCACAGGATTTGCAGTCCCAACTTGTAGTGATAGTTGCAGCCTTCATCTGCATTAGTCGTCTGTCTGGTCACCCCTGCCAACTGGATACTGGTGGGTGAGCACGGAGCACCTGTAATGAAGCCCACCCTATGGTATGCCTTCAATGATGTTTGTCTTCTTCCCAGCTCAGGAGAACCTAAATGCCAGGAGCAAAAGTAAAGAAACAATTTGGAAAATGGGCCAGAATAGGTCTGCAAACTGCCAAAACACTATTCTGCTTGGACCTTTAAATTGACTTAACTTGCTGCTCTGCACCGAACAATCCTGAACACCCAGTTACAATGTAGGAATTACAGTAATGGTGGAAAAGATACATGAGGCATCAGGGCAATGCTGCCACGCTGTTTAAATAATAATACAAAGCTCCCACCTGCTTCAAGTGGCAGATTCTAAGATGAAGAAAACTGACACCCCCGAGTCCTGCGTGAATAAGGTATTTTCTGATCGTGGAGGAGTTTCTCTGTACATTCCAAATAGCCACATTTCCACTATTTTAATTAAAGGTTGGCTTCTGTACACATTTCTTCCATTAATCTAGCCTCAAGAAATCTGCCTATATCTAAGTAGCGTAGAGGAATGTGAATGCATTTCCTAGGATAGGACATGCTTTCACACGCGTCATTCTTAAATAGTCCGGAATTTCCTGGAACAATGCAATCGGCAGGTTACGCAGAAATTCACGCCAGTCTCCGCACCGATCTCGTTGTGACAACTCAATGGCTACATTTCCTGAAAATCTCATTGGCATATACCGGATGTAGAAACCAGTATAAAACAACGAGCTTGGAAGTGGCATAAGTAACGGCAGGCCGCGGGAAACATCGGAAGCGCTATAAAAGTGTCCAAACGAACGTCATTCATAAGAACATAAGAAATAGGAGCAGGAGTAGGCCATTTGGCCCCTGGAGCCTGCTCTGCCATTCAATAAGTGCATGGCTGATCTGATCATCATGGACTCAGCTCCACTTCCCTCCCCGGTCCCCATAACCCTTTATTCACTTAGGCTGTGGCTTGGCAGTTGCAGGCGAGTGCAGCCTGAATTTGTCTCTTCAATCCTTTTTGTTATAAAGTAATTTTCAAGCTGGTTCTAGTGTTTCAACAGCATCCCTCCATTTTCATAGAGTTGTCCACTGAGAAGGCGGCCAGTGATATCCAGGAGACCAACAGGTCCTCTTGGAGAAGGTTGAGCTGAGGAGGACAGGTTGCTCGGTAGCGAGGTTACCTGGTGGAAGGTAGTACTGGCTCTCAAGGAAATTCTGTGACCCCTGAGCAGTGTAGTAAGAATTTCAACCGCATTAGAATCCTAGAGTCATAGAACAATACAGCACAGAAGGAGGCCATTCGGCCCATCGAGTCTGTGCCGGCTCTTTCGAAGAGCAATCCAGTTAGTTCCACTTTCTCGCTCTTTCCCCATATCCCTGCAATTTTTTCTCCTCCATGTATTTATCCAATTCCCTTTTGAAGGCTACTATTGAACCTGTTTCCAGCACCCTATCAGGCAGTGCATTCCAAATCCTAAGCACTTGTTGTGTAAAAAAGTTTTGCTTCATGTCGCCTCTGGTTTTTTTGCCCATCACCTTCAATCTGTGCCCTCTGGTTATCAACCTTTCAAGTAGTTTCTCTTTATTTACTCGAGCTAAACCTTTCATGATTTTAAACACCTCCTACTAAATCTCCTCTTGGCCTTCTCTGCTTTTAGGAGAACCACCCCAGTTTCTCTAGTCCATCCACGTAACTATATTCCTCATCCCTGGAACCATTTTATTCAGCACAACCAGGCAACCACCGATCTCTCTCTTCCGCAGGACACATTTGGAGATAGTGAATTTTAAAATGTTCTCTGAGCAACAGCTGCCTAAAAAGGTGTTGGCTCTTCGTGACAGCCTCCTGCAGAGCTACACCTGCAGAGGCAGGTGACAGGACTTTAAAATATGGAAGGGCAGTCGTCTTCCACAGGTTCTAAACAATGGGCGGAATGTGTGAGCTCTGTCTGTTTACTCAGGAAGACACCTCGCCCCTTGGTGTTGACAAACCCGTTTAATCTCTGTTGATCAGGTTGGGAGCGGTTTTTAACAATGGGACACACTTGCCATTATGTCAGTCAGGCAGCAGCGGGCTGCAAGGGGAAAACCCAACATCAGAGCACATCAATCACTCAATCCTGCGGTATGCACACCTTCAAAGTGCCCTAATAACACAGCAACCGACTCGCACAACCACCAAACAAGCTGAAATACTGAGACCTGCGCTTCTCACACACCAATGTTAGCCTCATCTACATTCTCTTTTGCCTATGCAGGCCGAGGAGTAGCTCCAGCGGGAGGTGATGAAAAGGGCCCCGTGCCTTCTCATACCCGCAAACCACCGTGAAAAGTATCATCTCCTGCATTGGAATAGAGGATTATGGCAACTTGATATAAATACTAGATCATAGTTCAGGAGCTGGTTAGTCTCCAAGCTGACCTCCAAGTCATAGTCAATATCTTCACTGAAGAGTATGAAAGCATGGGCCTTACATCAAAGGTGGGCAGCGGAAACGTTTCAAGGACACCCTCAAAGTATCCCTGATAAAGTGCAACATCCCCACCGTAACCTGTGAGTCCCTGCCCAAAGACTGCCCTAAGTGGAGGAAGTGCTTCCAGGAGGGCGCTGAGCACCTCGAATCTCATCGCCGAGAGCATGCAGAAATCAAGCACAGACAGCAGAAAGAGCAGGCAGCAAACCTGACCCACCCTCCCTCCCCCTCAATGGCTATCTGTCCCACCTGTGATAGGGACTGTGGCTCTCGTATTGGACTCATTTTAAGAGTGGAAGCAAGTCTTCCTCGATTCCGAGGGACTGCCTATAATGAGGATACACTAAACATCCATAAGACAAAGGTCCTCCACCAACCTGCCCCCAGAACACAGCACTGGCCCCCAATCATCAAGAGCCATGACGTGGCCCTGGAAAACGTGGACCACTTTCCATACCTCGGGAACCTATTATCAGCAAGGGCAGACATCGACGACGAGGTTCAACACCACCTCCAGTGCGTCAGGGCAGTCTTTGGCCGCCTGAGGAAGAGAGTTTTCGAAGATCAGGCCCTCAAATCTGGCACCAAGCTCATGGTCTACAGGACTGCAGTGATACCCACCCTCCTGTGGCTCAGAGACATGGACCATATAGAGTAAACACCTCAAATCACAGGAGAAATACCACCAACGATGTCTCTGCAAGATCCTGCAAATCACCTGGGAGGACAGACGCACCAACGTCAGTGTTCTCGATCAGGCCAACATTCCCAGCATCGAAGCACTGACCACACTCGACCAGCTCCATGGGTGGGCCACATTGTTCGAATGCCTGACACAAGACTCCCAAAGCGAGCGCTCTACTCAGAACTCCTACACGGCAAGCGAGTCCCAGGTGGGCAGAGGAAACATTTCAGGGACACACTCAAAGCCTCCTTGATAAAGTGCAACATCCCCACCGACACCTGGGAGACCCTGGCCAAGGACCGCCCTAAGTGGAGGAAGAGCATCTGGGAGTGTGCTGAGCACCTCGAGTCTTGTCGCCGAGAGCATGCAGAAAACAGCGTGCGGCAAACCAGACTCCCCACCCACCCTTTCCTTCAACCACTGTCTGTCCCACCTGTGACAGAGACTGCAATTCCCGTATTGGACTGTTCAGTCACCTGAGAACTCACTTTTAGAGTGGAAGCAATCTTCCTCGATTTCGAGGGGCTGCCTGTGATGATGATGAGTCTATGAGAGGACAGGCCTAAGTTCTTGAAGAAGGTCCAAACATTTAGACATCTTGCATGGAGCAAGATCACTAACTTTCTCTATGATAGTTAAATTTAACGTCAGTTCCAAAATGAGTGCTAACAGTAGGCCCATATTTTGCAGTCAGCAGTGAAACCATGCCACTCGCAATTCGTTACGGTTACAGCCGCTCACAGACTTTTCATGGGCTTCTGAGCAGCAACTTACTGTATTCAGAGATCCGGCGCCCTCTACAGGGAATCTGTGACGTGCATGAGCAGGTCAATGCAATAGCGTGATTTTTCAACAAATCAAATTGAAGAGTCCTCACTGAGGGGTAAGTTTAAATGCGTGGATTGGGTTGGGTGAGATGTAAAAAAAATGTTAAATCTCAAACCCGACCCCAACCCGTCTCCATCCGCCTACTTCCGGGTTTTACGGAGGCGGGACAGGGGGCGGGCAGCTAACCTACTCCTAGAAGGCGGGTTGGTCATTTAAATATTATAAGGAGGCTGGGTGTCTCACATTTAAGCTTTCCTAAAGGTTTAACCCTGGTTGGCCGTGTTTCCCAGGCCTCGGAAAACCTGGCAGCACAAGGGGGGGGGGGGAGGACAGCTTCAGAGAGAAGCTACGTGTCCTTACAGCACTGCTTGTGGGCCAGGAGGAGCAGGAATGCTTCCTCCCAGCCTGTCAAGCTATCTTCTTCCCTGCCATCGGACCCCCACCCCCCCCCACCCACCATCAGACCCTCCCCCTATCCAAAACCCCCTGCAAGATCGGAGATCTGCCCCCCCTGAGATCTGACTCTCCTGGATTGGAAGTTGGATCCCCTCCACCCCAGGTTGGGGATTAGACCCTGCCGGAGTCAGAGATTGGACCCCCCCCCAAAGATCAGAGGCCCTCCCCCCGCCCCCCCCCCCCCCCGTCCCGCCAGTCGAAGATCAGATGACCCCGCGCTCCCACTAACACAACAGCAGGCTCCCTACACGCCTCTGTCAATAGCGGGACCGCAGAGTCTAAACCAGGGAGTATAAATCAGAATAAATGATTCAATGTAAAATCTTGCACAAAAAGCAAAATAAAGAGAGGGAAAGAAAGATGGGATTAAGAGAGATAAAAGAGCCGGAAAGAGGAAGTAAAGAAAAAAATAGTTTTAATTTTAATTTCATTTTAAATGTCCAACAATAATTACATTCTCAAATAATGAGACTCCACGCTTATAATAATCAAATTTTCAGGGCCAGAGAGGTTGTTTGGCAGTAATTATCACTTATCACGCCGTTAAAAACTCACTTACCACTGAATGCACGAGGCCTAGCTTTTTCTGGTGTGTTTAGTGGGTAATTTGTGGGTCAGTACTGTAACTTCACTCCCTTCATGTACTTTAATGCCGAATCTGTCGGTGAGGTTCCGATGTAGCATTGCGAGTGTGACAGCAACTTCCGTATCTCCGCGTTTAACTGCACATGTGTGGACTCTGAAATTTACTGTCCAAATTACGCCGTAAGATCTGGGCCACATAGCTTAATTCGATGTAGATTTGGGGGCCGAAATTGACCAGCCGACATTCCTCTGCAACATCCGCCCAGTGCCACTTTTGACGTGGCCTGGAGCGGGCGGGAGGGGAGAACCGCCGGGAAGCACCTGCCGATATCGAGCGGCTTAAGTAGACTCCTGCCCACGGAGATGCCAGATTGGTGCGGGCGGGCGTCGGCGGCAGAACGGGGGTGGACCGCTAGCTGGAGGCTGGTCTGTCTCCAACGGTAAGTCGGAAGATCGTGGAAAAAAGGTTAGTGTACATTTTTTTATTTGTTTTTTTCCACAGCGACTTACCTTGATGGGGGTCCCCCTGAAGGTCTTCCGATAGTTTTTTTTATTTGTTGTTCAAGATTTTTATCTTTAGGTCTTCGACCCTCCGTGGACCCGACTCCATCCTCAGCGGCACTTGGACGGCAAGTGCCTCTGCCGCCAAGAATGAGACCTCCCACCTGCTGCCGCCCAGATTGGCGGTGTACGTTGCTGCTTTGCTGCCTGCTGACTTTCGAGGGACCTGCTTCATGAATATCCCGCTGAAAGTACCATCAGGTACCTCGCCGGCCATCGGCGGCACTTTGGGCGCCACTTGGGCGGGCGCAGGCTTTGACCAAATCCGGTCACTTGAATTCCTATGTTAGACACTGAATTATAAGGTCCCTTTTTTCTTTTGCAAGACCACAAACAAAGTCACAAAATGGCTCAAAGATTCCTTAAAGTATCTTGCCTCCCTCCTTCGTTCCAGCTGAAGATGGCATTGGCAGCTCTTTTCCTGGTCTGTTCCAGGTCTCCTCAGTTGCTGCAGTTGCTGGCAGGGCCGATACCAGGTGGCGATTTTGGAAACCTGTTAACATGGCCTGGGGGTCTGAATGAGATTATCAGACCTCCTCGACTTTTGCATTTTAATTAGGCCCTCGCCTATCTGGGGTAAGGCCTAAGACGCTGTCCAAAACGGTAGATTAAAAGCGTGAGTATCACGTTTCCGCAATTTTAATCCCCCCACCCCACCCGGCCCACCCCCACACTTCCCATTCTCCTTGGCTGTGCAAGGTTAAGATTGTTCCTTAAATTCCTGAGAAGGGTAATCCTCTTTTTCTCCATCTAATCTTTCCCTTCCTCTCCAAAGTCTCCAACTGATGCCAGTTCTACAGTTAGTAGAAGTCCTCTGGTGCCTCATGCAAGTGGTCATTCTTCGAGTGTGAACCTAAATGGCAAGTGTCAGTCGGCTGTTTGGCCATTTGGGCCATCACAATCGAATACAGTGTCCTGTCCTTGTCTGACATCGACATATAGGTATTGTTCAGCAGGAGTCAATATGTAACAATCAGGGACCCTAATGATGTACCACTTGCCCCATCAGTCTATCTGAGATCATGTAATTCCGCGCAGACAGAAGATTGAACCTGGGGTTTCCCTGGTCAGTGTAACTCAGAGCTGCACCAAACCTAGCTCTAGGTTTCCGATAGTTGCTCTGAGTCCCCAGCCCTGATTTAACTCCAGGACAGTTTCTGGCGGGTGCCCGCTGGTCCAGAAATGAGGCCCGGGAAATGTAAACTCACGGGCATGATTTAAATCCCGTTGGCCGACACTCCAACCATTCCGGCTGGGAAGCGGCGGAAAATCGCATGGCCCAGAATCTCCCCGGTTTAGGAACACTTAAAGCTGTCCTGCTATTGACTCCCCCCACCCCGCCCCCCCCACCTCCCCAACACCCCAATCACCCCCACAACCCTTCCCAATTGTGAGACCCCGGGGAGACAACCTCAGCAGCCAGTACCAGCATCTACCTAGGCTCAGCTACTGGGGCTGGCCCGCTGCCATTGGGGACTGGCCTAAGCTTTCCTTGTGGTGCCTGGAGGAGAAGGTAAGAAAATCTTGTCTGTTTGAGTCTCTTCTGGCCCCGATCTTCTTCCCCGCCATCTCCACCTGGCGGGAAACTCATTGCGGCTTCCCGCTCAGGCCACTCGGTTAAAATTGCTGTCGGGACCCCGGTCGGCTTTGAGCGGGTGTCCTTTCTGCAAAGAACTGTCAGCATCTCCAAGGTGGGTAAGTAGCCTGAGCGATTTTAACTGCCCAACCTCCCGGTTTCCGCCATTGCAGATCTATGCTTTTCTTAAACTATTGACTAATAATCTATCCGGATTTGGAAAATGTTCTGCATGGCAACAGTGGTCTTTTGTGCATTGAACGCTGTTAAATGTCAGCGAGTCGATTTGTTGCATTACTTCTTCATTATCAAAGACCTGAGATGAAGTAATAGATACTGTTTGTCTGGGCAGCTGGCGAGTACCTAAGCCCACTACCAAATTCCTGACTCCAGCGCTGCACCATAAAACTCTTTATAGGTCTACATTACAACAGGTGTCTTTTATTTTGTGATGCAAGACACTAAAAAGCGTGCGTTTACCAGACATCATAGAAAATGCAGCTTTTGTTTGTGCCTCAGAACAGTGTAAAGAGTTGCCTTTTGGTTAACAAGTCATTTTGTAAAAGCTTCAAACTCTCTCCTAAACTCTAAGGCCTTCGAGCAGGTCACTCCATACATTGCTGAGCCAAAAACTCAACCATCCTACTGTTCTACTGCAGCCTGTTCCACATTACACGAACTCTTGGGGCAGGGTGGTGGGGGGTGCTATAGTATCAGGCAGTTGAGGGGGTTAAATAATACTTTTTGGGATGCATTTCAGCAGACCAGCAGTGAAAGCTGAGTGAATACTAATAGCAGTTTTATCAATCTTTCTGCAAATTAAAAGCATGGTGAAGTTGCGTACGTGACAAACCTTCAGATCAATGCTGGCAATGGCCTCTGTGTTTGTAAAGTGATGATTTTAACGGAGTTAGATGAAGAGGGAGTGAGGGGGGGGTGGAGGCTTGTGTGGGGCATAAACACCGGCACGGACCTATTGGGCCAAAAGGCCTGTTTCTGTGCTGTAAATGCTTTATAACTTTGAAATACTTTGTAACCCTGCTTGGTCGGGCAAAGGGCCTCATGAATATTGAAATAGCTAGGTCCAACTACATCATTGGGACCCTGACATGATTTCCATGGGGGATTGTGGGCTGCAACTCTCAGTGCTGGAGCTGCCAGCTTCAGCAGACAGGTTCTAGGGCCGGAACAGGCCCAGTAAAGTTTTTTAAAAGTCTTTAACAGTTTGCTAGTGGGTCAGGAGGAGCAGGAGGCAGCCTCCAACTGTCCGACATCCCGGCCAGCTTTGGGTGAGAGCCCTACCCCAGGCCATGCACACCAAACTCTCGCTCCAGGTTAAAATTGGGGCTTAAATTGCTAACGTCCTTCAGTAATGATGCAGACTGAAATAGTCAGGGATGTTAACACAGAACTGATTAAATGAGTCACAAAAGCTGGCGAGTAGCAGCTTCAGTGAAAAGTGTAATAACTAACTGCTTCAAAACTATTATCAAAGTGTATTCAGTGTTTATTTGACTAGCCTTTGATCAGATAAGGGAATCAAGGGATATGGGGATAGGGCAGGAAAGTGGAGTTGAGGTAGCAGATCAGCCATGATTTGAATGACGCAGCAAGCTCGAACGGATTACGCCTGCTCCTATTTCTTATGTTATAATATTAGATCTCTGCGCATCACCAGTATGCTAAAAAGTGTTGAAGGACCTACAGGTTGTCCCCTTGTTTCTAACCTGATTGAGGTGACTATCTGCCTTGATTATTACTTAATCCCATTTGTCAGTGGTCTTTCACTCACCTTCAGTGAAACAGCACCTAGACTTGCATCAGTCCATGATGCATTCCTAATGGGGCAGGAAATGGGAACTGCTAATGCCTACGACAGCTGTCATTATTTCCTACTTCCCTTCCATTCCCAAATAACAGTGGTGTCCTAGGGTGATTGGGTGCGTTTTAATGGGAGTATTTAGCTAGAGGGAGGATGCTTGGAAAAAATACAAAAGTATAAAAGAGGGTAATTAAAATGATTCAAACAAGACCATTTTCAGATGAGTGTGTTAATTAGATTATCAGTCTCCCTGCTGTCTTATAATTTCTTTGGGCTAATATGCAAAGTTTTCATTCTGAAGCATTGTTTGTATCTCAAAGTTATTCTGCATATATCTTTTGTGTGGCTTCTCAGACAGCAATTTGTACTTTAAAAAAAATCCAAGGTCCCAGTGTGATGGTATTGATATCTAATGTAAGGGGAACTGTACTTTTCTGATTGCCCTGTAACTTAACAAGTAACTGGTGGAAAAAAAATTGCAAACTTCAGTAAGATATCACTGAATGTCCACAAATCCCAAATTACCCTCCGTGCTACTTTTTTTTCTATACTCAGTACTCTCCATACCAAGCACCTCAAAGGGGCACTGACATTAGACTTTTCCGAAGTCTCTGATTGTATTTACAGAATCATAGAGTCATAGAATGCCTACAGCACAGAAGGAGGCCATTCGGCCCGTCGAGCCCGTGCCGGCTCTCTGCAAGAGCACCTCAGCTAGTCCCACTCCCCTGCCCTTTCCCCGTAGCCCTGCAAATATTTTTCTTTCAGATACTTATCCAATTCCCTTTTGAAAGCAGTGTTTGAGTCTGCCTCCACCACCCTTTCAGGCAGTGCATTCCAGATCCTAAACACTCGCTGTGTAAAAACGTTTTCCCTCATTTCGCCTTTAGCTCTTCTGCCAATCACATTAACTCTGTGTCCTCTGGTTCTTGACCTTTCCGCCAATGGGAACAGTTTCTCTTTATCTGCTCTGTCTAGACCCCTCATGATTTTGAACACCTCTATCAAATCTCCTCTCAAGTTTCTCTGCTCTAAGGATAACAACCCCAACTTCTCCAGTCTATCCACGTAACTGAAATAGCCTTCATATTTTGAAGCAGTGATAAAGTGGTTTGGGGAGACATCAAAGGTGTGAAATGCCTCTGGAGGTTATTACGCTGGTTGGAGTTCCCAGAAAAAAATGGTATAAATGTAGACTGTATAAATCAGATTTTGCCCATTTGCAATCGGTCAGACAACAATGCTGATTGATTGACCCGACAACTAAATTTAACAATAAATAAGAGTAAAAGTAGGCTTGCATAAGCATGATGGCAAAATATAGGTTTGGGAGTCAAAATTATTCTGACTATATAGCAATTTGATATTCAAATAGAAGCCAGTTGTTCTGGATAAATGCTGAGGTTAAATAATAACTACATTTTTTAAAACTGAGAATATTATCTCATAAGGTATGTAACGGCTATGTTATGTCCTTTTTAAGAAAGGAAAATTACAAACCCGATGAATGATATCAACTAAAATTGCATTTAGGTTTTGCAGAGATTACACAGCATGCACACTTTTTAATCTGGAAGTAATTGTTAAACACGGCATGATGCTCATCTGATGGTCAGAGGTCTCGCTGTGATGTGATTCTACGATCATCATCGTACAAATTTATTGCAGATTTAAATGATAACTGTTGCTCAGAAGCCCAGTTGCTAAGGGACTCCCACACACGAGCAGGAACCATTTAATGTCACATGTTGGAACTGCAACTGCTTGGAAATGGCTGTTTTCGATGTAATAATATATTGTAATCACAATGCAAACAGGATATTCAGGATTTATGAGTCTCTACTTCTGCATTAACTCAAAGTTTAACCTAGCTGTGGAATTCCTGGGCTGTCCAACCTTTCGTGGGCTGTAGCTCATGTTGAGGTTCACTGCATTATGAATGATAAAGAACAGCTGGTTCTAGTCAGCCCAGAGTGTAGTACCCTCCTCCGCATCCCTTCATTGCTCTTCTGCGCCTGATCATTCCTCTATTTACTGCCTGTTTGACATTGCATTGTGTCCCCTAATTAAATGTATTGCATCAGTTAGCACCTACTTTTATTCATGTGACTGGGTGTTCTACCTCTTCAGAAAGAAGTGGTATTGATAATTGGTTTCCACTTTTCACAGCAGAAAGATCAACACATCTACCATCTTATCGCTCTCTGATGCTAATTCCAATTCATACATAAAGTGCAGGAGCTTTGAGCAGATATCACTTGCTCCAGTAATCCGCAATTTTCAGGTATGTACTAGTGGTTGGTCAGTAGACTCACTTGGGTCTAGAAAGAAAGACTTGGATTTCTATAGCATCTTTCATGACCACCGGATGTCTCAAAGCACTTTACAGCCAATTAAGTACTTTTTGGAGTGTGGTCACAGTTGTAATGTGGGAAACGCGGCAGCCAATTTGCAGACAGTAAGCTCCCACAAATAACAATGTGATAATGAACAGATAATCTGTTTTAGTAATGTTGATTGAGGAATAAATATTGGCCAGGATACCGGGGATAATTCCCCTGCTCTTCTTCAAAATAGTGCCATGGGATCTTTTACATCCACCTGAGAGAGTAGACGGGGCCTCGGTTTAATGTCTCATCCGAAAAACAGTACTACACTGGAGTGCCAGCCTGGATTTTGTTATCAAGTCCCTGGCGTGGGACTTGAACACACAGCCTTCTGTTTCAGTAGTAAAGAGTGCTACTAACTGAACCACTGCTGACACTATCCAGTTATCCATTAAAGATCCTATGGAGTGGAGGGTAGCCAATGTAACCCCACTTTTTAAAAAAGGAGGGAGAGAGAAAACAGGGAATTACAGACCGGTCAGCCTGACATTGGTAGTGGGTAAAATGATGGAATCAATTATTAAGGATGTCATCGCAGTGCATTTGGAAAGAGGTAATATGATAGGTCCAAGTCAGCATGGATTTGTGAAAGGGAAATCATGCTTGACAAATCTTCTGGAATTTTTTGAGGATGTTTCCAGTAGAGTGGACAAGGGAGAACCAGTCGATGTGGTATATTTGGACTTTCAGAAGGCTTTCGACAAGGTCCCACACAAGAGATTAATGTGCAAAGTTAAAGCACATGGGATTGGGGGTAGTGTGCTGACATGGATTGAGAACTGGTTGTCAGACAGGAAGCAAAGAGTAGGAGTAAATGGGGACTTTTCAGAATGGCAGGCAGTGACTAGTGGGGTACCGCAAGGTTCTGTGCTGGGGCCCCAGCTGTTTACACTGTACATTAATGATTTAGACGAGGGGATTAAATGTAGTATCTCCAAATTTGCGGATGACACTAAGTTGGGTGGCAGTGTGAGCTGCAAGGAGGATTCTATGAGGCTGCAGAGCGACTTGGATAGGTTAGGTGAGTGGGCAAATGCATGGCAGATGAAGTATAATGTGGATAAATGTGAGGTTATCCACTTTGGTGGTAAAAACAGAGAGACAGACTATTATCTGAATGGTGACAGATTAGGAAAAGGAGAGGTGCAACGAGACCTGGGTGTCATGGTACATCAGTCATTGAAGGTTGGCATGCAGGTACAGCAGGCGGTTAAGAAAGCAAATGGCATGTTGGCCTTCATAGCGAGGGGATTTGAGTACAAGGGCAGGGAGGTGTTGCTACAATTGTACAGGGCCTTGGTGAGGCCACACCTGGAGTATTGTGTACAGTTTTGGTCTCCTAACCTGAGGAAGGACATTCTTGCTATTGAGGGAGTGCAGCGAAGGTTCACCAGACTGATTCCCGGGATGGCGGGACTGACATATCAAGAAAGACTGGATCAACTGGGCTTGTATTCACTGGAGTTCAGAAGAATGAGAGGGGACCTCATAGAAACGTTTAAAATTCTGACGGGGTTAGACAGGTTAGATGCAGGAAGAATGTTCCCAATGTTGGGGAAGTCCAGAACCAGGGGACACAGTCTAAGGATAAGGGGGAAGCCATTTAGGACTGAGATGAGGAGGAATTTCTTCACCCAGAGAGTGGTGAACCTGTGGAATTCTCTACCACAGAAAGTTGTTGAGGCCAATTCACTAAATATATTCAAAAAGGAGTTAGATGAAGTCCTTACTACTAGGGGAATCAAGGGGTATGGTGAGAAAGCAGGAATGGGGTACTGAAGTTGCATGTTCAGCCATGAACTCATTGAATGGCGGTGCAGGCTAGAAGGGCCGAATGGCCTACTCCTGCACCTATTTTCTATGTTTCTATCTTTTAGGCCATATGTAAGCCTGGTTTTCCTAATTGCCTTGTAGCAAACCAATCATGCAGTAGGGACCTCATAGAATGATAGAAATTTACAGCACGGAAGGAGGCCATTTTGACCCATCGTGTCTGCGCTGGCCAACAAAGAGCTATTCGGCCTAATCCCACTTTCCAGCACTTGGTCGGAAACCTTGTAGGTTACAGCACTTCAAGTGCACATCCAAGTAATTTTTAAATGTGATGAGGGTTTTTGCCTCTACCACCCTTTCAGGCATTGAGTTCCAGACCTTCACTACGCTCTGTGTGAAGAAATTTCCCCTCAAATCCCCTCTAAACCTTCCACCAATTACTTTAAATCTATGCTCCCTTGTTATTGACCCCTCTGCTAAGGGAAATTGGTCCTTCCTATCTACTCTATCTCGGCCCCTCATAATTTTATACACCTCAATCAGGTTTTCCTTCAGCCTCCTCTGTTCCAAAGAAAACAACCCCAGCCTATCCAATCTTTCATCATAGCTAAAATTCTACAGTCCAGGCAATATCCTCGTAAATCTCCTCTATACCCTCTCCAGTGCAATCACATCTTTCCTGCAATGTGGTGACTAGAACTGCACACAATACTGTAGCTGTGACCTAACTAGTGTTTTATACAGTTCAAGCATAACCTCCCTGCTCTTGTGTTCTATGCCTTGGCTAATAAAGGCAAGGAGGCCGAACTCCAAGCCATCGTCAACACCTTCACTGAGGCATACGAGAGCATGGGCCTTACACTAATCATCCATAAGACTATGGTCCTCTACCAACCTGCCCCTACCATACAAGACTGCCCCCCGCTATCAAAATCCATGACTAGGCCTTGGACAATGTGGACCATTTTCCATACCTCAGGAGCCTACTGTCAACAAGGGCAGACATCAACGACGAGGTCCAACACCGCCTTCAGGACTACATTGTCAATGGTCTAGATGCCACACTGTGCTGTGCGGTGAGGACAGGCCGGTGGAGGACCTTTGTCTTACGGATGTTTAGTGTAAAGCCCATGCTTTCGTACGCCTCAGTAAATACGTCGACTATGTCCTGGAGTTAAGTCACTGTATGTGCGCAGATGCAGGTGTCATTCGCGTACTGTAGCTCGACGACAGAGGTTAGGGTGGTCTTGGACCTGGCCTGGAGACAGCGCAGGTTCAACAGGTTCCCACTGGTTCTGTAGTTTAGTTCCACTCCAGTGGGGAGCTTGTTGACTGTGATGTGGAGCATGGTGGCGAGAAAGATTGAGAAGAGAGTTGGGGCGATGACACAGCCCTGTTTGACCTCGGTCCGGACGTGGATTGGATCTGTGATGGATCCATTGCTAAGGATCACGGCCTGCATGCCTACTCGGAGCTCCTTCACAGCCAACGAGCCAAAGGTGGGCAGCGGAAACGCTACAAGGACACCCTCAAAACCTCCCTGATAAAGTGCGACATTCCCACTGACACCTGGGAGTCCCTGGCCCAAGGCCGCCCTAAGTGGAGGAAGTGCATCCGAGACGGCGCTGAGCACCTCGAGCTTCAACGCCGAGAGCATGCAGAAATCAAGCGCAGGCAGCGGAAAGAGCGTGCGGCAAACCAGTCCCACCCACCCTTTCCCTCAACGACTATCTGTCCCACCTGTGACAGAGACTGTGGCTCTCGTACTGGACTGTGCAGCCACCAAAGAACTCATTGCAGGAGTGGAAGCAAGTCTTCCTCGATTCCGAGGGACTGCCTATGATGATGATGAGATGCCACATATTGCTTGCAATGGTCTGGGTCCTTCAGTGCCAGGCCATCGGGCTGTATGGTCATTGCATTTTAGAACAATAAGGGGGTAATTTTTACCTGGATGGTAAACTGGTGGAGCGGATTGCCTGCTTGTTATAGAATCCATCCAATGATTTCAATCACTCCACCAATACAGCAGTGGAGGTGAAAATTACCCCATATAGCTCTGCACTTATTTCCTTCCCCTTTCTCCATTCTATGTTGCTTTTATCCATTCACTATTCATTTTGTTCATTTTATCTTTTTGGCGCGGTTCCGGCCTGCAAGACCATCAGCAGGACGGGGCCATTGAAGGGAGCAGCTTGCGGTGGCATACCACTGCAGGGAGCAGCACGTGCTGCTACAGGAGAGCGACGGCTGATTGCAGTGCAGGCAGGCAGGTACACAGGAGGGATGAAGGAGCAGCAAGAGTCTGTAGAGGGAAGTGACCGGGGCCCAGGAGAGGCGTGAGTTTGGGGCTCAGAAGAGGCGAGGGCCCAGGGGCAGCACGGGCCAGCCCACACTACGATACGTGTGAGCGCTCGGTCTGTGCAGCAGAGCTGGTCTCCAGTTAGTCTTGGTTAATCCTTGCCACTGGACCAAAACCTCGCTCTGTCAAGCCCGTGTGGTGGCTGGTGTGCAACGGCCACCACACGTTAAAAAAATCCACGCACAGGCATCTTACACCCTTCACGATGTAGTTCGGGACCTGGAATATTAGGTCCTTCATTGAAATACCTGTGAACTCATCCCTTTCTGGCGTGGAAGCAAGTCATCCTCGTTTCGAGAGAGTCCTATGATGATTATCCATTTTGTTAATTTTATCTTTTTCACTATTAAACAATCTATCTCTTCTTTTCTCTCTTAATTGCCTTACCCTTTAATAAGATTAATTCTTACCCATACTCCTCTGCAAAGCTCTAAGTTCCTTCAAAGGACATTTATAGTTAGTTCTGATACGTTGATGCGTATGGGTAAGAACATCTGCCATTTTGACTTGCACATCACTATCTAAACTGTTTTGTACTTACCAGGAAACAAGGCAAATGGGACTAGCTGCTAAAATACAAATATATCAAAATTTACCAAGAGTAGCTGAAATTTTCTTTTAATTTTTGTGCTTATCAATACAAGTAAGAACATATTCCCATTTCAGACACCCCTCAGGTCAAACATTCCCAGATCTGGCTATAACAATAACAAATTGTATTTATATAGTGCCTTTAACTATATATCTAAGTCAGTTAGGTGTGTGACTTGCAGATGATGGCCTTCCCAATAAGTTGTTGTTCTTGTTCTTCTCAATGGTAGTTTTCCAGGACTAGGAGGTGCCTGGGCCAGAAGTGCTCCTCCCGACCTCACAAAAATCATCTACAAGCCTGTTTTTAAACTATTTCTGAGTGGCCTCCAGTGGTTCCTTTAAGGTTAGAAACATAGAATGGTTACAGCACAGAAGGAGGCCATTTGGCTCGTCGAGCCCGTGCCGGCTCTCTGCCCCGCCCTTTCCCCGTAGCCCTGCAAATTTTTTCCCTTCAGGTACTTATCCAACTCTCTTTTGAAAGGCTTGATTGGGTCTGCCTCCACCACCCTTTCTGGCCGTGCATTCCAGATCTGAACCACTCGCTGAGAAAAAGGTTTTTCCTCATGTCGCCTTTGGATCCTCTGCCAATCACCTTAAATCTGTATAGTCTGGTTCTCGACTCGTCCGCCAATGGGAATAGTTTCTCTCTATCTAGACCACCCAACAGCAAGTAAACAACAGCAACAACAACTTTTATTTATATAGTGCCTTTAACATAGTAAAACGTCCCAAGCTGTTTCACAGGAGTATTATAAGACAAAAAACATTGACACCAAGCCACATAAGAAGAAATTAATGCAGGTGACCAAAAGCTTGGTCAAGAGGTAGGATTTAAGGAGCGTCTTAAAGGCGGGGAGGTCTTAAAGGCTACCCATTCTACCAATGGATAGAACGTGCATGGCACATGCTCCACCCATTGGTACTTCAAAGTTGCATCGGTATCCCATGGACAATATAGGACCCTGATTTGCATGGGATAATGTTGCCTCCGTCTATCTCCAGTGGATGTCTGGGCTAGCCATTTCAAGGTCCCCAACGACGTGCCCGAGACCCTGATGTCAGTGAAAACAATGCAGTAAGTGGTGCGTTGCTATTTTAATTGTGATACAGTTCCATTCCCTGCCATGCAAAGGGGATGGAAAGTGGCACAGTGTGTGAAAAAAATAACACAATTCTACAGGAAGGTCAACTCTGGGGCTCTATCGCCGTCTGCTGTTAAAATCAGGTAATGCAAATCAGGACCTTTCTACTGAAATAAAATCAGTCTTATTCAATGAGCCATCTAATAACAACAGACATTGATATTTCTTATTTGAGTAACATTTCTCAATTTAACAAATTTAATATACCTTGAATTTTTCTTTCAAAGTTAATCTTTACATTTCCTCCCATCATAAGAACAGGCCATTGAGATGGACCTGTAGTGCTTCAGCTCCCCAGTCTCACATCCGGCTATGTCTCCTAACATCTTTTATTCCACTACCTTACATTGTAGATCATTTTAAACATTTGTCAAATTTTGAGCAAAGAGGTTTTTGCTATTTTAAATTTATTTTTTTGCGAATTAAAATATACTTCCTCAGGTCCCGCTCAGTTGACTGACCATAAAATAATAGCCTGGGTTCACCTCATCAATGCCATTTAATGCTTTATATACCTCAATGTCACTCTTCTCATGACATTGAGTGGTCTTATCTATTGGCACGCTGGGAATGAAATGTCTCTGTTGAGCTGCTTTGTCAACACTGTTAAATAAAATGCTGAAAGTTACTAATGCAATGACAGAAAAAGAAAGACTTACCTTTTCATAGCACGTTCCACCTCAAGACGTCCCAAATCTCTTTACAAGCAATGAAGTACCTTTGAAGCGTAGTCACTGTTGTAATGTTAGGAAATGCAGTAGCCAATTTGTGCACAGCAAGTTCCCACAAACAGTGATGAGATAAACCAGATTATCTGTTGTACAATGAATTGTGCAATCAATATTTGCTCCCCAAATAATACTACATTTCCGAATTCACCCTTTAATTATATTGCGGCTTTACCCCATAACTTGTCAGTGCTGCAGCAGTCACTTAGGGCTGGATTTTCGGCTTTTGACGATTTTGCCCATTTTTGGGTGCAAATCGCGGCGAAATTAAAAATTTTGCGTCGGGTTAGCGATAGTGCCAGAGCTCACAACTTTCGTCGAATGAAAGTTGATGAGCAGAGCCGAAAGTTCCGGCGCTAAAAGAATCGCCCATACTGCGCACGCGCAATTTATTTATTTATTTATGTATTCCTCCCGCACTTCTGGTCTGCTGTCCAATCGCAAACGCTACTGCAGGGTGTGACCGTACGAATGCACAATACACCCAGGGCTGAATCAACCATTTTTCTTTGGAATTTTGAGGATGGAAGATGACGATTCAAGACAGCGTGCCAGGTGATTCAGTCAGGAGGCTAACGAAGCTCTAGTGGGGGCTGTGGAGAGAAGATGGCAGGAGTTACATGTTAGGGGTGGATCCAGACCACTGCCATCAATATTCAAGAGGATCTGGAGGCAAATCGTTGAGGAGGTCTCTGCCTCAGATATTGTCGTGAGGACAAGCACACAGTGCGGAAAAAAATGTAATGATCCGACAAGGGTGGTCAGAGTGGGTACAGTTCATGCTGTCATTCATCACTTGAATTATAAATCTGATACACTATTTGTTCTCATGGTGTTGGTGTCTCTCAGCACTCTGTGGGCTGCCTCTTAAAATGCATGACACATAGATAGGCTAAGTTTGGCACCCTATTTGCCATGAATGATCTTTACACATTATTAAGATTGCTTTCTGAGATCTCATAAGATGTCTCCGCACTTTGATGTCCTCCTGATGAACCACGTGCAACTTTCAAGGCCATTAAACAGAGGACTGTATTACATTCACACAGTATGGTATAAATGCTTTGGTAGTTATCTGTGTGTGCCACAAGAGCAGATGGACCCTCTTGTAAGCATTCCCATTTTTATCTTTGCAGGCAAAGAAGTCTCATAATTGGTGCGAGCAGGTGCAGACAAGCGGCGGTCCGCTTCAGACCCTGCCACTCACGAACATTGAGGAGCGAGTGGCAGGCCTCATCGGCATCCCAGGTTGGGCAACTGACACTGGAGGTGCTGACTCCCACTCGGAAAATGAGGGTAAGTCCTGCACACACCCTGGGCTGGGTTGGGGCAATGTCATGCAGTGTCTGTGAACTAGGGTTAGGGCAATGTCATGCAGAGTCTGTGGACTAGATATAATGGAGTAGCGGCGGTCCTTCAAATGAGCCTGTGCTATGCAACCTTCCTCATGTCACCCTGCCCCCTCCCCTGCTACTAACCACGCATCTGTTGCTTTCTACTTCCAGATGACCTGACACAGGCACCGCATCCCTCAAGGGACCCCTCCACATCTGGCCATCGTCTGAAGGAGGAGGAGGAAGAAAAAGAGGACGAGTTTACAGACCAGCCGACTTTGGGGCAGATACAATCCACCTCTCTTCCTCTTTTACCACCGGCACTCGCCTCGTCTGAGGACAATGATGTAACTTTCCCGGGATTCGACAACTCCGAGGCTCCTGGGACCAGTGGCATGCAGTAACACAGTGGTGGGGTTGAATCCTGCAGGCCATCTCTCTGGAGGATGTGTTAGCAAAGCCGGTCTGCTGACAGACAGGCAGATGTGGAACTGGACATGGTGGGAATGTCCAGGGAGAGCATCCAGGTCACCCGTCAGCTCCTTGATGCCTTGGGTAGGATTTCCGCGAACATCGAGACTCTCACTGCGACCATTATGGAGGTAGGGTTGCAGATTGTCGGTGTGAGCCGGAAACCTGCGAGGCCATCAATGCTCACACGAGGCTGGTGGCCTCCAGCAGTGACAATGGAGTCCCGGAGAGTGAGGCGCGAACCCTTGCGGAACATGGTGCATCACAGGCACAAGCTCTGCTTCAGCTTGGGCAGGTGATGCAGTCCATAAATCCTCCCGCCATACTCTCTGCATTCCCCAGTGTCACACCCAGACACACACCACCTGTGACTGGCAATGCCGATGAAGAGGCTCGCCAGTCAGAAGCTGGGCCTTCCACGCCACGAGCTGGTCCAGTGTGTCCCCAGGTGGCGTCTCCAATGTCTCTCTCCCCAACACAGCAGCGCTCTGGCAGCCTTGCTGCACGTCATCTTGGTGCCACTTTGAGTAGGAGCAGCAGGCAAGGGAGAGAGCAAAGGTAAGGAGTGGGGGGAAAGCCAGTGGTAAAAGATAGTGGGGCAGGGGTTGCTGCATTTATGTTGTTGATGCTGGATGCATCCTATGTTTTATGTTTTATTATTATGTTCCAATTTATGTTGTTCATAATGTTGTTGTGGTTGATGAATTATCACACTGCTGGATGCAGCTAATTTATGTTATTTTATTAAAATTTACAAAGTTTACAAAGTTGACAAAGTTTACATTGTTTAATAAATTATTTTGTTCACCTTGACCATTCCTGTGTAGTGTCTCCTTTGCAGAATAAGAGTGGGAATAGTCAACATGGTGGGATAGAGTGGCCAGTAACTCGCTCTTCAAGCAAAGCATTCAAATATGAACTGTTGAAGTAGACACCTCAAGTTGCTGGAGAAATATCACCAAGAATGTCTCCGCAAGATCCTACAAATCCTCTGGGAGGACAGGCGCACCAACATCGGCGTCCTCATTCAGGCTAACATCCCCAGCATTGAAGCACTGACCACACTCGATCAGCTCCACTGTGCAGGCCACATAGTCCGCATGCCAGATGCGAGACTCCCAAAGCAAGTGCTCTACTTGGAGCTCCTTCAAGGCAAACGAGCCAAAGGTGGGCAGCGGGAACGCTACAAGGGCACCCTCAAAGCCTCCCTGATAAAGTACAACATCCCCACTGACACCTGGGAGTCCCTGGCCCAAGACCGCCCTAAGTGGAGGAAGTGCAGCTGAGCACCTTGAGTCTCAACGCCGAGAGCATGCAGAAATCAAGCACAGACAGCGGAAAGAGCGTGCGGCAAACCAGTCCCACCCACCCCTTACCTCAACAACTATCTGTCCCACCTGTGACAGAGTCTGTGGCTCTCATATTGGAATGTACAGCCACCAAAGAACTCACTTCAGGAGTGGAAGCAAGTCTTCCTCGATTCCGAGGGACTGCCTATGATGATGATGGCTGACGTAAGGCTTTTGCAGCGGAGAAATTTCCACAATGCCTCCCCTGTGGTTATGGTGGGTGTGGTGGCATGGGTTCCTTGCCAGGCTCCTCTTCCTCATCTTCTTGTTCCTCCTCCCCTTTCTCCTGAGGTGATTCTGCAATCCCCATTGGCAATTCCTGTCCCCTCATAATGGCTAAGTTGTGTAGCATGCAGCACACCACAATGAACATAAGAACATAAGAACATAAGAATTAGGAACAGGAGTAGGCCATCTAACCCCTCGAGCCTGCTCTGCCATTCAATAAGATCATGGCTGATCTGGCCGTGGACTCAGCTCCACTTACCCGCCCGCTCCCCGTAACCCTTCATTCCCTTATTGGTTAAAAATCTATCTATCTGTGACTTGAATACATTCAATGAGCTAGCCTCAACTGCTTCCTTGGGCAGAGAATTCCACAGATTCACAACCCTCTGGGAGAAGAAATTCCTTCTCAACTCGGTTTTAAATTGACTCCCCCGTATTTTGAGGCTGTGCCCCTAGTTCTAGTCTCCCCGACCAGTGGAAACAAACTCTCTGCCTCTATCTTGTCTATCCCTTTCATTATTTTAAATGTTTCTATAAGATCACCCCTCATCCTTCTGTACTCCAACGAGTAAAGACCCAGTCTACTCAATCTATCATCATAAGGTAACCCTCTCATCTCCGGAATCAGCCTAGTGAACCGTCTCTGTACCCTCTCCAAAGCCAGTATATCCTTCCTCAAGTAAGGTGACCAAAACTGCACGCAGTATTCCAGGTGCGGCCTTACCAATACCCTATACAGTTGCAGCAGGACCTCCCTGCTTTTGTACTCCATTCCTCTCGCAATGAAGGCCAACATTCCATTCGCCTTCCTGATTACCTGCTGCACCTGCAAACTAACTTTTTGGGATTCATGCACAAGGACCCCCAGGTCCCTCTGCACCTCAGCATGTTGTAATTTCTCCCCATTCAAATAATATTCCCTTTTACTGTTTTTTTCCCCCAAGGTGGATGACCTCACACTTTCCGACATTGTATTCCATCTGCCAAACCTATCGAAATCTCTTTGCAGCCTCTCTGTGTCCTCTACACAACCCGCTTTCCCACTAATCTTTGTGTCATCTGCAAATTTTGTTACTCTACACTCTGTCCCCTCTCCCAGGTCATCTATGTATATTGTAAACAGTTGTGGTCCCAGCACCGATCCCTGTGGCACACCACTAACCACCGATTTCCAACCCGAAAAGGACCCATTTATCCCGACTCTCTGCTTTCTGTTCGCCAGCCAATTCTCTATCCATGCTAATACATTTCCTCTAACTCCGCATACCTCTATCTTCTGCAGTAACCTTTTGTGTGGCACCTTATCGAATGCCTTTTGGAAATCTAAATACACCACATCCATCGGTACACCTCTATCCACCATGCTCGTTATATCCTCAAAGAATTCCAGTAAATTAGTTAAACATGATTTCCCCTTCACGAATCCATGCTGCGTCTGCTTGATTGCACTATTCCTATCTAGATGTCCCGCTATTTCTTCCTTAATGATAGTTTCAAGCATTTTCCCCACTACAGATGTTAAACTAACCGGCCTATAGTTACCTGCCTTTTGTCTGCCCCCTTTTTTAAACAGAGGCGTTACATTAGCTGCTTTCCAATCCGCTGGTACCTCCCCAGAGTCCAGAGAATTTTGGTAGATTATAACGAATGCATCTGCTATAACTTCCGCCATCTCTTTTAATACCCTGGGATGCATTTCATCAGGACCAGGGGACTTGTCTACCTTCAGTCCCATTAGTCTGTCCAGCACTACCCCCCTAGTGATAGTGATCATCTCAAGATCCTCCCTTCCCACATTCCTGTGACCAGCAATGAACTCAGAGATCTGCTGAGGGGAGTATTGCAGGCTGCCTCCAGAGTGGTCCAGGCATCAAAAGCGCTGCTTGAACCCTCCAATTGTCTGTTCACGATGTTGCGTGTGGCTGCATGGCTCTTATTATAGCGATGCTTGGCTCTTGTCTGAGGGTTCCGGAATGGGGTCACGAGCTAGGTGGCAAGGCCGTAACCTTTGTCCCCGATGCTGGAATATGCGATATAAGCATCATGGATGCTCCCTGGATATTGGGCATTGACTGCCATGATGCACTGAGTATAGTCGCAGACGATCTGTACGTTCATGGAGTGGAATCCCTTTCAGTTTCGGTAAAACTCTGGATTCTCTAAAGCTGCTCGCAGGGTCATGTGCATCCAATCAAGGGCACCCTTAACCTTGGGGAAGCCAGCAAATCGTCTAAAACCTCCAACTCTCTCACCTTGGGTCTCCTTGGTCGTTGGTAGGTTTATGAAGTCCATTCTGCGTGCGTACATTGCAGTAGTCACCTGGCGAATGCAGCAATGTGTAGAGTGCTGCAAGATGGAGCATATGTCCCTCGCTGATGCCTGAAAGGACCCGGACGCATAGAAGTCAAGTGCCACAGTCACCTTCACCTCGACGGGCGGTGCAGTTCTGTTGCCGCAGGTGGGCTGAAGGTCTGCCTGTAGGAGCTAACATATCTCTGTGACCACCTCTTTTCGGAAGCGCAGCCTTCTAAAGCACTGTGCCTTAGAGAGCTGCAGGTATGAGTGAGTTTCCCTGTAAACGCATAGGGGGTAAGGCCTCCTCCCCATACGTCTGCGACCTCTTCGATTACGTTGAAAATGATCATCAATAAGCCTTCTTCCAGCTCAAAGCCGTATGAATATAGAAGCCAGAATTACTGACTCCCGACATATCATGGCCCCCATCTTTTAAAATGTCCTTAAATGTCCTTTAAAACAAATTATAAACTCACACAAAACTTTACAATCAAAAGTATGCAGTAACACAGCGTTCTTCTCCCAATCCTTTTAAGCACTCACAACTCTGACTTTCTGCTCCGTTTTCAAGATGGCGGCGTTAGCGCCGGGTGCGTCCGGGGTCCGATTGCGTTTTGCTGGCGGGTTCCCAGGCAGGCGCTAAATCAGGCGATATGCTCGAAAGTTCCGCCCGGGGCGCTAACACAGCGATGCACGACAATTTACATCATCAAAGTGGTCATAACAGCGGCAGGGCACTAAGTTTTAGCACCGCCACAAACCCATTGCCAAATGTTCCGTCCGGGCGCAAAATGTCACGCGCCTCGTTTTGCGCTCCAAAAATAATTTTTGCGCCCCGCCGAGGCACTAAATGGGGCACAAATGAGCCAAAAATCCAGCCTTTAGTGTTTGGGAAAACTGTTAAAAAATGATCTGAAATGTGCTATTCACATTTAGAATGAGATTTTCCAGTAGCTCCTAATATTGTTATTAGGAAGTTCATTTATAATGTAGGTCACAAAACATTAACTAGTGTTGTCAATGAGCACATGCTCTCACTGTTTGCACTGGGAGCTAAGCCACTATCATAGGTTTAGTGCATTTATTCTATTCCACGTACACAACTGGTAACCCACTCCACCTGTGTGGGTGACCCCGCTAAAATCAGACCCTATTATTATCAGGTAAACTCACTGGCTGGTAACATTTCCCACCCTAGAAATTGTTGCCTATCAGAGGTTTTACTTATTGAAAGTCAATGGACTTAATTCATATTTTATGCCTTTAATTGAAACTGGAATTTGTTTCAATGTTGTTATGCAAAACCTCAAAGACTCCAAACTTAATCCAAATTGATATCATGGCACCTTTACAGTATAATTCTTCAATCTTATTGAAACTAAATGCCATTGCTGAAGATAAAATCACTATATTAATTAGGAAGTAATTTCAAGTAAGAAGTTCCCATTGCCTAACACTGCTCCCTGTGGAACCCTTGCTGCTGATAGTCCATTAGCACAATGTTAAGAGCAGAAAGAGTTTAGTCAGTGCGATCCCTGTTGCGCTGTTGTGGTTTTTGCTGGATATCCTACTCGGGCGCAATCCCACTTGGTGCTCCATAAGTGAACCCCATATTCTCGAGTGTGTCTTCAATTGCCCATATCTACAACAGCAATAACTTGAATTTATACAGCGCCTTTAATGTAGTATGTCCCAAGGTGCTTCACAGGAGCATTATCAAACAAAATTTGACTCCGAGCCACATAATGAGATTGTAAGACGTTGGTCAAAGAGGTAGGCTTTAAAAAGTGTCTTAAAGGAGGAGAGAGAGGTTAAGAGGCGAAGAGGGAATTCCAGAGCTTAGGGACTCGGCAGCTGAAGGCACGGCCACCAATGGTGGATCAATTAAAATAGGGGATGCGCAGAGATCTCAGAGCATTGTAGGGTTGGAGGAGGTCATAGAGATAACGAGGTGAGAGGCCATGGTGGGCTTTGAAAACAATGATGCAAATTTTAAAATTGAGGTGTTGCCGCACTGGGAGCCAATGTAATTCAACGAGCACAGGGGTGATGGGTGAATTGGACTTGGCGCAAGTAAGGATATGGGCAGCAGAGTTTTGGATGAGCTCAAGTTTATGGAAAGTAGAAAATGGGAGGCCAACCAGGAGAGCAGTGGAATAGTCAAATCTAGAGGTAAGAAAGGCACGGATGAGGGTTTCAACAGCAGATGAGCTGAGGTAGGGTCGGAGACAGGTGATGTTACGGAGGTGGAAATTGGTGGTCTTAGTGATGGAGCAGATAGGTGGTCAGAAGCTCATCTCTGGGTCAAATACAGCACCAAGTTTGCGAATGGTCTGATTTAGCCTCAGACAGTGGCCAAGGATATCTCGATAAACAATAGTAACAACCAGGGTCAAACAAAGAATCCTTGCCACTGTACTCCACCTCAATGGAACACATCAGATGTGCCCACCTGATTTTTAAATTATTCATTCAGGGGATGTGGACGTCGCTGCCTGTTCCTAATTGTCCTTGAGAAGGTGGTGGTGAGCCGTCCTCTTGAACCGCTGCAGTCCATGTGGTGAAGGTCCACAGTTCTCTTGGTAGGAAGTTCCAGAGTTTTGACCCAGCGACCAGGGCCAGATTAACCCATAGGCTAATAAGGCTGTAGCCTTAGGCCCTCATATTTTTTAGGCCTTCGACTTTAGGCCCTAATTTTTATATCATTAACCCTAAATCTTTGTCACAAGGTTGGTTAAGCAATATCATATAACTGCATAATTATATCTTCAGAGGTGCAAAATATTGCATCCTTATGGCTCAAAGTGTATATAAAATTCTGTGACAATCCTGAAACATGTATAAATATCCCAAAAACTTCACCTGGAGAGTTATGTACGCTATTTATAGGATAAATGCATAAATAATATCAGGTTTGATAATTGTGAATGCTTACGAAAGGATGAAGAATTTTCATTTATCTTTTGAAAGTGGAAATGTAGATGTCAAAGTCAAATGTCAGAAGTATTTAGTAGAGTATGTGGGGCTGAAATTCAGGTACACCAGAAAGCTGGTGCACCTATGAGTTTCCGACCTGGTTTTACCGCTGGGATCCACGATGCGGCCAGATGATCGATTTTCGGGACTTTGACATTTTTTCAAAGTCCCACCGGAGGTCAATCATAGTCGGGGCAGATGGTGATGTCACAGCACGTGTGCGTCATCACGCTCTCTCCCCTACGTTAAAGGGGAGAGAATCGGTCATTTTAGATCTTCGGCCACTGGGCCACCAGGGAGGGTTTCAGCCCGGCCAGCGGCCTGGCACCCAAGAGGGGGTGCCAGGCTGCCCGTGGCGGCCCAGCCGAACCTGTGGGCACTATCTTGCCGGCCGATCAGGAAGTCGGCCGGCAAAAATAAATAGATGGCAGCCACGGCAGTGGGCCCTCCCCCTGAAGGGCCGCCATGCTGCCGGGCCGCACTCACTGCGGATAAGACATTTTGGGTGAATTTTGGGCGGTTTATTTTGCAGGTGAGGGAGAGCGACGGTGCGGGTTCTGGTGATGCGCTTGCGGCGGTCACCAGCATCGGGGAGGAATGGGGTCCAAAAAATCCTCGACCTGAATTTGGTCGGGGCAGCCATTTGATCTCAAAGTATGGCCACTGCAAATGGGCAGTAACGGGTCTTTCTGAGACCCTGAATTTTGGCCCCTGTGTGTCCTCATAGATACCCCTAGATATCCCTCATAGATACCCCTAGATATCCTACTAGAAACTATTAGGGGTAAAACAGGAATATTCCAAATTAAGTCTGAAAGACTATATTGGAATTCGACATTTGTTTTTTGGGGGAGGGCAGCTTCGATAAGCCCTGTGACCCTTGAAACCAATCTCTGCTTGAACTTTATGCTGTTTTTGCTGCTTTTTTTAATATACATAGCTTTGATTTTTGTCATTTGTTTGCCACAGTCAAGGCCAGGAGCTCCCCAGTCTTTGTTTGAAAATATATATTCAGATAATTTTTTGTTTGATATCACAGTTTAAAGCCAGGAAGAAACCATTCTCTGTTTGAATTGTATGCTGTTTTTTAATGGACATAGCTTTGATTTTTGTGACTTGTTCAATTTGGATAAATATACAATTGTATTTGTTTGATGATTTTATGAATTGTATGCAAGATATAGTACATAATAGACCCTTCCCTCCTATTAGCCTTAGGCCCCTCACAGCCAGCACTGCCAGCGACGATGAAGGTAATGGCGATATATTTCCAAGTAAGGATGGTGTGTGACTTGGAGGGGAACGTGGGGGTGGTGGTGTTCCCAAGCGCCTGCTGCCCTTGTCCTTCCAGGTGGTAGAGGTCGGGTGTTTGGGCGGTGCTGCCAAAGAAGCCTTGGCAGTGTGCCTTTTCATTCTGTTCATCATTGGTGCACAGATTTAATAACACTGTCAGATCAAGGTGCGGGCTATAAATCAACAGGTAAATGAACAGTATTCAGTTTAGAACAACATATTTACAAATCTCGCTACCCTTCATGATACATAGACCAAAAACAATAAAGACACTTTCCCGGCACTATGTTTCAACTTAGCTGGATCCCTGAAAACAGCAGCTCAGTTCTTAAGTGGTACAGAAAGCCTTTATTGGGCTAGAAATTTCCAGACTTTGCAACTGGATTTTTGGCGATATTTCACCCTCCGCGGCAAAAAACCGGTCGGCGGGAACATCAGTGACCATTTGCGGTGGTGCTTTCCACGTACCGCCAGGGAGAGGAGCGCCGACGTGCAATACTCAAAATAGCGTTTTCACCTGAAATTTGACCCTCTCCGCACTGGTATTCTGCGCCCAGAATACCGACAGGGAAAAACCTACGGTGCAGCCCTGCCAGCAGCGGTGAGTATGAAGACCTGCAAAAAAGGTAAGTTAAAGTTTTTATGTTTTAATTCATTTTCAGCGATTTAGCAGGTAAGGGTTTTGTGAATGTTTTATGAAATTTCTTTTACCAATTTTTATTTTGGTTGTTTTCCCCCCTCCCCCCCTCCCAAGGCCTCTCTTGCAGCGCTATTGGCCCTGGACTGAAATTGCCGAAATTCATGGTTTGCGCCGCGAATCCTCGTACAACGCCGATTTTTTACCGCTGCGCAAATTAAAGGCTGACTATCAGGCCTACTAACAGTAGCGAAGCGAAAATGGTAATTTTGCCGTAAAAATACAATTTTCGCTGAAAACTGAATTTCTAGCCCATGGAATCAAATTCAAATAGAAAGGAAGTCTTGCATTGATACGGCTCCTTTCACAATCTCCAGACATCTCAAATGCTTTACAGCCAATGAAGTACTTTTGAATTGTACTCACTGTTGTAATATAGGAATCACGGCCGCCAATTTGTACACAGGATGATCCCATAAACAGCAATGAGATAAATGACCAGATAATCTGCTTTGGTGATGTGCGTGGAGGGATAGATGTTGCCCAGGACACCAGGAGAACTCTCAACTCCTCAGTAGCCCAACTGCTCTGCTGGCTGTTGGCTGTGGACTGAGTTATGAGGCAAGGTTACTCTTAGAAGTATCATTCCAATTCCTTTCACGTGATAAGCTCATTCGTAAAGAACTTAACTGAAGTAAAAAGCGAACTACAGAACTTTCTGATCCACTTGCATCACACCCATTGATTTCCATCCAGTCAAGCTGGCTTGGATCAATGCTGCATGTGTATCACACTGGGTGGCCATTTTCTACATGAACCTAGCTCACTAACCCCTCACTAAGACTAGTAGTAAGGATTTTGACACAGACAAAGATATGTTTTTGTCACATCCACAATAACATCACTTTGAGCAGACTGAAAGGGAGGATTATCACTGGAGCAGCATCAGAAGGAATGTCCACGCTGTATTTACACAACAGAGTTGGAATTACATCTTGGTTGGAACGGGCTGAATGGACTACTCCTGTTCCTATGTTTCAGTTATGTCTCAAATACAAACATAGCTAAACTTTCATTGATTTCGGGCGCAGAGGAGATGTACCAAAATAGTACCAGGGATGAGGGACTTGAGTTATGTGGAGGAACTAGGCTTGCTCTCCTGAGAGCAGAGAAGGTTAAGGGGAGATTTGATAGAGGTGTTCAAAATTATGAGGGGCTTTGACAGAGCATTTAGGGAGAAACTGTTTCACTGTTAGGAAGGTCAGTAACCAGAGGAGACAAATTTAAGATCGTTGGCAAAAAAAATCCAGTGGGGAAATGAGGAGAATTGCTTTTTATGCAATGAGTTGTTATGATCTGGAATGCATTACCTGAACAGGAGGATGCAGATTCAATGTTAACTTTCAAAAGGGAATTGGATAAATAAGGGAATGGGAACAATATATAAAGAAAGAAAGACTTGGATTTATATGCCTTTCACCAGACGTCTCAAAGCGCTTTACAGCCAATGAAGTACTTTTGGAGTGTAGTCACTGAAGTAATACTTGAAAAGGAGAAATTTGCAGGGGTATGGGGAAAATGCAGGGGAGTAGGACTAATTGGATATCTCTTTCAAAGAGCCAGCATAGACATGATGGGACGAATGGCCTCCTTCTGTGCTGCATGATTGACAACATTTTTAACATTTTTTTGTAAAATATAAATACATAAAACTACATCAGCTAACTGAAATCTAAGCTGAAATTGAAGAATTTCAATACTCTGGAATCAAACTATCTCCAGGTGATTTTTTTTGTATGTAACTTCAATGATGTTGATTCCCTACTAGGTGTTTTGCTGGAATTCAGTGAGGTCAGAATAAACGAGGCTTCAAGAGTGAGTGCTAACCAGATGCAATTCAGTAAATATACAGTAGATGGCAAGGCAAGCATACAACTGTATAGATCAAACTGGAGGCAGTCTTTCACAGGTTTTGCAATAACATGCAGCTTTCTGATAGAAGTCTAATATTATAGGTTAAATCTATCCAGTTATTAGAATGCAATATAATATACATTTATGTCAAGTAACAACAACCTTTATTTATATATTGTCAAATGTTGTCTGATAATGCTCTTGTGAAGCATCTAGGGATGTTTTACTACGTTAAAGGCGCCATATAAATGCAAGTTGTTGTTGTTTATATCAGTATACCAAATCTCATCGGCAGTGTCGTGCAATCCTTTGTTAGTACTGGAAACACTTTTAAAATAGTATTGTGACAATAGCTTATACACAATGTAATAATATAAGATGTGCAATATTATAGATGATAAATTAATGAAAAATATTAATAGGGTTTTTGGAAAACATAGAAAAATAAAAAAATAGGTGCAGGAGTAGGCCATTCGGCCCTTCAAGCCTGCACCACCATTCAATAAGATCATGGCTGATCATTCACCTCAGTACCCCTTTCCTGCTTTCTCTCCATACCCCTTGATCCCTTTAGCCGTAAGGGCCATATCTAACTCCCTCTTGAATATATCTAATGAACTGGCATCAACAACTCTCTGCGGCAGGGAATTCCACAGGTTAACAACTCTCTGAGTGAAGAAGTTTCTCCTCATCTCAGTCCTAAATGACCTACCCCTTATCCTAAGACAGTGTCACCTGGTTCTGGACTTACCCTGTGGTGAAGAATTGGGTGTGTTAGGCTGCAAACTCTTTGGGCTAGAACCTCCACTTTTGAGCTTATCGCCCAAAAATGTGCGTTATTTCCGGCGTGGGCATTAAAAAATGGTTTTCAGATCGCCGGCTTCTCGCCCATTCTCAAAACACTTAGTTTACATTTTTGAAAATGGGCATTACCGCGAGCGATATCAAATGGGCGGTAGCATTAAATTTTTCTGACCTTCTGCCGTAAAGTCCTCAGCAACGGCATGGCAACGCTCGATTCCCACGATTCTGGAGGTCAAGGGTCACCATGACATGCGCAAAAGAAGAGACAGAGAGAGAGGGAGCTCAGAGGCACTGAAAGCATGTGTGGCTGTGGTGTGTGCTTGTTTGGCTGCTTTGTGGGAGGAACGATGGAGATTCACCAGCAGCAAAAAGCCCACTAAGCACCAAGAACATAGTTGGCACCAAGTTTTTGTCCGACAAATAACATATAAAATGGAAGGGATGGAGGAGGCCCTGGAGCTGATAGCCAGGAACACTGGTGGCAGAGGGCTCCCAGTGGTCCTGGAGTGCCGCACTGCACCCCAAGGTGATGCACCCCCATTGCCAACCACACATGAGAGCCAGCAGCAACATCTTGCTTATGGCTCGGAGCATGTTCCCACCTCGGGACCGTCCGCTCCCATATCTGTCCAAACAGCATTTCGGCCGTCACCGCCCCCCCGCAATGAAGACGGCTTAGAGTTTGGAGGGTAAGAGGAAGGGATAGAGGTGGGGAGGAGAGCGGCGGTGTGGGGGGGGGGGGGCGGCGGAGGGGGATGAAGGGCTGGTTTGTACAGAAATACTGATGATTTCTGACTAATGTTCGGTTTAAATGTTTTTTATTTAACAAAACCTTGCAGCACATTGGCTCAGATAGCTACACCATTACATGCTGGTGATTCCTTAACATCAAAGGGTATAATTACACTTAACTTCAATCAACTTAAACTTTAACTGTCACCAAGGTGATGCCCACCATTGATGTATGACCTGCACACCCAGCAGTGTGTGAGCCTTGTAAATACCATCTTTCAGGCAAAGCTATCATTGATGAGCTCCTGACGTAAGGCTCTTGCAGCTATCGTGCCACCATGTGCCCTTTCATGCGGTCTACAGGGGGTGGGGGCATGGCTTCAGCATCAGCCTGATTGTCTGGCCTGATGTCAGCGTCCGCTCCTCATTCTCCTCTTCCTCTCTCTGATGAGGTGGACTGTCAGGCTCATCAGGCAATTCTTGTCCCCTCCTGGTAGCCAAGTTGTGTAGCATGGAGCAGACTACTACGAATTGAGCTACCTGCTCAAGGTGGTATTGGAGCTCGCCTCCTGAGTGGTCCAGGCATCTGAAGTGCTGCTTCAGCATTCCAATGGTTTTCACCACGATATTGCGAGTTGCTCTATGGCTCTCATTATATCGCCCATCGGCCTTGGTGTGGGTGTCACGCAGGGGGGTCATCAGCCAGGTGACAAGGCCATATCCTTTGTCACCAAGCATCCATCATTGACCTTGTGGCTCATTGTTAAACAAGTCAGATATGGTGCTCTCACGCAGGATGTGCGCATCATGGATGCTGCCCGAAAATTGAGCATTCACAGCCAGTATAATTTGCTGGTGGTTGACAACCAGCTGGACATTCAGGGAGTGGAATCCCTTGCGGTTCGTGAAAACCTCAGCATCCTGAAAAGGTGCCCGCATCGCGATATGCGTAGTCTATTGCTCCTTGCACCTTGGGGCAGTTTGCAATTCTGGAGAAACCTAAAGCCCTCTCACTCTGTGCCTCCCCGGCCATAGGGAAGCTGATCAAGTCCCTCCTGCGTGCGTACAGGGCTTCAGTGACCTGTCTAATGCAGCGATGTGTGGCATGCTGAGAAAGTCCACAAATGTCGCCAGCTGTGGCCTAAAAAGAACCCAAGGCGTAGAACGACAGTGCCGCAGTGACTTTGACCTCGATGCACAGTGCAGTTCTGATGGTGCTGGCAGGCTGCAGATCTGCCCTTATCAGCTGGCATACCTCAGTGATAACCTCTTTGTAGAAGTGCTGTCTCCGAAGGGGGGTGGAGTCGGGCAAGTCGAGGTTAAGAATGCTTCTCCTTGTAGTTGCGGGGGGTGTAACATCTGGTCCTCCTCATCTGTCTGTCACTTCGTACATTGGGCACATAATGCAGTGCAGCTTTCCTTCGGTGGTGTCGAGTCTGCTGCATGTATTTGGTCACCAAGAGAGGGTGAGAAAGGACAGGCCCCATTGCAGTAGTTCTCTGTTTTCCACCGATTGCACACAAACAAGGAATGTCCCGACACACACACCTCTTCAATTCCAATCGGTCACAGTGTGATCAAGATGCTTTTAGAGATGCTCACATCAACTCCAATGACCTGCAGAGTATATCAGAACTCCGCCGACATGTTGAAGCACAGCAGCCTTTTAAAGGACGCGACATGTGATCTTCAACATGGCGTCCATAACGCTGTGATTCATCCCTGTTAGTTCCACTTTTTGTGGGCATTTCTTTGAGCGAGCGATATTGTGGACGAAATGTACGCGAGGTGGTGAAATTGATGATGGGCAATCTCCATGGCCACTAGTTTGGGTAAATATGCTCTTTATGACAAAAAACAGTCACCAGGCGTTAATATTGAATCTTGGCATTAATTCCGTGCGGAAAGTAACACTGGGCGATATTATGGGCGTTGAATTCACCCATCCTGCTGATTCCACCTCAAAAAAGTGGGCAAGAAGAAAGGATATTTTTTCTTGGCGTTAACCACATGGGGAAAGTAACGCTCGGCGATAAGTTTCTGAAAAATGCCCGTCAGTTTCCATTTTGTGCCAAAATGGGCAATATATAGGCGTTATACGTCATTTCAGTGGTAAAATGGGCATCAAGTGGGCATTAAACAGGCAAAAAAAGTAGAAGTTCTGGCCCTTTATCCCTGAACTTCCATCACTTACCAACGCCCTTCTAAATAATAATCATATATTTCCTTCAGAAGTGGTTAGATACAAGTTGTATAGAATTCTGTACTCAAAATTGTATAGCCCCACATGAAGCTCAGTTAGAGAACTGTACACACTGTAGGGATCAATAAATACAACGCTCTGTAAATGGCTTCAAAAAAGTGAAATAAATACATTTTAAAATTAGTTTTCAATACAAAAGGTTCGGCAAAGTCTATCATAAATGTTATTAACAAAAGCTTCTATAGATTTGTGAAAAGAAAAAGATTAGTGAAAACAAATGTAGTTCCCTTGCAGTCAGATTCAGATGAATTTATAATGGGGAACAAAGAAATGGTGGACCAGTTAAACAAATACCTTGGTTCTGTTTTCATGAAGGAAATACTGGGGGACTGAGGGTCTAGTGAGAAGGAGGAACTGAAGGATATCCTTATAAAGCGGGAAATTGTGTTAGGGAAATAATTGATGGGATTGAAGGCCGATAAGTCCCCGGGGCCTGATATTCTGCATCCCAGAGTACTTAAGGAAGTGGCCATAGAAATAGTGGATACATTGGTGATCATTTTCCAACAGTCTATCGACTCTGAAACAATTCCTATGGACTGGAGGGTAGCTAATGTAACACCACTCTTTAAAAAAGGAGGGAGAGAGAAAACGGGTAATTATAGACTGGTTAGCCTGACATCAGTAGGAGGAAAATGTTGGAATCAATTATTAAAGATGAAATAGCAGTGCATTTGGAAAGCAGTCAGTCCAAGTCAGCATGGATTTATGCTTGACAAATCTTCTGGAATTTTTTGAGGATGTGATTAGTAGAGTGGATAAGGGAGAACCAGTGGATGTGGTGTATTTGGACTTTCAAAAGGCTTTTGACAAGGTCCCACATAAGAGATTGGTGCAAAATCAAAGCACATGGTATTGGGGGTAATGTACTGACGTGGTTAGAGAATTGGTTGGCAGACAGGAAGCAGAGAGTCGGGATAAATGGGAATGGCAGGCAATGACTAGCGGAGTGCCGCAGGGCTCAGTGCTGGGACCCCAGCTCTTTACAATATACATTAATGATTTAGATGAAGGAATTGAGTGTAATATCTCCAAGTTTACAGATGACACTAAACTGGGTGGCAGTGTGAGCTCTGAGGGGGACACTAAGAGGCTGCAGGGTGACTTGGACAAGTTAGGTGAGTGGGCTAATGCATGGCAAATGCAGTATAATGTGGATAAATGTGAGGTTATCCATTTTGGGGGCAAAAACACGAAGGCAGAATATTATCTGAATGGTGGCAGATTAGGAAAAGGGGAGGTGCAACGAGACCTGGGTGTCATGGTTCATCAGTCATTGAAAGTTGGCATGCAGGTACAGCAGGCAGTGAAGAAGGCAAATGGTATGTGGGCCTTCATAGCTAGGGGATTTGAGTATAGGAGCAGGGAGATCTTATTGCAGTTGTACAGGACCTTGGTGAGGCCTCACCTGGAATATTGTGTTCAGTTTTGGTCTCCTAATCTGAGGAAGGACGTTCTTGCTATTGAGGGAGTGCAGCGAAGGTTCACCAGACTGATTCCCGGGATGGCGGGACTGACATATGAGGTGGAACTGGATCAACTGGGCCTTTATACACTGGAGTTTAGAAGGATGAGAGGGGATCTCATAGAAACTTAAAAGATTCTGATGTGACTGGGCAGATTAGGTGCGGGAAGAACGTTCCCGATGATGGGGAAGTCCAGAACCAGAGGACATAGTCTTAGGATAAGGGGTAGGCCATTTAGGACTGAGATGAGGAGAAACTTCTTCACTCAGAGAGTTGTTAACCTGTGGAATTCCCTACTGCAGAGAGTTGTTGATGCCAGTTCATTGGATATATTCAAGAGGAAGTTAGATGTGGCCCTTACGGCTAAAGGGATCAAGGGGTATGTAGAGAAAGCAGGAAAGGGGTACTGAGGGAATGATCAGCCATGATCTTATTGAATGGTGGTGCAGGCTTGAAGGGCCGAATGGCCTATTCCTACACCTCTTTTCTATGTTTCTATGTTTCGATGTTTAAAACTGGTCATTCTTTTGAAATTTACAATTTTCTGAAAAAATCTTAACCACTCCTTTAACAATCTTGGAACCAGCTACTTGTAACCAGTTCTGCTTGTAATGAGGTCACACCTTTTCTGGTAAAGAGATATGTAAATTTTTACTCCTTGAACTTTGTTATTGCTAAAATTAAATGACATTTAACTTAACTAAATGGGTTCAGTGATCTGCATTTCTCAAACACAGATCAATTTATAGATTGGATTAATGTATGCTTAACAAAAATAAATGTGCATCTGTAACAAAATATTAAACAACTCGTTCACTTTTATCAAATAGAATAGTGGTTGGAAGGTTTTCCCTGTGTGATGTGTGATAAATATCTTACCTGGAATGCCATGTTTTCCCACTAATTTGAAATACTGTACCACCACTATTTTTATTCATGGACCAACTTGTGCTGAAGGTGAAGGATGTAATTGTTGGGAACAAACTATTTCCCACTTTGTGTTTTCAGCACCATGCCGACAGTGCGGAGGACTGTAAAAGACTGCAGGAGGACATAAATACGTTAGTGGAATGGGCAGACAGGTGGCAGATACAATTTAGTTCAGAGAAGTGTGCCATAATGTATTCAGTGATGAAAGACAATGAATGCAAGTATAAACTTAATGGAAAGATACTAACGGGCACAGATGAAGGTGCAAGGGTAGATAGATAAAGCAATTAAAAAAAGGAAATAGTATTTTAGCTTTAATTAAGTAGGAGCATAGAGTACAAGAGCAAAGTGGTAGTGGTACATTTGTTCCAGTCAATGGATAGAACACAGTTGGAAATTATGTGGAGTTTTGGATACCCCATTGAGCCATAGAGAGCATTCAGTGTAGATTCACCAGGTCGATACCTGAAATGAAAAGTAGTTATGAGGAGAGACTTGAGACACTGGAACCAGTTCCACTGGAACAGAAATAGCTGAGGAGATTTAATAGAGGTTTTTTAAATTGTAGGTAAGGCAAGACTATTTCCTCTGGTTGGAAAGTTAGCAATGAGAGGTCATCAATTTAATGTTAACACTAAGAGAGTGAGGAAGGAGGTTCGGATAAACTTAAGTGTCAGCCGTGGCTCAGAGGATAGCACATTCGCCTCTGAGTCAGTAGGTTGTGTGTTTAAGTCCTACTCCAGGGACTTGAGCACATAAATCTAGGCTGACACTCCAGTGAAGTGCTGAGTGAGTGCTGCACTGTCGGAGGTGCCATCTTTCGGATGAGACGTTAAACCGATGCCCCCTCTCTCAGGTTCTCTCAAATGGATGTAAAAGATCCCATGGCACTATTTCGAAGCTCGGATGGGGCGTTCACGTTTCAGCATCAAAACACTCTCAGGGCAGGTACAACACGGGTTAGCTACAGAGTAAAGCTCCCTCTACGCAGTTATGTAAAAGCTGCCCTCAGCCCACATTTCCTTCCTCCCACGCCCGGGAACTGGAGAGAGACAGCTCCTTCCCTCCCACTGTGCCTCGCGTTACCCTGGAAACCTAAATGCTTGGGCATGCACAGAACAGGAGTCATTTTTACGGCACAAAAAATTAGTTCCATCCTAAAAAACAGCTATTTCTGCGCTGCGCCAAAATGAAAATTAATTTTGGTGAAACTTTGGCCTTATTTTTTTGGCATTATTTCGGACTAAAAAAAACGGTCGCTAATAGGAAATAATGCCAAAAAACGGCAATGTGGAATTTTGGGCCCAATAACTTTTGTCTTTAATATGCAAAGAGCCCTGATCTCTGATTGGATCCTTGTCTTTTTTCCTAGCCAATCTGAAAGAAATTCTGAAACAGTTTGTATTGCTCATTTACTTGCTGTAGGTTATACAACCTACTGTAATTCCAATATAAGGTCAGGGAGCGCTGTTTTGTAGGGTTGCTAACTCTGGTTGGACGTATTCCTGCAGGTTTCATCACATGACCTCCCGGCACCATGCCCCCGCCATTGGTCAGCCCACACATCCATCCTCACAGGGGACCATATTCCTGCGTTATTTGGAGAGCGATCAGATGCCAGCGCTCGACTGTATGATTCTTGGCGGTCAGTCAAACAGCCCTTTTTTTTACCCAAATACTAAAGGAAAATACTGCGGATGCTGAAAATCTGAAATAAAAACAGAAACATGCTGGAAATACTCAGCAGGTCAGGCAGCATCTGTGGAGGGAGAAACAGGGTTAACGTTTCAGGTTGATGACCCTTCGTCAGAACTGGGAAAAGTGAGAGATGTAACAGGTTTTTAAGCCAGTGTAGGGGCAGGGAAAGGAGGGGAGGGGAGAAAAGAATAGGGAAGGTCTGTGATAGGATGGAAGGCAGGAGAGATTAAGAGATAAAAGGGATGATCACCATCTCCTTTTGCTTTGCATCATCATCCCTTTTGCCTCTTAATTTTTCATTCCTGGAGACGCCACGTCAATCCTGGGTGGGTTGGCAACCCTGCAAAGCAGGATTCCCAGCTGCCTGCCAAAAAACAGGGATGTGGTCCTTAACGTGTTCGGGATGGGCACATTGTGTATATAAGGGTGCATCAAAAGCACATGCCCGAAGGGGTGCCCAAATTGTCACAGCGGATCTATGTTACCTAGGTATGTCTTGCCATAGAACAACTGCACAACACTTCAATCCCTAAAGGAGCTATTAGTCTCTCTCTGCCTATTCCCTCAGGTAAACAGAGCTCTCCGCAGTCATGGGTTCCATGAGCCTATCAGGTGGCAGAATGGCCAAAGTTTCCCAGGAAATCATCATCATCATCATCATAGGCAGTCCCTCGGAATCGAGGAAGACTTGTTTCCACTCTAAAAATGAGTTCTTAGGTGGCTGTACAGTCCAATACAGGAATTACAGTCTTTGTCACAGGTGGGACAGACAGTCATTGAAGGAAAGGGTGGGTAGGACTGGTTTGCCGCACGCTCTTTCCACTGCCTGTGCTTGTTTTCTGCATGCTCTCGGCGATGAGACTCGAGGTGCTCAGCGCCCTTCCTGGATGCTCTTCCTCCACTTAGGGCGGTCTTTGGCCAGGGGACTCCCAGATGTCAGTGGGGATGTTGCATTTTATCAAGAAGGTTTTGAAGGTGGACTTGAAACATTTCCTCTGCCCACCTTGGGCTCGCCTGCCATGAAGGAGTTCTGAGTAGAGCGCTTGCTTTGGGAGTCTTGTGTCAGGCATGTGAACAATGTGGCCCGCCCAGCAGAGCTGGTCGACTGTGGTCAGTGCTTCAACGCTGGGGTTGTTGGCCTGTTCGAGGATGCTAATGTTGGTGCGTCTGTCCTCCCAGGGGATTTGCAGGATCTTGCGGAGACATCGTTGGTGGTATTTCTCCAGCGATTTGAGGTGTCTACTGTATATGGTCCACGTCTCTGAGCCATACAGGAGGGCGGGTATCACTACAGCCCTGTAGACCATGAGCTTGGTGGTAGATTTGAGGGCCTGATCTTCGAACACTCTTCCTCAGGCAGCCGAAGGCTGCACTGGCACACTAGAGGTGGTGTTGAATCTCATCGTCGATGTCTGCCCTTGTTGATAACAGGCTCCCGAGGTATGGAAAGTGGTCCACATTGTTCAGAGCCGTGCCCAGGAGCTGGTATAGATACACCCCCTCAAGATGGAGGGAGATTGGATCTAAAATCCACCCTCTTCCTCCCCCTGCCCCCCACCACCCATACCCCGACCCCATGAATTTCCCAGCCTCTTCTCCATAAGGCATAAGCATGGTAGGAACAGTACCCAACCACCCCACCCTATCCCCCATTTTCCCGGCCCTCCAAGCATTATGTATTATACACAAGGCCAAGGCAGAATTTTAGGCTTGTGATTATCATGGGCCAAGTTTAATTCTATTCTATTTGTGCTGTGATCAGTCAACTGTAATACTCCTACTATCACCTTGGCTGAAATCAATTCGCTCAAGCCGGACCAAGCATCTAACCTGGACAAGTATCATCTTTGAGGATTTGCAAGTCTGCGCAACCCAGTTTCTGCCACACTTCTGTTGTTATTTAATGTAATAGATTATATTAATATTAATGTATAAAAATGCATAGAATCAAAGAGAATTTCTTTAATTTACATTAGTGCTTGTCCTCAAATACAGCAACTGATTTAAAAAACAATGAATTATTGCTTCAAACAATAATCAGAGAATAAATAAAAACAAAATCGGGCAGATGAGGTAGGTTTTAAGGCATGTCTTAAAGGAGAAAAGAGAGGTAGAGAGGCGGAGAGGTTTAGGGAGGGAATTCCAGAGCTTTGGGCCTAGGCAGATGAAGGCACGGCCACCATTGGTTGATCGAGTATAATCAGGGATGCTCAAGAGGGCAGAATTAGAGGAGCGCAGATATCTCAGGGTGGGGAGGGGGATGGAGGTTGTGGGGCTGGAGGAGATTACAGAAAGAGGGAGGGGCAAGGCCATGGAAGGATTTGAGAACAAGAATGAGAATTTTGAAATCGAGGTGTTGTTTAACCGGGAGCCAATGTAGGTCAGCGAGCACAGAGGTGATGGGTGAGCGGGACTTGGTGAAAGTTAAGACATGGGTAGCCGAGTTTTGGATAACCTCAAGTTTACGTAAGGTAGAACGTGGAATGCCAAACAGAAGTGCAATGGAATAGTCAAGTCTAGAGGTAACAATGGCATGGATGAGTGCTTCAGCAGCGGATGAGCTGAGGCAAGGGCGGAGACCAGCGATGTTACGGAGGTGGAAATAGGCGGTCTTATTTATGCCTCGGACATGTGGTCGGAAGCTCATTTCAGGGTTAAGTATGACACTTAGGTTGCAAACAGTCTGGTTTAGCCTCAGACTGTTGCTGGGGAGAGGGATGGAGACAGTGGCTAGCGAGCGGACTGCCATTTACCAATACTGGTAATTAACTCAATCACCACTTACGGCCAGACCAGCGTCTGTGCTCTGGTCCAGCATAAAACTACTGGGACATTTATTATAAAGCAAAATATTTGAATTTTGGTTTTACGTCTGGTAGTAGTCTTCCATAAATGCTCCAAAGTAAATGTGACACGCAAGAATTTCACAGCTTCCAATTCTTCTTCTGAGGCAGAATGTTGCTGTATTACAAAGAGTCTTTTTCATTATATCTACCTATTTTGCCTCTTGTTTGTATGACAATGCGCTGTGATCTCTCTTACAGTGCTTGTAACACTGCAATAATGTAATATGACAGACTATGTAGTTATCCTGCAGACTTGCAGAGTTAAGCGTATCAAGGTCCTATCCAAAATAATTATGGTGCCATATTGTGCGGTCATCACTAATCGCTTTGAAGAGGAATTTGTACAGAAGGACCAAAACAGATGAATTCTACTCTCCTTAGAGCAAGTTAAAATGATTTCCAGGCAAACATATTTACATTACAAAGATACTGTCACAAAATATTAAGATCATCCTCAGTACCCACTGAAACAGATGGAATTCTAAAAGTTTTCTTGAAGATTGATAACCATCTTAATGCATTGAGGAATATTACCCCCTGCTCTGCCTCTCGCTGCAGTAGTTTACCATGAAATCAACAAAATTATTTTTCCCATTCTTCAATTTATTGATGAAAAAAATCTCTTGTTTAAAAAAAATATATTCCAAGTGCTCATGGGCATCTTTCAAGTGTCAGTAAAATCTATGCCTTTTTTCTCCGTCAGGTAAGAAATTGGAAGATGGGTAGAAATCTAGGTTTGTCTGGACTTCTGCAGACAGCGTTGTTGACACCACGGGGCCGAAATTCAGGGTCTCAAAGAGACCCATTAATGCCCGTTTGCGACAGCCATTCCTAAAAATCGAATGGCCGCTGCTTTGGAGTCAACAGGCCAACCTGACCTAAATTCAGATCGGGGATTTTTCAGCCTGGATCCCATTCCGTCCAAGTACTTGCACTGCCAATTTAAATCATTAAAGAAATACTTACCAGCGATTTTCAGCTCCATACGTCGATCCCCCGCCGTGCGGTGCCCCCGGCAGGTTTTTCTGCCGATGCACCATCTCCGCACTGAGTGCGGCCCGGCAGCGTGGCAGCCCTTAAAGGGGAGGGCCCACTGTCGCGACCGCAATGGAGAAATTTTTGCCGGCCGACTTGTCAATCCAGCAAAATACTGCCCCCGGTTTCAGCTGAGCCGCCAGCAGGCAGCCTGGCACCCCCTCTTGAGTGCCAGGCCGCTGGCCCGGCTGAAATCCTCCCTGGTGGCCCAGTGGCCAAAGTAAAAAAATTATAGATTCTCTCCCCTTTAACGGAGGGGAGAGAGCATGATGACGCACATGCGCTGTGACATCACCATGACTCCAATGCTGATTGACAGCGGCAGAGGCCCCGAGCGACCCGTTTTCAACCAGTCAGCCTGGCTTTGAATCTAGGCCCGCCCCATTATGATCCATTTCCTGTAGGACTTTGAAAAAATTCAAAGTCCTACAGAAAATGGATCTCCTTACTGTATCAGGAGTTCCCCTAGTAAGTACCACTCCAAAACCCGTAGGTGCGCCACCTTTCTGGTGCACCAGAATTTTGGCCTCCATATTTTTTTTTCACTAAATGTAGGCCATTGTTATGCAGTAAAACAACTTTGCTGCATTTCAGATCTGTAAAGCAGGACCATCAACAGAGCTTGATCAGGTGTAACCACAGAGGATTACAGAAACGGCGTTTATGCTCCATTCGAGCCTCCTCCCGTCTTTCCTCATCTAAATCTATCAGCATACCCCTCTATTCCCTTCTCCCTCATATGCTTCTCTAGCCTCCCCTTAGATGCATCTATACTATTCGCTTCAACCACTTCCTGTGGTAGAGAGTTCCACATTCTCAACACTCTTTGGGTAAATACGTTTCTTCTGAATTCCCTCTTTGATTTCTTGGTGACTATCTTATATTGATGTCCTCTAGTTATGCTTTTCCCCACAAGTGGAAACATTCTCTCTGTATCCATTCCATCAAAACCTTTCATAATTTAAAGACCTCTATTAGGTCACCCCTCAGCCTTCTTTTTCAAGATAAAAGCGACCCAGTCTGTTCATCCTTTCCTGATATGTATACCCTCGCTTTTCTGGTATCATCCTTGTAAATCTTCTCTTCACCCTCTCCAATGCCTCTATATCCTTTTTATAGTATGATGACCAGAACTGTACGCATAAGATCACAGGCCTTGGTTTTAGCCTGGAAGCGAGTTCTGTTCAGAAGTTGTCCCCATTCTGTTTCAGACATTCTGTTGTGATGTTGGAAAACTGGGAAGAATGGGTTTCCCGAATGTCCTGTAGTTTTTAACTGCAGGGCCCTTTCAAATTTTCCCTCTGTGGGTTACTCGGCCACAGGCAGCCTGATGACAGACTGGAGGCCTGTCGGGCGAGGAAGCCTGCTTCACAAGGCCGCAGCCAAGGAGATCAGTTCGGTCGAGTGGGGAGTTCTGATCGCGGGGGTTTACAATCGTGGGGAGAGATCCCGATCACTGGGGTGTCCCGATCATGGGGGTGGGGTCCCAATCACGGGGGATTCCCGAGGGGGGAGGATCCTGATTGGCAGGGGCGGGGGGGAGGTGGTCCAATGATGGTTGGATGGTGAGGGGAGGAAGCAGCTGGTGGTTGGGGGGTCTGATGTTGATTGGGGGGCCCGATGGTGGTCGGGGGAGCAGACAGATTGCGGGGGTGGGGTTATTGAGTAGTTTGTTGGGACTGGAGGAAACACTCCTGCTTCTCCTGGCCAACAAGCAGTGCTGTAAAGGCACTTACCTTACGCACTCACCTCCTATCACCTGCCGGGTTTCCCGAGACCTGGGAAACCCAGCCGCCATGAGATAAAAACAGAATGAAGGCAGAAAACCTCATTATAATATTTAAACGACCAACCCGCTTCCCGTGAGCGGATTGGTTGCCCACCCCTTGTCCAGCCTATGTTAAAACTGGACGCGGGCAGGTTCTAGGTGGATTGGGTTCACGTTTCAGATTTTAACATTTTAAACTCTGACCTGGCACCAACCCACCCGTTTTTGGGAGTTAAGATTCAGACCATAGAATCATACAGCACCGAAAGAGGCCATTCACCCATTGGTGTCTGTGCCGGCTCTTTGAAAGAAAAAGAAAGACTTGCATTTATATAGCGCCTTTCATGACCCCATGACGTCTCAAAGCGCTTTACAGCTAATGAAGTACTTTTGAAGTGTAGTCACTGATGTAATGTAGGAAAAGAGCGATCCAATTAGTCCCACTCTCCTACTCTTTGCCCATATAACTGCAAATTGCTCCTGAATGATGTGTTCTTAAACAAAATCTATGTTACATGTATTAAATAACAAAGGGCTTAATTTTCCCCAATGCCATTTTTTGGCATATTTGAAGAGTTACGCCCATTTTGTTTTGGCCCCAACTACTCCAAAAAAATAACTTGCAAGTTTCCCCGTTCTAATTTTTTTAAATTGGCGTTGTGAAGTCAGTCCTTTAGCTTTGGAGGGTGGAGCCTAATGTCTACGCCGGAAAAACAACGTTTTCCCCTTCTGTGCATGCGCAAAAAAATAAATGATGTTTTTTACATGATTGCTATGGACGCACGTGCCCAGTAAACCCCCCGGTCTGCATTCGACCATTTTTAAAGAGTCAGTTGTGTGTGAGAATTCTCAGTGGAAAAATCGGAGCTGCAATATGCAACGTGGCTCAAGGACCAAGAATTTCTCACAGGACGAAGTGGAGGCACTGGTTACTGTGATTGAGGTCAGATGGCATGAGTTGGACACCAGCAGAGGTCAAATAAAAGTTTCACCAAAAGAAAAGAAGAAACGCTGGAACCAACTTGCAGAAGATTACTGTGCAATGGTGACCACCCCGAGGTCTGGAGGCCAGTGCAAAAAGAAGTGGTAGAACCTTGGGCAAATAGTTAGTGTAAGTAATATTTTCATTTATTCACTTGAATTGCAATTGTAAATGTGACCATCTGTATGTCCCACCCAGGAGAAAAACACCCTCTCTAAAAAGTTATATTTTCAGAGGAAGATGGCACACAACAAAAGGGAAAGAACTCGAACAGGTGGAGGCCCGACAAATCTGCAGCCACTGACACCCTTGGAAGAGAGGGTCGCTGCTTTGATGGGTCCTGCCTGAAGAAAAGCAACCACCACTGCACAAGCTGGGCCCACACTTGAGGAAGAGGGTAAGTCCTGCAAATTCCACAGTCTGGCTTTGCTAAATATTAAGTACTGCGCGGGCTAGCCATGCTTCGGTTCATGGGGATGTCTCCGTCAGCTACGCTTTGATTGATGCAATGTGCTATCATTCATTGTGGTCCGTCAACTGAGCCTGCTGCCTGCACTGTGTGAGCCTACTCATGCCACCCACCCTGCCCCCTCCTCTGCTGTTAACCATTTGTCTGTTCTGTTATATTTTGCAGAACTCGAGGCCAACCCGGACGAGGCTGAAGCCAATGTAGAAGATTCAGACGTGAACGAGCCTGAGAAGAGAACATCTTCCAATCCGACATTCCAGACCAAGGACATGGGGGTGAGGGGGAGGGGAAGGGTGAAGCCCCCGCTGTTGTACTCACTCTGGAGGAGGTGCACGATCACTCCTGGACACCATCAGTGGGGTGGGTGATGAGATATTGGGATTGTCGGGAGAAGTAACAACACTCTCACGAGAAATCAGAACACTGTCCGGGCACATGAGGGAGGGAATGTCGCAGGCAGCGGATACACGGTCAGTGAACATGAGGGAGGGAACGTCGGAGTTAGCTGCTGCAATAAGGGAACACTCCCAGACCCCGCGGCCATTGACAGAATCAACTGCCACTCCCACTCCAATCCCCAGACTAGCCTCTGAAGAGGCCCAAGCCGGGCCTTCCACATTACCACCTGCCCACGCCCCCCATCAAGAAGTGCACGTTATCCGAGATGCTCGAAAGAGTAAGCTTGGTATCAACCCGAGAAACGTTGCGCCACCGCCTGCGGGCAGGGGTGGAGTCACCAAGACCCACCGCCTGCGGGCAGGGGTGGAGTCACCAAGACCCACCGCCTGCGGGCAGGGGTGAAGTCACCAAGACCCACCGCCTGCGGGCAGGGGTGGAGTCACCAAGACCCACCGCCTGCGGGCAGGGGTGGAGTCACCAAGACCCACCGCCTGCGGGCAGGGGTGGAGTCACCAAGACCCACCGCCTGCGGGCAGGGGTGGAGTCACCAAGACCCACCGCCTGCGGGCAGGGGTGGAGGCACCAAGACCCACCGCCTGCGGGCAGGGGTGGAGTCACCAAGACCCACCGCCTGCGGGCAGGGGTGGAGTCACCAAGACCAAGCGCAGCAGGCGGTCTTAGAATAAGGTGGAAGAGAGATGGATGCAGCCTTTCTTTGCTGATGCTTTTGTTATTATTGTTGCTACTGTTGTAACTGTTCTTACATTAAATGTTTTTTGTAAGCGATGTAAATTTACAAGTTTAAAAGTTTGTAAGTGATCTTAACTGAAAACTTTAAATTTGACACAAGAATATTTTAATTAAAGTTAAGTTAAGTACAAACAAGTGTTAAACTTTTGAATAAAATATATTTTAAATTATAACTGAATCATTTCCATTATTTGTTCCATTATTAACACAACTTTTTGAACTAAAGAATAATCATTTCCATTATTTGTTCCACTAACACAACACAACATAAATGGAACAGATCCAAACAGTAAACAAGGTCCATGTGGAAAAGTTGCCACTGAGCCTTCAGGCAGCAAAGTGTTCACGGATGAGCTGCTGGCGCAAGGTCCGAGCAATTGTTGAAGGGGCATGACGGCCCGCCTCCTCCGCCGTCGTGCTCTGGGTTCAGGTAGTTGCATGGCTTCCTCCTCTTCCTGCTCCTCATGTGCATCTTCCTCCTCATCATCAGCCACTCTCACCTCAGGTGGGTCTTCTACTACCAGCTACTGCTGCGTCATGATGGCTAAGTTAGGCAGCATGCAGCACACAACAGTGAACTGACCGACAATCTCAGGGGAGTATTACAGGTAGGCTCTTGAATGGTCCAGGCATCAGAAAGGCTGCTTCAAGATGCCAACGGTCCTCTCTATTATGCTGCACATCGCAATGTGCGACATGTTGTATTCCCGGTCAGCTTCCGTCCAGGTTACGCATAGGGGCATCATGAGCCAGGTGGCGAAGCTGTACCCTTTGTCTCCCAGCAGCCAGCTCTGCCCTTCTGGCTGCTACTGAAACATGGCAGATATAGCACTCTTGCATAGGATGAATGCATCATGGGTGCTCCCAGGGTATCTCGCATCAACTGACATGATGTGATGCATGTTGTCACAAACGAGCTGCACATTCACGGAGTGGAAGCCTTTTCTGTTCCTGTACATCTCGGAATCCTCCAAAGGTGCTCGCAAGGCGATATGGGTACAATCAATGCAGCCCTGTACCTTTGGGAAGCCAGCAATCCTGGAGAAGCCCACAGCCCTGTCACGCATTGCCTGGGCGGTCATGGGGAACTTTATGTTGTCATTGCTCCGGGCATATACTGCAGCAGTCACCTGCCTAATGCAGATATGTGTTGCATGTTGAAAAATGGCGCACACATCCCCAACTGTGGCTGGAACGACCCAGATGCATAAAATGAAATTGCAACTGTAACCTTTACTTCAAAGTAGTCCTCCTGACACTTCTAGAATGCAGGTCTGCTTTTACTAACTCACAGATCTCGGTTACAACTTCTTTGCGGAAATGCAGCCTTTTCACACAGTCTGCTTCACTCAGGTGAAGGTATGAACGCCTGTCACGATATGCCCAATGTGGGTAAGGCCTCCTGGCCATCATTCTACGTGCTCTGAGGTTCCTCATCAGATGATGTCTAATCAATCATCTCCTCTGCAGCACAATCATGCAGAAGCCTTGCACGAGGCATGGCATTGTCAATATTGTCCCCACGATTAAATTGTACCTTTGCAAGAAGCTCAAAATGTCAGGCAGGAGAAAGGACTTAAACCTTCTTTCCTCTCTCTCTCTCCCCAAGGTCGACGCCCTAGTATGTACCACACCCTGGTCTGCGCATGCGCAATAGGCTTGCTTAGAATGAGAAGCTAGGCATTCACTGAATACATTTGGGGCAACAAAGTCTAATACAATGCTTTAATTTTAGATTTTTTTCCAAAGTACCACCCCACCACTGACCGAACGTCTCCTCACCGGGCTCGAGGGTCGGAACATCAGCCAGCAGAATCGCTCCCTCGGCCGGACACAGGGGCTCGATGTCCACCACCCCCGCCCTCCCCTGGCCTTCTTTTGAAGCTGCTGTATCTCTAAGGATTCTCATCCCTTCAGTTCGGCTTCCACCCCACCTCCACCCTCCCCCCACCACCCCCGAATTTCTTTTGAAGCTGAGCCCCGAGTCCCTGTGTCCGGGCGAGGGAGCGATTCTGCTGGCTGACATTCCGACCCTTGAGCCCGGTGAGGAGACGATCGGTAGTGGCATGGTACTTTGAAATAAATCAAAAAATAGTATTGCATTCGACTTCCATTTTCTCCCTTTTGACTTTGAAAAAAATTAACCTTCATGATTCATATTCTTTGTTTTCTTCACTCTCTCCAAAACTTCGCATAACAACAATGGCGATTTTTTAATGTGCGCTGGTTTTTCTTAAGTGCCCAGAAGGATTTTTGGGACTGGTCACATACTTGCTTAAATGTGAAAAACTGGCGCAGCCCCCTATGACGCAAAAAAATACTAACCTAAAAAAATCGTAACTAACTGAGTTACGCTGGCGCAGAAATTTTGGGGAAACTGGGAGATTTTAACTTACGCCAAAAAAGGCGGCGCAGTTAATTGAGCCCAAGGAGCTGTGGATTTCTTATAAGTTTGAACATACAAGGAAGCGTTTAGACAGAAGGACTTACAGAGCACCAAAACAGGCTAAAGTGTGCCAACCCACATAAGCTGTTGCATAAGCTCTTCTAATCTCATGGCAGCAATGAACTAAAGGATTATACAAGAGTTTTATCATATTTAAATACAATTTGTATTTAATTTTGTTGCTGGGATTCTCGTGCCTTTCCAAGAGTGGCTCCCAACTAGTGTAAAATAGTGCCTTCACTGCAGGCTTACAATAGTGCTCAATCTTTTAAAGCATCTGCTATCGCTAATTTATTATTGTGTTATGTGCCTGTGTGGCATACAGGCCAAAGTGTTACAATGCACTTATTAATGGATTATGGGAGCAGTATAATGAGTTACATTGTGCTTAGATGAAAATCTACGGGGCCCAGGGGCAGCACGGGCCAGCCCACACTGCGATATGTGTGCACACTAGGTCCGTGCAGCAGAGCAGGTCTCCAGACGTCCTGGTTAATCCATGCCACTGGATAAAGACCTAGCTCTGTCAAGCCCGTGTAGTGACTGATGTGCAACGATCACCACACGTTAAAAAAATTCACGCACAGGCATCTTTCCCCCCTTCAATTGGAGTTCAGGACTGGAACATCGGGTCCTTCATTGAAACATCTGTGAACTCTCGTGGAAGCAAATCATCCTCACTCGAGAGACCGCCTATGATGATGAGATAAAAATCTATCTTTGCCCAAAATGTTAGAAATATATCAGAAGAGAACATCGGCATCCCTGATTATAATCGATCAACCATTCGCAGCCGTGACTTCTGTTTCCTAGGCCAAGCTCTGGAATTTCCTGCCTAAACCTCTCCACCTCTCTTTCCTCCTACAAGACGCACCTTAAAACCTACCTGTTTGACCAAGCTTTTGGTCACCTGACATCATTTCTCCTTATGTGGCTCGGTGTCAAATTTTTGGTCTCATAATACTCCTGTGAAGCGCCTTGGGATGTTTCACTACGTTAAAGGCGCTATATAAATACACATTGTATTTGCTGAGCTCAGGATATCCATAAAGTTAGAGAAAAGTGAAAGTATATAAAGTCCAATTTTGTACTTTCCTTTAGTCAAGTATAGCTAATGTTTGAGTTGGATACTAATGCTTTAGTATAGCTCTTATCTGCTGTTTTCGTATAACTCGCCTCCTGTTACCCTGCTATTCTACATAGTTTAACATAGTATTTACAGCACAAAAACAGCCCATTCACCTCAACTGGTCCATGCCAGTGGTTATGCTCCACACGAGCCTCCTCCCATCCTTCTTCATCGAAGACTATCAATATACCCTTCTATTCCTTTCTCTCTCATGTGTTTATCTAGCTTCCCCTTTAATGCATCTACATTAGTCCCCTCAACTACTCCTTTTGATAGCAATTTCCACATTCTAACCACTCTCTGGGTAAAGAAGTTTCTCCTGAATTTCCTATTAGACTAATTAGTGAATATCTTATGGGGGAAAAATCCCGGCCTCGACGGGTCCGTACGAAGTGCGCACGGACCCGGCGAGGCCTCGCAAAAGTCAGCTTTCGGGGCGCAATGCGCATATGCTGAACACCAGATTTTCCAACCTGTCAAGATTTCGCTTGACAGATCCTCCGCATCCCCGCAGGAAGGACATTTGCGCTGGTGAGATTGGGCTATTTGCCCATCTCTTGCCCAGCAAATGTCCTTCAAACTTTTACGAATTTTTTAGAATAAAAACACTGTCCATTAAGGTAAGTTTATTTTAAATTCCATTAAAACACTTAAAAAAAAAATCCCCAAAATATATATTTTTCTAAAACATTTCATTAACTTTAATTTTAATTAATTTGAAATAAGTAAGGTGTTTTTAAAATGTATTATGTTGTGTTTCTGTGTTTAGGGGGTTATTCTCATTGCTAGTAATGGGAGCTCGGAGTTCCCATTATGATCAATGAGAATACTGCATTGTGATTGGTGGTTCAGGCCCACGTGACTGCAGCTTTTTAGTGCGTGTGAGGAAGTCTCTCCCTGTACACGGCACATCGAATGAAGGCCTTTGACCGGAATCGAAGACGCCTGCGGGACCACCAGATACATTTGTAGAAAAATTTCAGGTCGGAGGAGTTCGTCCAAAGGAAGCATCTGATCGGAATTTTAGGCCCATTATTTATGGCCCCTAATTCTGGTCTACCCTGCAGGTGTAAACATCTTCTCTACACCTACCCTATCAAACCCTTTCATAATCTTAAAGACCTCTATCAGGTCATCCCTCAGCCTTTTATCAATTTGTAAGAATTTCAAGGGCATTCGTTGGGCAAATAGCCCAACTCTCCACCCACAGCGGCCCTTAACTTTCGGATGTGTGCGATCTGTCAAGAGGTCCGTGCTTAAAATCAGTTGGACCTCGTTGCCTCTATGGCGTTCGGGTGTACCGCAAGCTCTGGGGGCCCCGCAGGCACCGCGCCCGGCCCGAGTTAATATCAAGCCTGTTGTGTCATTTCCATAAGTAAACTCTCACAATTTTGGTTTCTGGAAAGAGAAGGCATGATAGAGGTGTTTAAAATTCTGAATGGGTTCGGTGGACATGGAGGAACTGTGGGCGAGTCCAGAATAAGGGGACATAAGTATAAGATGGCCCCTAGCAGATCAAATAAAGAATTCCAGAGGAATTTCTTTGCACAGAGAGTGTTGAGAATACGGAACTTGCTGCCACATGGAGTGGAGTGGAGTGGAGCATTGATGCATTTAAGGGGAGGCTTGATGCATACATGCGGGAGAGGGAATAGAGGGATATGATGGAAGAGTGAGAAGAGGTAACATAAGAACATAAGAAATAGGAGCAAGAGTAGACCACCTGGGCCCTCAAACCTGCTCCGCCATTTAATAAGATCATGGCTGATCTGATCATGGACTCAGCTCCACTTCCCTGCCTGCTCCCTATAACCCTTTATTCCCTTATCGCTCAAAAATCTGTTTATCTCCGCCTTAAATATATTCAATGACCCAGTCTCCACAGCTCTCTGGGGCAAAGAATTCCATAGATTTACAACCCTCTGAGAGAAGAAATTCCTCCTCATCTCAGTTTTAAATGGGCGGCCCCTTATTCTGAGATAAGTAAATAGCGGAGGAGGCTCGTGTGGAGCATAAACACCGGCATAGAGCATTGAGCCAAATGACCTGTTTCTGTGCTGTATGTAAAGTGGTGCAACTAACACAATTTGCAAAATTCCTTGAGAAAATATCTTTCAATGTGATAATGGTGGATAATATAAAATAGGAATGAAAGCGGAGACATACTGACGGACTAACAGCTGTCTGCAGCGATTTTCAGGGACAAGGAAAAAGAGGTTAGTTATAATCATGCAAATAGAGGCTACTTAAAAAAAATTGTGCCGAGAGTGATTCATTTTAATTGAATGCATTTGCCAATTCATACATTTTAAATATAATTTATTAGCTCAAAAAATAAGAATTCAGAAGAGCAATGCATTTAACGCAATGTCCATTTGTGTTGGTAAAACTAATTTTAAAATCTGACCTGCTCTTTAGTACACGCTGTAACTGTAAAGAGAAGGAAAGAGTGTGCTAGTTAACCAGGCACTGCGATGACATGGCTTTTGCTTGTTTGTACATATGGCAAAATACTCCCTTCAACAGAAATGTTGCCTTTACAGACACCATTCTTAATTTGTTGTTTACACTGTTAAGTAAAAAGTGGCTAAAATGTCAAAGGAGAAAACTCACATTGCTTCTGTGACTCTTGATTTAGTTTGACTCTAATGGTTGCTTGTGGTGAATATTTTACGCCTCCCGCAGGCTAGATGGAACATATTGTAAATTTTACGCCAGAACACTTCGCCTGAAGAAATATGAATGTACAAATGCGTGATGGGTGAAAGTTTGAGGCTGACTGGGTAACTTAAAATGATCAGAAGGGATGATTAGAGCTTTTCAGGTATTTTTGATAAGAAAATAACCGTGCCAACCATATGGCTCAAAAATATATTTTAAAATGTGCTGAAGTTTACGGCCAAGCAATATCAAAGTCCAGTTCCCTTTCTTCCCCCTCGAGTTTTATCCCTTCTTCTCCTAAAGGGGCTGGCTCATACGGAGTTACAGTTCCTCCGGTGCAAGCTGTCCTTTGCTGTTCTCCCAGTGGTCATAATTGACTTTAGGAACATTAGGAACAGGAGCAGGCCATTTAGCCCCTTGTTCTATTCAAATAGATCATGGCTGATCTGTACCTCAGATCGATTTACCCGCCTTTACCCCATACCCTTGCCTAACAAAAGTCTATTGATCTCAGTCTTGAAAGCTCCAATTTTTCTAGTATCCACCACCTTTTGGGGGAGGGAATTCCAATTCTACTACAGTTTGTGAGAAAAAGTGCTTCCTGATTTCACTACTGAGTGGCCGAGCTCTAATGTTCAGATTATTTCCCCTCGTTCTTGATTCCCCCACCAGAGAAAATAGTTTCCCTGTATCTAAAAAAACTAAATACTGCGGATGCTGAAATTCTGAAATAAAAACAGAAAATGGTGGAAATGTTCAAGAGGTCCGGCAGTATTTGTGGATGAAAGGTCATCGCCCTGAAACGTTAACTGTTTCTCTCTCTCCACAGATGCTGCCTGACCTGCTGAGTGTTTCCAGCATTTTCTGTTCTCTGTATCTACCCTATTGAATCTTTTAAACATTTTAAACACCGCGATCAGATCACCTCTCAAACTTCTGTACAAGCCAAGCTTTGCACAATAAGCTTTGGCAGGATATTGGACCGTGAGAGACATTTCCACCAAATCCTACGAATTCATCACCGAACATCTACACATGTGCACGTTTCAGCAACAGTCACTGGAAGTGATCAGCGTTAGGAATTCTGGCTGATTTTCCCAGTCCTAGTCCAGAGGCACAGGAGCCAATTGTAGCACCTTCACTGTTACCGGAGGTAAGATTAGCTAACTTTGTAAAGACTGGTGATAATAGACTTAGTGTATCTGAGACAGACAAGGTATGATATCCTTTAACAGTAATAACTCCCATCATAGCACTGCCTACAGGCACAACTAGTACTACAGGTACTATAATCTAAATATTACACAGGAGAACCCAGCAAAACACATCTCTCCTGAAAGGCTACACAGGAAATGGAAATGTTTGCATGAGAGTTTTTAATGAAACATGTGCTCCACTGAATTTAATATATAACTAATCAGTCCCTTGTGATAATCCTCCTTGGATATGGGGGTGGTGTCAGAGGATTGGAGGATTGCAAATGTTACACTGCTGTTTGAAAAAAAGAATAGGGATAAACCCAGTAACTACAGGCCAGTCAGCCTAACTTTGGTGGTGGGGAAACATTTTGAGATAATAATCTGGAGCAAAATTAATTGGCATATGTAAAAGTATGGACTAATAAAGGAAAATCAGCATGGATTTGTCAAAGGCAAATTGTGTTTGACTAATTGATCGAATTCTTTGATGAAGTAATGGCGAGGGTTGATGAGGGTAGTGCTGTTGATATTGTTGTCATGTATGTAGACCATGTATACTAACTGTATAGTCACATAAGGTGTGCCACCAGAGGGCACTGTGGTGGGAGACCTGAGGGTCACCTGCCTAGGTGTGCAGGGCCCAGTATAAAAGGCTGCCCACCGTGCTTGTGCCTCATTCTGGAGTTACAATAAATGAGACTAAGGTCACAACAGCTCAAGTACAATACTAGACCTTGTGGAGTCATTCATAAGAGTATTAAAGACATAACAACTGGCGACGAGATTACGAACTTTCACACAAAAATTACTAATGTTGGTGCATTAGAAAAGTTCTCAGAGGGTGAAGATTGGGAAGCCTTTATGGAGCGGCTCAACCAATGTTTCGTAGCAAACGACTTGGAGGCGATGATCCGGCCATGCTGGCAGATAAGCGCAGAGTTATCCTGTTGACCAGTTGTGGGCCTGCGGTATACAGCCTCGTCAGGGACTTGGTTGCACCAGAGAAAACAACGGCCAAGTCATATGAGGAGCTGAAAGTGCTAATTCGGGACCAACTCAAACTGAAGGAAAGCATCCTCACGGCCAGACATCAATTTTATTACACGCCACCGCCCCGAGGGCCAGGAAATCGCGAAGTACGCTGCCGACCTCAGGAGGCCGACAGGACCGTATCAATTCGGCGCATCCCTCGCCGATGCATTGCGGGACATCTTCGTAATTGGCATCGGTCATGAGGCCCTTCTTCACAGGCTACTGTCTGCCGAAACCACTCGTCAGCATTAACCAGGCGTTCATGACCTCAAGCTGCAGCTCCAAGCAGATGATGACTCACTCTCAGGACTCAAACCCGGCAAGTACTGTAAATAGAATGGTGCCTTTCACAGGCAGAACTGTTGAACGTGAATCTGCCCAGGGCAGAGTATAAAGGCCCCCGAGTCCTTTAACTCAGTGTCCGCCGAGGAGTGCAAACATAAGTCGCGTAGCACCATGCTGGCGGTGCGGAGGTAATCACAGGGCTCATTATTGTCTGTTCAGAGACTATGTGTGCAAAGGCTGCAGCACAAAGGGCCACCTCCAGCGAATGTGCAAAAGAGCTGTGACTCACCACATGGAAGAGGAGTCAGCAGATGGCTATGAATCCAGCGCGGATTACGAGGAGATGGCTAGAGAGGCAGGTCAGTCCCAGGATGAAGTGTATGGAGTATATACCTGTACCACAGGTTGTCCTCCATTGATGGTGGAGGTCGAGATAAATGGTGTTCCACTCTTTATGGAAGTGGACAAGGGGGCGAGTCAGTCAGTAATGAGCCAGGAAGCCTTTGAGAGGCTATGGGAATGATCAAGCTGAATGACCCACGCTGGTCCCGGTTCAGGCAAAGCTGCGTACCTACACCAAGGAACTTATATTAGTTGTTAGTAGTGTGGATGTAAGTGTATCCCATGATGGCGTGGTGCACAATTTACCATTGTGGATTCTTTCAGGTGATGGACCAACGCTACTTGAAAGATGGATGGGGAAGATTCATTGGAACTGGGAAGACCTCATCCCTCCAGCAATCGACATCCCCCATGCTCAGAGGCAGAGCAAGCCCCCACCATCGGTTGGACCAGGCACCGGAGAGCAGATCTGCGCAGCCCCCGAGGCACAGACCGCTCATCATGACTGCGTGGCGATGATCCGGCCAACATGACCCGAACGCACCTTCCCGGTTTCAGTGGCAGGGCTCCTGGGGAGGAAGATTGGATCCAAGGGTGCCTTCCCAGCTTCAGTGGCAGAATCCCTGGGAAAGAAGATCACGGCAGTCGACATCATGGACAGGGAAAAGATGGCGTCCAAACCACAAGGTGCAGAGCGAATGGAGCAATGACACGTGGTTCCACACAAGGATGACGATTGGGGTAAAAGTAGTAAGGCCATTTTAAAGGAGACTAGCAACCCACCATTTTTGAATGAACTGCTTGAAATTGGTAACCAATGTAAAAGTCCAGCTGTAACGAGCAAAATGGTGTTGAGCAATCAGCCAATGTAGCGGGCGAACACCTAACGGTCGTATTCAGATCCAGCGGGCTACTCAATGCTGTAGCCTGCAACCCCGGGACCAGAACGATGTATCATAAAGTGCCCCCACAGCTGACAGAAGTAGACAAGCCGCAGAGTAAACGATCCCCAGAGAGCAGAGGCACCAGTAGCGATACCCTGCCTCAAATCGGTTTAACATTGTAGGCACCCGATGGCATGATCCGCCACGGGCCAGAAACAGTAAACTGCGGCTATGCTCGCATTCGGTTACTGTCGCCCACCACCCGGGTGGGAAAGGCGCAGCCCACAAACCCACTCGCCACCACGGCAATGCCCAAGAACGAAGGGTCACCAGCAATGGCTCCTCCGAACGGGACCTGGACCAGCCAGGATCCCAAACTAGAGAGTGCTCACAATGGTGCTCTTAAGGAAAGCGAGTCAGCAGTCCCCTGCGAACTGCTAGACAAGACGAGGCAACCCCACCATCGCTTAGACAAAACGCTCACTCGCTCAGACCGCATCCCAGGGAGGAGCAGCAGCGACACTGTGCAGGACAGGGAGATCACAGATGCATCAGCTGTCTTTGGGCCTGCCTGACACTAGGAGTAACGGCAAGAGCCCTGAGCTCTGGCAACTCAAACAAAATGAGCTCACCTCGCCCACAGACTCACTAGCATGGGGCGCTGCACCTCCACCAGACGACCCGGATCTCACCCGGCCGTGCTGGATCTAGACTGTCCTTGTGTACCTGTACTGATATACCTGTACTGATCATGTAAATGTACAACACAAAAAGAAACATAACTGTAATTCACCCAACAAATGTACCAAGATGTAAATTTAAAACCCATGTGATGAATTTGAATGCAACTTGCCTGTAATGGGCCATTAGCCTGATCTCTGTGTGGGGGGGGGAGAATGGAGTAGTCATGGACTCACAACCAGAAACCACGGGGACCTACTGGCAACATATCTCACTACCAACCCACCCAAGCTAGAAGTGACCCTCCAATGGTCAATCAGGAAGAGCAAAGCCCAGCTCACCATCAATGTACGAGTCAATTTGCATTAAAGACTTGAGGGGAACTGATGTCATGTATGTAGACTAACTGTTTGGTCACATAAGGTGTGCCACCAGAGGGCACTGTGGTGGGAGACCTGAGGGTCACCTGCATAGATGTGCAGGGCCGAGTATAAAAGGCTGCCCAGCATGTTTGTGCCTCACTCTGGAGTTACAATAAATGGGACTAAGGTCACAACAGCTCAAGTACAATACTCGACCTCGTGGAGTCATTCATAAGAGTATTAAAGACAAAACAGTCGCCTATATGGACTTTCAAAAGGCGTTTGACAAAGAACCATATAATAGACTTATTAGCAAAATTAAAACCTATGGGATTAAAGGGACAGTGGCAGCATGGATACAAAATTGGCCAAGGGACAGAAAGCAGAGAGTCGTGGTGAACAGTTGTTTTTTCAGACTGGAGGGAAGCACACAGTGGTGTTCCCCAGGATCATTATTAGGACCACTGCTCTTGTTGATATACCGGTATATTAATGGCTTGGACTTGGGTATACAGGGCATAAATTCAAAGTTTGCAGATAACATGAAACTCAAATGTAGTAAGCAGTGAGGAGGATAGTATCAGACTTCAGGAGGACATAGACAGACTGATTAAATGGGCAGACACATGGCAGATGAAATTTAATGCAGATTAGATAGAGGAGTTCAAAATCATGAATGGTTTTAATAGAGTAAATAAAGTGTCCTGGCCAATATTTATCCCTCAACCAATATAATAAAAAAATATTATCATGTCATTATCATATTGCTATTTGCGGGAGCTGGCTTGTGTGCAAATTGACTGCCGCCTTTCCCACATTACAACAGTGATTACACTCCCAAAGTACTTCATTGACTGTAAAGCGCTTTGAGACATCCAATGCTTGTGAAAGGGTGCTATATAAATGCACGTCTTTCTTTTATAAAGGAGTTTCCAGTAGCAGATGAGTCAGTAACCAGAAGGCACAGTTCAATACCCGAACCCGGTCAGAAAGACGATCGAAAGTCCGGAAAAACCTCAGTCCCGAGGGTTCCGGATTCTCGACACTGCACCTGTATTGCTGCGGAAGAGCCGAAGTTTTCGTCAGTTTCCCTGATTTGGGAGGTTTCATTGATTGCCGGTTCTGTGGAGGGAGGCACAGCACAGCCTGTGGAGGAGCAGTGAATTATAGACCACAACTTCTGCATTTCCGCGTTAGGCTGCGCATGCGTTAAATCCTGAAGTTGCGGTCAGTTTCACAGGTGAAATGACTGTGAACGCTGCCAGTTCTACGTCATCAGGACCATCAATTCTGGGCCAACGTTTTCATAAATGCGATATTTTAGGATTTTTGATGGACGAGTAAGGGCCAATCGCATTAGCATTAAGCGCTGCCTTGTTATACTCAGTCATGCACTGTTACCTCACAGCAGCACTGAAAGGTGTAGTACCTGAGGAAAGTTGGGACCCCCTCACTCTTTCTAATTTATAATGGATAAGGGAATACTTTCATTAATATCCAGCAGTGTATTCTCCCTCTCTCTCTCTCATGTTTCTCTTTCCTCTCTCCCTGGAGACACATTGGGGCTTCCTTGGATAAGTCTGTTTAACAAGCAAATATTACATTTGATCAAAATATTGACTTCAAGTCCAACACAAACATTGCAATAAATACTTTTTTGGGAAGTTTAAAAACAGTCAAGATATTTTGGAAATCCTAAACTAGAAATACCAAATTATATGTTCAACAGTATCCAGCTGGCAGATTATGAGTCCCTCAAGATATTTTCAATATAATTAGTTAAGATAGTACAATTTAAAAATAGAAATGCCTACATAAAGATCCAACTGTTTGATTGGTTCAGTAATAGTATATTTAGAAAGTCTGTGTTAGACTTTCAGTTAACTAGCATGATAGATAGCACCATCCTACTGTTAATGGCTTAGGACATTCTCAATCATTACTGCAAAATGTCCTTTCTTCACCTTCACAGACTGCACAACCCGTTATAATCCTTTGTGCAATAAGAGGCAGGCTTCAAACAAGGAAATTCAATATTGCTTTTATATTGTTGCACTCTTATGCCATTGCCACCAGCTCCCAACAGACAGATTTTAAATAGATGGAGGCCATTCCCAAAATAAACTGGTTTGATTTGCTAAGGCTGGCAAGACACATTTTTACCTGGTCTTCCTGGTTGCAGCATTAGCAAATGTGGTTTGTTTACTTTGGGTTGGTGGTGGTCCTAACATGGCTGTACAGAAATTAATTCAGCAGTTATTGTTGGCTCTGAAGTGACTTCAGACTTAACTCCAGTCTGTGATTAAAAAAAATAAAACATAGGCACAGAAGTAGGTAATTCAGCCCCTCAAGCCTGTTCCGCCATTCAATGAGATCATGGCTAATCTGTACCTTAACTCCATCTACCGGCCTTGGTTCTGTAACCCTTAATACACTTGTTTAATGAAAATCTATTGTTATCAGTTTTGACATTTTCCATTGACCTAGTCTCTTCTTTGGGGGAGAGAGTTCCATATTTCCACCATCCCTTGAGTGAAGAAGTGCTTCCTGACATCATCCCTGAGTGGCCTAGCTCTCATTTTCAGGTTATGCCCCTTGTTCTTGACTCATAAGAACATAAGAATTAGGAACAGGAGTAGGCCATCTAGCCCCTCGAGCCTGCTCCGCCATTCAACAAGATCATGGCTGATCTGGCCGTGGACTCAGCTCCACTTACCCACCAGAGAACATAATTTCTCTTTATCTACCTTATCAACTCCCTAAACATCTTAAACACCTCAATCACATCACCCACTAATCTTTGATACTCAAGTGATTACAAGCCTAGTCTATGCAACCTCATAATTTAACCCTTTCAGCCCTGGTATAATTCTAGTGAATCATAGTTCCTTTGCGAAAATAAATTTATAGGGGGAGTAATTGGAAGCATTAGCGCAGGCTGCTACTGACGCAAAATGGCAAGAAGACGGCAGCTGGTGTTCTATCAGCCCAGGCCATTTTCCAGCGGCCGGCAACGCTCACTGGACATCTGATTGGATTTAGCCACTTACCTTAATGACAGTGCAGAACAACGGCAGGGCTGTTGTCTACCGAACAGGAAGCAGGCTGCAGCAGTGCTATTTCAAGGCACCATTCCCGATCAGCAGGGTTCTGCAGTTTCAGTGGATGTTTGCTACTTCCTGCAACTGAAACAGCTCTCTCATTTATTCCATGTTTTTTTGGGTGACAGGGAGTGTTGATTCAAGTGCAGAAGTCACGCATTATTTGTTAAAGGCTTCTGCTCACAACACTTTCTTACAGTCATGGGGGTTGTGCTGGCAGTCGACATCACCCTCCAGACTCTGCGGCGGAGGCAGCGGGAAAGACGGAAACATGTGCGTAGAGGGAGGAGGAGAGCCATCAGGGCTCTCAGCAGGAGGCCTTACCCACCTCGGGTTTTCTGACATCACTTCTCCTACCTTCAATTAAACAAGAAGCAGTGTGTGAGGAGGCTTCGCTTCACCAAGAAGGTGGTCACAGAACTCTACCACTTCCTGCAACCAGACCTCAAGCCTCAGACCAGGGTAAGGATGGCTCTCTCAGTCGAGGTCACCATGGCCCTCAATTTCTTCACCAGCGGATCCTTCCAGTCTGCAGCAGGAGATATGTCTGGGGCCAGGAATGCTGCGATCCTGAGGGAGCACATCATCCGAATCCTGGCTCGAGAAGCCTGAGTCACTCAGTGAGGGGCGGCACATTACCACCACCGCCAATCTGAGGGACATCAGGTCGGTGCTGTGGCACAACACCGGAAGGTCCCCCTTGGTCCATGGTGGACCCAGCCGCGAAGGCAACACTGAGGTGTCGGGTGGCATCGAGCTGAGACTGCATGAGTGCCGCCAGAATCTCAAACCCACCAGAGATGGCAGCAGTTTGACGTTCTGTGGCCTGTTGCCCAGAATGCATAAGAGCATTCTGCGCTTCCAGGGTCGTGGCCATCCTCTCCAAACCAGCACCGATGCACTCCTTCCCTCGCGCCTGTGCTGCAATGGCAGCTGCCACATCACCTACAGGTTGCAGCATCACAGCTGGATCCGCATGGACAATCTGGGAGTCCACCATCGCCTGCACACTGGCAATGATGGGCTCCATGGTGTGTGCAGAGCTGCCGACTATGTGGGAGGCGGACTCCTCCACACTGTTCACCACTTTTGAAAGCCTCTCTGGCACCTTGCCAGTGCCCCCAACAGCTGGGAATGCCTGGCCTCCACCCTTCTCTCATAAGCCCCAACATCGATGGGTTCGTCTCAGTCATCAGCAGAACTCTGGTGCGGACTCACCCCCAGGAGAGATGGCACCTACGATTGCCTAGCCCCGTTACCATGCTGAACCCAATGCAACACCCAGTGCAGACCCCTGTACTATCTGAACTAGATTGGACCGCCCAGTATCTGAGCTGGCACGTGTGGGTGGAAGCAGTGATGCGGTACTGCCAGCAGTTTATCCTCTTCCTCATCACTGAGGTCCCCAAAAGATGGAGTGTGCTCCAGGGTGTTAGCAAGGCTGGAGCCCTCAATGTCCTCCATGCTGTCATTAGGCATATCGGAACTGATGTCCTCAAGGCCGTCACCGAGGCCTGGCACTGGGCTGACAGGTGCTGCCTCTCTCTGTCCTGTGCTTCCACTCGGCCTCTCATCTGCAAGCATTAATGGGAGAAGGAATGCCGTGAGGGGGAGGTAGGGCATTGGTGCATGGAGGCTGCAATGAGCAGACTTTCAGAGGGAAAGGCATAGTAGGCGCTGGAGCATTCAGAGAGAGAGAGAGCATTAAAAGAGGGCCTCACTTACCCACATCGGCATCGGCAATACCAGCCATAGAAAGTAGAATGTAATGAATTGCGAAGATCAGGAAATAGAAGCTCATTGTATCATTATAAATAGATACAATATATAAATACTTGATTCCACAGGGAAGGCAGCATGTCTGCCGACGAGCGCCCCGACCCTCTCTTCCAAGGGTGTTATTTGGACGTCGGGCTTGCCACCACCAGTCCTCCTTTGCTCCATCCTGTTGTGTAAAATTTTAGCCGGCAAAACATAGAATGGTTGGTGAATACCACTGTGATGACGCATCAGAAACGAGCACACAGATTTGTCCCTGACATGCAGCTGTAACTGTGAGATGAGAGGAAGCCTCCATTGCGCAAACCCATACATATATATTTATATATATGGCCTCAACAATGAAATGCTGCTTCAGTGACTATAGAGTGAAGGTGGGAAATAAGAGAAGGATGAAAGAGAGGCTCGCAGATGGAAGGTCAGCAGTTGGTACTCAATTTCATCAGGCAGATGATGACTTGGAGGAAGGGACTGAGTGTAACATAGCCAAGGTTTTTGACAGTACAAAGATGGGAGGACAAGCAATGAGTGAGGAGCACACAAAAAATCTGCAAAAGGACATAGACAGGCTAAGTGAGTGGGCAAAAATTCGGCAGATGGAGTATAATGTTGGAAAGTGTGAGGTCATGCACTTTGGCAGAAAAAAATCAAAGAGAAGTTATTATTTAAATGGAGAAAGATTGCAAAGTGCTGCAGTACAGCGGGACCTGGGGGTACTTGTGCATGAAACACAAAAGGATAGTATGCAGGTACAGTAAGTGATCAGGAAGGCCAATGGAATCTTGGCCTTTATTGCAAAGGGGATGGAGTATAAAAGCAGGGAAGTCTTATTACAGCTATACAAGGTATTGGTGAGGCCACACCTGGAATACTGCGTGCAGTTTTGGTTTCCATATTTACGAAAGGATATACTTGCTTTGGAAGCGGTATAGAGAAGGTTCACTAGGTTGATTCCAAGGATGAGGGGGTTGACTTATGAGGAAAGGTTGAGTTGGACCTCTACCCATTGGAATTCAGAAGAATGAGAGGTGATCTTATCGAGACGTATAAGATTAAGAGGGGGGCTTGACAGGGTGGATGCAGAGAGGATGTTTCCACTGATGGGGGAGACTCGAACTAGAGGGCACGATCTTAGAATAAGGGGCCGCCCATTTAAAACAGAGATGAGGAGAAATTTCTTCTCTGAGGGTTGTGAATCTGTGGAATTCGCTGCCTCAGAGAGCTGTGGAAGCTGGGACATTGAATATATTTAAGACAGAAATAGACGGTTTCTTAGTTGATAAGGGGATAAGCGGTTATGGGGAGCGGGCGGGGAAGTGGACCTGAATCCATGATCAGATCAGCCATGATCTTATTGAATGGCGGAGCAGGCTAGAGAGGCCATATGGCCTACTCCTGCTCCTATTTCTAATATTCTTATGTTCTTATGATGTCGTTCAGCCGTTTTTTGCACTGTGTGGCGGTGCGGTTATGAATGGAGGTCCTGGAATGCTCCACAGCAATCTCCCTCCAGGCATTGGTAAAGACTTCACGAGTGGGTCTCCCCGCGTCTGGGTACAGGACTCGCCCCCTTCCCTTGACAGCCTGCATCAGGGTGTCCAACTCAGCGTCCGAAAATCGGCTTGTCCTTCTTGGTCCAGCAGCACCAGCAGTCTTTCAACGCAACTCCTTTCCCCCTCAGTCCTCGCTGCAAAGCCGGGCCTTTAAGGAGGTCATGGAGCAGCTGGCTCATTAGCTGCACATGACCAGGAGGGTGAATTTCCCCGGGGATACTCCACTACAATCAACCCACCCATACCGCTGCAAACTCCCGATTCCCGCCGGTCATTACCGCCGGAACCCAATTTTTTTTTTTTTAATTGCCGAAAATGGATCGAGTGGCCGCCACAAACATAACGGCGGAAATGGCATCAAAATGACGGTCAGTGCGCCAGGTTTCTGGCGGCCCTGCATTTCGGCCCCATCGAATCATAGAAATTTATAGCTCAGAAGGAGGCCATTTCGGCCCATCGTGTCCACGTTGGCTGACAGAGAACTATCCAGCCTAATCCCACCGTCCAGCTCTTGGTCCATAGCCTTGTAGGTTATGGCACTTCAAGTGCACATCCAAGTACTCTTTAAATGTGGTGAGGGTTTCTGTCTCTACCTTTCAGGCAGTGAGTTCCTAACCCTCAACCCCCCTCTGGGTGAAAACATTTCCCCTCAAATCCTCTCTAAACCTTTACCAATTACTTTAAATCTATGTCTCCTGGTTGTTGACCCCTCTGCTAAAGGAAATAGGTCTTTCCTATCCACTTTATCTAAGCACCTCTCACTCCTTGCAGTATTCTAGTGAATCTGTCCTGTACCCTTTCCATGGCTGTAATATCCTCCCTATAATGTAGTGCCCAGAACCACATTCAATACTTTGTTCTACTTTGTCCCAACCAATATCTTATACAGATTCACCATAATTTCCTTGCCTTTGTCTATATCAATCCCAATTACCTTTTCTCATGAGCTTTTCTACCTGGACTCCTTCCTTTCAGGCTCTGTATCTCTATATTTTACATTTACATGCTGTTAAAAATCTTGCCATTTAACATATGCTTCCTTTAAGTATTTTCCTCAAAATCTATTGCTTCACATTTCTTGATGGCTTTTTAGCTGACTTCCACAGTTGATAGCTCTTCCGTATGGTGTTCATGAGGCTTTAACTTCCTGAAGAAATCTATGGCTAGAATACCAGGCTGATTTCTTTAAAGAAAAAGCTAAATAGTAATAATGGCGCTTTATAATTTTTTGCGATATTTGTCTCCCTGGGACCACAATTCAGGCCGACATTTTGACATAGATATATATATCTAAAACCAATAGCTAATGTCCCATCTTTGTTGCCTTGTTTATTGTCACTTTTCTTCACAAAAATACACTACTGCAAGAGTTTTACGGTTTCCGTTTAAGGGCTGTAAATTCTCTCGAAAGACGTTTTATTGTTAATCTTTCCTGATGTTTTCATACCTGCACGCTGGCAAAAAACACACTAAGGAATTTAAATGGAGCTAAAGTATTCGTTGAGTTTCCCTGCACCCCGCCTCCCCATTTAATTATAAGGGAATGTTCAGCTTTGGACCATGTGATTAAGCTCACAACAACAACTTGCATTTATATAGCGCCTTTAACGTAGCAAAACATCCCAAAGTTCTTCACAGGAGCGTTATCAAATAAAATTGGACACTGAGGCACATGAGATAGTAGGACAGGTGACCAAAAGCTGGGTTAAAGAGGTAGGTTTAAGGTGCCTCTTAAAAAGGAGGAAAGAGAGGTGGAGAGATTTAAGGAGGGAATTCCAGAGCTTAGGACCTTGGCAGCTGAAGACACGATTGCCAAGGATGAATAAAAATCAGCAATGTGCAAGAGGCCACAATTGGAGGAGCGCAGAGATCTCGAAGACTTGTAGAGCTGAAGGAGGCTACAAAAATAGGGAGGAGCAAGGCCATAGAGGGAATTGAAAACAAGGAGGAGAATTTTAAAATTGAGGCGTTGCCAGACCAAGAGCCAATGTAAGCCATCGAGTGTGGGGGTGATGTGATCACACAGACAAACACCGCTGCACTATTCTCAAGTCATACAACGTTTGTCAATACTTTGAAAATAGTGGGCCCCAGGAACCCTAATTCTCAAAAGCACTTGATTATTAGAACCTAACTGCATTAAATCATAAAACAATATAAATCTTGAGCATCAATAGAAATCTACTTACCCAAACATGTTGATACTGTAAAACTGAAAAAGGCATAATTTAATATTATTGATTTGATGAGGTTTTCAAAAGGAAAGCTAGGTTTATAATTGTTGTTAAAACCCTGTAGTACAGACGTGAGTTGACTGGGTGAGCATAATAGGCTTCACGTAAAAGAGTGTAGGAATTATTCTGTCATATGTCCAGGCAATCACATTTACTTGATAACCTTTCGATCATGTGAACAATTGTACTCATATGGAATAACCTTACATAAAATTACTGCCACATGGACAAATTGGTCTGGTGCATGGAATAATCACACTCAGGTGAATCACTTAACAGTCTTCAAAGTAGATCCCAGCCTTTAACTATATAGAATATTTTTCATGTTAGACTGTCCCCACATCCATCTTTAATTCTAACCAGAGCTTTCTGTAATATTGTTTAATGGAATGCATTACATGTAATTAGTCCTGGTACATGGTAAAAAGAGCCATTAGACAACAATAAAAAATGAAAGGATTATATATGCATTTTACTGCTGAAACCAGTACGTGGTTCACTGTTACAGAGGGCTGAAATTTGAAGCTCACTATGTGAGTGCAATAGGCTTCATGTAAAAGAGTGTAGGATTATTCTGTCAATTTTTTTTGTTGTTTTTCTTATAACACTCCTGTGAGGTGCCTTGCGACATTTTACTACATTAAAGGCGCTATATAAATACAAGTTGTTGTTGTAGATATGAGGTTCACTTATGGAGCAGTTAGTGGAACTGCGCCCATGTAGGATATCCAGCATAAATCACAACAGCGAAACAATGATCACACTGACTAAACTCTTTCTGCTCTTACCATTGTGCTCATCATCATCATAGGTAGTCTCTCAGAATTGAGGAAGACTTGCTTCCACTCTTAACATGAGTTCTTAGCTGGCTGAACAGTCCAATACGAGAACCACCGTCTCTGTCACAAGGAGGACAGATAATCATTGAGGGAAAGGGTGGGTGGGACAGGTTTGTCGCACGCTCTTTCTGCTGCCTGCACTTGATTTCTGCATGCTCTCAGCGACGAGACTTGAGGTGCTCAGCGCCCTTCCGGATGCACTTCCTCCACTTAGGGCGGTCTTTGGCCAGGGACTCCCAGGTGCCAGTGGGGATGTTGCACTTTATCAGGGAGGCTTTGAGGGTGTCCTTGTAACATTTCCGCTGCCCACCTTTGGCTCATTTGCCGTGAAGGAGTTCCGAGCAGAGTGCTTGCTTTGGGAGTCTCGTGTCTGGCATGCGGACTATGTGGCCTACCCAGCGGAGCTGATCAAGTGTGGTCAGTGCTTCAATGCTGGGGATGTTGGCCTGGTCGAGGACTGTAATGTGACTGGGCTCAGCTTCGGTTTCGCAGCCTTAGTGTCCCACAGCTTGATGAATGTCCTTTGGCTCATTATCGACTGGCTCGCACCCGTGTCCAGCTCCATTGATACAGGCACACTATTGAGCTTCACATGGTTCTTGCTCAGCAACGAATACAGTCCATTCACTTTCTCCTCAGATTGCGTACCCAGGCCATCACTGAACTGGTCCGCATCAACCACGTGGTGAGCCGCACCACGCTTGCTCCGTTGTGGACACATCCTGTGAAGATGCCCCACTTTCGAACATCCATTGCATGAGTATTGTCTAAATCGACACTGATGAGGCCAATGATTGCCCCCACAATGCCAACCGGGTGAAATCTGGATCGAACCAGTTGGCGGGCTCTGAGCAGCAGCAGGTTTCGCGTAAGCAGCTCTGCCCGAAGACGCCGCCATCTTGTTTATAGTACTTGCCGTGGAACCCTGACCTGTCGATGATATCTGCCTCAAATTACCGTCCGTCATCATGCATGCCTGGGCAATCATGATAGCCTTTTTCAAGTCCAGCGTCTCTACAGCCAACAGCTTCCTGAGGATCGCATCATGGCTGATGTCTATCACGAATACATCACGCAGCATGTCTTCCAGCATGTTTCCGAACTTACATGGCTCAGCAAGACATCGCAGGTCGGTGACAAATCCCAACACATCCCGGCCCTCAGCACGAACATGCATGTATAAACGCTAGCGTGATATGATGATCCCCTCAGATGGTTACCCACCAACGTATACAATTCCTTGTACTCTTTTTCCGCCGGACGTACAGGCGAGAGGAGATACTTCATGAGGCCGTAAATTTTCGGACTACAAGCAGTGAGGAAAACTGCCCTGCGCTTAACTGCGTAGGCCTCTGCCTCCATGCCGTTGGCCACAAAATATCCAGGCAGTTGACAAAATCCTCCCAATCCTCGCCCTCCATGAATCGCTCCAGGATTCCAACAGTGCCCATTGTGCATGCGAAAGTTCTTAAATTGCCTCATCGCCAATTGTAATGACTCAAGAGTCTGGTTACTGTGCAACCTGATCCATCTTTATTCCAGCCCTAGAGTGCCAGCGTGACAAAGACACTCAGCTTATATACAGGTGACCAAGCACACATGACCTCTGACCGCGGCGCCCTCTGGTCTCTGGTGACCCCTAAGTATTAGTACATAACAACGTTGGTGCGTCTATCCTCCCAGGGGATTTGTAGGATTGTGCTAATGGACTATCAGGCAGCAATGTTAGTCAATGGGAACATCCTACTCGAAACAAAATGGAGCCATTAATTAATTAATATAGTGATTTTATCTTCAGCAATGATAGTTTTAATAAGATTAAAGGATTATGCTGTAAATTAGTTGTGACATCAATTTGGATTTAAAAAAATGGAAGGCTTTGACGTTTGGTACAACACCATTGAACCAAAAATGTTGCATTAGAAAGAACAAAATTAATTTAAATTTCCTCAAGCTTCATGGTAGCAACTGAAACAAATTTCAGGTGGGGCGGCTGGTGGAGCGTGTGAAACCTGCAAATCTGTGATTCCCCACACACTGTGGAGTTTTAACTTCACAGAGTTCATGTGACATTACGTGCTGGCTTCTAGTCGGGTGGGGAATGCTGGGCAGGATGCTGCAACCACAGGCAAGTGCATGGTCCAAAGGGTGGGTGGGGGAAGGGCGGTGTTCCCAAGCCTGGGGGGAATGTTCGGTCCCCAGGGGTGTCCGATGCACCACCTATTTGAAGAAAAAAAGAGAGTTCTCTTAGTATCCTGGACATTTATCCCCCAATCAACATCTCCAAAAACATTTTGGCTCAGATTTTGCTGGAGCAGGGCTTCTCGTGACGTGCCCTGTCAGCTAAACTTGTTTGCGCACGTTTAGGTTTTAACATTTTTCACCCATAAAGTTGCTGGAAGTGTGAACTGATAACGGCGCAGCAACAGCACAGGGCATTTGGGGCCTTGGTGAGGAATGAGAGAAACAGTGTAACTCCTTACCAATGAGATTTAAGGATTGAGAAATAAACAGTGGAAGGACTGCAAGCGACTGCAATGGCCACCACATGTTAAAAACATCCCTGCACAGGCATCTTCCACCCTTCAATATGTAATTCAGGACCTGGAATGTCAGTTCCGTCATTGAAACACCTGTGAACTCATCCCTTTTTGGTGTGGAAATGGGTCATCCTTGATACGAGAGACCGCCTAAGAAGAAGGTGATGTGGTATGCCAATCTTAAGCCCATGCCCTTCCTCTTCCTGGTGAAAAGGAATACCTGTGATCATGAGGGTGAAGAAAAGAGAACGCTTGGAAGAGGAGGACACAATACAATAGAGTGCATCCTGTTCCTGTAGCATTATACTCTGTAAAGACGTCACAATGTATAATTCAAGATCTCCAACAATGGTATGCAGTAACAATCTGTGTTACATTGCCAATTAGCCATGACAATTGAGTTAATCTAGCAGCTAATATATCACAACTAGTTACATAAAAATTGCTCGTGTGAAACCCTGGACCCGAATCTGTTTAAGTTTGTATGACTTTAGGAAATGAAAATCATTTCTAATTTATAATCATTGTATGCAGTTGGTTAGGCTTAAACATGCATGTTTGTAATTGAATCATAAAATTGGTATGTATAATTTCATCACTGTCATAACCGATGCACAATCATACACCAGCTACATGAGGAATATGGGGCTGGATTTTCTAGTCCATTGTGCTCCGGGTTTCGCCCCGGAACAGCGTGAAAGGCAGCGGTGAGATCTCCAGTGCTCCGCCGCGATCCTCCAGTCCGGTTTTGTGGCGGCGTGGAGCAGCTCAAACTCGCGCCGGTGTCGCAACCAGGGGTGTTGTACACCGGGAAGAGCTGCGCCCAGTGTACAACACCCCTGGTTGCGACACCGGCGCGAGTTTGAGCTCCTGCCCGACCTGTCCACCTGGAAGTGTGTCAGCAATGACCACCTGGGAAATCCGAGAGGTCAAACCATGCCAGCAGCGGTGAGGCAGGTAAATACTCCAAAAGGTAAGTGCCAGTGTTTGTTCTTTTCATTTTGTTTGCGATTTGTGTTGTGGTGGCGTGGGCAATGTTTTGGGAATGTTTTTGTGGGTTTTTTTTTAAAGTCCCCCACCAGATGTCTCTCAGAGTGCTCCTAGGCCGGCTCTTTAGTTTGAGAGTTTTCCATCCTTGCGTAATGAGAGGTGTACAATGTCTCCCTTAGTGCTGCGCTCCCTGACGCAGGGCCCAGCTGCCCAAACGTAAGTACCAAGACGCAAACTATTCACAGCCAGTAACTTTCCTGCCCCGCCTCCATTTTCGCCCTGGAAAGCCTAAAATCCAGCCCATAGACTGTGAAATCAAATGGAAAAGCACTGGTACAGGAGCCGGATTAAACAACAACAACAACTTGTATTTATATAGCGCCTTTAACGCAGTAAAAGATCCCAAGGTGCTTCACAGGAGTGTCATAAGACACACAAAAAAATTTGAGACAGAGCCAGATAAGAAAAAAAAATTACGGCAGATGACCAGGGAGTTCCAGAGCTTAGGGCCGAGGCAACAGAAGGCATAGCCACCGATGGTTGATTAGTTATAATCAGGGATGCTCAGGAGGGCAGAATTAGAGAAGAGCAGATATCTTGGGGGGGGGGCGGGTTCTGGGGCTGAAGGAGATTACAGAGATAGGGAGGGGTGAGGCCATGGAGGGATATGTAAACAAAGATGAGAATTTTGAAATAGAGGCATTGCTTGACAGGGAGCCAATGTAGGTCAGCGAGCACAAGGGCGATGGATGAGCCGGACTTAGTGCAAGTTCAGACACAGCAGCCGAGTTTTGGATGACCTCAAGTTTATATAGGAAAAGCACAAGATACTAATAACATGGAAAGAACGAACTTGTATTTCAATTCCTCTGAACATTGCAAAATGCTTCATAATCGGGGGATTACTTCTGTAGAGCAGTGTTGCTATTTAGACAAATATTATAAGGAAATGTACGGAAATGCTAGAAATCTGAAATAAAAAGCAGAAAATAGTGGAAATATACAGCATTTAAGCACAGAAACAGACCATTCGGTCCAACTGGTCTATGCCAGTGTTTGTGCTCCACATGAGCCTCCTCCCATGTTAGTTCATCTAACCCTATCAGAACATCCTTCTAAGGAAAGGCAGTGGCTTCTTTCTAATGATTACTGGTGACTCTTATTTTGCATCTACATGCGGTCCCTCACGACTGTTGTGTATGGAGAAAGTCAGACTGAACACTGTGAGCTCAAAGTAAAGTGTGACCGTTGTCTTTTATTGCAGGTCTCCAGAATGCCTCTCCAACCTGTGAAGCCTCCTTAAATACCTGTGCTCCCAAGGGATTATGGGATCCCTTGGGACTCCAGGGGATGAGCCCTCTGGTGGCTGTACAGAGTAAATACAAGTCCACATATATAACAGCAACATCATCCGAAAACATGTCAGGTTCCACATGCCAATGAAACCCAGATGGACCTCACCTCCACCTCTCTTGACCCCTGCACTAATTTGTCACATGGCTTGTCCTACAACCAGTGCTGGATGAGCAGAAATTTCCTACAACCAAATATTGGGAAGACCGAAAACCATTTTCTCTGGTCCCCGCCACCAACTCCGTTCCCTATCCATTGACTCCATTCCTCTCCCTGGCAACCGTCTGAGGCTGAACATGAGTGTTCGCAACTTTGGTGTTGTATTTGACCCCAAGATGAGCTTTCGGCCACATATCCGCTCCATCTCCAAGACTGCCTACTTCCACCTCCGTCACTGCACCCGACTTCACCCCTGCCTCAGCTCATCTGCTGCTGAAACCCTCATCCGTGCATTATTACCATGATCAGCATCTGCAGTATCAACCTCAGTCATTCGGAACAAAGTTGCCATGTTCCAGAAATGAGCTCTATTGGGATTTTGAAGCAAGGTAGGAAACAAACCTTTCTTCTTTCCTTACTGCACAAAGAACTTAAGATCTATGGGTGTATTCACACGATGACTGTACATATCGGTATGTGGCAGTCTTGCTTCACAGTAACTCTATAGTTAGTGTAAACACAGCTCAAATTCAGAGTCAGGGCTCAATCTGAAGCCAAAGTGGAATAAAGGGAGCTCCCTCTGGAGGGGTCAGTTGCAGCCGACCGTCACATTTACACGATACACTAAGTTTAAAATCAATGCTAAAGTTGTAAGTGCACATTCTGATTCAAAAACTGTTATTCACGTGCTTCATTGGTCTGGGAGCTTCTTTAGGGTAAAAGTGTATGTGGAAAATATGTATCATTCAAAGCTGCACAAAACTGATTTTATAATCTGTAAAACAAAAAGAGAGATCTGGGTTATTTTTATTGTGAAGAGTCCCAAAACAGTGGTACCCAATATCCAAACAGACAGAAGCGTGTAATTTTGTCTGGGTTTGCAAAGTTCACAGATACCGTCCCATTTGAAAAGGCCAAGTATGTCTAAAAACTGGATAACATATGTTATCAATAGGCGTTCCAAATGTTTTGCATTAATACAATTCTTCAGGCTTTTCAAGCAAAGACATAACAATGTGTAAATGGGTGGTAGACCCATCTGGCAGAGACATAACAAGATGTGGGTGACTCTTCGGTAAAGCGTAAAGTTGATATGCTTATGTTGCTATATAAACTCATCAAGTCTCAATCTTAGTGAAAATAGACATTGCACCAATGGAGCGAGATGTCTGAGTAATAAATGAAAGATTTCTCTTGCAGTTTATTTTTCTTTCCTGTTTGTCACTTTGTAGGTAACTGGTAAGGACACCAATGCACAGTGCCAATGTGTTATACATTAACCTCAATGGCTCTCCGATTTGTATACCTTTTTTCCCTTCCGTTCTTTGGATTCATCTCATTTACCCTTCCTTTCTGGTCTCCATTGCTCTCTTGCTACCAAACTGTGGATCACTCAGACTTTTCTCCGGGCAATGTTTCAATGGCGCTCTCTTGACAGCATGAGGTCAGCTTCTGTTGACTAATTCTGATCATTTTTCCTCTTGTGAGATCAGAGAATAGATATGGACAAGGAGGTCCATTTGTCCCTATACCAGCTCATCCAACAAGTGGCCGACAGCTCCCCCCATCGCAATATCCAGCCGTTTCATACATCAATTCAAGGGTTTTGCTTCATACCCTACCTGGAAATACATTTCACACTCTTCATTGGCGAAGAAATTCCTTGAAATCCAATCTAAATTTGTCTTTCATGAGTTTATGTCCCATGTCCTGCCGTCATTGTTTGATTTGAAGTACTGTTCCATAGTTATATTTTTATACTATTCACTATCTTATATACTTGTAGAATGCTCCCTCTTTGTCACTTTATTTTTATATAGAAAAGCTTAGGTTTTTCCAGTCTTCCCTCAGTATTCAATCTTTTGATGTTTGGGATTAGTCTGGTGTCCCTTCTTTGCACTCCTCCTCTCTGTACCTCTCTTAGCATTCTCTGAAGGTCCTATTAAGGTATCTGTCACTGCCTCCTTATGAGCAGCAACTCCAGTTACCCCATCCTTCTCTCTCACTGACCTCCCACTGAACACACCCACTGAGAGAGATCCTTATCCTCGGTGATCTCAATCTCCATCGCTGCTCCACTTGCCCTCTGAATTGGCTACCCACCTGTCTTCCTAAATCTCTCCCTTCAGACTCCACTAACACCACCACTACTGCCCCTTGGAACCGTGCCAGCGATCAGCAGGGATCAACAATCACTGCCATACTCAGCATCCCCAGGCTTTGACTGAATGTTGGTTCACAGAAGGAAACACCCTGCCCAGTATTGAAGCCTCCCTGCCTGACAATACCATTCACCTACCTCCCAAACTATCATCATCATCATAGGCAGTTCCTCAAAATCGAGGAAGACTTGCTTCCACTCTAAAAGGTGACTGAACAGTCCAATACGGGAATTACAGTCTCTGTCACAGATGGGACAGACAGTGGTAAAAGGAAAGGGTGGGTGGGGAGTCTGGTTTGCTGCACGCTCTTTCCGCTGCCTGCGCTTGTTTTCTGCATGCTCTCGGCGACTAGACTCGAGGTGCTCAGCGCCTTCCCGGATTCTCTTCCTCCACTTAGAGCGGTCTTGGGCCAAAGATTCCCAGGTGTCGGTGGGGATGTTGCACTTTATCAAGGAGGCTTTGAGGGTGTCCTAGAAACATTTCCTCTGCCTACCTGGGGCTCGCTTGCCGTGTTAAAGCTTAGCGTAGAGTGCTTGCTTTGGGAGTCTTGTATCAGCATGCAGACGATGTGGCACGCCCAACGGAGCTGGTCGAGTGTGGTCAGTGCTTCGATGCTGGGGATGTTGGCCTGATCGAGCACACTGACGTTGGTGCATCTGTCCTCCCAGGGGATTTGCAGGATCTTTACGGCTGCGATGGCAGTGTGCCCCTTATCTCCAAGTCACACCTCGGTCTCTCGCCCTACTCGTCTGGCACCTTTTCAGCACCTCCTCTTGTTCCACCCCTCTCGCCTGTCCTTTAAAATCGTTGTTGCCAATTGCACTCCAAGCCTGAGTCTGAGTTGCTCCCTGAGATACCCTCCTTTCGTTTCGGTGCTTTACAACAAGGTCTGCTAGCAGCTTATATTTTCCATATACCAGAAAGAGTAGGGATCAAGTTCTTAATATTTTGCTTTGCCTTATTTCAAGAACTTGCCACAAAAGAATCGTAGACCCAAAGATATTCTATTAGTAAATTGCCGTGGATTCATAATTACCACTTAAAAAAACTAGCTGGAAAGAAAAATACATTTGATATTGTTACTTGACAAATTGGTCAGCACACAAGAATAAGTTCAAAAAGGTCATAGAAATATTCCCAGCCATGCCTTGCAACAGCAAATTTCCCTTCACTTGCAGGTTCATTTCTAGAAACAAAAATGTAAAAGCTATTTAGGTTTGACACGGCAGAGCAACCTTTAGACACCGAACCTGTCAGGAATTTCTTCAAACTGCATAACCGACAAGTTGCACCAAAATTGACACTGACTTCGCCGCTGGCAATTTGGGCCAAAATTTCCCACAAATCTGATCAGCATGTAAATGTAAAAACCAGCGTAAAATAAGCAGAAATCATCGCAAACCATTGGGGCCCGAGCACAGCACAAAACTTATTTTAGGTATGTAAGTTTGAAGCCATCAAACCATCCTTTTTATCTGCATTAGTCACAGCCTGTTTAAGAAAATATAATCAGGGAAGCGTTTCAATCTTTAATGTAGCTCATTCTGAGGCAGTATTCAAAGATACAAAAAATACAATGAAGAGAAATTTTACCAAATTGCCATAAAACTTATGACTTTGGATTCCATTCAGTTTGGGTGAAAATACAGGAAACTCACATTCCCTGGTCATTTGCATGGTCGGCTGAGCAACGTTAATGAGTGGTGGAGGGTTTTGACGGCAGTCTCACTAAATCAGCTCAAGAGAGAACAACAAATGAGAAGAGAAAATATATAAAATAAAATCATGGATTTTAACGACCAGGCGGAAAGTGGGGGGGGGGGGGGGGGGGAGGGGTGATAGCTGTGACCAATTGTATCATCCAACTGTTGTTCTGGTTGAGATCAGCAAACAGCGAAGATGGAGGATACAATCTGGGACCATCTGGTTTGAATGTCTCAGTACCATTTACCGACTGAGACATCAGGAGAGCTTACACACAAAGGCCGTGAAATTGGAGCCATTATTGCTGTTGTGTATGGAGAAAGAGTCAGGCTGAACACTGTGAGCTCAAAGTAAAGTGTGACCTTAGTATTTTATTGCAGGTCTCCAGAGTGCCTCTCCAACCTGTGAAGCCTCCTTAAATACCTGTACTCCCAAGGGATTATGGGATCCCTTGGGACTCCAGCGGATGAGCTCTCTGGTGGTTGTACAGAGTAAATACAAGTCCACATATATAACAACACTCTCCCTCTCTTCCCCCCCCCCCCCCCCCCATAACACTCTCCCTCTCTTTCCCTCCTCCCCCCCCCCCCCCCCCAAGTCAATAGTGTAACTATTTACAATGTGAGTCGATCTGGGGCCCTTCTTGCCCTAGTTGATCGTCACAGTGTGAAAGCTGGTGTTGTTGAATCATTTGTTGGGCCCTCGCTGGGCTGCTGTGCAGCTGGCCTTGCTGGGCTGCCTGGTGCATTGGGCCCTGCTGGGCTGCTGTGGGTGATGGGTTCTGCTTCGTGGTGAACCGTGGTGTCGGTTGCCACTGGTGTGTATGTTGGGGTATCTAAAAAGGTAGGGTCCAAGGTGGGTTGCTCAGGGCAGTCCGTGAATCTGAGTTTGATTTGGTCCAAGTATTTCCGGTGAATGAGTCCATTTGAAAGATTGACCTGAAACACCCTGCTCCCCTCTTTGGCCACGACAGTGCCGGGAAGCCACTTGGGACCTTGTCCATAATTCAATACAAATACAGGATCATTGATTTCAATCTCGCGTGACACATTTGCGCTATCATGGTATGCGCTTTGTTGAAGCCGCCTGCTCTCTACCTGTTCATGTAGATCAGGGTGAACTAATGAGAGCCTTGTCTTAAGTGTCTTTTCATGAGCAGTTCAGGTGGGATCCCAGTGAGTGAGTGGGGTCTCGTGCGGTAGCTAAGCAGGACTCGGGATAGGCGAGTCTGCAGTGAGCCTTCAGTTACCTCGTCAAGCTTTGCTTGATGGTTTGCACTGCTCTCTCTGCTGACCATTGGACACTGATTTAAACGGGGCAGATGTGACATGTTTGATCCCGTTACAGGGCATGAATTCTCTGAAATCAGCACTGGTAAAACATGGCCTGTTGTCGCTCACCAGGACATCGGGTAAGCCGTGAGTGGCAAACATGGCCCGCAGGCTTTCAATAGTGGCAGCAGATGTGCTAGCCGACATTATCTCATTCAATCCACTTGGAGTACGCGTCTGCAACCACAAGGAACATTTCACCCAAGAACGGGCCTGCATAGTCGACGTGTACCCTAGACCACGGTTTGGAGGTTAAGACCATAAACTTAGCGGCACCTCTCCGGGTACATTGCTTAACTGCGAGCATGTATTACATCTGTAATGCAGGACTCTAAGTCCGCATCGATACCTGGCCACCACACGTGGGATCTGGCTATCGCTTTCATCATTACGATGCCTGGGTGGTTACTGTGGAGGTCATTGATGAAGGTGTCTCTGCCCTTCTTGAGGACTACTACTTGATTGCCCCACAAAAGGCAGTCTGCCTATATAGACATTTCACCGTTGCGCCACTGGAACGGTTTTATCTCTTCCTGCATTTCCACTGGGACACCGGACCAGCTCCCGTGAAGCACACAGCTTTTGACTAGAGTTAATAATGGATCAGGTTTTGATCTGCCGGGCAGTGATGGGTGATTGCTCACTCGAAAAAGGCTAGATCTGCTGGCTGCACCATTTCCACCCCCGTGGTGGGCAAGGGCAGCCTACTAAGTGCATCGGCACAGTTTTCTGTGCCTGGCCTGTGGCGGATGGCCTAGTTGTATGCAGACAACGTGAGCGCCCATCTCTGGATGCGGGCCAATGCATTGATATTTATTGCTTTACTCTTGGAAAACAGGGATATAAGTGGCTTATGGTCAGTTTCCAATTCGAATTTTAGCCCAAACAGGTATTGATGCATTCTCTTTACCCCATAGACACACGCTACTGCTTCTTTTTCAATCATGCCGATGCATCACATGCTAGTACCAAACGCTTACATAGATCATACAACACAAGCAATTTGTTTGGGCATAACAATTTTCTCGCTTTTACAAAGGCATTTTCTTGGCTTTTGCCCCAAACCCATTCGCCCCTTTTTCATAGTAAGACGTGCAGTGGTTCTAGCAGTGTGCAGAGACCCGTAAGAAGTTACCAAAATAGTTCAAGAGTCCCAGAAACGACTGCAGCACCGTCACATTCTGTAGCCTCGATGTGTTCTCGATTGCCATCCGTCTTCGCGTTGGTGGGCCTGATGCCGTCCGCCGCAATCCTCCTTCTGAAGAACTCCACTTCAGGCACCAGGAAAATGCACTTCGAGCATTTTAACCTGAGCCCCACGCGGTTGAGTCGACTAAGAACCTCCTCCAGGTTCTGCAGGTGCTCGACTGTGTTCCGACCTATGACCAAGATGTCGTCCTGGAAGACCACGGTGTGCAGGACCGACTTCAATAAACTTTCCACGTTTCTCTGGAATATCGCCACCACTGATCGGATTCCAAACGGGCATCTGTTATAAACAAAAAGATCTTTGTGCATGTTGATGCAGGCAAGGGCCTTGGATGATTCTTCCAGTTCCTGCATCATGTAGGCTGAAGTCAGATCCAGCTTCGTGAACGTCTTTCCTCCCTCCAGCATTGCTAAGAGGTCGTCGGCCTTTGGTAGTGGGTATTGGTCCTGCAGTGAGAAACGATTGATAGTTACTTTGTAATCGCCACAGATTCTGATGGTGCCGTCTCCCTTGAGGACTGGGACAATAGGACTGGCCCACTCGCTGACCTCTATCGGTGAAATGATGCCCTCCTCTAGCAGCCGGTCTAGCTCGATCTCTACCCTTTCTCTCATCATGTACAGTACTGCTCTCGCCTTGTCATGGATGGGTCACACCCCCGGAATTAGGTAGATCTGCACTTTTGCTCCCTGGAATTTCCCGATGCCTGGTTTGAACAGCGAAGGGAACTTGTTTAAGACCTGGGCACACGAAGTGTCGTCAGCGGGCAATAGCGCTCGTACGTCGTCCCAGTTCCAGCGTATCTTTCCCAGCCAGCTCCTGCCGAGCAGCGTGGGACCATCGCCCGGTACCACCCAGAGTGATAGCTTTTGCACCGCTCCATCATAGGAGACCTTTACGGTAGCACTGCCGATTACAGGAATCAATTCTTTCATGTAAGTTCTTAGTTTCGTGCGAACTGGAGTTAAGACTGACCTTGCACCACAACCTTTCGAAAGTCTTTTTGCCCATGATCGTCTGACTCACGCCCTTGCCCATCTCCATTGACACCAGGAGTCCATTTAGTTCAACATTCAGCATTATCGGGGGACAATTCGTAGTGAATGTGTGCACCCCCTGTACCTCTGCCTCCTCAGTCTGAGGTTCTGGTTTGTCGTGATCCTCCGTGGATCTGTCCTCCTCTGCAACATGGTGGTTTGCAGGTTTAACAGGGTTTGCAGCTCGCCTGCACATTCGTTGGAGGTGTCCCATTGTTCCACAGCCCTTGCAAATGTACCCTTTGAATCGGCATGAATGGAAACGATGATCACCCCCGCAGCGCCAACAAGATGTTAATGGCTTTGCATTTATCACCCTTGATGGGGGACTCTGAGATATCTGTGTACGTGCAGCTGCAGGTGTGTGTGACCTGCCCTGTCAAAAACAACATCACTTTGTTCACAGTACTTGTAGCAGCACTTGTGTGCTGAGAGATTTGCTTCGTATTGTCACTGGTGGCAATGAACGCCTGGGCTATCGCTATGCCCTTACTCAAGGTTGGGATCTCTACAGTTAAAAGTTTGCGAAGTATGGTTTCGTGGCCAATGCCAAATACGATAAAGTCTCTGAGCATGTGCTCCAAATGTCCTTCAAAATTGCAATGTCCTGCAAGGTGTCTTAGCTCGGCGACATAACTCACCACTTCCTGGCCTTCAGACCTTTTGTAGGTGTAGAACCGGTATCTCGCCATCAGAACGCTTTCCTTCGGGTTCAAATGCTCGTGGAGCAGTGTGCACAAATCGTCGTATGATTTCTCCGTGGGTTTCGCTGGAGTGAGCAGATTCTTCATGAGGCCATACGTTAGTGACCCACAGATGGTGAGGAGGATCACCCTTCGTTTGGCAGTGTTCTCTTCCCCATCAAACTCGTTGGCCACGAAGTATTGGTCGAGTCGCTCCACTAAAATTTCCCAATCATCTCCCTCTGAGAATTTCTCCAGGATGCCCACTGTTCTCTGCATCTTTGAGTTCGCTATCTGTATCTCATCGCCAGTTGTTGTATATGGAGAAAGAGTCAGACTGAACACTGTGAGCTCAAAGTAAAGTGTGACCGTAGTTTTTTATTGCAGGTCTCCAGAGTGCCTCTCCAATCTGTGAGGCCTCCTTAAATACCTGTGCTCCCAAGAGATTATGGGATCCCTTTGGACTCCAGGGGATGAACCCTCTGGTGGCTATACAAAGTTGCTCGGCAATGCTGCCATTGCCTGCACTTGCTGCAGATATTTAGATGCGTCAATGAATGTAAAACGCTGATTTGATGCTTGATCTCCCATTTTGGAATTCGCTGCTCCATTTAATGCCCTCTCCTAATCAGAACCAGCTGACCGTGCATTCAACAGCAGGGAGGTCCTCCCACCAATGCTATTTAAAGGGATCATCAGCAACTTGCAGCTGACTTGATTTTTCATTTCTACTGGCTCTGTGTAAGTTTGTGCAATTGTTTGAAGCTTTCTAGAGTTGTTTAAAGTTGCTGAGGTGACAGGAACTGTTGTTGCAAGCACAAAACGCCTTGCTTTTCATTTAAAGGGTTCGGCTCTCACCACTTGCTCCCAGTCCTGGGGCTCTACTTGCAGCTTCCCTCGTGCTCGAGTTTGACAGGGAGATGGAGCGGAATCAGCCAATAAGAGGACAACATGGAGGAGGAGGAGGGGCAGGACAGCTCTCAGCAAGAAGCCTTACCCACCTAGGGTCTTCAGGGAGCACTTGTCCTACCTGCACCTAAGCTAGGAGCAGTTTATTAGGCGGCTCTGCTTCACCAAGGAGACTTCCACCTCCTGCAACCAGGCCTGCAGTCTCTGAGCAAGGCACTCCCAGTGGCCTCAAGGTCACCGTGGCTCGCAATTTTTTCGCCACGAGATCCTTCCAGTCTGGAGCAGGTGGCATATTTAACATCTCCCAGTTCGCTGTCCATCGATGCATCCAGGAGGTCACAGAGGCTCTCTACTCTGGAAGAAGGGGCTTCATTGCCTTCTCTCTGAATCGAGAGAAGCAGGACCAGTGCGCTTATGGCTTTGCCAGGATATCGGGCTTCCCTACGGTGGCTTTGTGAGCTCCGCGTACCAATCCGTAACTGCAAAGAGTATCACTCACTTAAAGTGCAGTCGTTGTGCGACCACACCCAGCGCATCATGAGGGTGAATGCCAGCTATTCTGCAGTCATGATGCCTTCATCCTGCGTCAGTCTGGTGTGCCAGCAATCTTCCAGCCACCACATCAAACCCGAGGGAGATGCTCGGAGATAAGGGCTATCTGCTCTGCACCTGGCTGATAGCTCCCTTCCGCAACCCCACCACTCGTTGCCAGCAGTCATATAATGACAGCCATGCTGCCACGAGGAACATCATCGAGCTGACCATCGGGGTGCTAAAGCACCGGTTCCACCGCCTTGATCGTTTGGGAGGAGCTCTCCAGAATACGCTGGAGTGGGTACGCCATTCTGTGATGGTCTGCTGCATGCTCCACAACTTGGCCATCATGAAGGTGCAGCCCTTACTACCACAGGTTCCGGGATGAGGGTGAGGACAATGGCGACAGCAGAACTCCATTCAGAATGGGCTGTCCATGAGTGCCTCTTCAGACTCCAGTTCCAGTGAATAAAGCCTCAGATCCCCCTCTTACCACCCCTCCGTCATGGAACATCACAGCGTCCTCCCGGGTAAAAAACAGAGATTCCAAACATAATTTATAAACTTATCAAATGCAAATCAAATCATCATCATCATCATAGGCAGTCCCTCAAAATCGAGGAAGACTTGCTTCCACTCTTAAAATGAGTTCTTAGGTGGCTGAACAGTCCAATACGAAAACCACAGTCTCTGTCCCAGGTGGGACAGATAGTCGTTGAGGGAAGGGGCGGGGAGTCTGGTTTGCCGCACGCTCTTTCTGCTGCCTACGCTTGTTTTTTACATGCTCTCAGCGACGAGACTCAAGGAGCTCAGCGCCCTCCCGGATGCACTTCCTCCACTTAGGGCGGTTTTTGGCCAGGGACTCCTAAGTGTCAGTGGGGATGTTGCACTTTATCAGTGAGGCCTTGAGGGTGTCCTTGTAACGTTTCCACTGCCCACCTTTGGCTCATTTGCTGTGAAGAAGTTCCAAGTAGAGCGCTTGCTTTGGGAGTCTCGTGTCTGGCATGCAAACAAAACAAACAAGCAACAACGTCAACTAATCACCCTTGTGCATTCCGTTAGTGTCTGTCCCTAGTGTACCTTTTCCTACTCTAGTGCTCCTATGAAATGCTCCCCCAGTGGCTGCAGCATGGCTGGTGGAAGGCTGCTGACTTTGTGGGGTAGACTGCAGATGGCCTTGCAGGACGACCTCGAACAGCTCAGGGCTTAGAAGGCCCGGCTGTAGACTGCACGACCTCAGCATGGGCGGCAGCAGCCTGGGCTGGCTGGATAACAGGCAGCAGCAAGGGCACTGGCAGAGTGACAGTGGTGGAAGTAAGAATGCTGTAATTCTGAGCAAGGACAACAGGTTCTTCCTCTGTGGAGCCAATGCTACTCCCCCTGGGGCAACGCCTCAGCCTTCCTAGCCATCTGTTGGGGGACAGATTGCTGGAGTGCTGTGAGACCCTGCAAGCCCCTTTCCACACTCGTAAACCCAGCCACGACGGCAGCAGTCTGAGCTTCCACTGCAGCACTGAGACGTTGGGTTGCTTCCACCTATGCTGCGATGGAAACAGTAACATTGTCCATCACAAGCAGGGTCATGGCTCGGTCCAATGCTCCCCTTATATCTTTTGCGTGCGCTGCCCCTTTAAAAGGCTACACGGCCCATTCACACACGTGCAAAATTTAACATTAGAAAAGCCTCTTGGCCACTTAGAGGGAACGTTGGCCGGGTCCACAAATTCTCTCAGGGAGTTGCCCGTCACTTCCACCCTGGAAATCACAGGCTCCAAGCTCTGTGCAAAGACTTTGCAATGTTGGAGCCGGATTCCTCCATGCTCTTTGACATTGCCAAGAGGCTCTCTGGCAGGCTTGCCATCGCACCAAGCATTTCTGCCCATCATCCTCCTTCTGAAGACTGCTCCATCGAGGTCGCCATCTCTGTCCTGTGCGGCAGAACTTATGCGCGAACTCGCCCTCCAGGGAGCTGACACCAGCATTCCCAGTAAGCAGCGCAGTCGCACAATGATCTGGATGTCCTTGCAAGCTGCTCACTGGCTTTTACATTGAAGAAACCACGGTGTGAGAAAATTTGAATGGGCAGCGCAGTCAGTTCAAGGGAATGTACATCTAAAATAAAAATGAGAGGAAACATTGACTGACACCCGAGCTACTTTTCCCCCCAGCCTGGCTGCAGCCCACTCATGCCCGGTGACTCACCATGTGCAGATCCCACTTCCATACTACCCTCTAAAGTACACTCAGCCGTTTTCTGAGCTGGTGTCTGCGGGTGCCTGATGCAGTGCTGGTGTCTTCTCCTCTATCATTGTCCTCCTCCATCACTTCAGGAACTGGCTGGCCAGGTTGGAGTTCTTGGCTATCTGGAAGGAAAAAGGCACCAGGGTCAGGTTGTGGTGAAGGCTGGAAAGCAAGATATCCAGGCATACACCATCAGCAGCTTGTAAATGAGAAGAGATTGTGGGACATGGGGAAAGTGGGATGTGAGAAGAAGGTTTTGAGCCTACCATCTTCAGCAGCAATGCTTTCAACTTTCTCACTTACCACGGACTGTGTGACTGTCCCTCCAATTATGTCCAGAACTACTACTTCCAGCTCCGTCAGGTGTGAAGTCGGGTTTTCACTCCACCCGTCTGTTCCTGCTCCCAGCGGTTGTAAGCTACCTTGGCCTGCAAGAGAAAGGGAAGTGTGTCAGTGAGTGTGGTGCAGTGTGTTTGGGTGATGTGCCTGCCATGGTTGAACAGCTGGCAGTGTGTGAAATGTGGGTGTGGGTCTTGCAGCAGTGGTAATTGTGTGAGGGTGAAGTGAAGCAGTGATTGTGAGCTATTGAGTGGTGATTGTTAGAGATCGTTGATAGGTGAGTGATGGGGGTGTGGTGCATTGAGCAGTGTGTGAGGCTTGCTGTGCAGATGGTGGGATATGGCATTTGATGATGCATTCACTCACCTTGACAACTCGTGTGATGTCATTAAAATTTCAGTGGCATTGGATCCAGGTCCTGGGACAACATTCGTTGCAGTGACGGCTTGAGCGATCTCCTTCCACAGCCTTCTGGTGTTCAGCTTTGAAGGCCTCCTGTCCCCCTGCAGGTAGAGGACTTTACAGTGTCTTTGAACCCCCAGGACTAAGGCCTCCAGTGCCGCATCCGAAAATCTCCTCACCCTTTCCCTTGGCTGTTGAGCCCTGGTTCTCTCTGCAATGACAATGAGGTGCTTCTGCAACAAAGCACATCCCCTTTAAATAGTACAGAGAGCCTGGGCCAAACTTTATTGGCCGGTAGATTGCATCCAATATTAGCCCCCCCTGTTCAGCACTAAGCCAACCAGCAGCGTGTTTAGTGCTGAGTTCAGCGCTGCAATCATTATAATGAGCAGACAGCATGAATTTTGGGTGCTGCCTGCACCACTTTGAACGGACAGGGGTACACAGTGCTGTGCGATGCCCATGCCCATTTTCGGGTCTTTAACAATTTCTAGGCCATTATCTCTTTAAAAGCAGTTTGTTAAATTTTAGCAATACTGCTAAATTGAAAGTGCATGACTATGCCGATATCGGCATTTAAAACAGAATAATTAACTTACACTGTTGCAGGTGTGTCTATTGTGAGCGTGTGGATAAATTATAGAAAAACTCCTCGGGGTATGTGCATTTACATAAATTAGCTCTGCTACAGTAATCTTCTAAAGTGGGACATAAATTAATTAGTCAACTAAAAGTACTGCATGGAGAATAAGATGTCTTTTTTTAGTAAATCTGAGTAACAATGTGCATTAGAAATTACTGGCTAAAAACGAGAGGTTTTTCCTGGGAGTTAGTAATCACTTCTAATAATCTTGGAACATTTTGCTTGTAGCAAATAGCAGCTCTAATGGACAAACTGAACAGAAATTAAAACCAGCTACCATCTCTTTCCTCAACTTTGAAGTAAAAATGCTCCTTGACAATCTATTTATATAAAAGTTTTGAGAGAGTTCGTCACACATAGAACTTCAAAGCATCGAAAGTATAAAAAGAGAACAAAAGGTTGTGTTTGTCTGACTGGAACCAGAAACTCCCTCACAAAATAGCAATTAAACTGTTTGACCTCAGTAAATACTTAGGTCACCAGTGCAAATGAGTTTGCGATCGGGCGCGGCGCTGTTAACGACTCCCGCCATATTGGGTGGGAGCTTAGCGCAGGACTATGGCGTTGCACCCTGATCTCCTGCGCCCGGAGAGCGTGACGCCATCGCTGCGCGCATCATCCCGTTAGCACCCCGGCCCTGAAATTGACTTTCGCCCCCTGCGGCAGCGCCGGGCAACAACACCGCCAGCTGCAGGAGACGCGTCTCGGGCGGCTGGCCGCTACCGGGGCGAAAATTAAAGGCGAGCTGGCCGAGTGAAATAAAAAAAAACGTACCTTCTTGTTGCTGCTCTTCGCGAGGCTCTGGCTGCGATCGCTCAGCCCAGCACTCTGCTTGAGTGTGCTCAAGCCTACCGCCAGAAACAGGCAGGTGGGCTGCTTGGTCATTCACAGGCCTGCCTGAAGATTGCATCGGCGGGCCTTGGGTGGCCAAGTGAATGCTGCAATCTTGGGCACAGTTTGGGGGTAAATCCAGGTAAGGCCATGTGATTCAAATTTGCTCAGTTTTTAACCAAGTATAAATTAGTTTTACTGATTATTGATACTGAACATAATAATGTTGCTAGCTATACTGTTAAAGATGGAGTTAAATAAAGAAGTTGCTGATAAATATTGAACGTGTGTCAATATTTCATGTCTTCCAAATGCACTGGTTAACCTTTGTGATATTGCATTATACACACATTAATCACTGGTTGAGTGAGTTTCTTTAAGTAAGTTGGTTTATGTAGGATGATTTACAAGTAAAATGTAAAACCTTAAACATAAATGGAATCTTCCAATTCAATTTTTATTTCTATATAATTTTGGTTGTCATACATGTAGTGTATGGAAAAAGAGTCAGACTGAACACTGTGAGCTCAAAGTAAAGTGTGACCTTAGTCTTTTATTGCAGGTCTCCAGAGTGCCTCTCCAACTTGAGAGACCTCCTTAAATACCTGTGCTCCCAAGGAATTATGGGATCCCTTGGGACTCCAGGGGATAAGTCCTCTGGTGGCTGTACAGGGTAAATACAAGTTTACATATATAACAATACAGGAGGTTGATTTAATTCTTCCCAAATGCCTGAGGGGATTGCACATATTCCAACATTGGAAAGAATGTACCAGTCAGATCAGGGACACTATCTGGCGTAAGCGACAAAAACAATTCAAAATCTCTTGCCCCATTGTTGTTCTCAATACAGTGAATTGAGGCTTGACTAATGGGAGGGGCTCACTGCCAATAGGAGGGGCTCACTGCCAATGGGGAGGGGCTCACTGCCAATGGGGAGGGGCTCACTGCCAAGGGGAGGTAGGGGCTCTCTGCCCGGGGGGAGGGGCTCACTGCCAATGGGAGGGGCTCACTGCCAATGGGAGGGGCTCACTGCCCGGGGGGAGGGGCTCCCTGCCTGAGGGGGAGGGGCTCACTGCCCAGGGGAAGGGCTCACAGCCCAGGGGAAGGGCTCACAGCCCGGCGGGGAGAGGCTCACTGCCAATGGGAGGGTCTTACTGCCAATGGGAGGGTCTTACTGCCAAGGGGAAAGGCTCACTTCCCAGGGGGGAGGGGCTCACTGCCCAGGGGGGGGCGGCTCACTGTCAATGGGAGGGGCTCACTGCCAATGGGAGGGTCTTACTGCCAAGGGGAGGGTCTTACTGCCAAGGGGAAAGGCTCACTGCCCAGGGGGGAGGGGCTCACTGCCCAGGGGGGAGGGGCTCACTGCCAATGGGAGGAGCTCACTGCCAATGGGAGGAGCTCACTGGTAACGGCAGGGGACTTGGCTAACAAGAGGTACAGAACAGGAAATCAGAGCCCTGGTGCAGGAGTTTTTTTTATAAAATATTGCTGAAAGGCTGTACAATTTTCTTTCCTCTCCCCAACTGAGATGAAGGTGCAGGACAGCCATTTAAATCTTGGCAATATTTATTATTTTTCTGTGATCTGTGGCACTTCACATCAAGAAAATGAATTTAAAGAATGATGCAACGTATACATTGCTACTTTTATCAATAAATCCTACAAGCAGGCTTTCGGTGTCTGCACATTAAAATGGATTGGTGCTTTTATGTAAATTGTTAAACACAAGTCTGGATTGTTTCTTGATCTCAAATCGTACATCATGTCACTTGAATCACTTACATGCTATTTAGAATAAAACCTTTCCCAGTGACATAAATCTTGACTTGTAAGATTAAAAAGTGTCTCCAGGTTAGTATTAACTGCACTGTGTGTCAGTCTGGGTTCAGTGGTCACATCCTTACCTCAGAAGGTGAAGGGTTCACTCCCGACTCCAGAGACCTGAGCACATACTCCAGGTGAACACTTCAGCACAGTACTGAGGGAGTATTGGATTGTCAGAGGCAAGTCATCTGGCTTGATTGACACAGGAGTAAGCCTAATACATGTGCCATTGATCTGATGAAGGAAATAGAGACAGGCTGTAGGTGGGAGGTAACAAATGCAGCTGACAAATTATATATATATTTCTGTTTTATTATTGGTGGTGTTGTTGCACCAATGTTTTTTTCCAGTATTTTCCACCTTCATTATTTTCTTCCTGTTAACCTTTTCATTTCCACATTTTCTCCTCATTTTTCATGTTCAGAGATCAATGCAAATCATTGGCACATAAAATTCTTCTGAAATCTGAAAGGGTCTGAAAGAAAGAAAGTCTTGCATTTCTCTCGCGCCTTTCAGGACCACCAGATGTCTCAAAGCACTTTACAACCAATTAAGTACTTTTGGAGTGTAGTCTGTTGTAATGTGGGAAAGGCGACAGCCAATTTGTGCACAGCAAGCTCCCACAAATAGCAATATGATAATGAGCTGTTTTCTGTTTTTGTTATGTTGATTAAAGGATAAATATTGGCTGGGACACCGGGGATAACTCCCTGCTCTTTTCAAAATAGTGCCACATGATCTTTTACATCCACCTGAGACAGCAGATAGGGCCTCAGTTTAACATCTCATCTAAAGAACAGCAATCCCTCAGTACTGCATTTGGAATGTCAGCCTAGAGTGGGACTTGAACCTATAGCCTTCTGACCCAGGGGTGAGTGTGCTACCCACTGAGCCACAGCTGACACTAAGGTCTAGTGTTGTACTTGTTATATTTCTGGTCATATGTAATGGCGCAGAAATATTGGTAGCGCCCATTTGGGCAATCCCCCCCCCCCACCGACCCGTGGTAGGATCCCAGGAACTCCAGATATTAGGTCTCAGACTTCATTCGCATACGGACGGTGCTGTGGGAGAATGCCAAGATGGAAAGTGATAGCAAGTCGGGCTGCTACTCGCGGCCCACAGATTAGTGATGGCCTTGGCAGGGTGGGGGTGGGGGTGCGTGGACCACAGGGGATGGGATCGCAATTGGTGGCAGGAGGTGGAGGGGAGGTGGGGGACTAGCGTCAGCAGCCCACCGGATCGGGAATCTCGGGGCCGGAGAGCACAGAGGTTCGGAGATGGGAGAGGGATATCGGATAGCCTGGAAGCCGGGGTCAGGGATCTAGGGGCTGGGAGAAGCGACGATCGGTGGGGGAAGGTTTAATGTGGGGTCGGGGAGTTGGCGGGGGCAAGCTCACCTGCTCCACATTCACATTACTTAGCTGTTTTGTTGCAGGGGTTCTGCAGTGTTGGTTTCTGTGGGGCCAGCCTACATTGGAGGCTGTTCAGAGAAGGTTCACTAGATTGATTTCGGAGATGAGGGGGTTGACTTGTGAAGATAGGTTGAGTAGTTTGGGCCTATACATATTGGAGTTCAGAAGAATGAGAGGTGATCTTATTGAAACTTATAAGATAATGAGGGGGCTCGACAAGGTGGATGCAGAGAGGATGTTTCCACTCTCAGGGGAAACTAAAACTAGGGAGCATAGACTTAGAATAAGGGGCCCCCCATTTAAAACTGAAATGAGGAGGAATTTCTTCTCTGAGGGTTTTTGAGCGATATGGCAATAAAGGGTTATGGGGAGCGGGCAGGGAAGTGAAGCTAAGTCCATGATCAGATCAGCCATGATCCTATTAAATGGCGGAGCAGGCTTGAGGGGCCAAATGGCCTACACCTGCTCCTATTTCTTATGTTCTTATGATGCTGCCTCAGGGCAAACCAATCCTGCAACAGGGACCTTGAGCAGGTGTTTGGCCCCTTATTTGCATGTGCAAAGGGAACAAACGCCTGCTTCAGGCCTGGGTAAAGGGCACCTCTGCCAGGCCATCAACTTCTGGTCGGAAGTGTGCGCGCACTTCCTGCCCGCCATTTTGGGGACTTGGGTCGTCAAGTAGCACCTGAAAAACAGGCGCTATGTGACCCAATTTTTAGGCTGACGACTCCGAATTCAGTTCTTTTGGGCCTTTCTTTACAAATATCTAAATTTGACCTAATTCAAACCAATTCATGTTTAAGATAGTCTAGCCATTTAAAAATAAAGGGCTCGACTTTCCACTTCACATCGCTGGGCTAGTGCCCATATATTGCCCAAAAAGGCCTGCTATCACCCATTTTGACTCAAAAGTGGAAAGTTGTGCCAGTATATCGGCGGAAAATTGACATCCCAACTTTCGGCTCACACCGCCGAGGTGATCGCCCGCACATCGCCCAGCCCAACTTTCGGCACATCGCCAGCACATTGCCGGGCTGATCGCTCACCAAGAACATCGCTGGAGAATAGTTGCTTTTCCCTGGCCTTCCTCACAGAGCTCGGCACTACGGATGCCATTTTGAATGTCGCAGGAAGAGAGGAGGCTGCTGTAACAGAGGCTTAGATAGTTTGTGAATTATTTAAGGGCCTTTTAAAGATAGATCCACTCACAATTAGACATTTTATTATACTTCTATTAATAAGTGACATTTCATCCTTACTTGGTCTGGCCTGGCCATTGTTTTACAACTGTTGCATTCATGTTTCACTAAAACTTACATTATTAGAAGACACAACAATTGTAAAGTGAAAGAAAATTGTTTTAATAAAATAACAGCTCTTGAACGTTATCTTTAAAAACAAACACAAAAACACGCTCCCACTGCCCCCACCCCAACCACACCCCAACAGTGAAACAACAATAAAAACACTAGCAATAAACAATGTGGACAATATATACAATATAAAAAAGATTGCAATCCCCTCCCTATCTGCAGCCACGTTTCCCTCCAGATCCTGGACCCCCCTGTCTCCTTACCTCACCAACCCTTTTTGGTCCCCAGGTACTGCTACTGGCGTGCAGTGGGCAACGGCAAGACTTCCGGCCATGGTGGGGGACATGCTGGGACGATTGCCTTCAGAGTCAGGAGGTGGTGCTTCCCCCAGACCCGCCTGTGTGCTGGTGCTTGTGGTCATGGAACCTTGGGGTGCAGCGCCGTGTGCCACCAAGAACGCATGCTGCAATACATGGGAGGAGGCGGTGTTTTCACGCATCTCGTGGATCATCTGCTGCGTCGCCTCTGCTTTGTGAGCAGACACCTGGGAGAATTCCTCCGTGAACCCCACAAACACCTGGAGCTGCTCGCGCTGGATCATGACAGACTCCTCGCACAGTCGTGCCAGGCTCTCTACGTGATTGTCCAGCGTAGGCCTTTGCTCAAGCCGCTGACCCAGCCTCCACGGGGTCTGCAACAGCACCAATGTGCGCCTTGGAAATCAATGTCGTGGCCACAGGTTCAACAAACAGAGGGATGCAAGGGGCATCCTCCAAGTATTCCTCCTCCTTGGGCTCGGTGGTCTCCTCTTCACCACCCGTGGTGAGTGACACATGCAGATGGGTAGGTGCATGTGAGGGTGTGTCCTCCATTGGCGCCTCTGGAGCTGGGAGTCCTGCAAAACATGATTGAGCTTATTAGAACAGAAGGGACTGTTGCACCATGCTGGCATACGTAGGAAGAACAGCACTACTCCAATAAATATATGAGCGAGAGACGTTACATATTAATGTATCATATGGTAGTACATCTATGTGGAATTCACTGCGCCAGAGAGCTGTGAAGGCTGGATCAGTCGCAGATAGACAGAATGATAAAGGAGCAAGGGTTTATGGGGTGAGGACAGATAAGGGGCCAGATGGCCTGCTCTTATGTTCTTGTGTTGTCAACCTGAGAGTAGCACAGAGGCTGCATGCATAACATGACATCATTTGTCTATTCTATTATAATGAAATGATGTTACATTACTTTAACACTGCTTGAAACATTACTCACGTGACGCATGGGAGGGTCAGGCAACACCACGGATGGTGACCGCATGACTGTGAGCCTCCACTAGTGCTGCAGCATGTTCTTCAAGGCCAGTCGGTGGCTGTACTACAGCAGGGCCTCCTCCAGTGCGCCTCTGCTGTGCCGGATTATGAGATATCTTCCTCTGCAAACGTGAAAAGAGCATGGCATAAGCTACTTGACTAGGTTATATGATTTATAGACAAGAGTTTCCAACGTTATATGCTAATAGGGTTTGTGTCCACAGTTGATGCACGGTTATAACAAAGATCGGTGTGTTTAGGAGCTAATGCTTGACGCAGACATCTCTTTCGAATACAATCTACATTGAACTCAGCAATGACAGTAGCTAATGTCCAAAATTGTCCCAGGCCAGTCTGTGAGCAAAGGCAGCTCTCCCCCAGTCCATGCTGGGTCCCTGTGTAAGTGATAGCAGCCAGAGAGACTTAATAAGGGCACAGGTTCATAGCCATGTCCAGTTCTTAGCAGGGATGATATATCTTATATATGTTAGAATAACAAGCTTACATTCAATCCAGGAGATTGACTGACTATTATAATTGAAATAATACTTAAAATTTGCATTATTACAGTATAAAATTGTATTTACTCTTGCTGAAGCCACAAGGCTGTTCCAGCGCTTGCGGCACTGGTCGGATCCCCTAGCTTCGTGGGATGCAGATGAGACGACAGCGGCGATCTTGCTCCATATCTGACGGTACGCCCGTGGTGCTGATTTCCCACCACACTCCCCTCCCCCCACTTCCGGTCAATTGGGCCCACCGGGAGTGGACCTCCATGACAAGGGCCTCGTTGGCCTCATCCGGAAAGGGTTTGGACCTCTTCCTCCCAGTCACCACATCTCTAACACTTTCATCACTGTCAGACATATTCTTTACCTCTCTCTAACTCTCTCTTTTCTCTCTCCTCTCTGTCTCTGCCTTCCTCCTCTCTCTCTCTCTTTCTCTATTCTCTCGCGATCTCTCTCCCCCTTCTGAGCATGTGTGGATGATCCCTGACCTCCCGAAAGGCGAGAAAACATATCCACCCAAAAAAAAAAACACGCATGCGCAGAAGCCTGTTGCTAGGGAAGCTTTTGCCTTCACCGTCGCTGCGCTCTCGCTTCGCCCATTTCACATCGCCGAGCTATCGCCAAGCCGAAAGTCGCTGTCCAAAAAATGGGCGATGGTCCAGCGATCATGAGGGCTGAAGCATCGCTAAGGCTGGAACATCGCCCATTTTTTTGGGCCCTAGCAAGCAAAGTGGAAAGTCTAGCCCTTTGTGCACATATAACATTTCACAAGTCCACTCTCATGGGAGGTGGTGAGTGAACAACCGAATCACAGAAACAAAATGCTTTAATTGCTATAATTATTAAAATTAAAGAGAAAAATACCTGTCATTTGTCGTCAAATGAGTCATCTACCCGCCCCCCGCGCCAGCGCATCTGTACATTAAAACCCAGCCCTTTAACTCTGTTTCTCTCTCCACAGATGCTGCCTGATCTGCTGAAATGTTTTCCAGCATTTTCTGTTTTTATTTTTATTCAAGTTATCAGTATCGAGTATGTTGAAATTTCAGCCATGATCATCATCATCATCATAGGTGGTCCCTCGAACGAGGATGACTTGCTTCCACACCAAAAGGGATGAGTTCATAGACATTTCACTGGAGGACCCGATATTCCAGTCCTGAACTCCAGGGATGGAAGATGCCTGTGCGTGGATTTTTTTAACGTGCGGTGACCGTTGCACATTAGCCACCACACAGGCTTGACAGAGCTAGGCCTTTATCCAGTGGCAAGGGTAAACGAGGACGACTGGAGACCTGCTCTGCTGCACGGATCTAGTGCACATACATATTGCAATATGGGCAGACCGTGCTGCCCCTGGGCCCTTGGCTCTTCTGGGCCCCGCACCCTCATTCGCCGCACCTCCGCCACGATCTCTCGCTGCTCCTCCGCCATGATCTCCCGTCGCTCCTCCGCCACAAGCATTCACCGCACCTTCGCCATGATCCCTCGCCACTCATCTTTTGTCACATCTCAGCCATGATCTCTCACCACATAATCATGAAGCATGTGAAGCGCTGTTGTCAGTGGCATTTTAACACGGCCACTGTATTAACATATAGGGGTAGAAATTCAGCACCGCCTGAAACGGGTCACACCTACCGCTTCTGATGTGTTTTCACCGCCACTGTGGATGAGGTGGCCTCTGTTATTTTTTTGGAGCGGACCGGAAGTCGATCATGATAGGGGCGAAAATGCGGTGGTGAGCACTCTAGAGGGGCGGAAGTGGAGGCGGGACCGAGTCTCAGCCGCTGTCAGTCATCAGCCTGGCGCTGATGACATCATGACGAGCGAGAGTCACCACGTTGCTCCCCTTCACTTAAAGGGGAGAGCCGCTGTGAGCTCTGCGATCATTTCACTGGTCCACCAGGGAGGGTTTTTGGCCGGGCCAGTGGCCTGGAACCCAAGAGGGGGTGCCAGGCTGCCTTTGGCAGCCCGGCCAAACCCGGGGGCATAATTGTCGGACCGACCTGGCAGTCGGCCAACAAAAAAAAATGGCAGCCGCGGCAGTGCAGCCACCCCTTGAATGGCCGCCACACAGCCATGTTAGGGGCACTGTTCAGCGGCCCGAAGATTTTTGTAGCTGAATTTCAGTGGAGATGCAGGAGATTGACGGTGCACTCTTTGATGACGCACTTAGGAGGGGTTGGCAGCAGCAGGACGGAAGTGGGGACCACCGGAAAAAATACAGAGGAGAATTTTGCCATTGGACTCTAAATCGGTGCCCACTCAACTCCGCTGCTAGGCCGCCACTTTCTGGCGGTGGGAGGCTGAATTTCCGGGCTTCCTGACCAATTAGTTTCCGTGGGCGTGATGACTACCCGCATGATGCAATTTTAATTCCACTATTTAAAGGGACACATCAAGCATGCAACTTGAAACAGTTGGAGATGGAAAGGAGAGAGAAAGAAGTGTTGCCATGGAAGGTCAAAGATCAAAGGCTGCACCCCGTTTCAGCGATGCCTCCCTGCATGTGCTGTTGGGGGCTGTAAGGGCCCCAGGGGAGATTCTTTTCCCGAGCGATGGGAGGAAGAAGCCTGCAGTTGAGACAAAGGCGGCGTGGTTGGAGATTGCCCAGGAGGCCAACAGCATGAGCATGGTGCTAGATTTAAGGCAGGGTTTAAGTGACCTAAGAAGGGAAGGTGAGTACAGGATCACATTCACCTACATCCTGATGTGCGTGTCTCCCTCACTCTGCCTTCTCAAGCCTACTCTAGCACATCACTCCTCTCACCAACTTACCTTGCAGGTGAAACGATCCCTCTCTGAATATGCACGTCTTCACATCCCCATGTACCCATCCACCACTGACACACCCTCACCCTATTGCAATGTCATGCCTTTCCCCCAGTCACCCTCAACAAATGCTCTCCATCCATCGGGTGAACACATGCCATTACTCTCATTCATAGGTCTCTTTCGCTCCTTGCAGAAGAGAGCAGAGAACACCAGGGAGAAGCAGAGAACCAGAGGTGGGTCTCTAGTCAACTCTCAATTGACATCTGCAGAGGAGGCGGTGCTGGTGATCAGCGGAGTCTCAGCATGTCTGGTCATCGGAGATTGGGAGATGGGGCCCTGCCAGCTACCTGGTCACAGAACGAAATATCAGCCAGCCACATGGCATACAACACTCAGTCATGTTGACTTGATGTCAACAGCCACTGAAATATGAACACACGCATAACGATAACTTCAAGCATTCTTACCTTGACAGTACTCGTTCATGTCTGTTATCTCCCTCCGGGCCTTCACGCATCCATCAGAAGGTGGTCAAGGTCACCCATGATGATGATGATGACTCCTCAGTGGGGTCAATCCCTCTGAGGGTGTTCATCACAGGACTTATGCGCAGACCATGCACCAGCTCAGATACTCGCGCTTCAGTGGCACTAGTTAGAGAGATAGTTGGGGTTTCACCTGGTGACACACACGTCACAAGCGAGCAAGAGCAGATGGTGGAGTCAGGGGCAGCAGTGACGAGTCCGCGTCGGAGGGCGCAGGACGCTCCAAGCTCCTTCAGTTGGACGAAGATGCTTTACCTCGGGGGCCGTCGACGAACAGGATACTTCTGGAGCAGTAGCAGAGAGTGTGCGATGTACTGGCAGGCGATCCAGCCACAATGTGCGCGACTGCAGAGAGGTTGGAGGAGTCTGTCTCGATCACAAGTGGCATGATGTCGCAGGCCTTTGCGATGCTGTCTTCATCCATGGAAAGCGCATCAAATGCGCTAATCAAACGAGTGCACACAGGCATTCACCAATGTCGTCCGCACTAAGAATGCCACCTTAAGTAGGATGAACGATACCTTGGCCTTTCATCATCCCACTGATCTGCGGCAAAGTGTACCCCAGCACATTGCTAGCAGGTAAGAGGCGGCTGAGTCATGAGAGCGATGATGCTGAAAGGATACATGAAAGTGGGGACTCGGCTCACTTCACACACATTGCTCCACCCCCCTCAGTCAGTACCAACTTTCCCTGTAGGTTGTGGCTGCGCGGCTGTCTGCTGGTCCCACATAGTCCGGGGCCAGGTTTTCCCTCGCCAGTTTGTACCCAGCCTTGTCAGTTGTGAGATGATGAATGGGAAGACATGAATTGGTACCGAGCAATAGGGGGCTGTGAAAGGGATGCTTGTTTTTTTTTGCAAGACTGCTATGTGTTCCTGGCATGAGGGGGGGTAGGGGGACAAAAGGATTTTGCATGTACACTGGTGGAATCTAAGTGAACCTCGCAATAACAAGGGAATCCTGCGCAGCAATGTGCATCACTGGTGGTAAATTGTCCACACCACCTTCCACCTCCTCCTCCCCCTCCTCAGAATCATCCAGTGAGGGGCTCTGTGCCTCATTCATCCCGCAGGTCCAAACCACCCGGCCGGGCAACTTTGTGCAGAGCACAGCTCACTATGGCAATTCTGGAGACCCTGGCTGGTGCGTGCTAAAGGTCGCCTCCAAATCTGTCCAGGCACCCGAAGCGCATTTTCACCATGCCGATTGCTTGTTTGATGACATAGTTGGTGGTCATATGGCATTCATTGTATCGCTCCTGGGCCTCATTCATCGGGTTTCTGAGAGGTGTCATCAGTTACGTTTTAAGTGGATGTCCCTTGTCTCTGAGCAGCCAGCTGGTAACTCTGCTTCCAGGTGCGACGAGATCAGGGAGGGTGGACTGCCGCAGGATGAAAGAATTATGGCAGCTGCCCGGGAAACTTGCGCACATCTGCAAATAGATCTTTTTTTGGTTGCACAGCAGCTGCAGATTGATGGAGTAACGAACACTCCTGGGGTGATCTGTTGGTGCCTTACTTGCCACTTGCGTAAAGTTGATGACGCCCTGCACCCGTGGGAAACCAGCCAGAGCCGCAAATCCGAGCGCCCGCTCATTCTGACTGGCATCACCACAGGAAAAGTTGACATTATTGCCAGCCCTGGCAAATAAGCAATCTTTTTTAAAAATGTATTTGTTCTTGGGATGTGGGCGCCACCAGCCAAGCCGGCATTTATTGCCCATCCCTAATTATCCCTCCCCAGCCACCCGCACCCAAGCCCACGCGCTCACCCACGTTAAAATTCCCCTCAACGATGAACTTTCATCGCAACAGGTAAAGTGTTGGCATTAACCTTCAATGGAAATTACGGTTTCCCGGTAAAGAAAAGTCCAAAGATTCGCCAATCGCAATCTGCCTGGTTGCCAAATTCCATAACAACCGTGCACCGTGAGAACATTCTATCGAGGTATCGAGTCTTTTGTTGGCAAATTAAAAACGACAATGAGATTGGTTTTGGTGCTGAAGGTGAATGCTTCCTCTGCATCTCCTCACTGGGGCTAGCTCCTTTTAGAGCTTTGCTCCATGTCACTTAAAACAGTTGACTGGACACGGATGCCCTGTCCACCCTGTTGGCTGGCTGATGAAATTGAAAGCAATTAAACCTATCAGCAAAGTTAGCTGCAGGCTGGTTTTAGGCTCAGTTGGGAGCTGACACAACATATAAAATTCTTCCTTTCTTAACCCGCGGCCATGGTTCAGCTGAAGTATTGATCCTGCCTGGTGATAGGAATTGTCAATAAAATGTAAGTGAAATGGGGCTGTTAATGTTACAGTATAATCAGTCTGTCAATAACACTTTAAAAACTGTCACTTCTATCATTGCTGATGGCCACACATTTATCAGTTGTGTGAATAAAATAAATAGTGAATTTTTATTAGATTTCCCTCCCCATTTGTACCCAGTTGAAATAGAATTGAACTGTCCTCCCAATCTGGAACAGACTGAGTTCTGGACTTTACTGCAGAACAATCAATACAAATTATAGATGACACTGGAGATAATACAGTGGAAGTGCTATTAAGTAATCAGATGTACTACTCAATTATGATGGTTTATTTGAAATGTTGACATTGCCAAATATGGTAAATATTAATAAAGCACACTTATTTTTTCATTTCAAAGGTATTAGGAGAGGGACGAATTATTTTACCTTCATGGAGTCGGATTCCTTCAGTTCTCTCTCGCTCTCCAAAGCCAGTTTTAGTCAGACATTATTGACAGTTTTTCACATCTGACAGCCACATTGTAACGGTATGGATCTTCCTGCCAATGTCAGCAACAGCAGGCTTTTCGAAGTAGACTTTGTAAAGAGGTTTGGGTTTGGCAAACAACGGTAAAGTGCTCCAGAAAAGCCACGTCAGCAATTATTACAGCCACTTTCAACATTTCTTTGGTAGTGATGAATACTATGAAAGCTGACTCCAACTCTCAAGCACCCAAGAGCTTGCATCTTCTGCTTGACTGTTACGATGGCACATGTGCGCCATGAAGGGACTTGCATCCGCCACAAGGCTGCAGCTCTGACCTTTTGGGGATCATTTAAACTTGTAAACTCATGTAAACTTGAAGTCATCCAAAACTCAGCAGCCCGTGTACTAACCCGCACCAAGTCACGATCACCCATCACCCCTGTGCTTTCTGACCTACATTGGCTCCCAGTTAAATAATGCCTCGATTTCAAAATTCTCATCCTTGTTTACAAATCACTCCATGGACTTGCCCCTCCCTATCTCTGCAATCTTTTTCAGCCTCACAATTCCACAAGATGTCTGCACTCCTCAAATTCTGGCCTCTTGAACATCCCTCATTATAACTGCTCAACCATCGGTGGACATGCCTTCAGCTGCCCGGGCCCTAAGCTCTGGAACTCCCTCCCTAAACTCGCCGCCTCTCTTCCTCTCTTTCCTCCTTTAAGATGCTCGTTAAAACCTCTCTCTTTAAACAAGCTTTTGATCATCTGCCCTAATTTCTTTTGTGGCTCGGTGTAACATTTATCTGTTTGTCTGTAACACTGTTGTGAAGCGCCTTGGGACGTTTTACTACGTTAAAGGTGTTATATAAATAAGAGTTACTATTATTTGCATTTTCTGGATAGGCTTCCTGGCATCTGCCACCCAAAACAATACAGGATTCCAGGGATAAACAGGCATCATGGCATCCAGCATCGCTATGGTGTAAATGCCAAGACATCAGATAACGCATTTCCATCAATAGCCTACCATTTCAATATCCCTACCAATACATGTATTGTACAAGTCTTCGAATCTCAACGCTGTGAACGTGAAGAGGTCAGGCACAGGCAGCGGAAGGAGCATGTGGTAAATCAGTCCCACCCCCCCTTCCCCCGACGAATGTCTGTCCCACCTGTGACAGGGTCTGTGGCTCCCATTTTGGACTATTCAGCCACCAAAGGACTCACTTTAGGAGTGGAAGCAAGTCTTCCTCGATTCCAAGGAACTGCCTATGAAGATGATGTACAAACAGGATTCCTGAAAATCCCAGAAGTGATAAGGTGTACAGGAAAATGGCATATTGGCTCCTGACGCAAGTTTCCACCACATTCTGTTGGAGTTGCGCTGGCTCCCCTGCGTAACCCCAGTGGGATATCCAGCCTCATGCGACTTGGGTTATCTCCAAGATCATCATTCACATTTTCCAGAAAGTCAAGCCGCCTTAATTTTAGGAAACCCTCTGCTCTTCTGGCAAACAAGGTGGGTGAGTCCGTGATGTTCGACAATGTCAAGTTGTTTCCCATAGCAACCAGATCCTTTCCCCGATATATCTTACTGATAGCATACCGGAGCAAACACCCATAAATTCCAATTGCTGTCGGTAAATATTATTGTGAGGTTGTTTTTCTCAGGTGTCACCAGCAACTCAATATTCTGGATCAGGCCCCAAAACAGAACTTCTTGTATAAGAGACACAACTGTGCAATCACTGGCAGGTAATAATTGTTCTGTTTGCAACTAATGGGATGCCCAGCGACAAATAGTATTTGGCAAAGCTCTCACTGCAGAGAGCTCACTCGGCGAGAGGCGGAGTGGGGAGATCGAGGCGGCCTACTTAAGGCCCAGCGTCAGTGAGGTGTGCTTGTGCAGCTGAAGCAGGGATGCAAAAAAGAAATAGAAAGAAATCGAACGATGATGTCACAGCCAAGGGGGTAAGTGATTGGCTGGTGATTGGTAAGTAGCTTTTATTTTTTCATTTCTTTATCAGTAAGTAACCTTTAGCATTGTTGTTGCCAATTTAAGTTAATCTAAGGGTTAAGTCATGGCAGGAGAGCTCGGACATGTGTTATGCTCCTCCTGTACCATGTGGGAAGTCAGGGACGCTTCCGGCTCCTGACAGACCGCATTGCGAAACTGGAGCTGTGGGTGGATTCACTCTGGAGCATGCACGATGCTGAGAATGATGTGAATAGTACATTTAGTAAGTTGGTCTTACCGCAGGTAAAGGGTCCACAGTCAGATAGGGAATGGAAGACCAACAGGAAGAGCAGGGCAAGGAAGGTAGTGCAGGGATCCCCTGCGGTCATCCCCCTGCAAAACAGATACACCGCTTTGAGTACTGTTGAGGGGGATGACTCATCAGGGGGGAGCAGCAGCAGCCAAGTTCATGGCACCGTGGGTGGCTCTGCTGCACAGGAGGGCAGGAAAAAGAGTGGGAGAACGATAGTGATAGGGGATTCAATTGTAAGGGAAATAGACAGACGTTTCTGCGGCTGTAACCGAGACTTCAGGATGGTATGTTGCCTCCCTGGTGCAAGGGCCAAGGATGTCTCGGAGCGGGTGCAGGACATTCTGAAAAGGGAGGGTGAACAGCCAGTTGTCATGGTGCACATAGGTACCAACGATATAGGTAAAAAACGGGATGAGATCCTACGAGACGAATTTAGGGAGCTAGGAGTTAAATTAAAAAGTAGGACCTCAAAAGTAGTAATCTCAGGATTGCTACCAGTGCCACGTGCTAGTCAGAGTAGGAATCGCAGGACAGCTCAGATGAATACGTGGCTTGAGCAGTGGTGCAGAAGGGAGGGATTCAAATTCCTGGAGCATTGGAACCGGTTCTGGGGGAGGTGGGACTAGTACAAACCGGACGGTCTGCACCTGGGCAGAACCGGAACCAATGTCCTAGGGGGAGTGTTTACTAGTGCTGTTGGGGAGGAGTTAAACTAATATGGCAGGGGGATGGGAACCTATGCAGGGAGACAGAGGGAAATAAAATGGAGTCAGAAGCAAAAGATAGAAAGGAGAATAGTAAAAGTGGAGGGCAGAGAAACCCAACGCAAAAAACAAAAAGGGCCACATTACAGCAAAATTCTAAAAAGACAAGCCTGAAGGCTCTGTGCCTCAATGCGAGGAGTATTCGGAATAAGGTGGATGAATTAACTGTGCAGATAGCAGTTAACGGGTATGTTGTAATTGGCATCACGAAGACATGGCTCCAGGGTGACCAAGGTTGGGAACTCAACATCCAAGGGTATTCAGCATTTAGGAAGGAGAGACAGAAAAGAAAAGGAGGCAGGGTGGTGTTGCTGGTTAAAGAGGAAATTAATGCAATAGTAAGGAGGGACATTAGCCTGGATGATGTGGAATTGGTATGGGTGGAGTTGCGGAATTCCAAAGGGCAGAAAACGCTAGTGGGAGTTGTGTACAGACCACCAAACAGTAGTTGTGAGGTTGGGGACAGCATCAAACAAGAAATAAGGGATGTATGCAATAAAGGTACAGCAGTTATCATGGGCGACTTTAATTTTGATTGGGCTAACCAAACTGGTAGCAATGCAGTGGAGGAGGATTTCCTGGAGTGTATTAGGGATGGTTTTCTAGACCAATATGTCAAGGAACCAACTAGAGAGCTGGCCATCCTAGACTGGGTGATGTGTAATGAGAAGGGACTAATTAGCAATCTTGTTGTGCGAGGCCCCTTGGGGGAGAGTGACCATAATATGGTAAAATTCTTTATTAAGGTGGAGAGTGACACAGTTAATTCGGAAACTAGGGAACTGAACTTAAGGAAAGGTAACTTCGACGGTATGAGGCGTGAATTGGCTAGAATAGACTGGTAAAGGATACTTAAAGGGTTGACGGTGGATAAGCAATGGCAAACATTTAAAGATCACACGGATGAACTTCAGCAATTATACGTCCCTGTCAGGAGTAAAAATAATACGGGGAAGGTGGATCAACCATGGCTAACAAGGGAAATTCAGGATAGTGTTAAAACCAAGGAAGAGGCATACAATTTGGCCAAAAAAAGCAACAAACCTGAGGACTGGGAGAAATTTAGAATTCAACAGAGGAGGACTAAGGATTTAATTAAGAGGGGGAAAATAGAGCACGAGAGGAAGCTTGCAGGGAACATAAAAACTGACTGCAAAAGCTTCTATAGATATGTGAAGAGAAAAAGATTAGTGAAGATAAATGTAGGTCCCTTGCAGTCGGATTCAGGTGAATTTATAATGGAGAACAAAGAAATGGCAGACCAATTGAACAAATACTTTGGTTCTGTCTTCACGAAGGAAGATACAAATAACCTTTCGATTGTACTAGGGGCAGTAGGTCCAGTGAGAATGAGGAACTGAAGGATATCCTTATTAAGCGGGAAATTGTTAGGGAAATTGATGGGATTGAAGGCCGATAAATCCCCGGGGCCTGATAGTCTGCATCCCAGAGTATTTAAGGAAGTGGCCCTAGGAATAGTGGATGCATTGGTGATCATTTTCCAACAGTCTATCGACTCTGGATCAGTTCCTATGGACTGGAGGGTAGCTAATGTAACACCACTTTTTAAAAAAGGAGGGAAGAGAGAAAAAAGCTAATTATAGATCGGTTAGCCTGACATCAGTAGTGGGGAAAATGTTGGAATCAATCATTAAGGATGAAATAGCAGCGCATTTGGAAAGCAGTGACAGAATCGGACCAAGTCAGCATGGATTTATGAAAGGGAAATCATGCTTGACGACTCTTCTGGAATCTTGTGAGGATGTAACTAGCAGAGTGGACAAGGAAGAACCAGTGGATGTGGTGTATTTGGACTTTCAAAAGGCTTTTGACAAGGTCCCGCACAAAAGATTGGTGTGCAAAATCAAAGCGCATGGTATTGGGGGTAATGTACCGACGTGGATAGAGAACTGGTTGGCAGACCAGGAAGCAGAGAGTCGGGATAAACAGATCCTTTTCAGAATGGCGGGCAGTGACTAGTGGAGTGCCGCAGGGCTCAGCGCTGGGACCCCAGCTTTTTACAATATACATTAACAATTTAGATGAAGGAATTGAGTGTAATATCTCCAAGTTTGCGGATGACACTAAACTGGGTGGCGGTGTGAGCTGTGAGGATGACGCAAAGAGGCTGCAGGGTGACTTGGACAGTTTAGGTGAGCGGGCAAAAGCATGGCAGATGCAGTATAATGTGGATAAATGTGAGGTTATCCATTTTGGGGGCAAAAACACAAAGGCAGAATAATTTCTGAATGGCGGCAGATTAGGAAAATGGGAGGTGCAACGAGATCTGGGTGTCATGGTTCATTAATCTCTGAAAGTGGGCATGGCAGGTGCAGCAGGCGGTGAAGAAGGCAAATGGTATGTTGGCCTTCATAGCTAGGGGATTTGAGTATAGGAGCAGGGCGGTCTTACTTCAGTTGTACAGGGCCTTAGTGAGGCCACACCTGGAATATTGTGTTCAGTTTTGGTCTCCTAATCTCAGGAAGGATGTTCTTGCTATTGAGGGAGTGCAGCGAAGGTTCACCAGACTGATTCCAGGGATGGCTGGACTGTCATATGAGGAGAGACTGGATCAACTGGGCCTTTATTTACTGGAGTTTAGAAGGATGAGAGGGGATCTCATAGAAACGTATAAGATTCTGACGGGACTGGACAGGTTAGATGTGGGAAGAATGTTCCCGATGTTGGGGAAGTCCAGAACCAGGGGACATCGTCTTAAGATAAGGGGTAGGCCATTTAGGATTGAGATGAGGAGAAACTTCTTCACTCAGAGTTGTTAACCTGTGGAATTCCCTGCCGCAGAGATGCCAGTTCATTGAATATATTCAAGAGAGAGTTAGATATGGCCCTTACGGCTTAGGGGATCAAGGGGTATGGAGAGAAAGCAGGAAAGGGGTACTGAGGGAATGATCAGCTATGATCTTATTGAATGGCAGTGCAGGCTCGAAGGGCCGAATGGCCTACTCCTGCACCTAATTTCTATGTTTCTATGCAGTGGATTGGTTATATTGCTTGAAAAAACATTGCTATTACCAAACAGCTGCCATAATATTAGAGACCACAGAGGCAAAAAGGTCATAAACGTAACCTCGAGACTACCATAATATTCCACAGCCTGCGAGCCAGCCAATTTTGCACACTATCACTGAAGTAAATATCCTGCTGTAGGGATATTATTTTCTTTTAATAATGTTCCCTGAAAAAAAGAGATCTATAAAACACAAGACGTAAATTCTGACTGTGGTAAGAGTGAATCTTAAACACATATCAAAACAAATCACAGGAAAACTGCAAATCATTGGTACAGCAGATACAAGGCATTTATAATTTGACACCATTCTGGTACCAGTTTGAGACGTTCGATAAATGAATTAACCAGCACCGTCTTCCTGCTTTTATATACCAATTTTTCTGCTGCACCACCTCTTAATTCACTCAGGTTGCAGAAAACATGTTGTATTGAGATTTAAATAAGCTGTAACAATGCAATTTATAAGTTACACAGGTACAGAACTCACTGTAATATACATAGGGGACAAAATGTACATGAAGGAGTAACGCATCATATTTTGCAGTACCAGCCATATAATATGAGCCATGAGTGAGTCAGCGGCCTTTACCTGGTGGATACCTAATTAAAACGAGAACCTGTAACATTTAGGGGGAGACAGTTAGTTTGTAAAACAGCCATTTGGAGTGATGAAATGGAGAAATGGGAAAGCAGCTCAATTTACAATGAAAATATAAGAATATAAACTACAGCAACCTTGAACTCCAATTGCACTTGCCTCAGGAATGAATCAAGCCCCAGAGCCATTCAATACTCTTATTTACTTGCCTCGAATGGGCGAATCTAATCAGTTGTCAGTGAGCGTACTAGGTGAAGTGCCATACAACTGCAAGGCATTTCAGATCCTCAGCCATCTCCAATTAACCTTCTGACGGAGGATGGAGCAGTGTGAAGAGAGCCATGGTCCAGATTCTTCTGCCTCCTGCCCTCCTGCTCCGAGGAGATGCCTCAAAGCAAGCAAACTGAAAGGAATTGAGAAGGCACGCACCATTATGAAAAGCAGGAATCACTGCACAGAGCAGGCATCTTCGTACAGAAAACACATTACTGCATAAAGCATGCATCTCCACATGCATCATTGCACAGAGCATGCATTTTACTGAATATGCACTACTGCATAAAGCATACATCACCATAGAGAGCATGCATTGTAGAGAACATGCATTATACCAAATATTCCGAGAAGGTACCGAGCACTTTGAGTCTCTTCGTCGGGAGCACGTGGAAGCCAAGGATAGCGGAAGGAGAGTACGACAAATCATGTATCCCACCCACCCAACCTTCCAACCACCATTTGCCCCACCTGTGACAGCGATTGTAGATCCCGCATTGGGCTCATCAGTTACCCAAGAACTCATTTTAGTGTGGAAGCAAGTCATCCTCGACTCCGGGGGACTGCCTAAGAAGAAGAAACCAAATATGCACCACTGCATAAAGCATGCGTCACCACAGAGAGCATGCATCATTGTACAGAGCATACATCAGTGCACAGATTATTCTGCTAACTATATCGGAGCAATGTTTAACTTTACCATTTTTTAAAAACCTGTTCATTTTTTTTATACAGAAGATAACTGAATAAATAGTTATTATGTAATATTTATATACACATTCATAAAGGCTTATAACACAAGACTTGTGAACGATCTCGACACATAAGACAGTTAAAGAGCGATGTGCACATTAGCACAGACCGAAGAAGCTTACCCTGATTTAAAAGCGAGCCTGAGCCATTATTACTTTTTTTCCCTTTCAGGCAGGAGTCGGTTTGTCATTGATTTTCATTTTAAGTGTTTAGTCCCAGCTCCAAGTTCAATGGACTGTGAAGCCCAGGACAAACTAAACCAGATTTCGAAGCTGAAGCTGTTTTTCAATTCCTTCATTTCACAACACACTGTGTAATGTAGAGATATTAAGGTTGGCTGTGTATTCCAGGATGTAAACCAGTATACAGTGGAAACATACCTAGTTAAAAAAAATTGGTGGAACGGGACTGATTTGCATTGCCCAGATATTTTAAAGTTAATTGATTTTTAGCATTAACTTTGAGCCATGTCACTGCATGAAAGCTTTTAAATAATGTATTAAAACAAGCAACAACTTTAATTTATACAGACAAACAACAATCAGAGAGTAAACAAAAGCAACATACTCAGAGTAATGTTAGAAGGAAGAGCTGTTTGACATAATCTCTGATAATTTAATGAATCAATGAGAAATATATCTGAAGCAGGTAGGCAAATGAAGATTATTTTAAATATAACAAATTTAAAAAAATAGGGTCACAACTAACAACAACAAAGTCCTCCTCACTAATATCTGGGTACTTGTGCCAAAATTAGGAGAGCAACAGACTGACATAGTCATACTCACAGAATGACTATGCCAAGACCGCCCTAAGTGGAAGAGGAGCATCCGGGATGGTGCTGAGCTCCTCGAGTCTCGTCGCCGAGAGCATGCAGAAATCAAGTGCAGGCAGCGGAAGGAGCATGTGGCAAACCAGACTCCCCATCCACCCTTTCCTTCTACCACTGTCTGCCCCACCTGTAACAGAGACTGTAATTCCCGTATTGGACTGTACAGCCACCTGAGAATTCATTTTTACAGTGGAACCAAGTCTTCGATTTCAAGGGACTGCTTATGATGATGACTCACAGAATTATTCCTTTCAGCCAATGTCCCAGATTCCTCCAACACCATCATTGGGTACGTCCTGTCCCCCGGCAGGACAGACCCACCAGAGCGGCGACACAGTGGTATTCAGTCGGGAGGGAGTGGCCCTGGGAGTCCTCAACATTGACTCCAGACCCCATTTAGTCTCATGGCTTCAGGTCAAGCATGGGCAGGGAAACCTCCTGCTGATTACCATCTACCACCCTCCCTCAGCTGATGAATCAGTACTCCTCCATGTTGAACACCACTTGGAAGAGGCACTGAGGGTAGCAAGGGCACATAATGTACTCTGGGTGGGGGAACTTTAATGTTGATCACCAAGAGTGGCTCGGTAGCACTACTACTGACCAAGCTGAGTCCTGAAGGACATAGCTTCTAGGCTGGGCCTGCAACAGGTGGTGAGAAAACCAACACGAGGGAAAAACCTACCTGACCTCATCCTCACCAATCGACCTGTCGCAGAGGCATTTGTCCATGACAGTATTGATAGCAGTGACCACCGCACAGTTCTTGGAGACAAAATCCCATCTTCACACTGGGGACACCCTCCAGCATGTTGTGTGGTACTACCACTGGGCTCAATGAGATAGATTCAGAACAGATCTAGCAGCTCAAGACTTAGCATCCATGAGGCACTGTGGGCCATCAGTAGCAGTAGAATTGTAATCCACCACAATCTGTAACCTCATGGCTCAGCATCTCCTCGCTCTACCATTACCATCAAGCCTGGGAAGAGTATGCCAGGAGCAGCACCAGGCGTACCTAAAAATGAGGTGCCAACCTGGTGAAGCTGCCACACAGGATTAAATAGAAGAAGAAGCATGCTTTAGGTAGAGCTAAGCAATCCCAGAATCAATGGATCAGATCAAAGCTCTGCAGTCCTACCATATCCAGTCGTGAATGGTGGTGGACAATTAAACAACTAACGGAAGGAGAAGGCTCCATGAATATCCCCATCCTCAATGATGGCGGAGCCCAGCACATGAGTGCAAAAGATAAGGCTGAAGCATTTGCAACCATCTTCAGCCAGAAGTGCTGAGTGAATGATCCATATCAGCCTCCTCCTGATGTCCCCACCATCACAGAAGCCAGTCTTCAGCTAATTCGATTCAATCCATGAAATGGTAGAGTGCACTGGATACAGCAAAGGCTATGGGCCTTGACAATATGCCGGCTGTCGTGCTGAAGACTTGTGCTCCAGAACTAGCTGTACCACTAGCCAGGCTGTTCCAGTACAGCAACAACACTGGCATCCACCCGACAATGTGAAAACTGCCCAGGTATGTCCTGTCCACAAAAAGTAGGACAAATCCAATCCGGCCAATTACCGCCCCATTAGCCTACTCTCAATTATCAGCAAAGTGATGGAAGGTGTCATCGACAGTGCTATCAAGCGTCACTTACTCACCAATAACCTGTTCACCAATGTGCAATTTGGGTTCTTCCAGGACCAGTCGTTACAGCCTTGATCCAAACATAGACAAAAGAGCTGAATTCCAGAGGTGAGGTGAGAGTGACAAAGGAAGATTGTTGTGGTTGTTAGAGGTCAATCATTTCAGCCCCAGGACATCGCTGCAGGAGTTCCTCAGGGCCGTGTCCTAGACCCAAACATCTTCAGCTGCTTCATCAATGACCTTCCCTCCATTATAAAAGCTCAGAAGTGGTGATGTTCGCTGATGATTGCACAGTGTTCAGCTCCATTCGCAACCCCTCAGGTAATGAAGCAGTCAGTGTCTGGACAACATTCAGGCTTGGGCTATTAATGGCCAATAACACAAGTGCCATGCACTGACCAAATCTAACAAGCAAGGTTTAACCACTGCCCCTTGACATTCAATGGCATTACCTTTGCCGAATCCCCCACCATCAACATCCTGGAGGTCACCATTGACCAGAAACTTAACTGGACCAGCCACATAAATACTGTGGCTACAAGAGCAGGTCAGAGGCTGGGTATTCTGCAGAGAATATCTCATCTTCTCACTCCCCAGAACCTTTCCACATCTACAAGGCACATGTCAGGAATGCGATGAATTACTCTCCACTTACTTGGATGAGTGCAACTCCAACAACATTCAAGAAGCTTGACACCATTCAGGACAGAGCAGCTCGCTTGATTGGTACCCCACTCACCACCTTAAAACATTCAATCCCTCCAACTTCAGCGGATCATGGCTGCAGTGTGTACCATCTACAAGATGCACTGCAGTAACCCGCTGAGGCTTCTTCGACAGCACCTCCCAAACCCTCAACCTCTACCACCTAGAAGGACAAGGGCAGCAGATGCATGGGAATACCATCAGCTGCAAGTTCCCCTCCAAGTTATACACCATCCTGACTTGGAAATAATTTGCCTTTCATTTGTTGTTGCTGGGTCAAAATCCTGGAACTCCCTCCCGAACCGTACTGTGGGAGTGCCTTCACCACAAGGACTGCAGTGGTATAAGGCAACAGCTCACCACCACATTCTCAAGGGCAATTAGGTATGGGCAATAAATTCTGGCCTTGTCAGCGACGTTCACACCCCATGACCGAATTTTTAAAAATGTAGATGAGAAATAGGAAGGGGCCAAGAGTAGATCCTTGTGGGGGGGGGGGGGGGGGGGGGGGAGAACACCAGAGGTAGCAGTGCAGGAGCAAGTCGAAGAGCCATTGCAGCTACGACTGCATAGATAAGAATGGAACCAGATGAGTACAGTCCCACCCAGCTGGATGACAGTGGCGAGGCGTTGGAGGAGGTTGGAGTGGTCGACCGGTCAAGAAGGACGAGGAGCGATACCATGGTCACAGTCACATAGAATGTTGTTTAATGCAGCCGCTGGTGCATTAAAACACAGAAGTCAACATTTCTGTTTTTTTGGAGGGAGGTTATACTCTGGGCGAACTGGCAGCTAACTCCCTTTGGTGTTTTGAATGTTAATTTCATGATTCTTAAATGGGCCTGTCATCAGAACATAAGAAATAGGAGCAGGAGTAGGCCATTTGGCCCCTCAAGCCTGTTCCGCCATTCAATAAGATCATGGCTAGAATAAGTCTTCTTCCCTATGAAAGTACTATTTAGGTTACTGAGAAACGGTATCATATTGCAGTGCCCTCACTACCATTCAAACCATGGACACATTTGTGCCAAATCTAAAAAACATTGCAACAATGATACAGATGTTTGGTAATGTTAGGGGCACTTACATGTCAGCCCTCAGTCTCCTGCCCCTTTCTTGTAACTGAGCCCAGCAACTCATCTAAACGCAAATTTAAGGAAGTGCTGGCTGGTTCAAAGGGCTGGCTCTTTCTTCATTCATCTCAGAGATCTTGGTTTGAATTACCTGAAACTGGCGAGATGCAATTTCTCCTCCTTTCTGGCTGTAAGGGCCTCATGTGAAATTAGATTAGGTGGTCAATATCTAGTTCCTGGAGAGTAAAGGCCTCAGGCACAAAGCCGCCCACAAACTGACATTAAATTGCTCTGAGGCAGAGGGGAAATAAAATGTTCGCACTCATGCAGAAGGAGTGTGCATTTATATAGCACCTTTCACGATATCTCAAAGCGCTTTACAGCCAATGAAATATTGTTGTAATGTGGGATAAAGACACATCAGGCTCGATTTTCAACCTCCCACCCCAGCATAAAACTGTGGATCAGCCGCCAGTTATAGAATTCATCATTTCCATTCCACCGCCAATCCACAATATTGCATTTAAGCCCAGGAATCAGTTGAAAATCTACCCCATTGTTGGGCCCAAATAGAGGGAGCTTTACTTTGTAAATAGTCCCAATTTTAGCAGTCTTGATATTGACCCTGGGGTTCTCAAAATGCCATTCCCCAAGACTTTAATGAACACAAACATTGCAAATCATTATTTCCAAGGCTCTGTTTAAGCAATGATGCTGAACTGCATCATTAGAGCTACAAAATGATAAATAAATTGTTTCTACAATGTTGAATTTTTCTGTTTTTAATCCAGGAAAATTAACTTTCGCCCATCAGATAGTCACTGATTTGACTCCATGAATTATCTGAATGCAGCCAGAAGATAATGCGACATCAGACCTGCAATGGTTAAACGGGAATTCTCACTGAGTTTCTTATGTAATTGTCCAATTGTAAAATATTCCTGTCAGAACCGTTTAATGTACAAATTAGCTGTTGTGATCTTTCCTACCTTTCGAAGTCACTAACTTGACAAGGATGTTTTGTCAGAGTAACATATCTCCTGACAGGCGTATAACAGGTCACTAACCCATGCCTTGCTATAAATCTCTCCAGGCCAGTAGCACTGCAGCAGTAACATTGACCAGAATACGCACAGTTGTTTTGTTAACTTCCAAAAGGTCTCTCTGTTAATGAATGCAAATTGTAGGCATCAGTTGAATCCCTCAGTTTCTCATTACTAATCATTAGAGGTTCAGCCATGCTCTCTGGTGAAAAGTTTTAAATCACAAATAACCAATCTTAAGAAATTTTCCCTGAAGACTAAAGAATGAAGGGCTGATTTTCCTTGGCTGTTCTGGCACACTCTGGGGAGCGGAATACTGGGAGTTGCCATTTGGCCTTGTAAGGAGTGCAGCTTCCACTTGGCCCTTACAAAGCCGCTGATGCGGAGGGGTTGGGGCCAAAGCCAGGGACAGGGCTTGGGGGGGGGGGGGGGGAAGAGAGCAGAGGAAAGGAGACTACCTATGCTGGGAGTTTCCACTTTCCCAGCTAATATGGGACCCACCATATGTTTGGAGTGCAGTACGTCTCCAGAATTGAAGGAGCACCCCAAGGATAAGGACATTTCTTCGTTTAAAAAAAGGTATAGTATTGACCCACTTTGAAAAGGGGCCATAAGGACCTGTGAATTGTGTCTCTGGGGATGGAGGAGAGTGGGCATAGCTCTCCTCCCCAGCCCAATAGTAGTCAGGCACCTCCAGCATCTTGCAAATCAAGTGCCCTCATACTAACCCCACATACTCCTGGAGAGTAGGGTGAGAGAAATCCTGTTGTCCCTGCCTGGATCACATTCTGCACACTGAGTGTGGCAGTTGTCTTATCAATAAGGCAATGTTACTGTGCTAAGCTGTGTTCAGAAGCCATGGTCGTAAACTGAGCACAGCACAGTTATGTCATCATATCATCATCATATCAAATCACCAATTTGAATGGGGTCAAATTTCTGCGAGCTTCCCTGATCTCCTACCGTAACGTCAGAAACACTGGAGACATGGGGGGGACAAAATTGGGCTCCTCTGCACCTCCTGTTCATGCCTCCAGGGGGCGATAATGGGGAGTAAATGGATTTGCGACCGGGTGCGGCGAGATCTGCGACTCCCGCTAAATTCGTTTAGTGACGGCGGTACAGATCTCCTTTGCCCGGAGATCGTGATGTCATCGGCGCGCGCAGGGTGTTTGTCTTGTTCACTCTACTCTGATTCTTAGACCTCAGAACTTATAGTGGGAAAGGACAACACGTGGCACAACATTTTAGGCTTAACCCAGTGTTCGTTTTATTACACAACAAAAAAACGACTAAAACTACAGGACTAGACTGCCGAGAGAAATTGACTTAAGACATACAATCACCATTCCCTAGCTATTGTAGGCTCGCAGTCATTGGTTCCGTGACCGGTTGGTTCTTCTTCTGTCCGTTCTCTGCAGTGCCTGCTCCTTTCGTGTCCTTCAGTCTCTTCCTCCTGCTTCTGTGTCCTGCCTCTGTTGCTTGCTTGCTGTTTCTTCCTACGTTTTTCCTCCTGCTTCTGCTTAACCTGCTGGTGTGTCTGTGTCCATATATTTATATCCAGCTTTTGAATAAGTTTCCCGCTGGGACAAAATTCAATTATCGATGTGATCATCTGTTTAACTGAGTTTGAATGGCTACTAAATTGCACACAGAGTCGACAATGGAAAATATATTTCCTTATGCTGAATGCTGTTATCCAAAAATTTGCATCCCATGGGGGTCCTTTGTTGTCTGGTCTTATTACAGACATGATGTCTCCAGTGGCTGTTTTCCCCACCCTGGTCAATCAAGTTCAAAGCCTCACGTAACAACTCCATTGTTGTTATGCATGAAGTCAGTTTTGGTTACTGACCATAGGATGTCCTTAATTGTCCAGTTTAATTCCAAAGCTTGTATCAATCAATTTTTAGTTCATGGTCTGCATTTTTCTGAAGATTCGTAACCTTACACATGCTCCGGATCTGAATGTGCATTCCGGTCCCTGCAGCATCGCCGGGTGAAAACACCAACAGCCGCAGGAGGTGTGCATCTGGCGGCCAAGAGCTTCGGGGGCGATGCTTAAAGGTGAGGTGGCCAAGGTAAGTAAAAAAATTTAGCTTCTCTCTTGCAGATTTCTTCGCGGGTTCCTGCCCGTGATCAGTCAGAGTGCTGGGCTGATCGGGCGGGATTGCAGCTACCATCGTGAAGAAGGTAAGCTTTTTTTTCTTTGCAGAGCCTGCAGCGATGGCTCGCCCCGTTAAGGGAGGGAAGGATCCTTCCAATAGGGCAGTGCTGCACGGCCCAGTGTACAACGCTGCTCCACTCATCACCCCGCCTGCTGCCGATTGCACTCCAGGAAGGAAGTGGAACGCTTGATTCAGCGCTCCACTTCCTTCCTGGGGCGCAAATACTGAATTTTTTAACAGTTTGAAAACATTATCCCCAATTTGTCCCCCGAGATGTGCACAATCTTCCACCGAAGTTACAATGGGAGATTGGAAGTATCCCAAGATACATTCCTCACAAATATTTTTATATTATTTTTAATAAAAAGCTATGAAAATTGCTTAGTTAAAATAGTTTTAATGCAATAGTTTATTAAATTGAATTCTCAAGATTGCTCACATATATTTTATGAAGTCATTGTACATTTTAATAAATCATGCCTATGAATGGAGTACATAGATCATTTTTTGGGCAAGTATTTGCTTGCATTGGGGGTTTAGTGGTAATTCGTTAGTTCTTGGGGCCCAAAATTGATGCACTCACTGCTGACTGCCGCCCACTGCCACCGACATTCCTCCTCGGGTTCCGCCCAGTGCCAGTTTTGATCTGGTCTGGAGCGGGCGGGAGGGGAGAGCTGCCGGAAACCGCCCACTGACGTCATGGGACAGCCGAGTGACGTAAGTGGCCTCCCGCCCGCCGAGATGCCAGATTGGGGCGGACAGGAGTTGGCGCCAGAACGGGGGTGGACCACTGCGAGGAGGCTGGTCTGTCCTCGATGGTAGATATGAAGAGCTGGAAAAAAAAAAAAAGGTGAGTAAACATTTTTAAATTTTTTTCTTTAGAGGGACTTACTGTATGGGGTCCCCTGAAGGTGTTCCGATGTTTTCTTTTACTGCTTTTTCTTTGCAGGTCTTCAACCCTCCGTGGGCTTGACTCCATCCTCAGTGGCATTTGGGCGCCGAGATTGGGAGCTCCCGCCCACTGCCTCCCAGATTGGCGGCGCAAGTCCCTCATTTGCCGCCCGCCACCTTTTGAAGGACCTTTTTGATGAAAACCCAGCCCAAAGCACTGTCAGATACCTCAGCAACCATCAGCGGTCCTTTGGGCGGCACTTGGGTGGGTAGGGTCCTTCACTAAATTCAGGCCCTTGGTCTTTGACATTCAGTTAAATGAAGCAGCTACTAGCAGTCTTGTTGGATGTAGTCAATGTTCTATGCCATCATTGAGTGGGCTACTTGCTGGGGGGTTTGTGCTGAGTGAGTGTCCAAAAAGGAGTTCCAGTTTGCTTGTTTTTTCTCCAGTTCTAGGTGCAGGTCAATAAGCACTTGTTCTATTTGGGATATTTCCTTCATGTGTCTCAGCCACTTGTTGCAGGGAGGGTTGCATCCTGATTTCTTGCAGCTAGTAGCAAGAGCTTTTTAAAAATTAGTTCCAGGATGTAGGCGTCACTGGCAGGGCCAGCATTTATTGCCCATCCCTAATTGTCCTTGAGAAGCTGGTGGTGAACCGCCTTCTTGAACCGCTGCAGTCCTTGTGGTGAGAATACTTCTACAATACTGTTAGGGAGGGAATTCCAGCTGTCTTAGTTTGATTGTTATGGGTGGCCCAGCAAGATGTGGGTGTCTCCTCTTGGACTGCAAGTCCAGTCATGATCCATGAGATCTCCAAGACCACCATCCAGAGCGACGGAAAGTGGAGGCATGACCAGAATAAATACAAGAGGGGCCCCTTTAAGCCACAGTCACTCAGCAGTCATCGCACATGGAGTTTGTGTGGAGTGTGCTATGTGCAATGTATGATCTTGAGCCAGCACTTGTGCCTTTTGCTGCAGGTGCTAGTGTTCAGGGTTTGTCTCCATAATGTTCCCAATTCCTCCTCCATTAACCAATGGCCAAAGTCTCATTCCCAGGATCTCTTCTGGTTTTCGATGTTCTCTTTTGTTATTGAGATAAGCATGGAGCACAGGGTGGAGCTGTGTCAGCAAGACATCGTTGGGGACCGGAGAAAGGGATAAGGAAGGTGGTGAGTAGATTTTCCATGGTATTGCTGGGTTCTTAAGATAATGCCGCATTTGGAGGTAGTAATAATGGTCACTAGTGAAACCTGTCAGCTAACTGATGGTGAGGCATAATCTGGTGCTCATGGTGGAGTTGGTCTGTCAAGTGGTTCCTTCTTTATGGCAGACTCTGTCTATCAAAGGTGAGAGTAAATATTTATGCTGTATCAGATATGGTGTTGTTGCCATTTAGAAGAGTTTTCCATTAATCCATTAACAGTCACACATTTCTCAGCGAATTCACTCTGAAGCTAAGTTTTCAATGCAGGATATTTTAGGAATTAAGTCTAAAGATAAAAAAGCCCGATACTAATTCTTCAACCTGCTCAATTGCTTTGCAGATTATTAAGACGATAGAAACTGCACTGGACCAAATCTGGGAGTAACGAGGCAAGATCCCATCCTCAAAACCTTGAGTTATAAAACCACAGCGGTTGTTTCTGATTACTGTCAACCTCTGCATCTAGCATGGATTTTTCTCTCAAGATTTTTTTCTGTACGATAATACATATCCTTTTGTCACTGTAAGTGAATAAATAATTTTCAAATCAGTGTTACTCAGTGAAAAAGGCTACAATCCCAAACAATCTCTTGCTCATAAATGATTCAAAATATTGCACCGGAGAGATTGATGGATTGCAACATTCCTGGCACAGTAAGCTTCTGTTCGTAACCACCCCCTCATGGAAAGTTACTGAATGGAAGTCTATCCACAAAGGAAGGGAGAGAAGAACAGGTAGGCAGTCATCCTGACCCATCCCTGCAAACCTGCAAGTGTTTGGCTCTAGAGTGGCACTAGCAAAACTTTAATGTCCTGGGGACTTATACTAGGAGTACACTGCCAAATCCTTACTCTTGCTTGTGCATTGTGTTTCAGGGGCAGCCTGTTTGGGGTGGAGCCTCATTCTGCCCCAAACATGTCGAAGGGGGAATTCCTAGGCCACAAATGTCCTTGTCATTGGCCTGGACTACACTAGATGGCTGGTATGCCAAAAGAACTAAGGCATTTGGGCCTCCTGCTAGTTTATGCAGGAACAAATGTTTGCCTCGGCTTCGGTTTTGACCTGAACCCCCCCAAAGACACCTGCCTGCAGTTGGGTCCGATTGGCTTCTATTGGAAGAGGGCTGATATGCCCTTTTAAAGTAACACTTCAGGCCACGGCAGCCATGGGCCCACCAAACAGCTACTCACTGTCTCTTAACCCTCCTCCCACTCCCCCGCCACCCCCCCCCCCCCCCCGCCCACTGCTCTGCGCCGATATTGGCACAGCCACCCACCAGTAATATTTCAATTAGGGAACCTCCAACGATCCCATATACTTCGGTGGGGTCAGTGGCAGAGTTTGCCAGAAGGTAGATCCTAGCACTGATGCTAGAATCAACAGCCCAAGGATTTACATGCCCTATGTTCCTGATTTTAACTCCAGGACAGTTTTCGATGAGTAGGTGAGTTTCAAAACTCACCCATTGCTCAGGCATCAAGTTCCAGGATATTTTAACTCCTGGGCCTCATTTAAATCTCACTGGCCAACTTGTGCTAGAAAATTGTGCAGCTTGGAGGCCATCCGATGACAGCAAATAAGTGGTGGGATTAACTGCCAGGCCTTCCAGTGGTGGTCCCATGATTAGGAGTGGGGGTGGGATGGGATGGGGGCGGGGCATGAATTTGTGGCTGGGAAGGCATAATATCTCCTCCTGGGCCCACAAGGCGGCTAAAATTAGACAAAAATTAAACTTGCCTTCTTGGACCTTTGCCGCTAGTTTGTCCTGGCGGGAAACTCACTGTCACTTCATCAGGACCCCGACAACTCTGAGCGGGTGTCTGTGCCACTTGCCCAGGAGAGCAGGTGAAACTTAGAATCTGTCAGCTCCCAGTAATGCTAAAGTGGGTAAGTAATTTGGGTGGTATTCCTGCCCACCCCCCTGTCCGCTTTCCTTAGGCCGCCTGAGGAAAAGAGTGTTTGAAGACCAAGCCCTCAAAACTGCCACCAAGCTCATGGTCTACAGGGTTGTAGTAACACCCATCTCCTGTATGGCTCAGAGACATGGACCCTGTACAGTAGACACCTCAAGCTGCTGGAGAAATATCATCAACGATGTCTCCGCAAGATCCTATAAATCCCCTGGTAGGACAGACACACCAACATCAGCATCCTCGTCCAGGCTAACATCTCCAGCATTGAAGCACTGACCACACTCGATCAGCTCCACTGGGTAGGCCACATAGTTTGCATGCCAGACACGAGACTCCCAAAACAAGTGCTCTACTCAGAGCTCCTTCACGGCAAACGAGCCCAAGGTGGGCAGCGGAACATTACAAGGACACCCTCAAAGTCTCCCTGATAAAGTGCGACATCCCCTGGCTATAGACCGTCCTAAGTGGAGGAAGTGCATCCGAGACGGCGCTGAGCACCTCGAGTCTCAACGCCGAGAGCATGCAGAAATCAAGCGTAGGCAGCGGGAAAGAGCGTGCGGCAAATCTATCCCACCCACCCCTTCCCTCAACGACTATCTGTCCCACCTGTGACAAAGTCTGTGGCTCTCGTATTGGACTGTTTAGCTATCAAAGAACTCACTTCAGGAATGGAAGCAAGTCTTCCTCGATTCCGAGGGACTGCCTATGATGAGGGTTAAAGTCACCCTCTTTGTCTCCAGCCCAACCAGTGGGACAAAGAAAATACAATGGCAGGAGAAAAAAAAACTGAGGACAAAAATAAATTAGTGGAGGAAGATAAAGGGGTGGAAATTGGATCTGTTGCCGCCTCTGTTCACGCCCCGGAGGGGTGGTAATGGCGGCAGAATTGATTTCCGGGCAGGCGGCCAGATTCAAGCACCCCGTCGGGACATTCAGTTACAGTTTTGCAGGGGCACGGAGCAGTACCACCCGGGAGAGGCGAGCCAGTGTGTAACACCTCCGGTTGCGACACCGGTCTGAAATGTGTTTTCTGGGGGATCCGCAGGACCTCATAGCGTGCCCTAGCGGGCCCGCCTGAGAAAGCAGGTGATCAGAGCTGTCTCAGCCACAGTGAGGGAAACAATGAATACCCGAGGCAAGTGTGTTTGTTCTTTTTTGCTATTTATGTTTACATGGGGTGAGCAACGTATTGGGGATGTTTATGGTGTTATCAGTGTCAGCTGTGGCTCAGTGGGTAGCGCACTCGTCTGAGTCAGAAGGTTCTGGGTTCAAGTCCCACTCCAGGGGCTTGAGCATGAAAAATCTAGGCTGACATTCCAGTGCAGTGCTGAGGGAGTGTTGCACTGTCAGAGGTGCCATCTTTCGGATGAGACGTTAAACCGATGAGACTGTCTGCTCTCTCAAGTGGACGTAAAAGATCCCATGGCACTATTTCGAAGAAGAGCAGGGGAATTATCCCCGGTGTCCTGGCCAATATTTATCCCTCAATCAACATAACAAATAAACAGATTATCTGGTCATTATCATATTGCTGTTTGTGTGAGCTTGCTGTGTGCAAATTGGCTGCCGTGTTTCCCACATTACAACAGTGATTATACTTCAAAACAGACTTCATTGGCTGCAAAGTGCTTTGAGGTGTCCGGTGGTCATGAAAGGCACTATATAAATCCGTCTTTCTTTCCTGCTGATTTTTTCCCCTTAGGAACGCCCCTCTCTTAGCTCGGGATCTTCAGTTGCTCAGCCAGCCCAATACCCTCAGAGAGGTGTGGAACGCCTCCCTTAGCGCTCCGCTCCACACTCAGGGCCCAGCTGATGAATTTTGTGGCTGCAGACACAAACCATTTCCCAGTGTAAAATTTAACGCCCCGCAGTCATTAACGCCCTAATGAGCCTTCAACCGAATTTCCACCCCAATGTGTTCTTTTCTGTTTTTCTCTCTCTCAATGTCGTATCCGATGCAGCGTAAATCTTTGCTCTCAGCTCATGGGGATTCAAGTCCTGGCAAGACAAAGTGATCACTTGACTGCCTTTCTTATTTCTTTCTGCCTATTTCTGTTAGTTTTATCTCCCTTTGCTCTTATTTACTGGACTTCTGGCTGTTATCGCAGTTGTGATTCAGTCCTTTGCCAGCTTACTCTTGCTCTCCGGCTTCAGAATGAGAAAGGAGTATGATTAGGAGGCAAGGTTATCCCCGGTGGCCTGGCCAATATTTATCCCTCAATGTTGATTGAGGGATAAATATTGGCCAGAACATCGGAGATAACTCCTCTGCTCTTCTTCGAAGTAGTGTCATGGGATCTTTTACGTCCACTTGAGAGAGCAGACAAGGCCTCGGTTTAACGTCTTATCCGAAAGATGGCACCTCTGACAGTGCAACACTCCCTCAGCACGGCACTGGAATGTCAGCATAGATTTTTCATGCTCAAGCCCCTGGAGTGGGACTTGAACCCACAACCTTCTGACTCAGACGAGTGCGCTGCCCACTGAGCCACAGCTGACACTGATAACACCATAAACATTCCCAATACGTTGCTCACCCCATGTAAACATAAATGGCAAAAAAGAACAAACACACTTGCCTCGTTTATAAAATCATAGGAAATATGGAGTGATAAGTCCTGGCATCAGAATCACAACAACCATCATATTATGCATGGAGGCAGAGACCACAGAAACAGTAGGCCTGCTGTATGTGGTTTGCCTGTTGGTGATGACAATGCTTGAAGCTGACTGGAATTATATACCATGTCCGCATACACTAAATAATAATACAGCCTTTTCAGTAGCTATATTTGCATATATTACTAGTAAGTTCAATTGAAAGCATTTGAATTCTGACTACATCTGTTACTTGAAAGAAGCCAAATGCTAATCTTTTTGCCACAAATTTACAAAAGACTGTAGTCACATATGAATGTATGTAATTTATCTCAATAATGCAAGTATGCCATATTGGCACAGAATCGACAGCGCATTCTATTGCAGGCCAGTCAGCTCACACGCTGAGCACCAGTACATGCAGCCTTACAATAAATCATAGAGTTTTGCAGTGACTTGAAATCCAAAAATTTTGATCCTTCAATTATGACAATTTTTTCTTCCAGAATTCGGGGGGGTTCGGTGGAGGGGGTAATTTCCGTGGTGGTTCGCTCGGTCATTTGGCATTTTTCAGGGTTTATGTTGGCTCTTCCACAAGTTAAGGATAAGCGGGAGAACCTCTGTCTAAATTCACACCCATACACTTAGAAATTCAATGTACATCAGTCGTTAGTCAGTATTGCATGGAAATGCCAGTCTGCTCTTTGCAGAGAAACGTTAGCTAGTGAAAAATCAATTGGAAACAATTTTTAAGAATTAAAGAAACATGAGTGGATTCTCCATGGTGTTGCTCATGGATAGCCTGGACATCTTCAACATGGTCATGACATTTCACTGCTAACCTGGCCTGTCCCTTTAAAGGCCAGTCCTCAGTTACTGAGAAATGACCCAAACACATCTCAAGATCAATTGGAAGATAATTATTGTTATTCTTAAAAGTTTCTCTAGAGTGGCAATGACTAGACTCTTCTCCTTGTTATCTCAACAACCTCTCCATGTAATGGTTACAGCACAGAAGGAAGCCACTCGGCCCGTCGAGCCCGTGCTGGCTCTCCCCCTTTCTTTCCCCATAGCCCTGCAATTTTTTTTTCCTCAGGTACTTATCCAATTTCCTTTTGAAAGGCACAATTGAATCTGTCTTCACCGCCCTTACAGGACAGTGCATTCCAGATCATAACCACACGCTGCTTAAATAAGTTTTTCCTCATGTCATCTTTGATTCTTTTGCCATTCATCTTAAATCTGTGTCCTCTGGTTCTCCACCCTTCTGCCAATGGGAAAAGTTTCTCTATCCACTCTGTCTAGACCCCTCATGATTTTGAACACATTTATTAAATCTCCTCTCAACCTTCTCTGCTCCAAGGAGAGCAACCCTTAAAAAAGTAGGAAGTAAATTGGTTTCTTTCTTTTTTACGCTGGCTGTTCATTTGTGATTGGTTGGTGTTTTATGCAAAGCATAGCTCCGAAAATGACTAAAAATAGATGCAGAAATAATACTTTATAAAAAAAAACAGATAAATGCTGTAAACACATCATCCTATGGGATGTTGTGGCCACGGAAAACAACTTCCACTCATGACCTGATTTGTATTGTCCCCAAGTGACTTTGTCACTCATGGGATATGAGGTCAGAGCCATTCACAGAATATTTTCCATATCCCACCACCTCCCATGTGATAGCCTCTGAACAAAGCAATTGAAGTGAATCATTTGAAATGTCCTCTTCTGTTTCTGCCCCATGTTGTTTTACTTTTTTTCTTGTTGCTACATAAAATGTTGCATCTATAAGGCTTATTTTTTTAAAATTCATTAATGAATTGTGGAGTCATTGGCAAGATCAGCATTTATTGCCTATCCCAATTGCCCTTGAGAAGGTGATGGTGAGCCGCTTTCTTCAACTTCTGCAGTCCGTGTGGTGAAGGTACTCCCACGGTGCTGTTAGGGCGGGAGTTCTAGGAGTTTGACCCAGTGACGATGAAGGAACAGCGATATATTTCCAAGTCAGGATGGTGTGCAATTTGGAGGGGAACTCGCAGGTAATGGTGTTCCCATGCGCCTGCTGCCTTTGTCCTTCTAGGTGGTAGAGGTCGTGGGTTTGGGAGGTGCTCCCAAAAAAGCTTTGGCGAGTTGCTGCAGTGCATTTTGTAGATGGTACACACTGCAGCCAGGGTGCGCTGATGGTGGAGGGATTGAATTTCTAAGGTGGTGGATGGGATGCCAATCAATGGGCTGTTTTGCCCTGGATGGTGTCAAATTTCTTGAGTGTTTTTGGAGCTGCACACATCCGGGCAAATGGAGAGTATTCCATCATATTCCTGACTTATGTCTGGTAGATGGTGGAAAGGCTTTGGGGAGTCAGAAGGTGAGTCACTCACCACAAGATACTCAGCCTCGACCTGCTCTTGTAGCCACATTATTTATGTGGCTGGTCCAGTTAAGATTCTGGTCAATGGTGACCCCCATGATGTTCATGGTGGGAGATTCGACAATGGTAATGCCGTTGAATGTCAAGGGGCGGTGGTTAGACTCTCTCTTGTTGGAGATGGTCATTGCCTGGCACTTGTGTGGTGCGAATGTTATTTGCCAGTAATAGCCCAAGCCTGAATGTTGTCCAGGTCTCATGTGGGCACAGACTGCTTCATTATCTGAGGAGTTGCAAATGGAACTGAACACTGTGCAATCATCAGCGAACATCCCCACTTCTGACCTTATGACGGAGGGAAGGTCATTGATGAAGCAGCTGAAGATAGTTGAATGTAGGACACTGCCCTGAGGAACTCCTGCAGCGATGTCCTGGGGCTGTGATGATTGGCCTCCAATAACCACAGCCATCTTCCTATGTGCTGGGTATGAGACCAGCCAGAGAAGAGTTTTTCCCCTGATTCCCATTGACTTCAATTTTACTCGGGTTCGTTGATGCCACACTCAGTCAAATGCTCCCTTGATGTTAAGGGCAGTCACTCTCACCTGTAGAATTCAGCTCTTTTGTCCTCTTTGGACCAAGGCTGCAATGAGGGCTAGAGCAGAGTGGATCTGGCAGAACCCAAACTGAGCATCGGTGAGCAGGTTATTAGTGAGCAAGTGTTGCTTGATAACACTATCGACAACACCTTCCATCACTTTGCTGATGATTGAGAGTAAACTGATGGGGCGGTAATTGGCCGGATTGGATTTGTTCTGCTTTTTATGGACATACCTTATAACAGCTTGCATTTCCATAGCATTACTCACACACAGACATCTCAAACGGGTAGATTTCAACTTTGCACGATAGTGTAAAATGGGTGATAGCGAGTTGGCAGCCCATTTTACAACTGTCCTGATTTTTATTTCCACTGACTTCAATCGGGGGAGGTGTAAAACGGGCTGCCAACTCATTATCAACCATTTTACACTGTCGCATAAAGTCATGATCTACCCCCAAGTGTTTTATAGGGTGTTGATAAACAACGGTGGCTGAGCAGGAGAGAAACGAAAAGCAGATAAGTTGGGGGGCAGCCCCAAAATTAGGCAGTCACCCATTTTCTTTCTCATAGTTCAATTAGGGCTGCTCTGGCAATGTAGAAAGAAGGGGCTGGGGGACAGAAAGTTCATAACACTTAAACAAACATATAAAATGTACCATGTTATAAAATATTCATGCAGACTCCGCTGTGCAACGCAGTAGAAAATAGGATAAATTATTTATAAAAATGAAACTTCAAAAAAGGTGCATGCAGCAAAAAAAACATTTTAACCTCAATTGTAGCCCTTGATGCGATTGCAAAGCTAGAAACCAAAGTAACTAAATAACAGGCAGGTATCATAGTGATAAGAGTATGTGTTTCATATTCCACAGATTACAGGTTTGATGCCCAGGCCCTCAAAGCTTTAAGTCAAGCTCTATTGAAGCATTCCACACTATAAATCATGAGTGCAATACCAGCCTGGCACTGAATCCAATAATTGAATCATTGCCTGACTAAATAATACACCAGCATCACAGTGATAAGAGTATTTGTTTCATATTCCACATATTACAGGTTTGATACCCAGGCCCTTAAATCTAGGGTCTTAAATCTAAACAAAGCAAACTACATCGGAATGAGGGGAGAGTTAGCTGAGGTACATTGGGAAATTACATTAAAAGTTATACAATTAGACAAGCAATGGATAATATTTAAAGAATTAATATATAATTTACAACAAATATACATTCCTTTAAGACACAAAAACCCCACAGGAAAAGTAGTTCAACCGTGGCTAAGAAGAGAAGTTAAAAATAGTATTAGATCAAACGAAGTGGCTTATAATGTTGTCAAAAAGAGCTGGATGCCTGAGGACTGGGAGGATTTTAGAATTCAGCAAAGGAAGATCAAGAAATTGATAAAGAAAGGGGAAAATAGAATATAAAGTAAACTAGCGAGAGACATAAACACTTCTATAGGTATGTAAAAAGGAAATGACTAGCAAAAGTAAATGTGCGTCCCTTACAGGCTGAGACAGGATAAATTATAATGGGGAATAAGGAAATGGCAGAGAAATTAAACAAATACTTTGCATCTGTCTTCAAGGAAGAAGACGCAAAAAACTTGCCGGAAATAGTGGAGAACCAAGTGAGAATGAGGAACTGAAAGAAATTAGTATTAGTAAAAAAATGGTACTGGAGAAAGTAATGAGATTGAAAGCCAATAAATCCCCTGGACCTGATGGCCTACATCCTAGGGTTTTGAAAGAGGTGGCTATAAAAATAGTGGAGGCATTGGTTATCATCTTCCAAAATTCCATAGATTCTAGAACGGTTCCCATGGATTGGAAGATAACAAATTTACCCCACTATTTAAGAAAGGAAGGAGAGAGAAAACGGGGAACTACAGACCAGTTAGCCTGACATCAGTAGTAGGGAAAATGCTGGAATCTATCATTAAGGATGTGGTAACAGGGCACTTAGAAAATAATAATAAGATTGGGCAGAGTCAACATGGATTTATGACAGGGAAATCATGTTTGACAAACCTGTTCGAGTTTTTTGAGGTTGTAATTAGCAGAATAGATAAGGGGGAACCAGTCGATGTGGTGTATTTGGATTTTCAGAAGGCAATCGATAAGGTGCCACAAAAGAGGTTATTAAACAAAATTAGGGCTCATGGGATTGGGGGTACTATACTAGCATGGATTGAGGATTTGTTAATGGACCGAAAACAGAAAGTAGGAATAAATGGGTCACTTTCAGGTTATCAGGCTGTGGGGTACCGCAAGGATCAGTGCTTGGGTCCCAGCTATTAACAATATATTTCAATGATTTTGATGAGAGGGCTGAATGTAATATATCCATATTTGCTAATGATACAAAGTTAAGGTGGGAATGTAAGTTGTGAGGAGGATGCAAAGATGCTTCAAGGGGATATAGACAGGTTACGTGAGTGGACAAGAACATGGCAAATGGAATATAATGTGGGGAAATGTGGAGTTATCCACTTCGATAGGAAAAATAGAACAGAGTATTTTTTTAAATGGGTGAGAGATTGGGAAATGTGGCGTTGAGAGGGACCTGGGTGTTCTTGTATACAAATCACTTAAGTTAACAGGTAGGTGCAGCAAGCAATTAAGAAAGCAATTGGTATGTTGGCTTTTATTACAAGAGTATAACAGATGTCTTACTGCAATTATATAGGGCCCTGGAGAACCACATCTGGAGTATTATTCAGAGTTTTGTTCTCCTTACTTGCCATGGAGGGAGTGCAACAAAGGTTCACCAGACTGATTCCTAGGATGGAGTGATTAGGCTATGAGGAGAGATTGAGTAGACTAGGCCTATATTCTCTAGAGTTTAGAAGAATGAGAAATGATCTCACTGAAACATATAAAATTCTTACAGGGCTTGACAGACTCAATGCAGGAGGATGTTTCCCCTGGCTAAGGAGTCTAGAACCAGGGGTCACAGTCTCAGAATAAGGGGACGGCCATTTAGAACTGAGATGAGGAGAAATTTGTTCACTCAAAGCGTTGTGAATCTTTGGAATTCTCTACCCCAGAGGGCTGTGAAAGCTTAGTCTTTGAGTATATTCAAGACAGAGATCGCTAGATGTTTGGATATTAAGGGAATCAAGGGATATGGGGATAGTGCAGGAAAGTGTTGAGGTAGAAGATCAACCATGATCTCATTGAATGGTGGAGCAGGCTCGAGGGGCCAAATGGCCTACTCTTGCTCCTATTTCTTATGTTCTTTTGTAAAGGGTAAATTTTGACTCCTAGCAGGATGATACACTTGAGGGTGAGCGTGGATGAAAGGATCAGTACTGCCCTGTTTAATTCCTTCTTAGACACTGCTCTCTTTGCCTGTGACTCCCTCGTTGGGTCACAGGATGGGTGATTTTAAATATTGGGCTTGAGTGAGGATGTCACGAGAGTCTGTGGGTTATGGAAAACAGCCACGTTAGAAGATTTAGGAGTCAAAGACCTTAGTTGGGTTATTTTGGTGAAAGTCTGGTTTAAGCCATCCTATTGTGGCCATTCACACTGCACCCTAACCCTTCTAGCTTTATCATTGTAGTCTCCCAGGAGCTAGAATCACCTCGCGCCCAGAAGAACTAGAAGAGGAGGAAGCGCCACTTTGTACCCCCTGGAGGAAAAAGGAGGAGGAACAGGAGAGTGAGGAAGAAGGCACCGCATCAATGGCTACCACTGTCACAGGCACCAGCTCAGAAACTGGCACCACGTATAACATAGAGGCAAGGGTAGAACAGGAATCCTCATAGTGGGTTATACCAGGCACGAGTGGCCAGCAGCCATGCTGGGTGGAAGGGACACCAAAGGTGCCACCTTGCCAGGGTGGGGAAGGTTGCATCCTAGTTCTGGTGTAGAGGAGTCAGATGAGGACCTCACAGAGCCAGGCTACAGAAGAAAGGTTTGATAATGATTGGTGCAACAGACAGCTGCCTGAAAGCTTCCAGGTCATGATTAGGGGAATGGAGGAGTCCACAGCCACTTTGGCCTGTGGCTTGATGGAGAGCTTGGAATCCATCCTCTCTAGCATGGAGAGACTGGCCAATTCCATCCAACGACCTGTGTAGCCCAATATCATACAGCATCTGATGAATGAGGTCACAGCCTCCACTGCAGTCATTGTGGCTTCCATAGAACGCCAAACAGCTTCCATGGAACGGCAAAGTGTTGCAAATGGAAGCTCAGGCAGCTGCCATGGTGGCTCTGAGCTCCTCGATTGAAAGGGGCTTGCAGAATGTCTCAGCTGCCCAGTGATCTGCCCTCCACCGGATCAGTGGGCTGGCTGAACTGATGCCCTGAGGTAGTGGTGTGGGAATCGTGGAGTAGGAACCTACTGGCCTCTCTGCAGATGGCAGCATTGCCACTCCCTCCCCCACCACTCCACCATTGCCCTTGCCATTGCCTGTCTGCCAGGTGGCCCAGACTGCTGAAGCCTATGCTGAGATGGTGCAATCTGAGGCAAGACCATCACAGCCCACAGCCTCTCGAAGGCCTTGCAGAAGGACATGTGAACTGCCCTCTTCAGAAGCTCAGCAGCCATTCATCTCACGTGCTCTGGTACTTCGTAGAAGCACCTAAGTAGAATAGGATAGCCACTATGGGTAAGCACCAGGGTGAATAGTTTAAAATTTGTAAGTGCTGTTGGTTATTGTAATCAGTTCAGTGTGTGTTTTTGCTCCAGATAAAGTGTGATTATGGTAATTGGGTAGTGGTGGAATTGGTGGTATTTTTATTATGTTCCTCATGAGGAAGTGGTTGTAAGGATTGAGTGCAGATGGTGAACTTCCTGATGGATCCTCAGTTGTGGAAGGGATGACAACAGAGTTTATATTGATCTCGGAGGGAGTGCAGTGTAGATTTACCACAATGTTTTTCAATTTATTCAGGCGATGTGGGCATCACTGGCAAGGCCAACATTTGTTGCCTATTCCTAATTTTCCTCGAGAAGGTTATGGTGAACAGCCTTCTTGAACCATTGCAATGGTGAAGGTACTCCCACAGTGCTGTTAGGGAGGGAGTTCCAGGATTTTGACCCAGCGACGATGAAGGAACGGCGATATATTGCCAAGTCAGGTGGAATTACAGGTGGTGGTGTTCCCATGCGCTTGTTGCCCTGAACAACAACTTGTATTTATATAAAAACTTTAACATAGTAAAACATTCCCAGGGCGCTTCACAAGGGTATTATATAAGAAAAATTTAACACCGAGCCACATAAGGAGAAATTAGGGCAGGTGACCAAAAGCTTGGTCAAAGAGGTAGGTTTTAAGGAGCGTCTTAAAATGGAAAGAGAGGTAGCGAGGCAGAGAGGTTTAGGGAGGGAGTTCCAGAGCTTGGGGCCCAGGCAACAGAAGACACGGCCAACAATGGTTGAGCGATTATAATCAGGGATGCTCAAGAAGGCAGAATTAGAGGAGCGCAGACATCTCGGGGGAGTTGTGGGGTTGGAAGAGATTACAGAGATAGGGAGGGGAGAGGCCATGGAGGGATTTGAAAACAAGGATGAGAATTTTGAAATCGAGACATTGCTTGACCAGGAGACATTGCTTAACCAGCGAGCACAGGGGTGATGGGTGAACGGGACTTGGTGGGAGTTAGGACATGGACAGCAGAGTTTTGGCTGACTTCAAAATTTACGTAAGGTAGAATGTGGGAGGCCAGCCAGGAGTGTGCTGGAATAGTCAAGTCTAGAGGTAGCAAAGGCATAGATGAGGGTTTCAGCAGGGGAGGAACTGAGGTAGGGGCAGAGTCGGGCAATGTTATGGAGGTGGAAATAGGCGCTCTTTGTTATGCTGCGCATATATGGTTAGAAGCTCATTTCAGGGTCATATATGACACCAAGGTTGTGGACAGTGTGGTTCAGCTTCAGACAGATGTTCGGGAGACGGAGGGATCAGTGGTTAGGGAATGGAGTTTGTGGCGGGGACCGAAAACAATGGCTTCAGTCTTCCCAATATTCAATTGGAGAAATTTCTGATCATCCAGAACTGGATGTCAGACAAGCAGTCTGACAATTTAGAGGCTGTGGAGGGGTTGAGAGTTGTGGTAGTGAGGTAGAGCTGGGTGTCATTAGCGTACATGTGGAAACTGACGCTGTGTTTTCGGATGATGTCACCGAGAGGCAGCATATTGATGAGAAATAGGAGGGGGCCAAGGATACTAGGATACTTGGGGGACACTAGAGGTAACAATGCTGGAGTGGGAAGAGAAGCCATTGCAGGTGATTCTCTGGCTACGATTAGATAGATAAGAATGGAACCAGGCAAGTGCAGTCCCACCCAGCTGGACAACGATGGAGAGGTGTTGGAGAAGGATAGAGTGGTCAACCGTGTCAAAGGCTGCAGACAAGTCAAGAAAGACAAGGAGTGATAGTTGGCCTTTGTAACAGTCACAAAGGATGTCATTTGTGATTTTGATGAGAGCCGTTTCGGTACTGCAGCAGGCGCGGAAACTGCATTTGGAGGGATTCAAACATGGAATTGCGGGAAAGACAGGCTCGGATTTGGGAGGTAAGAACACATTCAAGAACTTTGGCAAGGAAAGGGAGATTAGTGATGGGCCAGTAGTTTGCAAGGACGGAGGGGGTCAAGTGTTGTTTTTTTTTTAAAAAGGAGAGGGGTGATGACGGCAGATTTGAGGGAGAGGGGATAGTACCCGAGGAGAGAGAGCCATTCACAATATCAGCTAACATGAGAGCCAGAAAAGGAAATTGGGTGGTCAGTAGGTTGATGGAATAGGGCCGAGGGAGCAGGAAGTCGGTCTCATGGACAAGATGAGCATGGAGAGGTCATGAGGGGTGATCGGACTGAAATTGGAGAAAGATGTGAGTCCAGGGATAAGGCAGGGGGGTACCTTAGAGGAAGTTCCGCTTCTAGGTGGGTTTGGGAGGTGCTGTCAAAAGAAGCCTTGCTAATAAAAAGGGGGAAGAAAGGGAGAGTGGTGGAGGTGGGGGGCGGAGAAACCCAGGGCGGGGAACAGGAGGGGCCACATTGCAGCGGAGGTCTGGGGGGACGAAGTGTGTTGGAGGGGCGGGCCTGGGGGCTCTGTGCCTCGGTGCGGGGAGTGTTCAGAGTGGGGTGGACGGGTTGACTGCGCTGATGGCGGTTGGTGGATGTGGTGTAGTTGGCGTCGCGGGGGCGTGGCTCCGGGGTGGCCGGGGCTCGACATCCGGGGGTGTTCGGCATTTGGGAAGGATTCCGACGGGATGGGGCGGGTTCGGTGCGGGGGGGGAGTGTTCCCGGAGTTGGGTGGGTCCGGAGCCGGGGGGGGGGGGGCGGGGCACGCTCTTGTGATGGGGGCTGGGCTGTTTGGGGCTGGGATTGGGAGAGACTTCTTCACTCGGGGAGTTGTTGGCCTGTGGGGTTCCCTGCCGTGAAGAGTTGTTGATGCCAGTTCATTGGATATGTTCGGGAGGGAGTTGGATGTGGTCCTTGTGGCTGGGGGGGGGGGTTGGTGCTAGGGTGGGTGATCATCCATGATCTTGTTGAATGGCGGTGCAGGCTCAAAGGGCCGAATGGCCTACTTCTGCACCTATTTTCTATGTTTCTATGTTTCTAATTTGCTGCAGTGCATCTTATAGATGGTACACACTGGAGCCACAGTGTAGAGATGGTGAGTGGAGAGGATATTTAAGGTGATGGATGGGGTGCCAATCAAGTGCTTTGCCCTGGATAGTGTCGAGCTTCTTGTGTTGCTGGAGCTGCTTTCATCCAGGCAAGTGGGGATAATTCCATCACACTCCTGACTTGTGCCTTGCAGATGGTGGGGGAAAGGCTTTGGGAATCAGGAGGTGAGACACTCACCTTAGAATACAGTATTTATGTGGCTGGTCCAAGTAAGTTTCTGATCAATGGTGACCCCCAGGATGTTGATGGTGGGGGATTAGCAATGGTAATGCTGTTGAATGTCAAGGGGAAGAGGTTAGACTCTCACTTGTTGGAGATAGTCATTGCCTGGCACTTTTGTTACTTGCCACTTATCAGCCCAAACCAAAATGTTGTTCAGGTCTTGCTGCATGCAGGTATGGACTGCTTCATTACCTGAGGAATTGTGAATGGAACTGAACACTGTGCAATCATAAGCGAACATCACTACTTCTGACCTTATGATGGAATTGATGAAGCAGCTGAACATGATTGGGCTTAAGACACTTCCCTGAGGAACTCCTGCAGTGATGTTGTGGAGCTGAGATGAATGACTTCCAACAACCACCTTCCTTTGTGTTAGTATGACTCCAACCAGTGGAGAGTTTTCCTCCAATTCCCATTGGCTTCAATTTTGCTAAGGCTCCTTGATGCCACACTTGGTCAAATGATTCCTTGATGTCAAGGGCAGTCACTCTCACCTCACCTGTGGAATTCAGCTCTTTTGTCCATGTTTGGGCTAAGGCTGTAATGAGGTCTGGAGCCGAGTGGTCCTGGCAGAATACAATTCTGCTGATGCTGTTGGAACACAGCGCCCAGTTTTGAGCTTCTAGATCTGTTCTGAATCTATCCCATTTAGCACGGTAGTCGTGCCACATAATACGAGGAAGGCTGTCCTCAGAGGGAAGATGGGGCTTTGTCTCCACAAGGACTGTGTGGTGGTCACTCCTACCAATACTGTTATGAATAGATGCATCTGCAACAGGTAGACTGGTGAGGACGAGGTCAAGTAGGTTTTTCCCTCATGTTGGTTTTCACCATCTGCCCCAAGCCTAGTCAGGCAGCTATTATCTTCAGGACTGGGCTAGCTCGGTCAGTAGTAGTGCTACTGAGCCACTCTTGGTGATGGACTTTGAAGTCCCCCACCCAGAGTACATTCTGTATCTTTGCTACCCTCAGTACTTCTTCCAAGTGATGTTATGTGGACTCCAAGGGTTAAATTACGAGATTTTACACAAACTAGAGTTGTATTCCTTGGAATTTAAAAAGTTAAGAGGGGCGATTTGATCAAAGTTTAAGATATTCAAGGGAACGGATAGGGTAGATAGAGAGAGAGAAACTATTTCCGGTAGTTAGGAAGTCTAGGACTAGGGAGCATTGTCTAAAAATTAGAGCCAGGCCTTTCAGGAAGAAACACTTCTACACAAAGGGTGGTAGAAGTTTGGAACTCTCTTCCACAAACGACAATTGATGTTAGGTCGATTGTTAATTTTAAATCTGAGATTGATAGATTTTTGTTCACCAAAGGTATTAAACGATATGGAGCAAAGTCGGGTATATGGAATTACGTCATTGATCAGCCATGATCGCATTGAATGGCAGTACAGGCTCGAGGGGCTAAATGGCCTACTCCTATTCCGATTGTTCCTGTTTAGCTGGTCGCTGTTAGAGATGTTGTTAATTGCTAATTGCAGCGCAAGCCAGCAAAATGCTGTGCAGTCTCTAATGAGCGCGACCAGGCAACTTAATTATCAATCAGAGCCTTAACCATCCCCAGAGTGGCCGTTCCTAGATCGCGCTCCAACATCTTTACCAAGATGGCGCCTTGCGCTAAAGGGGGGCTAATCCAGCACTTTAGCTAAAGGCCATCTCGTAAGCCCTTTAGTGCCTAAAGTATCCAAGGAAAATCGTTCAAGATCGCCAACGTACTCCTGGCTGACCTCCAACATTCTACCCTACGTAAGTTAGAGATCATCCAAAACTCGGCTGCTTGTGTCCTAACTCGCACCAAGTCCCGCTCACCCATCGCCCCTGTGCTTGTTGACCTATATTAGCTCCCGGGTAAGCAACGCCCCGATTTCAAAATTCTCATCCTTATTTTCAAATCCCTCCATGGCCTCACCCCCCGCATCTCTGTAATCTCCTCCAGCCCCAACGCCCCCCCCCCCCCCCCCCACCACCAAGATGTCTGCTCCTCTAATTCTGCCTTCTTAAGCATCCCTGATTCTAATCGCTCAACAATTGTTGGCCGTGCCTTCTGTTGCCTAGGCCCCTACCTCTCTACCTCTCTACCTCTCTACCTCTCTACCTCTCTACCTCTCTACCTCTCTACCTCTCTACCTCTCTACCTCTCTACCTCTCTATCCTCCTTCAAGACGTCTTTGACCAAGCTTTTGGTCAGCTGCCCTAATTTCTCCTTATGTGGCGTGATGTCAAATTTTTAATTCTCAATAGTTCTGTGAAGCACCTTGGGACGTTTCACTATGTTAAAGGCGCTATATAAAATTGAACAAGTACTTTGGTTCGGTTTCACTAAGGAGGACACAAACAACCTTCCAGGTATAAAAGGGGTCAGAGAGTCTAGTAAGAAGGAGGAACTGAAGGAAATCCTTATTTGTCGGGAAATTGTGTTGGGGAAATTGATGGAATTGAAGGCTGATAAAGCCCCAGGGCTGATGGACTGCATCCCAGAGTATTTAAGGATCTGGCCTTGGAAATAGCGGATGCATTGACAGTAATTTTCCAACATTCCATAGACTCTGGATCAGTTCCTATGGATTGGAGGATAGCCAATGTAACCCCACTTTTTAAAAAAGGAGGGAAGAGAGAAAACAGGGAATTATACACCGGTCAGCCTGACATCGGTAGTGGGTAAAATGATGGAATCAATTATTAAGGATATCATAGCAGCGCATTTGGAAAGAGGTGACACGATAGGTCCAAGTCAGCATGGATTTGTGAAAGGGAAATCATGCTTGACAAATCTCCTGGAATTTTTTGAGGATGTTTCCAGTAGAGTGGACAAGGGAGAACCAGTTGATGTGGTATATTTGGACTTTCAGAAGGCTTTCGACAAGGTCCCACACAAGAGATTAATGTGCAAAGTTAAAGCACATGGGATTGGGGGTAGTGTGCTGACGTGGATTGAGAACTGGTTGGCAGACAGGAAGCAAAGAGTAGGAGTAAATGGATACTTTTCAGAATGGCAGGCAGTGACTAATGGGGTACCGCAAGGTTATGTGCTGGGGCCCCAGCTGTTTACATTATACATTAATGATTTAGACGAGGGGATTAAATGTAGTATCTCCAAATTTGCGGATGACACTAAGTTGGGTGGCAGTGTGAGCTGCGAGGAGGATGCTATGAGGCTGCAGAATGACTTGGATAGGTTAAGTGAGTGGGCAAATGCATAGCAGATGAAGTATAATGTGTATAAATGTGAGGTTATCCACTTTGGTGGTAAAAACAGAGAGGCAGACTATTATCTGAATAGTGACAGATTAGGAAAAGGGGAGGTGCAACAAGACCTGGGTGTCATGGTACATCAGTCATTGAAGGTTGACATGCAGGTACAGCAGGCGGTTAAGAAAGCAAATGGCATGTTGGCCTTCATAGCGAGGGGATTTGAGTACAGGGGCAGGGAGGCGTTACTACAGTTGTACAGGGCCTTGGTGAGGCCACACCTGGAGTATTGTGTACAGTTTTGGTCTCCTAACTTGAGGAAGGGCATTCTTGCTATTGAGGGAGTGCAGCGAAGGTTCACCAGACTGATTCCCGGGATGGCGGGACTGACCTATCAAGAAAGACTGGATCAACTGGGTTTGTATTCACTGGAGTTCAGAAGAATCAGAGGGGATCTCATAGAAAAGTTTAAAATTCTGACGGGTTTAGACAGGTTAGATGCAGGAAGAATGTTCCCAATGTTGGGGAAGTCCAGAACCAGGGGTCACAGTCTAAGGATAAGGGGTAAGCCATTTAGGACCGAGATGAGGAGAAACTTCTTCACCCAGAGAGTGGTGAACCTGTGGAATTCTCTACCACAGAAAGTTGTTGAGGCCAATTCACTAAATATATTCAAAAAGGAGTTAGATGTAGTCATTACTACTAGGGGGATCAAGGGGTATGGCGAGAAAGCAGGAATGGGGTACTGAAGTTGCATGTTCAGCCATGAACTCATTGAATGGTGGTGCAGGCTTGAAGGGCCGAATGGCCTACTCCTGCACCTATTTTCTATGTTTCTATAAATACAAGTTGTTGTTGTGGTTTTAGTCCTAATTTCTGCAGGCCCTCTTCACACTGACAATCTTTTAAAGTTGTATGAATAGATGACATGTATAAAAAGTGGATGAAATGTTAAGAGAATGTGGCAAAAGATTAATCACCCGTGCTCCAAACATTTCTCTCTCTCTCGCTCTGAAATAAGTATTGGAAAAAGTTGCCAAAAAAGCCAATAACTTGTTAAAGCCTAAGTAAATGTTTTGAATGAAGTAGTGAGTGCTGGATTCTGCAGTTATGGTGTCATTTACCGATGTCCAGACATGAGAATGACCAATTGAAGGAGTTATGAGTAGTGGGATAGCCATTTTAATGGGTATGGTGGTCACCGACAAGCTTATTATGGTGATGGAGAACAGGATGACAGGGAAGTGGAGCTGAGTCCATGATCAGATCAGCCATGATCTTATTGAATGGCGGAGCAGGCTCGAGGAGCCATATGGCCTACTCCTGCTCCCATTTCTTATGTTCTTATGTTCTTATGTAAGTCCAAGAGTGCAGAGGATTTGGGAGGTTGACAAGTCACCACAGGTTGTTAACCCAGATAGCGACTTTATTGCAGTTGAATCCGATACCCGGGCACAGCTGATGGCAGTTTCAGAGCAAGCTCAGAATCACCAAGGAACCTTGGTACTGTTACATTGTGGTTTTCTCACCTAGAGCAACATAGCTTAATATTGTATCTACATGTTCTTTGTTCATTTCTAACCTGCATCTCCCTTTTCTTTTCTGAGCAAAAGGAAACCAAATTGCAACCCGAAAGATGCCAGAAGCGTTTCTAACAACAATCTCCATTTCCTCAACCGGAAGGATCAAAAAATCAGCAAAACAACATCTGCTGGTTGGCAGCATTTTATCATTTATTTGGTCGATGAATTGAAGGCACTTTGCCGAATAACTGAATTTGCCAACATAAAGGACAAAAACCAAAGAGAAATTGTCAAAAGGGAGTCGATGGCTTGATTCAAGGAATGCATCCAAAAGGTTTCAATCATGAATGGCCTCCATTTTAGCTGACATTGTATGTGGTTCCCTCTCCTCAGGTACTCTTTCAAAACAGCAATAATCAAACTCTCCTCAAAGAAAAAAATCACCCTCAACCCTTCTGTTCTAGCAAACTAACATCCGATCTCCACCCTCCCTTTCCTCTCCAAAGTCTTTGAACATGTTGGTTCCACCCTTATCTAGCCAATCATAGCCAGAGCAACTCCACTAATGGCTTATCGTCCCTGTGGAGTCCCCCAAAGATCTATCCATTTTCTGTTCCTCTTCATCATCTATATCCTGGCTCTTGGCAACATTCTTCAAAGGCATGAGGTCAGCTTCCCCATGTACACTGACGACACCCAGCTCTATCTCTCCACCACCGCTCTGAACCTCTCCACTGCCTCTTTGCTTTCAGTTTGCTTGCCCAACATCCAGTCTTGGATGAGCTGTGATTTCTTCCAGTTAAACATTGGGAAGGCCAAAGCCATTGTCTTCAGCCCCCACTACAAATTGCCTACCTTCACCACCACCTGTTTAAATCCCTTCATAGCGTTGCCCCTTTCAATGTTTCTAATCTCCTCCTGCCCTACAAGCGCCCCAGAACTCATCATTTCTCCAATTCTGGCCTTGTGCATGCCCTCCTCCATTTGCTCCACCATTGGTAACCATGCTTTCAACCATTTAGGTCACATGGTCTGGAATTCTCTCCCTAAACCCTTACAGCTCTTCTCCTTTAAGATTTTCCTTAAAATCTACGGGCCCGAAATTCAGTACTGCTGGAAAGCTGGTGCTGCCCCCGCCTTTTTGTGGCCATTAGCGCCAAAATTCTTTCGTGGCTGGGCCACTCCACATTCAGCTCCAAAAATGAACAAATGGGTTCCAGCGCTAATGAACCCTTCCAAAGTGGATTTTTCAGTGGTGTGGCTGTTTTAATTTGAGCGTTATCATCACTGAGAAATTCAGCATGCAACTAAGGGATTCTAATGAGTCAAAAGGCCAGGGTTTGCAGCAAGGCCCTGAGGGGGGGAAGGAGGTTATATAGAAACATAGAAACATAGAAAATAGGTGCAGGAGTGGGCCATTCAGCCCTTCGAGTCTGCACCACCATTCAATAAGATCATGGCTGATCATTCCCTCAATACCCCTTTCCTGCTTTCTCGCCATACCTCTTGATCCCCTTAGCTGTAAGGGCCATACCCAACACCCTCTTGAATATATCCAATGAACTGGCATCAACAACTCTCTGCGGCAGGGAATTCCACAGGTTAACAATTCTCCGAGTGAAGAAGTTTCTCCTCATCTCAGTCCTAAATGGCCTTCACTTATCCTAAGACTATGTCCCCTGGTTCTGGACTTCCCCAACATCGGGAACATTCTTCCCGCATCAAACCTGTCTAGTCCCGTCAGAATCTTATACGTTCCTATGAGATCCCCTTCTAAACTCCAGTGAATAAAGGCCCAGTTGATCCAGTCTCTCCGCATATGACAGTCCAGCCATCCCTGGAATTAGTCTGGTGAACCTTCGCTGCACTCCCTCAATAACAAGAATGTCCTTCCTCAGATTAGGAGACCAAAACTCAACACAATATTCCAGGTGAGGCCCAACTAAGGCCCTGTACAACTGCAGTAAGATCTCCCTGCTCCTATACTCAAATCCCCTAGCTATGAAGGCCAACATACCATTTGCCGCCTTCACCGCCTGCTGTACCTGCATGCCAACCTTCAATGACTGATGAACCATCACACCCAGGTCTCATTGCACCTCCCCTTTTCCTAATCTGCCGTCATTCAGATAATATTCTGCCTTTGTGTTTCTGTCCCCAAAATGGATAACCTCACAATTATCCACATTATACTGCATCTGCCATGCATTTGCCTAATCACCTAACCTGTCCAAGTCACCCCGCAGCCTCTTAGCATCCCCCTCACAGCTCACACCACCACCCAGTTTAGTGTCATCTGCAAACTTGGAGATATTACACTCAATTCCTTCATCCAAATAGTTAATATATATTGTAAAGAGCTGGGGTTCCAGCACGGAGCCCTGCGGCACTCCACTAGTCACAGCCTGCCATTCTGAAAAGGACCCGTTTATCCCGACTCTCTGCTTCATGTCTGCCAACCAGTTCTCTATCCACGTCAGTACATTACCCCCAATACCATGTGCTTTGATTTTGCACACCAATCTCTTGTGCGGGACCTTGTCAAAAGCCTTTTGAAAGTCCAAATACACCACATCCACTGGTTCTCCCTTTCCATTCTGCTAGTTACATCCTCAAAAAATTCAAGATTCGTAAAGCATGATTTCCCTTTCATAAATTCATGCTGACTTGGACCGATCCGGTCACTGCTTTCCAAATGCGCTGCTATTTCATCCTTAATGATTGATTCCAACATTTTCCCACTACTGACTAACCGATCTATAATTACCCGCTTTCTCTCTCCCTCCTTTTTTAAAAAGTGGTGTTACATTAGTTACCATCCAGTCCATAGGAACTGATCCAGAGTCGATAGACTGTTGGAAAATGATCACCAATGCATCCACTATTTCTAGGGCCACTTCCTCAAGTACTCTGGGATGCGGACTATCAGGCCCCGGGGATTTATCAGCCTTTAATCCCATCAATTTCCCTAACACAATTTCCCGCCTAATAAGGATGTCCTTCAGTTCCTCCTTCTCACTCGACCCACTGTCCCCTAGTACATTCGGAAGGTTATTTGTGTCTTCCTTCATGAAGACAGAACCAAAGTATTTGTTCAATTGGTCTGCCATTTTTTTGTTCCCCATTATAAATTCACCTGAATCCGACTGCAAGGGACCTACATTTGTCTTCACTAATCTTTTTCTCTTCACATATTTATAGAAGCTTTTGCAGTCAGTTTTTATTTTACCTGCAAGCTTCCTCTCGTACTCTATTTTCCCCCTCTTAATTAAACCCTTAGTCCTCCTCTATTGAATTCTAAATTTCTCCCAGTCCTCAGGTTTGTTCCTTTTTCTAGCCAATTTATATGCCTCTTGGTTTTAACACTATCCTTAATTTCACTTGTTAGGTTGGAAGGATGGCTGGTGTAAGAGGTGCCAGGAGAGCCAACAGGTTCACTGATATGGAGCTGGAGACACTGATGGTCGGTGTGGAGGACAGAAGAAGAATACTGTTTCCTGATGTAAGGAGACCTGGCAGACAGGCAGTACATAATGCATGGAGGGAGATTGCAGAGAAGGTGTCAGGCAGCTCCATATATGTGAGGATACACCCTCCCAGGGTGCTGGCCAGTCTGCACCGGCCCTTCCAGGGTGGCGATGGGTCGATGCCTCCTAGCTCTGGGGCAACGGGTGCCTCCTCCTCCTGCTCAGATGGTACTGCTGGCTCGAACTTCAGCGGCTGTCCCCTCATAATGGCCAGGTTGTGCTGTATGCAGCAGACCACGATGATTATGGAGACCCATTGAAGAGAGTACTGCAAGATGCCACCAGAGCGGTCCAGGCACCGTAACCTCTGCTTAAGGATGCCCATGCACAGTTCGATGATGCACCTGGTGGCACAATGAGCGGCATTGTATGCATGCTCTGGCACTGTTCTGGGGTTCTGCAGAGGAGTAAGCAACCAAGTAGACAGGGGATAGCCCTTGTCCCCAAGCAGCCAACTGCAATCCTGATACCGGCTGGTGAAAATGGCGGGCACACTGGTCTGGCACAGAATGAATGAATCATGGCTGCTGCCTCCCTTGCCTGTCTGCTGATGGTAACGCCTTCTCCTGCGAGCTGCCCTGCTTCTGACCAGGTGTACCAGGTGTCGCCCTCCCAACACTCCCCCCATCCTCAGGGTGAACCCTGCCAAGCAGGTCTCTGCAGCCCACAGGACTCCACTAAAGAGTTAGACCTGAAAGTTGTACACAAGTACAGGGGTATGTGCGAACCTCTGAGCAGCACTCAGCAGGTTTAATGGAACCAAAATAATTAATAAAACTATGTGAAAAGCTAAACACTGCGGATGCTGGAAAATGAAATAAAAACACTAATAAGTAATAAAACTATTTACCTACCAAATGGCCCAGCGGTGTCGCGTTCGAGCACCACATCAAAAACCTCACGGGGAAAAGTCCTACCTTTCCCTCGGTGAATTTCGCTGTCCTGGTGGCTTTTCAGCGGCCTGCACGCCGCTTCCCTCTCCGCTGGAAACTTACCTTTACAGCGGGTTCACCGCGTCATTTCCAGCGGAAGTGAACACCGCTCAAATCCCCCCGAGCTGAATGTGGCTCGGGGATGGAAAATCATCGGAGCACGGCAGCCGGTCTATTTTTTCAATCGGCCGCCCAAACTCCGCAGTGGCCGTCCCTTCGGGGATGGTAAATTTCAGGCCCTACTTCTTTGACCAAGCTTTTGTCACCCCATCTAATAATCCTCTTCTTTGCCTCAGCATCCATTTTTATCTAATTATGGCTTGATGAATCATATTTTTCTATGTTAAAGGCATTATATGAATGCAAGTCTTTGTTGCTAGGTAGGTCCAAGGATCATATGGAGACAGTTCCTGGAGAAGATAGTGCAAGCGCTGTCAGTGTTGTAAAGAAGAGGTATGATTGGTTCATTAACATATAGAGCTAGAGCACCAGCCAAAGATAGTCCATGGGTTGCTTAATCAGGTTAAAGCTTGCAGAAAAGATGATCAGTCAGAGATTGAAATCTATGTATGTTTGTCCATTAGACACTGCATTTCCAACACGTCTTCCATCAGACTCATCCCCGAGAAAAACCCTTGCTATCAAAAGCACCTCTCCTTTACAGAAAAGTTGTTCTGTTAATTTGAGTCATAATCGCACCGAATCTGAAATGTTCAATAATTGAAGATTCTGCCTTAAAAATGCATTCATTATTTTGCGACAAGGCACATCCCATTTCCTGTTCATTTGGATTCAACTATTATATGAATCCCAGAATATATATGATATTGTGAATGGCAATGGTCATGTGCTTTAAAGAGGAACAGAGGGAGAAGGGATTTGTAGATCAGCACTGGCGCCTCCCTGATGGTGCACTAGTTGCCCAATTATGCAGCAGATTCTAGCAACCTCTCTGCCTTGTCAAAATTCTCATCCTTTTTTTCAAATCCTTCCGTGGCCTCGCCCCTCCCTATCTCCTCCAGTCCCACAACCCCCGATATATCTGCGCTCCACTAATTCTGCCCTCTTGAACATCCCTGATTATAATCACTCAACCAATGGTGGCCGTGCCTTCTGTTGCCTAGCCCCTAAGCTCTGGAATTCCCTGCCTAAAGCCCTCCACCTCTCCTTCCTCCTTTAAGATGCTCCTTAAAACCTACCTCTTTGACCAAGCTTTTGGTTACCTGACCTAATTTCAACTTATGGGGCTCAGTGTCAATTTTTTTGGCTTATAATAGTCCTGTGAAACGCCTTGGGACATTTTACTACATTAAAAAGGTGCTATATAAATCCAAATTGCTGTTGTTGTCTACACGTTGTCAGTCAAAGTTGAACAATCCACTGTTGACATTCAACAGGTGATAGACAGTTTTGTGTAAGTCGATCTATTCCCCTATTTGTAACCAGAATATTGAATCTTACTGAAGCTAAAAAGTTTGAATTATCCCAAGCCCTCATCCTTAATCTTTACTTATAACTGTCCAGAAGATAAAGTATAGAAAGTGATAAGATTAAAGGATTTTCCGGGCCTGTTAACTTCTGTTTTTGGCCCAGAGGGGCGGTAATTGAGGCGGTGAGCTCTTCTGGGCGGGCGGCCACCTTCCAGCGCCCTGCCGGGGTTTTCGGGGCATTTATCGGCGGGGTGCGAGGTGCGGAGCATTACCACCCAGAAGAGGCGAGCCTGTGTGCAATGTCCCTGGTTGCGACATCGGCTTGATTTTTGACTCCCGCCCAATCCATAGCGCTGTGTAACGTGCCCTGCTGAATAAATCTCGTGTCAGTGAGGGGGGAATTCACAAATATCCAACACTTACAGAAGTGCGCCAAAAGAAGAAACTATTTTAACAAAAATGGTAGAAGGACACTTTGCAGTTGGAACTTCAGAAAGATATGTAATATAAATAAAATCGGCAAAGAAAATTGGAGACTAAATGAACAAGATTGCCAAATTATGATAATTTCTGTGCCGTAAGTCCATATTCAGTAGGAATTGGTTTCAAGCTGGCCAAATTCATGATCGTACTGTTTGGGGGGTGGTAACTTTTGAACGCTGGGAAACTTTACGCGAATGCTTCCCAGCTTTCAAAAAAATTGTCTTCAGCACTCCGGGAAGGATCAAACGCTCCACTTCCTTCTTGGGGCGCTAAAGGACACAGGCGGGACGGAGACCTCAGCAGCGATGCACACTGGGCCAGGCAGCGCTGCCGTGCTCATAGTGCCCTTCCCTCCCTTAAAGGGAGGGCCATCACTGTACGTTCTGCAATTTAAAAATCACCTACCTGGACCACCAAGGCCATGGCAATCCCGTGCGATCAGCCTGGCACATGAGCAGAGTGCCAGGCTGAATGATCGCGGACAGGAACCTGCGAAGAAAACGTCAACAACAAAGGTAAGTTGTTTGTTTTACTTACCTCGGCCACTTTGCCGTCAATCATCACCCCAGTAGCGGCCGGCCGCGCATGTTTTTTTGGCCCGGCGCTGCTGCAGGGGACGGAATTTAACTTTGGTTCTGGGGAGGGGGGGTTGTGGGGGGGGTGCTAACTTGGCGATGCACATGGCGATGATATCACTATCTCCGGGCACAGACGATCAGAGAGCAATGCTGTAGCACCGCGCTAAATATGACGGGAGTCAGTATCAGTGGCACGCTCGGTCTTAAAGGCATTTGCACAAATACACCCAATTTCTCCCCCTTAGGATCATTACAGATTGTGGAAAGAGAAGAGTTTCAATGCATTACTATGGGCTAGATTCAGACATGAAAAGGAACCAATAGTACTAGCCAGGAAACACTCACCCAGTTACCTGGCCAGTAAAAGAATGGGTATGCATATACTCACACTATATATATCAGTTACTCCCCATTTTTTGATTTGATTGTTGACTGAGGTGACTGTTTTAACCAGCCTTGATATATTCATCAGTTTAACACTGGACTGTGTTAACTACCCTGCAGTGAAATAATGTAGATTCACCCAAGATCTATTTATTGGGTCCTCCTGCTTTTAACAATAAAAGATTTGTGCGAAATAAAACTTCTGGTGATCAAGCATTACTAGCCTATTGATGAAATGTAGAATAACTTTAAACTTAAAAGTCTAATAATAGCCTTTGCTTCTGGGACCTGGAAGTTAAGACTCCCACAATGCAGAGTTTCAAGCCCATCAACCCTAAAAAAAAAACAAAGTATTTATTAACTACCTACATTTCAGACAAATTAATATAATATCCACAAAGTACAGGTGATTAATTTTTAATTTTAACTCTATAATATTTTCCATTTATAACATAAGCCTGTCAGTTACATTTTGAAAAAAGCGAGTCACAATTTTGATTCATATGACAGAAGTTAAACTGTGCTCCATCAATGTCATAGGTCACATCACCACTTACCAAGAGCCCACAGGACATCTCACCATCGCGCAGATAACAAACTCGACCTCGGCAGTGCCGTTCGCCTGAATGATCAGCTCACAGAGTTCCTCGGATCTCGACAGCAGAGCCGGTCATAGCCTGCAGCGTAGTCAAGCAGTCAGCTCGCATCACGATCAGAGTGCCACTGCAGTTACTTTGCTGTAGAGCTGGTTTAAAGATCACTGATTCTGTCAATTGCCTGGCAGGACCAATCAGACTGCAGGTCACTGATGAGGCACGTTCTTCTTTTTAATGGCTGTTTCTCCTCAAACCACAGGTTCCAAAGATATAGAAGAATTGATTACAAGAGTTGAACTAGGATCTTTTCGTGAATAGCACGCAATAGAATCTTTCAGTAAACAGATACAAGAAATACACATGTAACTTTATCAAACACGGATGTTTCTTGATTAAGCCCTGTTCATCATGACCTGCTGAATACTGATATGTATTCCATAACGGTTAAATGCAATGGCACCCCAGAGGTGGAGAGACAGAGTCTCGTTGGATTAGGCTGTGTTCAAAATGTTACTAAGTTTTTCTATTGTTAAATGATTTAAATTACAGTTGTCCACAGACAGTGTATGGCAGCGATGTTCCCCCAAGGAGGATCGATGATTGATATATTAAACTATAAAGATTCAGTCTTGTGTCTTGCAGCCTAATATACAACAGTAACTCAACTCTAATGGGTAGAAATTCAGTATCGCCCTGTTTGGAGGCGGTAACAGCCAGGCACTGAAGTCTCGCCCCGCTCCAAAAATTCAGGTTACCGCCCCCTGAAGGAAGTGGAGTGCTAAACCCAAGCGCTCCACTTCCTTCCTGGGGCGCTGACGGGTCGGACATCTCAGCAACGGTACCATGTCCGAGGGGCCCCTCCCTCACTTAAAGGAAAGGGCCCACGCTGCCGACTCGGCAAATGAAAAGGGACCAACCTGGACCACCATGGAGCGGGGGTGCTGAGCGATCAGCCTGGTTCTTGAGCAGAGCGCCGGGCTGAGCAATCATGGCTAGGGCCCTGCAAAGAAAACGGAGCCTCAGCGGGAAACCCACGGTAATTTTTTTTGTATTTTCCCTCGACCACCTCGCCTTTAATTTTCGCCCCGGTAGCAGCCGGCCACTGAGCTGTGCCTCCTGCAGCTGTCAGTGTTATCGCCCAGCGATGCTGCAGGGGGCGTAAGTGAATTTTTCGGGCCAGGGCAATGCGCGCGGTAATGACATCACGATCTCCAGGCACAAAGCCGCAGCACCGCCGCTAAACACCCGCCCAATATGGCGGGAGTCCTTAACAGCGCTGCGTCCGGTCAGTAACGCATTTACATCCCATTAGCACCCCCCTGGAAACGCTAATGGGAGGCGCAAATGAGTTCACTTTCTAGCCCCAAGTTACTGCAGATTTAAGCTGGAGGTTCTAAATATCTTGGATAGGGAAGAGTGATGTTTCTGCTCCAGGATATTATCAAAACCATTATTGATTGATTGATTTAATATAATTTTGTGGACTTTACCATCTTCTCACTGGTTTCCATTGAGATTTATCGTAATTTGTACCAAATCTACTAAATTCAACATCAATCAATTGCCTAGGAAATAACAATTTCCTAAGAATTTTCTTGTCAGTTACGCAAAATTTTGAAAGAATTGGTATCTCAAATATGTTTCATTGGAAATGCTATGTTTGCCTTTAAAATGTTGAAATGGACCTCATTCCTACTTGGTACGGCCTAAGCAGACCTATACAAACAAAACCACATACTTTTATCATACACTGACCCACTTCTCCTCCTCTACCAAAATATGTAAAAACAAGACTTGAATACAAAATGCACGAATAGCTCCCACTCTTCACATTTGGTGGGAAGTACAGAAACTATTAAACTCTCAGCATATTTCCAAGAGCTTCTTCTGCCTGTGGCTCAACCTGCAGATATGTACTAATGGCAATTTCTTCCTCTTTAATGAATGTCAGGCATTAAATATTAACAGTGTAAAAGGCATCTACAACAAAAATGGGTTATATCCTTCCAGCCTTTGATAAATTCTACATTACAGAGTCCTTATTATTGTGTCTGTAATATCAAACTTGGAGGGGGGGGTGGGGGAGTGGCGGAGAAATTGCCTCTTGCCCTGAGTGGGGTGGTAACCTTCTGGGGCTTGGACTTCCTGCACCCGGCCCGGAAGTCCTGTTCTCAACACGGAATTGGGCCATACACCCCTCAAAGGAAGCGGAGTGCTGTCTCCGGAGCTGTCTCTGGCGCTCCGCTTCCTTTGAGGGGCACTTCCGGGGTTGTAGCGTGGTGCTGGGTCCAGTGTTGCATGGAACAGACCAGTGCTGGGCTAGGGCAATTTCCCCCGCGGGGTGGAAAGGGGTTGGCATGCACAGCAATGACGTCATCGCCAGTTGCACGCCGGCACGGGGCGCTAACTGCGGGATGCACCACTGCGGGGACAGCCCCCCCCCTCCCTCCCCGCCATCCTCCAGGGCAATTTCCCACAAATTGGTAGCACTCCCCTCCCATGGGCGAAAACGCCATTGAGCCCCGGTGCTAACGGTGCTATAAAAAGATGCAATTTTGCCCCCTTAGTCTCTCCATTTTAGTGAAACCCTTCTACCTACACAACTGGAACTCCTCGTATTTCAAAACTACATGAATCTCTTGGAGCTGTCTCACTTAAGGGCAACCTCTTATAGAAAGCCCCCGGTGTTGATGGTTAAAAATATCAGATCACTTCCTTTCTTCTTGGGGGAGCATCTGGGAAAACTGCTCAGTAGCCTGTATATAGATGCTAATAAGAACATAAGAATATGTTATATATGCTAAAGAAATAAAGGACAATATCCAATTAAAAACAAGGGCATGCAAAGATGACAAAACTAGTGGGAAGGTAGAAGATTGGGAAGCTTTTAAAAGCCAGCAAAGAATGACTAAAAAAATTATTAAGAAAGGAAAGATAGACTATGAAAGTAAATTAGCACAAAATATAAAAACAGATAGCAAAAGTTTCTATAGGTATATAAAAAGGAAAAGAGTGGCATAATGGTGTTTGGTAGGTAATTATAGGACACTGGCCCAGGAACTTGGAGATGATGGTGTTTCCATGATCTTGTTGCTCTTGTCCTTGGTGGTAGAGGCGATCGGGTTGGGAGTTGGTGATTGGACTGCTTGGACCTGAATAGTGGTGAGTCTAGAGAGTGCTGTAACTCTACCCATCCAGCTGACTGATGTGTATTCCATCACACTCATGACCTGACCGAAATACCAGCAAACATTATCTTGGACAATTAGAGGACGAGACCGGGGAATTAGTAATGGGGAACATGGAGGTGGCAGAAACTCTGAACAAATATTTTGTATCAGTCTTTACGATAGAGAACACTAACAATATCTCAACAGTGGACAGTCAATGTTCTATGGGGGGGGGGGGGGAAGGAACTTAACACAATCACAATCACTTAAGGAGGTGGTACTCAGTAAGATAATAGGACTAAAGGCAGATAAATCCCCTGGACCTGATGGCTTGCATCCTAGGGTCTTAAGAGAAGTAGCTGCAGGGATAGTGGATACACTGGTTGTAATTTACCAAAATTTCCTGGATTCTGGGGAGGTCCCAGCAGATTGGAAAACTGCAAATGTAACACCCCTATGTAAAAAAGGAGACAGACAAAAAGCAGGAAACTATAACCAGTTAGCCTAACATCTGTGGTTGGGAAAATGTTGGAGTCCATTATTAAAGAAGCAGTAGCAGGACATTTGGAAAAGCATAATTCGGTCAGGCAGAGTCAGCATGGATTTATGAAGGGGAAGTCATGTTTGGCAAATTTGTTGGAATTCTTTGAGGATGTAACGAAGAGGGTGGATAAAGGGGAACCAGTGGATGTGGTGTATTTGGACTTCCAGAAGGCATTTGACAAGGTGCCACATAAAAGGTTACTGCATAAGATAAAAGTTCACGGGGTTGGGGGTAATATATTAGCATGGATAGAGGATTGGCTAATGGACAGAAACAGAGAATTGGGATAAATAGTTCATTCTTGGGTTGGGTTGGCAATCAGTAACTTGTGGGGTGCCGCAGGGATCAGTGCTGGGACCCCAACTATTTACAATCTATATTAACAACTTGGAAGAAGGGACCGAGTGTAATGTAGCCAAGTTTGCTGACGATACAAAGATGGGAGGAAAAGCAATGTATGAGGAGGACACAAAAAATCTGCAAAAGGACATAGACAGGCTAAGTGAGTGGGCAAAAATTTGGCAGATGGAGTATAGTGTTAGAAAGTGATTATGTACTTTGGCAGAAAAAAAATCAAAGAGCAAGTTATTATTTAAATGGAGATTGTAAAGTGCAGCAGTACAGCGGGACCTGGGGGTACTTGTGTATGAAACACAAAAGATTAGTATGCAGGTACAGCAAGTGATCAGGAAGGCCAATGGAATCCTTGCCTTTATTGCAAAGGGAATGGAGTATAAAAGCAGGAAATTTTGCTACAGTTATACAGGGCATTGGTGAGGCCACATCTGGAATACTGCGTGCAGTTTTGGTTTCATATTTACGAAAGGATATACTTGTTTTGGAGGCAGTTCAGAGAAGGTTCACTCGATTGATTCCAGAGATGAGGGGGTTGACTTATGAGGAAAGGTTGAGTAGGTTGAGCCTCTACTCACTGGAATTCAGAAGACTGAGAAGTGATCTTATCGAACTGAAGTTGCATGTTCAGCCATGAACTCATTGAATGGCGGTGCAGGCTCGAAGGGCTGAATGGCCTGCTCCTGCACCTATTTTCTATGTTTCTATGTTTCTATGAAACATATAAGATTATGAGGGGGCTTGACAAGGTGGATGCAGAGAGAATGTTTCCACTGATGGGGGAGACTATAACTAAGGGGCATAATCTTAGAATAAGGGGCCGCCCACTTAAATCTGAGATGAGGAGAAATTTTTTTTCTCAGAGGGTTGTAAATCTGTGGAATTCGCTGCCTCAGAGAGCTGTGGAAGTTGGACATTGAATAAATTTAAGACAGAGATAGACAATTTCTTAACTGATAAGGGGATAAGGGGTTAGGAGGAGTGGGCAGGAAAGTGGACCTGAGTCCATGATTGAATCAGCCAAGATTGTATTAAATGGCAGAGCAGGCTCGAGGGGCCGTATGGCCTACTCCTGCTCCTATTTCTTATCTTCTTATGTTCTTATGTTCTTATGTAATGTAAGAAATAGGAGCTGTAGTAGACCATTTGGCCCCTCGAGCCTGCTCCGTCATTCAATAAGATCATGGCTGATCTTCTACCTTAACTCCACTTTCCTGCACTATCCCCATACCCCTTGATTCTCGTAATATCCAAAAATCTCTCGATCTCTGTCTTGAATTTACTCAACAACCTCCACAGCTCTCTGGGGTAGAGAATTCTAAAGATTCACAATCCTTTGAGTGAAGAAATTTCTCCTCTTCTCAGTCCTAAATGGCCGACCCTTTATTCTGAGACTGTGAGCCCATGTTCTCCTGCCAGGGGAAACAACCACTCAGCATCAATACCTGTAAAGCCCTGTAAAAATGTTATGTTTTAATGTGATCATCTCTCATTCTTCTAAATTCTAGGGAATATAAGTCTAGTCTCCTCAATCTGTCCTCATTGGACAATCCCCCCATCCCAAGAATCAGTCTAAGACGAGTGAACCTTCGTTGCACTCCCTTTAAGGCAAGTCTAAATTTGATTCATCACAAAGTATTAAATAACACATTGAACATCAGCACAAACAAAATCAAATATTGGGCTGAACAAAAGAAAACATTAAAGTAAACGGAAATGCTAAGATACACTGGGCAGAACTTTCTGAGACCCCAGGCCACCACTGGGATTGTGCACACAATAGGTGGTTTATCGGAACATTGTGGAGGTAATTTTAACTTTGGGTGATGGTAACATGGGCGATATCATCTGAAGTCAATGGAAGGGAAAATCAGACAGAGCATATAATGGCCGGCTAATTCGACATCGCCCAGAGTTAATACTGTTCACTGTGAGTGCTTTATCCCGCTGATTTTCCTCCCTTTAATGTCAATGGATGCAAAATTGTAGGCAAAGCACCTGTGGTTTTTCAATAAGTCACCTGCTGTGATGCCTGGTAATGTTTCACCCACTTAGTTTGGTCAAAAAGTTAAGTTGAGATAATTTTCTATCATCAATAAATTATGCTCAAGGTCAAAATTTGAATTGCTAGTTGAATACAAAATTGTCCAAGATAATATTTGCTGGTATTTCGGTCAGGTCATGAGTGTGATGGAATACACATCAGTCAGCTGGATGGGTAGAGTTACAGCACTCTCTAGACTCACCTCTATTCAGGTCCAAGCAGTCCAATCACCGACTCCCAACCCCATCGCCTCTACCACCAAGGACAAGAGCAACAAGATCAGGGAAACACCATCATCTCCAAGTTCCTGGGCCAGTGTCCTATAATTACCTACCAAACACCATTATGCATCATTGGGGGACTATTCATAGCAGAAGAGGATTTACTGTAGCTAACACCTCAAGTTTTGAACTTCATGGATATTATACTGAAGGCCTGAAGCTGTGATTCCAAGGTAAGAGGAGTTGAAAGGACTGTCAACTATCTCTTAAAGGGAAATTCCTTTTGCGATGCCAGTGAGGATGGCCTTGCCTCTGGGCACTCTTCTCTACTTGTCTTTCCTTGATGATGATGAGGAGGAGCAAAGAGACTAGAGAAGAGTCCAACTACATTGGTGCAGACTGAGGGGGGGGTGACCAGTTACCTAGCTACTACACTATACAGACCATGCAATCCTTACCTCTAAGGAGCCATGCTGTTGGACACAGATTTCAATAGAAACTGCTCCACGAATTATGCGGGATACTCGAACTAGACCCGAAAACATCTTCAAGAATTGCCACTTGTCCATGAAAGTGAGGATATCCATGTCACTGCCAATTTATGTATCACAATCTTTCCAGTCAATCGCTAACATTTCACAGTTACCAGTGTCTATCAGATAGGTGACTGATGCATTGTTACAATTGGCCAGTTAATTTCATTCCACATGCACTCGGCTCCTCAATGATAAACAGCAATGGGATTTTTCAGAGTAACTGGCTTCTGTAGAGGGCTGTGGATTGCAGTTATGTGGTAATCAGAGCACCAGTAAAAGATATAGGAGTTGCGCACTCCGCTTCCTTTGGGGGCTGTGAGGGGAACGCTGTGCGGATGCTCCACATAACGCTGATGCACTTCAACGTCCCTCACCTTCGCTTGGGCCTTCTGATGGCCTTCACTGGGCCGCCAGGGCAGCCTGGGACCAGGCTTGTAGCCCGGCACCCAAAATGGAGTGCCGTGCTGCTCCACGATGGCGGCCCACACCACGTAAGGACGCCACCCTGCAGCCGAACTGAGAGTCGACAATCCAAAAAGGATGGCGGCACGGGGCGCTGGCGCCCTCCCCATTAAGTACCGCCCTGAGAGCGGATGTCGATCAGCTTTGCGGGTTGCTAGCCTCACGGGCCGCTGGGCAATTTCCCCCGTGGGGCGGTAAGGGGTTGGCGCGAAGCAGTGAGGGGTCGCCGCGTATGCCGATGACGTCATCGCCGGTTGCGCGGTGGGCCAGGGCGCTAACCACGGGGCGCGACGCTGCCATGGCAACGTGTCCACAAACTCCAGGGCAATTTCCCGGGAGGCGGCAGTGCCCTCACCACCGCCCCCCCACCCCCCCACCTCCTACCGAAATGTCTTCTTTGCCCCGTTAACGCCTTTAGGCCTAAAAAAAGGGGCAATTTCATTCCCTCTGGATCTACCCTCTTGAATTCCTTTATTATTTTTAATTAGATCACCTCCTCAAGGGAATATCAATGAAGTTTATGCAACCTGTCCTCAGAAATTAACCTTTTAACCCTGGCAACATTCTGGTGACCTGCGCTGTAGCCCTTCCAAAGCTTATCCATCTTTCCTGGGGTTGGATGCCCAAAACTGAATGGAGTGCTTCAGATGGGGTCTGACCAAGGCTGTGTACAACTGAAGCATAACTTCCTCACTTTTGAATTCCAACTCTGAGATAAAGGGTAACATTCCATTAGCTTTTTGATTACTTTTTGCAGCTGAACAGTAGCTTTTCCTGATTTGTGTACGTCGACACCTAAATCCCTTTATTCCTCCACAACTTCCAGTCTCTCACCAATAAGAAAGTATTCTGACTTGTTTTTCTTGGTGGATGACATCACACTTTCCACATTGAACTCCATCTGCCATACTTTTGCTCACACTTAATCTGTCTATGTCCCTTTGTAACTTCCTGATCCCATCTACAAAACATAATGTTGCAATTTTTCAATCCATAGGCACAATTCCTGAATTTAGAAAGCATTGGAAAATGATAACGCATTTGCAATGTCCCAATCTATGTCTTTTAATACTCAGGGGTGGAAAACATGAGGTTCTGAAGATTCTAATGAAACGTCATCGATCTGAAAGGTTAACTTTGTTTCTCTCACCACAGATACTGCCTGACCTGCTGAGTAGTTCCAGCATTTTCTGTTTTTATTTCAGATTCTGGAGATTACCATTTTTACTTGTATTAAATCCACTAAGCTCCTCTCTTTGACTTATTTCAACTTATGATGTTTGCTTTCAATACTGTTCTCTCACTAGATTTAATGGAAGAAGATAAAAAGGAACAAAGAAGGGATGCCCAATATGATTGTACAGAACTCTTTTGATAATTCATTTCAACTCACTATTGAATGGCCACATAATAGTTTCCGTTATTTTGTCTTCTTTTGTTTTCTTCATTGCAAAAACACATACAAAGTAATAATTTCACAAGTCTGCCATTTTCTTATTGTCCATTATAGTTTTGCCTGTATCAATCTGCAGAAAAAGGAGGAATCTTTGCAGGAAAGGGAGGAGTATTTGGACAGAGATAATGATGAGCAGGAGAATGAGGACAATTCAAAGGGTCCTCCTCTAAGTTGGTCAAGAAATATCATAAGTGCTCCAATAAGGGACACATGCTAAAATAAATTATTCATCAGCATCTTCATAGAAACATCCAGGCCCCTATATCTGGGATCACCAGTACCTCCCCTCAGCATTGCAATCTGAAATGTAACATTTTTTTGCAACTTCCCAATAACATACAGAAGTCTATCAACCTCTTTAGCTTTATATCTTCATTAATGCCAAGGAAATAACAGCTAACAATAAGTGTCAATAAAATGTATTACATCATGTGCTTCATAAGCCATCAAAATGTTAATTCTACATCATAGTGCTTCACCTTTGTGTTTCTACATGTCTTTTGTAACTATTGCTAACCACGAACTTCTGGATGCCACCTGAATGAATGAATTGTAAGGGTTCGCTGACTGCTGATTATCTCCATAAGCCTCATGGGATTAAGGTGGTTGTTGTCTTTAGAAGCCATTATCCTGAGAAGGACCGACTTTGGCTTTCACCAGCGAATCAGATTCCAGGGCAACATGGACTTGCTGTTATGAACTAGCATGTTCAGGCATCTGGAGGGCCTGACAGATTTAATGGACTTGTATTCTTGAGAGAATGCTAGATCCTTCGAAGACTGCCTACCAGGTCATTAGTGTTAGATACTTTATCTAATGGGCCATGATTTATGGGAAGACAAACTAAATGGTTACAATTAGAGTTGAGAAACTTCAGTCAATGTGACTCTCAATGAGGTTGCCCAAGATCTCCATGTCAGCTGTGTAAAGTGCAATGTCTCTAAGCTTGTAATGTTTGTAGCTCCACACTGTGGATGTGGACGTATTGTGTACTGCAAGTGTAGGGTTAATAATAAACAGCCCAGGCAGATTTCCAGAGACTTCTGAGAGAGCTGCCTGCCATGTTAGGAAGCTGTGTGTGCTGTGCACTGTGAATATATCACAGTTGGCGACTGAGATGGGATTTTTCGGATGATTTAAAGCTAAAATTTTGTTGTTGAAGGATTCATCCAGCTGACAGAGAGACTTTGGAAGTTTCTGTCTTTGGAAAAAAGCTACAAAATCCGAGGTAAAATACAGCACACAGTGTGAACAGCTAGAGATTAAAATGGCAGGTGTATTGGGATATTTGGGTGAATATAGACACGACCGGGAACGTTTTAAAGCGTGTGTGGATCGGCTAGAATTGTATTTCACTGCAAATAACATCATCGAAGTTCCAGACAATGCAGTCCAGAACCGGACTGTGTTGGAACGTAAGAAAACCTGCAACAATTCGAACTGTTGTTCTCCACTCTCTTGTTGTGTAGGAGGGAGCGCTTTAGTTTCCTGAACAATTCTGGGGTAGGTGGGACCTGTACAAGTCGGACAGGTTACACCTCAACAGAGACGGGACCAATGTTCTCGCGGGTGGTTTTGATAGTACGGTTGGGAGGGCTTTAAACTAGCTTGGCAGGGGGATGGGAATCCAGGAGTGGGCTCTGAGCTAGTTAGAGTGGGTGAGAGCTCAGATGAACAGGACCCCAAGAAAGAATGCAAAAGGCAGGAGGCAACAGAGCAGAGTAGCACTGGGGTAAGTGTAAACCACAAGGTGAGAGGAAGGGACGATATGTATGAATATAAAGGGGCTGCAGGAGGGGTCAAAACTAAAAATCATGGTTTAAAAACTAGTATTAAAACACTGTACCTAAACGCATGCAGCATTCGAAACAAAGTAAATGAGTTGACGGCACAAATAATTACGAATGGGAATGGTGGCCATTACTGAAATGTGGTTTCAGGGTGGCCAAGACTGGGAATTAAACATACAGGGGTATCTAACATTTCGGAAAGATAGACAAGAAGGGAAAGGAGGTGGGGTAGCTCTGTTAATAAAGGATGAAATCAGGGCAGTTGTGAGAGATGATATTGCCTCTAATGAACAAAATGTTGAATCATTGTGGGTGGAGATTAGAGATAGTAAGGAGAAAAAGTCACTGGTGAGCGTAGTTTATAAGCCCCCAAATAATAACTTCATGGTGGGGCGGACAAAAAACAGGGGAATAATGGAGGCATGTGAAAAAGGAACGGCAGTAATCATGGGGGATTTTAACCTACATATCGATTGGTCAAATCAAATCACACGAGGTAGCCTGGAGGAGGAATTCATAGAATGCATACGGGATTGTTTCTTAGAACAGTATGTTACAGAACCTACAAGGGAGCAAGCTATCTTAGATCTGGTCCTGTGTAATGAGACAGGAATAATAAACGATCTCCTAGTAAAAGATTCTCTCGGAATGAGTGATCACAGTATGGTTGAATTTGTAATACAGATTGAGGGTGAGGAGGTAGTGTCTCAAACGAGCGTACTATGCTTAAACAAAGGGGACTACAGTGGGATGAGGGCAGAATTGGCTAAAGTAGACTGGGAACACAGACTAAACGGTGGCACAATTGAGGAACAGTGGAGGACTTTTAAGGAGCTCTTTCATAGTGCGCAACAAAAATATATTCCAGTGAAAAAGTAGGTCAGTAAGAGAAGGGATAACCAGCCGTGGATAACCAAGGAAATAAAGGAAAGTATCAAATTAAAAACCAATGCGTATAAGGTGTCCAAGGTTAGTGGGAAACTAGAAGATTGGAAAAATTTTAAACGACAGCAAAGAATGACTAAGAAAGCAATAAAGAAAGGAAAGATAGATTACGAAAGTAAACTTATGCAAAACATAAAAACAGATAGTAAAAGCTTTTACCGATATATAAAACGGAAAAGAGTGACTAAAGTAAATGTTGGTCCCTTAGAAGATGAGAAGGGGGATTTAATAATGGGAAATGTGGAAATGGCTGAGACCTTAAACAATTATTTTGCTTCGGTCTTCACAGTGGAAGACACAAAAATCATGCCAAAAATTGCTGGTTATGGGAATGTGGGAAGGGAGGACCTTGAGACAATCACTATCACTAGGGGGGTAGTGCTGGACAAGCTAATGGGACTGAAGGTAGACAAGTCCCCTGGTCCTGATGAAATGCATCCCAGGGTATTAAAAGAGATGGCGGAAGTTATAGCAGATGCATTCGTTATAATCTACCAAAATTCTCTGGACTCTGGGGAGGTACCAGCGGATTGGAAAGCAGATAATGTAATGCCTCTGTTTAAAAAAGAGGGCAGACAAAAGGCTGGTAACTATAGGCCAGTTAGTTTAACATCTGTAGTGGGGAAAATGCTTGAAGCTATCATTAAGGAAGAAATAGCGGGACATCTAGATAGGAACAGTGCAATCAAGCAGACGCAACATGGATTCATGAAGGGGAAATCATGTTTAACTAATTTACTGGAATTCTTTGAGGATATAACGAGCATGGTGGATAGAGGTATACCGATGGATGTGGTGTATTTAGATTTCCAAAAGGCATTCGATAAGGTGCCACACAAAAGGTTACTGCAGAAGATAAAGGTACGCGGAGTCAGAGGAAATGTATTAGCATGGATCGAGAATTGGCTGGCTAACAGAAAGCAGAGAGTCAGGATAAATGGGTCCTTTTCGGGTTGGAAATTGGTGGTTTGTGGTGTGCCACAGGGATCAGTGCTGGGACCACAACTGTTTACAATATACATAGATGAACTGGAAGAGGGGACAGAGTGTAGTGTAACAAAATTTGCAGATGACATAAAGATGAGTGGGAAAGCGGGTTGTGTAGAGGACACAGAGAGGCTGCAAATAGATTTAGATAGGTTTAGCGAATGGGCTAAGGTTTGGCAGATGGAATACAATGTCGAAAAATGTGAGGTCATCCACCTTCAAAAAAAACACAGTAAAAGGAAATATTATTTGAATGGGGAGAAATTACAACATGCTGCGCTGCAGAGGGACTTGAGGATCCTTGTGCATGAATCCCAAAAAGTTAGTTTGCAGGTGCAGCAGGTAATCAGGAAGGCGAATGGAATGTTGGCCTTCATTGCGAGAGGGATGGAGTACAAAAGCAGGGAGGTCCTGCTGCAACTGTACAGGGTATTGGTGAAGCCGCACCTGGAGTACTGCATGCAGTTTTGGTCACCTCACTGAAGGAAGGATATACTGGCTTTGGAGAGGGTACAGAGACGATTCACTAGGCTGATTCAGGAGATGAGAGGATTACCTTATGATGATAGATTGAGTAGACTGGGTCTTTACTCGTTGGAGTTCAGAAGGATGAGGGGTGATCTTATAGAAACATTTAAAATAATGAAAGGGACAGACAAGATAGAGGCAGAGAGGTTGTTTCCACTGGTCGGGGAGACTAGAACTAGGGGGCACAGCCTCAAAATACGGGGGAGCCAATTTAAAACCGAGTTGAGAAGGAATTTCTTCTCCCAGAGGGTTGTGAATCTGTAGAATTTTCTGCCCAAGGAAGCAGTTGAGGCTAGCTCATTGAATGTATTCAAATCACAGATTGATATATTTTTAACAAATAAGGAAATCATGGGTTATGGGGAGCTGGCGGGTAAGTGGAGCTGAGTCCACGGCCAGATCAGCCATGATCTTGTTGAATGGCAGAGCAGGCTCGAGGGGCTAGATGGCTTACTCCTGTTCCTAATTCTTATGTTCTTATTTTTAAAACGATCTTCTTATCGGTGGCGGGTCCAGCATTATACGAAACCCTTGTAAATCTGCTTGTGCCTGACGAGCAAAAGGATACAAAGCTAAAAGAGATTTTAACGAAGCTGGAGCAGCACTATAACCCCAAACCGTTAGAAATAGCTGAAAGCTATCGTTTTGGGATTTGGAATCAAAAGGCTGATGAAATTATCAGTGATTACATCATAGCATTAAAAAAGCTATCGATGCACTATAATTTTGGAAACTTTCAAAACCGAGCATTACGGGATCGTTTTGTTTGTGGGGTGAAAAATGATGTGATCAGAAGGAAGTTATTGATGACGGATGACTTGACTTTTGAGATTGCTTGTCAGACAGCGAGGTCGATGGGTATGGCCGAACAATATTCCCGAGAATTAAATAATGATTATGGTCACCAGTCAACCGAGGTAAATCACCTGCAGGTTCAAAGTAAAAGATTGTGGGGGCCCAAAGTCTCAGAAACTGGAAATTCTCACAGAGCATCGAAGTCGTGCTGTAGGTGCCTGGGACAACACATTGCTCATAGTTGTCCATACGTGAAGGCAAGAGTGTTTCTTCTGCAGGAAGACTGGGCATCTTGCGAAGGCATGCCGACTGAAGGGTAAACCAGCTTCGAAAGCTATGAGTCCAGCGTTCAAAGCTATGAGTAGCAATCCCAAGAAACTACATAGCATGGAAGAACAACAACAGGACGAGGAGATGTTAGAGTTACTCGTCATCAGGAGCACAAGGTTAACGGACAGCGATTCGGAAAGCATCAAAATCCACATTAATGTTGCGGGATTCAAGATACCAATGGAAATTGACACGGGTTCATCTGTGAATGTAGTACCGGAGTCACTATATCGCGACAAATTGCGTGATTTCCAACTGGAGAAATCCAAGATAGAGCTGCGAGGCTACTCGGGAGAGAAAATTCCTGTGGTAGGTCGTATCACCATACCGGTGAAATATAAAGATCAATTTCAGAACTTCCCTCTAATAGTAGTGAAAGGAGACAAGCCTGCCTTACTGGGAAGAAATTGGTTGAGCTCACTGAAGCTGGATTGGAGTAAGATTTTCTGTGCGAGATTTTCATCAATAGATGAGGTTAGCAAGAATTAATCCGAAGGTGTTCTGCGAAACGGGCAGTCCGATCCAAGGCTTCAAGGCGAGTGTCAGGGTACAGAAGGACGCTAGATCGGTTTACTACAAGCCACGTTCCAAACCATATGCACTCAAGGAGAAAGTTGAGCAAGAACTCAAAAGACTAGAGACTGAGAACATTATTTGTAAGATAGATCGATGTAATTGGGCTACACCCATTGTTGTTGTACCTAAGTCCAATGGTAAGGTAAGATTGTGTGGTGATTATAAAGTAACCGTAAACCAGGTTCTAGAGGGTAATGTCCCCAAGACATTGCCGAATATAGAAGATTTGTTCACAACACTGACAGGTGGGCAGATCTTCTCAAAACTGGATCTTACGAATGCCTACTTACAGCTTGAACTAGATGAGGAGTCCAAGTCATGTTTGACTATAAATACTCATCTCGGCCTATATCAATTTAATAGGCTACCGTTTGGAGTGTCTTCCGCCCCTGCCATATTCCAAGGGGTGATGAAGGGGTAGTATGTTATTTGGATGACACACTAATTTCAGCACCAAATAGACAAATTCATAACATATTGAATGAAGTCCTCAAATGGCTCGAGAAGCACAGAGTACGAGTGTCTGCTCGTAAGTGTGAGTTATTTAAAAACTCAGTGGAGTACTTAGGGTACAGAATAGACAAAGATGGTTTACATCCAACCATGGAAAAATTGGATGCAATTAAAAATGCACTCACTCCCAGCGATGTCACTGAACTTCATTCATTCTTGGATCTTTTGAACTATATGGGAAGTTCCTACCAAATTTGGCTACAGTATTACATCCACTGAATGAATTTTTGAAAAAACAGATCCATTGGAAGTGGTCAAAAGAATGCGATACAGCATTCAAGAGTGTAAAAGCAAATTGGTAGAGAGCACCATGTTAGTTCACTATGACATTCTAAGGAGATTAAGCTAGCATGTGATGCCTCTCCATATGGAGTTGGGGCAGTAATCTCTCATGTATCATGTAGTGGGGAGGAGAGACCAATTGCTTTTGCTTCACGCACTCTCAGTGCCAGTGAGAGTAATTATGCGCAAATTGAAAGGGAAGCTTTGGCATTAATTTTTGTGGTCAAGATGTTTCACAATACTTGTATGGTCATAAGTTTACCATCGTTACAGACCAAAAGCCCCTAACTGCAATCCTCCATCCAAAGTCCCCAGTTCCAACATTAGCTGCAGCCTGAATGCAGAGATGGGCTTTGATTTTGTCAGCATATACATATGATATTGAATACAGACGATCAGCTGATCACAGTAATGCTGATGCAATGTCTAGATTGCCTTCCCCATCACAAGTTACACCCAATAGGGAAGAAGTGTTTTATTTTTCATACATTGATGAAATGCCAGTCACAGCTGAAGAGATTGGTAGAGCAACCAAATGTGACCCGGTGATGTCAAAGGTGTATGAGTATATTGCAAATGAATGTCCAACCAGGTAACAGACAAAGATACACATCCATTCTTCATTCATAGGAATGAATTATCAGTCGATAAAGATTGTATCATGTGGGGTGCAAGAGTTGTTATACCAAATAAATTCAGGGCGAAATTATCAGGAGACCTCCATGAGCAGCACCTGGGAATGTGCTTGACCAAGAGTTTTGCACGTAGTTATTTATGGTGGCCAGGTCTTGATAAAGATATAGAGTACATCGTGAGTCAGTGTACGACATGTCAATCGGTAAGCAAGTAACCACCACCAGTACCATTACAGCCATGGAAATGGCCTCCCAGGGTGTGGCAAAGGCTACATATTGATTTTGCTGAGTTAGAAGGACAACAATTGTTCATTGTGATTGATAGCCAGTCGAAGTGGGTTGAGGTGTTTCCAATGTGGAAAATAACAACAAGTAAACATTGGACATTTTATGAAAATTATTTCTTTCATTTGGCCTCCCTGAAGAAATTGTTTCGGAAAATGGACCACAATTTCATTCAGAAGAATTTGCACAAATCACGAGCAAAAATGGTGTGAAACATATCAAGGTTCCACACTACTGCCCTGCTTCGAATGGTGCAGCAGAGCGCACTGTACAAATTGTAAAACGTGCCCTCATAAAACAAATGTTAGATCCAAATCCAAGGAAACGACAGTTGTTATTGGATCACAAATTGGCTAATTTTTTGATTACATATTGAAATACTCCTCATACAACTACTGGTAGAACACCAGCAGAGTTGTTTCTCAAACGACAGCCACGAACCAGATTCTCGTTGTTAAAGCCAAATTTGGCACAGTCCGTAGAAGAGACACAATTAAGACAGAAAGAGCATCATGATAGAGGTAGAGTAAAAGAGAGAAGTGTGAAATTAAACCAGAAGGTGAGAGTGAAGAACCATCACCATAAATGGGTAAAGTGGTTACTAGGAAGAGTGGTGAAGATATGTGGTCCTCACACATATTTGGTAAAATGTTTGATAATGGACAGGTTAGGTTTGTTCATATTGATCATATTTTACCTACAGACATGGAAGAAATTGAAGGTGGGAATGATTCAATTATTTCTGACTCATCAGATAGTTTTGATACACCAGTAGCAAATCCTAAATCCAATGTACTGGAAACAAATCCAGGAGAGAATCAGAATGAAAGTCTGAGTCCGAGTCAGGAAAACAAAGAGCCTGAAGTTAGAGTGAGTTCAAATGAAAATCAAGGAAATTCCGTGGAGGATTAGCCTCGAATGAGTTTAGATTCGCCACCATGTTTAGAAGGTTCTGTTCGAGAGCAAAGGTATCCTCTTCGAAACAGAAAACAAGTGGTAAAGTTAAATTTGTAAATATGGAAAAAAAAAGTTTATATCCTGTATTTTGTATAAACATGAAAGTTATGTATGATGTTTGTTATGATGACTTCTTCATTAAGGAGGGAGAAGTGTAATGTCTGTAAGCTTGTAATGTTTGTAGCCCCACACTGTGGATGTGGACGTATTGTGTACTGCAAGTGCAGGGTTAATAATAAACAGCCCAGGCAGATTTCCGGAGACTTCCGAGAGAGCTGCCTGCCATGTTAGGAGGCTGTGCTCTGTGAATATATCACAGCTAGATCCTTCAAAGACTGCCTACCAGGTCATTAGTGTTAGATACTTTATCTAATGGGCCATGATTTATGGGAAGACAAACTAAATGGTTACAATTAGAGTTGAGAAACCTCATTCAATGTGACTCTCAATGAGGTTGCCCAAGACCTCCATGTCAGCAGTGTGAGCTGCCTCTCAGGAAGCTAATATGCTCTAGAGTCCTTGAGTCGGCACCTTTGGTCTTTTTTGAGTTGCCACTCTTCTCCCGGGAATGTTGCAATGAGGAGAAACCCTCCCCAGTGGTGATGCAAATGCTGGTAATGGATTGCGACAGAAGACCAGGCAGATGCAACATATTTTGGGAGATATTCCACCGTGCCAGCATTCAGTGTTCCATTAGCATCCTTCGCTTGAAAGCTGGACCCATGGCAACTGTTTCCTGAAGCTTCTTGGGCAAGGTATGATGCCTCTGGCCCCTTGGATCAAAGATATCACCATTCCCCTGCTTCCATTCATTCTTCCGTTTTCATGCTCACATGCATTGTGCATTAGCCAGTCTGATAAGCCTGGGTGCTGGTTTGGTGCGAGCAGCCAGAATGCAGTGGCTCCTTCTCCTCCGTTTCATTAAGCACATCTGGCAGGATTTCATCTGTACAGAGGACAGAATAACAGAAATTATTGTGTGGCCGTTCAATAGTGAGTTGAAATGAATCATCAAGAGTTCAGTACAATCGTATTAGGCATCCCCTCTTTGTTCCTTTTTTATCTTCTTCCATTAAATCTAGTGTGAGAGAAGTACTAAAAGCAATCACCATAAGTTGAAATTGAATGGTCGCAAAACAAAATAAACGATCCTATCAAAGGCTTCCACCTGAATGAGGTCATCTAATGCTGCTCGCAAGATAATGGAACTGAAATTCCGATGTCCCGGGTCCGTAAGAAGTTCCTACGGACCCGGGAAGGCATCGGAAAAGCCGGTTTCCAGCTCGCAATGCGCATGCGCTGAAAACCGACATTTCCGATCTGTCACGTTTTTGGTCTTGACAGATGGCCGCACCGTGGGAGCTAGGACACTTGCAGGGTCTGATTTCCCATATTGACGAATATCTCGCCCTGCAAATGTCCTTTAAAATCCTACGCCTGAAAAAGCAGGCATATAGCCTACTTTTACATGTGCAAATGGTTAAAAATACACATATAAATAAAAATAAAGCTATATTTTATGTTTAAAAACTCTCCCCTACACGATAAGTTTATTTTAATTGTTAATAAAAAAAAAATTTTAAGTCGGAAAACTATTTTTTTTATAATAACTTTAATTTAAATGTATGTTAATTGTGTACTTTATTTTCTATTTTTTATTAGTTTTTAAGTGTTTGGGGGGGTTTCTCATTCATAGCAATCGGAGTTCCATAAGGACGGAACTCCGATTGCTATGAATGAGAAACTATACTGTACCTGATTGGCTGCTGTCACTAGATCCCTGCCTGCGCCCGTCCCCACGTGCACGAGCTGCGCACACAGTCACCTCTGGGCCTCAGGCTCGGAAGTTCGGACAATTGCAGCAGCAGCACGTAAGTGCATATCTTTTTGCTTTTTTTAGGTCGTTTCCCTGCGGGAAGAGGTTGAACGGAATTTCAGGGCCAATATCTCCCTTTTTCAAGACCATCTGGGACACAACCCTACCCTCCTGTAGGGTTTTTGTTTTGTTCACTCTACTCTGATTCGTAGACCTCGGAACTTATAGTGAGAAAGGACAACACATGGTACAAAATTTTAGGCTTAACCCAGTGTTCATTTTATTACGCAACAAAAAAAAATGACTAAAAACTACAGGACTAGACTGCCGAGAGAAATTGACTTAAGGCATACAATCACCAGCCCTGGCTGTAGCTATTGTAGGTTCGTGGTTCTTCTTCTGGCCATTACTTGCAGCTACTGTTCCTTTCCTTCTTCTGTCTCTTCCTTCTGCTTCTGTGCTTCTTCCTGTGTTCTCTGCTTGTTTTTGCTTCTCCTGTTCTTCCTCCTGCTTCTGCTTAAAAACTATTTTGTGTGCATGTGTCTGTATATTTATATCCAGGTTTTGAATAAGTTTCCCGCTGTGACGAATTTCAATTATCGATCCGTTTAGTTGGTTGATTCCTTGTTGTCTGATCTTACTACAGACTCGACATCTCCAGTGGGTTTGTTTTCCCCACCCTGGTCAAACAAGTTCAGGGACTCACGTAAAACTCCATTGTTGTTATGCATGAAGTCAGTTTTGGTTCCTGACCACAGGATATCCTTAATTGTCCAGTTTAATTCCAAAGCTTGTATCAATCAATTTTTAGTTCATGGTCTGCAATTTTCTGAAGATTAGACCTTACACTCCCAAACCACAGTATCAACATCACTGAGCCCACTAGGCCACTTCCATTTCATACTTCCAATTTACAATGACATAACCTATTTGAATTTAGCCCATGATGGAGACAGCAGATGAGGAAAGATTGCTAGTCACACACTACAGTCTTAGGGTACTCAATATAGTTTTTAATGTACATGATTATTAAAATTTGGAGAAATTGTTCTGCATCTACATAAGAACATAAGAAATAGCAGCAGGAGTAGGCCATTTGGCCCCTCGAGCCTGCTCCACCATTCAATAAGATCATGGCTGATCTGATCATGGACTCGGCTCCACTTCCCTGCCTGCTCCTCATAACCCTTTATTCCCTTATCACTGAAAAATCTGACTATCTCCGCCTTAAATATATTCAATGACCCAGCCTCCATAGCTCTCTGGGACAGAGAATTCCATAGATTTACAATCCTCTGAAAGAAGAAATTCCTTCTCATCACAGTTTTAAATGGGCGGCCCCTTATTCTGAGACTATGCCTCCTAGTTTTAGTTTTCCCATGAGTGGAAATATCCTCTCTGCATCCACCTTGTCGAGCTCCCTCATTATCTTATGTTTCGATAAGATCACCACTCATTCTTCTGAATTCCAATGAGTACAGGCCCAACCTACTCAACCTATCTTCATAAATCAACCCCCTCACCTCCGGAATCAACCGAGTGAACCTTCTCTGAAAGTCTCCAAAGCAAGTATATCCTTCATTAAATACGGAGACCAAAACTGTACGCAGTACTCCAAGTGTGGCCTCACCAATACCCTACACATTTGTAGCAGGACTTCTCTGCTCTTATACTCTATCCCCCTTGCAATAAAGGCCAACATTCCATTTGCCTTCCTGATTACTTGCTGTACCTGCATACTAACTTCTTGTGTTTCATGCACAATCTAAAATGAGCACATCAGAATAACGATAGGTCAGAACAAAAGGTGAAATTTTTTTTAAATGGCAATGTGGACTTGAATTTTTGAGTTGGGATAAAGTTATTTTTAAGCTTAAAATAAACAATTTGCTGTGTGAATGTCGGAATGAATGTTGTAGTTATGCGAGTACCTGTGCATTAAATGAACATTGCTTTGATGTTTGAGTGTATGAATGTTAGAGATGGGGCGATTTCTATGGCTGCGATGAACATCGCTTTACGCTCAAGTGTGTCTGAATAAGCGTTAAAGTTGTGGATCAGATTCTAAGTTCAAAATCAATACCAAGGTTCTACTTGAGTGAACGTCAGAATAAAAATGAATGTGTGTTTTGTGTGGGAGCATGGGGCTGAGGGGCTGGGTTGCTGCAGATCACTCCTGTGCTGAGGGAAGAATTGTTAGGAATTCTACAGATATTTTCTGTGCCTTAAAAAAGCACAAAACACAATACACGCCATCGGGAGATATGGGGGCCTATTTTTCCAGTCTGGCATTGAAGCAGTGAGATAAAGTGCTGGAAACTTATTATTCGCTTGAATTGAGAAGAGTTGTGCCAGCTGTATCGTCTGGTATTGGCACTCGCTAACCATACACAGCTAGCTCCTAATCTGGGTTGGGTCTTGCCAAAGGTGGAGGAGACGCAGAGCATGCCAGAATTAAAGGCACGTAGCCACTTAAAGACAAGTGGTCACACCTGCAGTCAATTCTTTTCAGCTTTTGCTAAAGATTTATGAGACAACAGGTATGGCTACCAAATAAACAGCGGATGCCAAAACAAATGTCAAGCCAGTAAACAGAGTCTGTGGGCAAGTAATGAAGTGTTGTAGTACCCAGTTCCATTTGACAAGCTCCCCCTTACATTTCAGAAAACAGGAGCAGTGTAGCCACAGGTCTTCTCCAAGCTCACAGTACAATCTTGCTGTTATGCCTTGTCCCTTGTCCTCACTCACTCTCACGCAGGCATCGCACCAGCATACAAACATCACGTCGTGGGGTAGATCTTGACTTTGCGACAGTGCAAAAACGGGTGATAGCAAATCGGCAGCCCGTTTTACATCTCTCCCGAATGTTATTTCCATTGACTTGAGTCAACCAAGGACGGCCAGGTAGTGCACTCGACCAGCCCGTCAATAAGCTACATGTAAAAGAGGCCCGGCTATTAAAATTGTGTTTTGGCTCCTGCTCCCACCTTAAAACGTTCCCCTCACCCGCCTCCACTCACTAATCCACCCCGTTAAAATCAAGCCCAGTGAGTTTATGGGGGAAATTATATTGGTTCGGAATCACCTCAATTTCCAGGAGCAACGTATGTTCTCACAGTGGGTGAGCACTAGGCATGATTGACAGCCGCAATTGGTTACGAGCTCATTAGAGGCATTGCTGGAGAACAGGAGGAGTAAATAAAGTGCTGAACTAAAGTGAGGAAATGCATTCCAGTAACCATGGCAGCAGCACGGCACCACATTTATCAAATCGTACAACACAGTAAGAGGCCCTCATAATTTTAAACACCTCTATTAGATATCCCCAATAACTTTCTCTGCTCTCAAGAGGACAATCTCCGCTTCTCCATGTCATGTATCTTACATTATTATATATAACTGTATCCCAACATGCTATACACGACTGTAATAAGATATGACCTGTAACCACCAGCATACCTTACCACCGGGGGTGCACTTGCAAGAGACAGGTATATAAGCACAGGTCTCAGGCAAGTGCAGCATTCCAGAGCTGTGAAATAAAAGGTGTAGGTCCAGAGTGACCTTGACTTCACTACATGCCTCGTGTGAATCTGTACTGAGGGGACAGGACTTTACAGTGGCGACGGGTTACGGGATTACAGAATCCACAGAATGGCGAACAACGGATCAGATAAAAAGTACAATGCGGGAGATAATTGGGAGGACTTTATAGAAAGGCTCCAGCAAAGCTTTGTAACCAAAGACTGGTTAGGCGACGATACGGCAGACAAGAGAAGAGCCCATCTCTTGACCAGCTGTGGCTCGAAAACATACGCTTTAATGAAGGATCTGTTGGCACCTGAGAAATCAGCAAGCAAGTCGTTTGAAGAATTGAGCACACTGGTAAGAGACCACCTGAAGCCAGCGAGCAGCCTACACATGGCCAGACACAGGTTCTACAACTACAGGCGCTGTGTGGCCCAGAGCATACCCAACTTAGTGGCGGAACTTCGGAGGTTGGCTAGTTTATGTGAGTTCTCCAATGAACTGAGGAGAGAAATGCTGGGAGACTTTTTCATTGAAGGATTAGGCCACGCAAGCATATTCCGAAAGCTCATAGAGACCAAGAATCTGACCTTAGAGGCAGCAGCACTGGTTGCACAGACATTCTTGGTAGGGGAAGAAGAAACTAGGTTGATTTACAATGCAGGTATGACAACTAACAAAATAATGGAACAAGGAGTTCACAGCATTAGAAAAGCTGCTACCCCCACACACAGACAAAACCGGCAGAACAGGCTTTCGACAGCAAGCAGTGACAACAGAAGCCATCAAGGGCCGTTCACACCTCATCAACCCACAATGCGAGCAATCAACTATAAACTGAGAGAAGCTCAAGAGAGCTCAGCCAGACGCAGCTCATTCTTTGCAAGCAATCTGTGCTGGAGGTGTGGGGGTGGGCACTTGTCAAGGGAATGTCGATTTCAGCAGGCTGTTTGCAGGAACTGTGAATATACAGGGCATTTGGCCCACATGTGCAAAAAAACGGCAGCTCGGCTGGTATACGAATCGGATGGGTCGGAAAGCAGACCAGAAGATGGTGGGGACAGTACCCGGGACACCGATGTACAGCGGGTCAACACGATCAATGGCCGCTGCTCCTACGACAGGACACCTCCTATAATGATGAGGGTCCTACTCAATGGGATATCTGTCAACATGGAGCTGGATACAGGAGCGAGTCAATCTCTCATGGGCGCTCAACAATTTGAACAACTGTGGCCGCATAAAAGAGACAGACCAAAACTCACAAGGGTTGACACCAAACTAAGGACCTATACCAAAGAAATCGTACCAGTCCTCGGCAGCGCCATGCTCTCTGTCACACACAAAGGGACAGTGAACCGACTTCCCCTGTAGATTGTCCCCGGAGACCCCCCAGCACTGCTGGGGAGAAGCTGGCTGGCAAAACTAAACTGGAAATGGGATGATGTCCATGCCATGTCATTAGAGGAACGGACCTCCTGCTCAACAGTTATAAAGCGATTTGAACATCTCTTTCAGCCAGGTGTGGGCACTTTCAAAGGGGCCAAAGTCAAAATCTACATCACACAGGATGCTTGACCGGTCCATCACAAGGCCAGAGCTGTACCTATGTGATGAGGGAAAAGATTGAACATGAACTAGACAGGCTTCTGCGGGAAGGCATTATATCACCTGTGGAATTTAGCGACTGGGCAAGTCCCTTCCTCCCAGTCATGAAGCCTGATGGATCCGTACGAATCTGTGGGGACTACAAATCTACCATAAACAGAGTCTCCCTACAGGACCAGTACCCGCTGCCCAGAGCGGAGGACTTATTTGCCACATTGGCTGGAGGTAAACTTTTCTCAAAATTAGACCTCACATCTGCGTATATGACGCAAGAATTGACCGAGGAATCCAAGCTACTCACCACCATCAACACATATCGAGGCCTTATCATGTACAATCGATGCCCATTTGGCATCAGGTCGGCAGCTGCCATATTCCAGCACAACATGGAGAGTCTGCTTAAGTCCATCCCGGGGACGGTTGTATTTCAAGACGACATACTTATCACGGGCAGGGACACCGACTCCCATCTCCGTAATTTGGAGGAAGTACTAAAGCGGTTGGGTCGGGTAGGCCTACGAGTCAAGAAATCCAAGTGCCTGTTTCTCGCACCCGAGATTGAATTTTTGGGCAGAAGGATTGCCGCTGATGGAATCCGCCCAACAGAGTCCAAAACAGAAGCAATTCACCTGGCACCCAGGCCCCGGAATGTCTCAGAACAGCGCGCCTTTCTCAGGCTACTCAATTACTTTGGGAACTTGATGCAGAACTTAAGCATGCTGCTGGAGCCTCTCCACGTGCTACTCAGGAAGGGGTGCGATTGGTTTTGGGGGGACGCCCAGGAACACGCCTTCAATAAGGCATGCAACCTTCTGTGTTCCAACAGTGTTTTGACTTTCTTTGACCCAGGTAAAAAGCTAGTTCTCACATGTGATGCGTCAGCGTATGGGGTCGGGTGCATTTTGAAACATGTCAATAGTGCGGGCAAATTACAACCCATAGCTTATGCCTCCAGGTCACTTTCGCGGGCGGAGCGTGGGTACGGAATGGTAGAGAAGGAGGCGCTCGCGTGCGTGTTCGGTGTCAAAAAGATGCATCAATACCTTTCGGGGCCAAGTTCGCATTAGAAACCGACCACAGGCCTCTCACGTCCCTCCTATCCGAGAGCAAGGCAATAAACGCCAACGCCTCGGCGCGAATTCAACGGTGGGCACTCATGCTGGCGTCGTACGACTATACCATAAGGCACAGACCAGGCACAGACAACTGTGCCGACGCGCTCAGCAGGCTACCCCTGGCAACCATGGAAGGGTCTGACGAACAGTACTGTGAGATAGTCATGGCAATCAATGCCTTTGAGTCCACATGTTCGCCCATGACGGCTCGCCAAATCAGAGCCTGGATGGCCAGCGACCCTACGTTATCCTTAGTAAAAAGATGTGTCCTAACCGGTGACTGGGCAGAGGCTCACGATGCGTGCCCCGAGGAATTAAAACCCTTTCACAGGTGCATGCATGAGCTATCACTACAAGCAGGCGGAGATAGCAGTGCAAATCATTAAACAAGGCATGCTTAAAATCCAAGGTCCCATGCTGCAGGGTCGCCTGTCGCGACTGCTGTTGGCATACAGATCTCGTCCGCACTCACTGACTGGGATCCCCCCGCGCAACTGTTGATGAAAAGGACTTTAAAACAAGGCTCTCATTAATCCTCCCAGACATGCACGAAATCGTTGAGGCAAAGCGCCGTAAGCTGACTGAGTACCATGACAGAAATTCGAGGGGGAGATGGAATGAGATAGGGGACAAAGTGTTTGTACTAAACTATGGCAGGGGTCCCAAATGGCTTGCAGGGACAGTAACGGGCAAGGAAGGAAACAGGCTATTGGTAGTACAAATGGACAAACCTGCCGGAGGCATGTAGACCAAGTCAAAAGCAGATTTACCAACAGCACTGCGGAACCAGAGGCAGACTACAATGTGGAACTTGCACCACACCTGGTGGACAGACAGTGGGAACAACCTGAGGAAAGGGCAATCCCAACAGACAGCCCAGGCGAGTCAACAACAATCACACCAATCGAAACAGACAGCCCAGAAGAGATACCAGCAACCGCACCCAAAGAAAAACAGACACCAAGGCAAACAACTGAACCACAACTCAGACGCTCCACGCGAGAGCGTAGACCACCGGAGAGACTGAATTTATGAAGACAATAAGACCTTGGGGGAGGGTGATGTCATGTATCTTACATTATTATATATAACTGTATCCAAACATGCTATACATGACTGTAATAAGATATGACCTGTAACCACCAGCATACCTTACCACCGGGGGTGCACTTTCAAGAGACAGGTATATAAGCACAGGTCTCAGGCAAGTGCAGCATTCCAGAGCTGTGAAATAAAAGGTGCAGGTCCAGAGTGACCTTGACTTCACTACATGCCTCGTGTGAATCTGTACTGAGGGGACAGGACTTTACACTCCAGTCGCTCTGGATAACTGAAACCCCTCATCCCTAGTACCATGCTAGTAAATCTTCACTGCACCCTCTCTAAGGCCTTGACATCCTTCCTGAAGTTTGGTGCCCAGAATTGGATACAATACTCCAGCTGAGGTCTAACCAGTGATATATAAGGGTTAGCATAACTTCCTTGCTTCTGTACACTATGAAGAAGTGGTTGGAATTTTGCCTTAAGTACTGTGGCAAGCGAAGTCCTCTTTCCTACAGATGGCTGAAGGGTGGGTCGGGGTGCCTGCAGGAAATCATGTCGAGACAGCCATTGATTAGGGCTTCATTGATCTCAATAATCTTAATGCCATCATTGGATCTATTGTCGCACCGACCATTGGGTGTATTGAGACACTTCACAGGGGCAGGTGTAGAATGGCCCTGGATGCTGTCTCACTGGATACATCTGCACTCTTCCACTACCTCACTGTGATGATTGTAAATATATGAAAGAAAGAAGAAAAACTTACATTTATATAGCGTCTTTCACTACTACCAAACGTCTCAAAGCACTTTACAGCCAATGAATTACTTTTTGGAGTGTAGTCACTGTGGTAATGTGGGAAACGCGACAGCCAATTTGCGCACAGCAAGTTCCCACAAACAGCAATGTGATAATGACCAGATAATCTGTTTTGTTATGTTGATTGAGGGATAAATATTGGCCAGGACTCCAGGGATAACTCCACTGCTCTTCTTTGAAATAGTGCCATGGGATCGTTTACGTCTAGCTGAGAGAGCAGACGGGGTCTCGGTTTAACCTTCTGACTCAGAGGCGTGAGTGCTACTCACTGAACCGTGGCTGACACGTAAGCTTACACAAGCATGCTGTTGCTGAACTGGTGCAATGGGCTGACAGTGGTCATGGGGCATCTCTCAACAACCGCTGATGGACACACCGCAGCCAACCACTTCCCATGCTTCAGCCACTGAGGGAATATGTAGATGAAGCACTAGATTAGGTGTTAAAGCACGTGATAAAAGTATAGATATTTACAACACCGAAAGAAGCTTTACTAGAGCAATCCAAACTAATGGCCCTGCTCTCTTCACAAAACCCTGCACCTACCTCTACTTCAAACATTATCCACATTTCCCTCAAATCACACATTCTCAGCAAGGGGAAGTACTGAGGTGGCAAATACAGGCAAATCACACAGCTCACAAACAGAGGAATAACAATTGGTGACACTTCAGTGCTCTTGTTATGATATTGGATATTGTATCAGCGGGTGACAGGAATGGTATGCTTGGTAATTCTGTAGGTGTTAATAAAATTATACCGTGTCTTTGCTGCGGGCATGGTGAAAATAGACTGGTAACCTTTGCAGTTCAGGAAATTGCTGATATCATAGACTTTGGGAAATCCTGCTATTTAGAAAAACTGAGGGCCCTCACCTTTTGTTGCTTCTTCAGGAAAAGATATGAAGTTCCTTGTTTGGGAAACAAACGCCAGTCTCCTGTTTTTTACATCTGCGGACTGCATTTGAACTGATAATCCTGATATCCATTGAGACAGCATGAATTGAGCCTGAGGTGAAGAAGTTCAGGGATGGAGTGACCTTGACAGCCACTGGCAGTGCTGTAGTAGGTTGCCTCCAGGTTAACTTGAATCATGAGACATTGGGCTAAAAATTCATTATAGCTCGGTTTGAGGCGGTGACACCCACTGGGAGCTAACTTTAGTGCCGGGCCATGTTTACCATCTCCAACCGGGATATTCACTATTAGCGCCCCAAGGGGGGAGTGGAGCATGAAGGAAAGCATTCTACGTTACTCTTCGGGCGCTACGAGGCGGTAGCGCTACAGGGATAATGAAGTTCTGCCGCTGGGAAAGCGACATCCGAGCGCCGAACGGGGAGGTCACTGGACCACCCGAAAAATGAGAGAAAGTTAAAGGGAGCTTTGGAGACATCAGCAGCAGTATGTCAGAGCTCACAGGATCACAGCAATGGTAAAGGATTTTACACTGACCACCCACCTGCTCCTGCTTTATAATATCGCCCCGGGAGCTTGCACAGAATGCCTGCTCTCCCTGTCGGTGACAGCGCCAGGAGCTACGGCAGGCGAAAGGGATGAAGTTGTGGATCGCAGCGCTAACGTCGCATTGCACACTCATGACATCACCAAGTGGGAGGCGCTAAAGTGCGCAGCGCTGGCTGATAGCGCCGCCGCTAAATCACCAATGAAGTTTGCGGCAGGCACTAACAGCACGGCGCTCGGGCAGTAATCGCTTAGTGGTCCGTTAGCGACCCTCTCGGGCACTTACGGGTGGCACTAACAAACAAATTTTTAGCCCAACACTTTTACAGCTTCATTCGTGAATCAATGTCTCCACATACGTTGTTCCTCAGACAAGTACGTCTTCCATTGTTTATGACCATGACTGGGAGTGTAATGGCAGATAGGCACCCTCCTCCTGTAACCTCATTCGAATTCTAATCCCGATTGGAGGTGGTAAACATTGCCCGGGGCTAAAATTAGCATCCAGGCAGTGTCACCACCTCAAGCCGGGCTATAACGAATTTTTAGCCCAATTGCACAATTCTGTTCTTCCTCCTCCAAGTAACAGAAATAAAGAGGGAGATCCCTATCTCTCTGGATGACTATACATGTACACTCTTGTTGTCCCAAGATGGATTCCCAGGGTTGTCAGAGGCTAGTAATTACACGCACGTGGCATTGCAAGCTCCAAATATAGCCTGCCACATTTATGTAACTGGCTTCCATTCTCTAAATGTGCAGCTCATTTGTGATGATAGACACAGCTTCTGGCACACAAATTCATGATATTCTAGGAACAGTCACAATTCTTTCATCAGTTCGGCGTCTCAGCTGTTTCTCAACAGGTAAGGGACACGATGGCTGCTGGATGATAAAGGATACAAACCAAATTCAAGGCTCACGACTGCGCTTTGAAGCTCCGTCAGTGTTGCAGAGGAGAATCGCTCCAAGAAAACAGCAATAAGAATTGAACATGTCCTGGGATGGATACAGGACAGGCTGATTCATTGTCATGGGATCCTTGGCAGCCTGGTCCTGCAAAGATGTAGGCTTGTGTGGGGAGCATGCATTACAAGACATGAGACACTCAACATGAGTGCTGCCAAGTGACTTTGGTTCTGGAACAAGGGGCATGGAGTTATGTGATATCCCGAAAGGTAATGCTTGACTATTGTGTTAGGCAATACCCCATGTTCTTCTGTCTGATTCAGTTATCTGCCTTGTTATTCATCTAAAATCATGCTTACTTTTGCTGACTTAGGAACGTAGGAACATAGGAACAGGAGTAGGCCATTCAGCCCCTCAAGCCTGCTCCGCCATTCAATGAGGTCAGGGCTGATCTGCGACCTAACGCCATATACCTGCCTTTAGCCCATATCCCTTAACACCTTTGGTTAATAGAAAGCTATCAATCTCCGACTTAAAATTACAATTGATCTTGCATCCATTGCCGTTTGCGGAAGAGAATTCCAAACTTCCACCACCCCACTCAGTGAAGCCATTTCGACACTGCAAGTGGATCTTTGGGATAAGGGAGGTCACACTCCCAGTGACAGCCATTTCCTTCTATATGGCTTGTCCTGCTGCATGTGATGGCTTCTTGGTGGTACTCCAACTCCTTTCTCTAATTTAAGCAAGCAGCACTCCCATGTCAACCTCAGAGAAGTTTGATGTGTGCCTTTTCCCTTTAGTCCCCCTTCCAAGACTCTGCTCAGCCCTTTAACTGCATATAACTGTTTAAGTACAGAGGTTGCACTGTCGCTCTGCCCACTTCTTGGTTTTTTTAGAGCTCCCCCAGCATATGTGGCTCCCTGCTGCCAGAACTCTCACTTTTGATCTGTCTGCGTTAATTAAATGAGCCAGGGCCAGCAAATTTGTCAGCTGTGTCATAAGTGTCAGCTGTGGCTCAGTCATCATCATTATAGGCAGTCCCTCAGAATCGAGGAAGACTTGCTTCGACTCTTAGCATGAGTTCTTAGGTGGCTGTACAGTCCATTATGGGAATTACAGTCTCTGTCGCAGGTGGGACAGATAGTCATTGAATGAAAGGGTGGGTGGGGAGTCTGGTTTGCCGCACGCTCCTTCCGCTGCCTGCGCTTGATTTCTGCATGCTCTCGGCGCCGAGACTCGAGGTGCTCAGCGCCCTATCGGATGCATTTCCTCCACTTAGGGCGGTCTTTGGCCAGGGACTCCCAGGTGTCAGTGGGGATGTCGCACTTTATCAGGGAGGCTTTGAGGGTGTCCTTGTAACGTTTTCGCTGTCCACCTTTGGCTCGTTTGCCGTGGACGAGTTCTGAGGACTTTGGGACTTTGGGAGTCTCGTGTCTGGCATGCGGACTATGTTGCCTGCCCAGCGGAGCTGATCGAGTGTGGTCAGTGCTTCAATGCTGGGGATCTTAGCCTGGACGAGGACGCTAATGTTGGTGCACCTGTCCTCCCAGGGGATTTGTAGGATCTTGCGGAGACATCGTTGGTGGTATTTCTCCAGCGACTTGAGGTGTCTACTGAACATGGTCCACGTTTCTGAGCCATACAGGAGGGCGGGTATTACTATGGTCCTGTAGACCATGAGCTTGGTGGCAGATTTGAGGGCCTGGTCTTCGAACACTCTTTTCCTCACGCAGCCAAAAGCTGCACTGGTGCACTGGAGGTGGTGTTGGATCTCGTCATCAATGTCTGATCTTGTTGATAGGAGGCTCCCGAGATAGGGGAAGTGGTCCACGGTGTCCAGGGCCACGCCATGGATCTTGATGTCTGGGGGGCAGTGCTGTGTGGCGAGGACAGACTGGTGGAGGACCTTTGTCTTACTGATGTTTAGCGTAAGGTCCATGCTTTCATATGCCTCAGTAAATACGTCGACTATGTCCTGGAGTTCAGCCTCTGTGTGTGCACAGACACAGGTGTCATCCACGTACTGTAGCTTGATGACAGAGGTTGGAGTGGTCTTGGACCTGGCCTGGAGATGACAAAGGTTGAACAGCTTCTCACTGGTTCTGTAGTTTAGCTTCACTCCAGCGGGGAGCTTGTCAACTGTGAGGTAGAGCATGGCAGCGAGGAAAATTGAGAAGAGGGTTGGGGCGATTACGCAGCCCTGTTTGGACCCCAGTCCGGATGTGGATTGGGTCTGTGATGAATCCGTTGGTAAGGATCACAACCTGCATGTCATCGTGAAGCAGGCGGATGATGTTGATGAACTTTTGGAGGCATCCGAAACGGAGGAGGATGCTCCATAGACCCTCGTGGTTGACAGTGTCAAAGGCCTTTGTAAGGTCGAAGAAGGCCATGTATAAGGGCTGGTGCTGCTGCCTGCATTTTTCCTGCAGCTGTTGTGCTGCAAAAATCATGTCTGTTATGCCCCGGAGGGGACGAAATCCGCACTGTGACTCTGCGGGGAGCTCCTCGGCCACAGGGAGAAGACGGTTGAGGAGGACTCTAGCGACGACTTTCCCAGTGGCTGATAGCAGGGAGATTCCTCTGTAGTTGTCGCAGTCGGATTTGTCCCCTTTTTTAAAGATGGTCACGATCACTGCATCTCTAAGATTTTCCGGCATGCTCTCCTCCCTCCAGATGATAGAGATGAGGTCATGTATTCACGCCAGCAGTGTCTCCCTACCATACTTCAGTGCATCAGCAGGAATTCCAACCGCTCCCGTAGCCTTCTTGTTTTTAAGCTGTCTTATGGCTTTTCCTACCTCGTGCAGTGTTGGAGTCTCACTGAGGTGGTGGCGGGTAGCATGCTGCAGAAAGGAGTCGAGAACACTTGAGTCAAAGGCAGAGTCTCGATTGAGGAGATCTTTGAAGTATTCCTTCCAACAGGCCCTGACTGCCTCGGTGTCCTCGATGAGTGTTTCCCCGTTCTTGGCCAGCAGTGGGGTGGGGCCTTGGGTGTTTTGGACCGTAGGTGGACTTGACTGCGCTGAAGAATCCTCGCACATCATGGCTGTCGACCAACTGCTGTATCTCCTGTGCTTTCTCCATCACCACCTATTCTTTAGGTCCCGGGTTTTTTGTTGGACCTTAGCTTTGAGCCGTCTGTAATGCTGCTTTGCTGCTCCCAAGTTGGTTGTTGGTTAAGGCTCAGAAATGCCCTGCGCTTGCAATCTATTAGTTCTTGAATCTCCTGATCATTCTCATCAAACCAGTCCTGGTGTTTTCTGGTTGAGTGACCGAGCGTCTCTTTGCAGACACTGATTATGGAGGCCTGGAGGGCAGACCAAGTGCTGTGGGCATTCTGCGTCTTGGTGTCATCAAGGCACTGACTGTATAGGGCTCTCTTAGCTGGGTCCTTAATTGCCCCGGCATTAACTTTTTTGCGACACTGCTTCTGCTACCCCTTTCGCTTTGGGGTTATGTTGATGTCAATGATGGATCGGATTAGGCAGTGATCCATCCAGCAGTCATCAGCTCCTGTCATGGCACGGGTGATGCGCACATCCTTGCGATCCTTGGCTCGGACGATGACATAGTCGAGCAGGTGCCAGTGCTTGGAGCAAGGTTGTTACCACGATGCCTTGTATTTGTCCCTCTGTCGGAACAAGGTGTTGATAATGATAAAGTGTTGGTGGCTCAGTGAGTAGCACATGTGTCTTTGAGTCAGAAGGTTGTGGGTTCAGGTCCCACTCCAGAGACTATAGCACAAAGAATCTAGACTGACAATCGCACTGCTGAGGAAGCGCTGCATTGTCGGAGGTGCTATCTTTCAGATGAGATATTAAACTGAGGCCCCGCCTGCTCTCTCAGGTGAAAGACACTATTTTGAAGAAGAGCAGGGGAGTTATCCCCGGTGTCCTGGACAATATTTATCCCTCAATCAATATTACAAAAATTGATTATCTGGTCATTATCACATTGTGCACAAATCGGTTGTTGTGTTTTCTACATTACAACAGTGACTACACTCCAAAAGTACTTAATTGCGTTTTCAGACGTCCGGTGCCCGTGAAAGGTGCTATAGAAATCCAAGTCTTTTTTTTCTTTATATCTAACAGGGCCAGCTTCCTCCGATTACAGTGTGCTGCACTTGTGAGACTGCGACAACAATCCAGGAATTTCGAGATCCCTGCGTCCCGGCTAAAGTCAATCTCTTTTTGGATTCAATGTAGTTTGTACCTGGCACAGTGGCATCACTCACACACGACAACGCGAGTTGTCCCTCTGTGCGTTACACACTTTCATTTGTCATATCTTGCTACATATGCCCCACTGCTTTTATCACAAATGCCACCACCAGGCAGGAGAAAAACAGAGTATAGTTTCAGAAAGTAGCATCTGTAGTTCACAGCCGCGTGAATCCATAACAATCTGGTGTTCAACACTAATCACTCACTGTTTAAAAACCTGGATAGCAGCCATGATCAGTCGACATCTGCACTTAAGATAATTCTTTTCAACAAAGCAATTGAACTGACTGGTACTTTAAATAATCAGATCTGGGATTGTTCTTTTCAGAGCAGAGAAGGTTAGGGGGAGATTTAATAGAGATATGCAAGATTATAAGGGATTTTGATAGAGTAGGTGTGAAGAAAATGTTTCCACTGGCAAGATGGTTGGTAACCAGAGGAAACAGGTTTAAGATAATTTGCTGAAGAACCAGGGGGCAGATGAGGAAAAAAGGCTTGCATTTATATAACGCTTTTCACAACCACCGGACGTTCCAAAGTGCTTGACAGCCAATGAAGTACAGTCGCTGATGCAATTTAGGAAATGCAGCAGCAATTTGTGCACAGCAAGGTCCCACAAACAGCAATGTGACAATGACCAAATAATCTGTTTTTTATGTTGATTGAGGGATAAACATTAGCCACGACACCGGGGATAACTACCCTACTTTTCTTCAAAAGATGGCCATGGGATCTTTTATGTCCACCTGAGAGAGCAGAGGGGGCCTCGGTTTAACATGTCATTTGAAAGATGGCACCTCCAACAGTGCAGCACTCTCTCAAGCACTGCACTGGAGCGTAAGCTTAGATTTTTGTGCTCAATTCCCTGGGGTGGGACTTGTGCACACAATCTTCTGACCCAGAGGTGAGAGTGCTACCCACTCAGCCACGCTGACACTATGAGGAGAAATTATTTTACACAGTGAGTTGTTATGATCTGGAATGCACTGCATGAAAGGGTGGTGGAAGCAGATTCAATAGCAACTCTCCAAAGGAAATTCAATATATATACTTGAAAAGAAGAATTTGCAGGGCTATGAAGAAAGAGCAGGGAAGTGGGACTAATTGGATAGCTCTTTCAAAGAGCCGGCATTGACACAATTGACCGAATGGCCTCCTGCCACGCTGTAAGATTCTATGATTTTATGATATTAAATTCAATGAAAGGCAGTTTTCATCTCAGACTGAGGGGGAGAAATTGGTCTGGTTTGCGCCTCCAGTTAGCGCCTGCCAACTTTCCTGGCGGTTTTGTGCTGGCGTTAACACTTACCACCTCGCTCTCTTGCGCCCCGTAGATCATGAAGTCATCTGGTGCGCAGCGCTCCGTTACCGCCCCAGATTTGAAATTCGCTCCTGCCCCCTGCAGCATCGCCGGACATCAACAACGGCAGCTGCAGGAGGCGTTGTCACCTCGGCTAGCCGCTTGGGGAGCGCTAATTAAAGGCAGTGGTGGTCAGGTAGGGCAAACTTTATGACTGGCACCAGTCTGGCGCCTTCGGATTGATGTTGACCGATGCTTTCTGCGCGATTCCTCAGCCCTGCACTCTCTGAGAGTGCTTGGAGCTGTTATGCGCATAGCGTAGGTCCCGTGGCCCATCAGAGACAGCATGAAGATTGAATTAAACCAAACATTGGCCCTTCCCTTTAAGCGAGGGAAGGAGCCTCCATAGAGAGCAACACTGCACAGAACAGTGTTCAGCGCTCGGCCTCTACCGCCCCTCTTACTCCCTTTAGCGCTCTAAGGGAAGTGGTAGCACTTGATTTAGCCCTCCACTTCCCTCTTGGAGCGCTGAAGCAAAAGATCCAGGGATCAAAAAACGATTATCGCCTGGCAATATTTTTGCTCTCCTGGAAAAGTTATCGACTCAAATTGGGTGCTACGCAATTTCTAGCCCTAAATACCTAAAATAATGGCCCTGACATTCTGGTCAAGCTCTTCCTGCGGGCAAACGAAAGAAAAAGAGAAAAAAGATGTGCACTTACCTGTTGCTGCTACGCCTGTTGTACTTCCGAGCCTGAGGCCTCTCATGACTGCGCGTCGCAGCGTGTGCACGTGGGGACGTGCGCAGGCCGGGATCTGGTGACAGCAGCCAATCAGGTGTAGTATAGATTCTCATTCATAGTAATAGGAGTCCCGTAAGTCCGGAACCCCTATTATTCTGAATGAGAAATCCCACCCAAACACCCAAAACACAATAAAAAATAGAAAATAAACTACATATTTAACATTCATTTCAATTAAAGTTGTTATAAAAAAACATATTTTCCCAACATTTTAAAAAGTTTTTTTAATTAAGCCTTAAAATAAATTTACCGTAGTGGAGAGGGTTTTTAACAATAAAATATGTTTTTATAACTTTATTTTAAAATGTTTTGATGTATTTTTAAACACTTGCGCCTGTAAAAGTAGGCTATACGCCTGCTTTTGCAGGCATAAGATTTTTGAGGACATTTGCTGGGCAAGATATTCGTAAATATCGAAAATCTTGCCCTGCAAATGTCCTCGCTCCCGATATGGATTGGATCTGTCAAGCCAGAAACTTGACAGATCAGAAAAGCCCGTTTTCAGCGCATGAGCATTGCGCGCTGAAAACCGGCTTTTCCGATGCCTTCCCAGGTCCGTAGAAACATTGTACGGACCCGGGACATCAGAATTTCAGGGCCAATGATTCACTGGTCATATACTGATAGTAATGTCAGTTATAACTTAATTGCAACATAATTACATTGGTTTTGATAATGGCCCTCAATAACCTAGTCTCACATGTTCTAACTTACTATTAAAGCACCATCATGTTCAAAAAAAGTCACTGGCAAACTTTTACACTTACACACAAGCACACAGCACAATCACTTATATTACATCAAAAAGCATCACTTGTCGACAAAGTCATTGTGACACAAATGCCACATTGATTCTTTTCTTCAGTAAAGCAGAAAACGGTTCGAAAAACACTTCTTTAAATAAGGATGGCAAATACTCAGGATGAAGAGGACATGTCAAAATATCTAAATGAACTGCCTGAATCCAAATGACCTGAATTTAGCTCAATTCATATTAACTTTGATTCAGAAATGTATTCATCTATTTTTTCATTATTTATTGGTCATACAGCAAGCTGTTATGACCTGGAATGCACTGTCTGAAAGGGCAGTGGAAGCAGATTTGATAATAACTTTCAAAAGGGAATTAGATAAATACTTAAAGGGGAACAATTTGCTGTGGGGAAAGGGCAGGGAAATGGGACAAAGTGGGTCATTCTTTCTTTCAAAGAACTACCACAGGCATGAAGGGCCGAATGGCCTCCTTCTGCGCAGTATTATTCTATGATTCTATGCTTCTCTCATACCCTTATAATTTTGTAAACCTGTATTAGATCCCCCGTTACTTTTTCTATTCCAGCAAAATATAATCAATTTTTCAAGCCACTTTTTAAACTATAACCTCTCTCCCTTTATATTATTCTAGTGAACTTTGCCATACCCTTTTCATGACCCTAATATCTTTCCTATAATTGTGTGCCCAGAGGGCCATTATAATACTCCTAATGTGGCCTAATCGCTTTTTGTACAAATTCAACACCATTCTCTTGCAAAGCCCCTATTTATGAAACCCAGAATCCCATATGACATTTGTGGCCTTTTCTTCCTGCACCACTATCTTTTAAAGATCTACATGCAGTACTAGCGTTTAGAAATTCGTTGATGCCGCACCTGTTTTACAGGCACAAAAAGGGTGCCTCAGCATCCAATATGGCGGGCAACACGCGCACGCATATTCTGGACTTAGGGAACTACTATTACTATGAATGAGAATCTATACTACACCTGATTGGCTGCTGTCACCAGATCCCGGCCTGCGCACGTCCCCACGTGCATGCGCTGTGATGCGCAGTCACGAGAGGCCTCAGGCTCGGCAGTTCCAATGGGCGCAGCAGCATCAGGTAAGTGCGCATCTTTTTTCTCTTTTTCTTTCGTTTGCCCGCGGGAAGAGCTCGACCGGAATTTCCGGGCCATTATTTTAGGTATTTAGGTCTAGAAATTGCATAGCACCCCATTTGGGTCGATAACTTTTCCGGGACAGCAAAAATATTGCCAGGCGATAATCCTTTTTTGATCCCGGGATCTTCTGCTTCAGCGCTCCAAGAGGGAAGTGGAGGGCTAAATCAAGCACTACCACTTCCCTTACAGCGCGAAAGAGAGTGAGAGGGGCGGTGCTGCTCTCTTTGGAGGCTCCTTCCCTCGCTTAAAGGGAAGGGCCAATGTTGGTTTGATTCAATCTTCATCCTGTTTCTGATGGGCCTCGGGACCTACGCTATGTGCATAACAGCTCCAAGCACACTCAGAGTGTACAGGGTTGAGGAATCGTGCAGATAATGCTTCCAGTATCGTATCCATAGCTCGCACCTGAAACGGGCATTAGGTAATTGCATATGCAAATAGGGGGCCTAATGCCTATTTGAGGCCCCCTTCCTGAAAATAGACTGCCCTTAATGCAGCTGGTACCTGGCCTGCTGTGTTCAGGATAACCATGTCTACGTGCGGCCTAACCAGCAGTCATTAAAGGGACCTCTCGGGACCAACTCCAGCAGGTCGGGCCTTGGGGTGGGGTGGCGGGGCTGGGGGGCAGCGCTATCCCAGCGGGGGTCAAACAGGGGATGGTAGCAGCCACAGTATTTTGTAGAGCACTCTTGCACCTCTTGGGTCCACAAAAACTCTACCAAAGAGATTTTTTGTGCCTTTTCTTGAGTGTTTGAAGGACTATAAGTTACACATTTGGTACAAATGGGCAGTTTTCTCCTGAAAATTGCAAATGGAGTCCTATTGAGTAGGAGGTTGATCTGCAGACTTAAGCAGCCTGTTTCAGGTGGGGAAGCTTTTCACCCATTTCAGTCATGCCTGGAAATTACATCAGGCAAGTCCAGGGCATCAATGGGGTGGCCCAGGTGCCCCTCCACCCACCTACAATTTTGAATTGAGGACCGCTCATTTTTTAGGGCGGCTGGCAGTTGAAATTCAGCCCTGTGTTGTCATTCTCCTCCAGTGGAGCTGAGCTGATGTGTTTTGTGAGGCATTTTGTAAATACAACCTACACTACTGACAACAGAGTATTCCTCTCCCAGAACGATATCATAGTCGAGAACGGGCACTTCAAATACTTTATGAGGCAGTATATCTTCATATTTCATTTCAATACAAAAAAGTTAACGAAAAGCATTCAACATTTGTCAATTAAATTAATTTAAATTTATGCAAACATTTTGGCTCCATTCCATTTTGTTTTCAGAGAGCACCGTGATTTATAATGTTTATTCAGTTTCGACTTAGTGTTTTCCTCTTCTTCAAAATGCATTACTCAAGGAATTGGTGTGAAACTGATCTTTATCACACCCCTTCTGCCGCATTCTAAGTGGAGGGGAAAGGTGGCCAGGGACACTGTACACATAGATTAATCTCACAGTATGTAGAAAAGTCAGAGAGTATGAGGCTCTATTGCATCCGTTGTACTTTGGACCTATGTAAATTTTTGGTATCTAAATTGAAGCAGGGCTGGTTCTTTCTGACATTTAGATGGTGATTATTTTTTAGATTCACAATTATCTTCCAACAAGAATATCGTATAGAAAATGCCAGGTGACTGGGATGTGTTATATGACTAGTATTTTGAGAGTTTGGATGGCCTCATTAACTGTGACACTGAAGTTCAAGCCTGTAACAAATTAGATTTTGCCTGGATTGCCTGAGCTGATTTTTTGAATTTATAATATTTTTGTATAGCTCAAAAGGTGCTAAATCTACATCACTCAAAATTTCCCACCTCATCCCATCCAATGGCACTGCTTGCTTATTCAAGGTATTGAAATTTTGGACAATTAAAAGACCCCAGGGAATAGTTACCTGAAATGGTAACCAAGTTAAAGTTAGGGCGTCAAAATAAATAGTCTCCTTTGCCTTCATACAATATTGGGGAAGTAGCCATGTTGGTTTAATTAATCATGAGAGATATGTTGTCTACACACAGACTGAAGGCGAAGAAGCTCACAGAGATGGCTGTCTTTCTGTTATGGCCAGGCATAGGCTAATCTGTGTTTTGTAGCAACAGTCTGTTTTTAAAGGCTGAAACACCTTAATTTTGAAAAGCGTCACCAGGAAGAGATCCCATGTTCAGGGAGCTGGTAAATTGTAATTGGTTGGTTTCCTATAATAGAGAAACATAGGAAATTGAGTGTTCTCACTGTAAAAACAGTATGCAAATTAAACCAATTGATGGTTTGAAGGAATGTTTCATCTTGATAAAGTGCTATTTATCAATGTTCAAATTCATGAGGGGTCTGGACAAAGTAGATAGAGAGAGACTGTTCCCATTGGCAGAAGGGTCGAGAACCTGAGGCCATCGATTTAAGGTGATTGGCAAAAGAACCAAAGGCGATATGAGGAAAATATTTTTTACACAGCGAGTGGTTAGGATCTGGAATGCACTGCCTGAAAGGGTGGTAGAGGCTGACCCAATCACAGCTTTCAAAAGGGAATTGGATAAGTACCTGAAAGAAAAAAAACTGCAGGACTACGGGGAAAAGACGGGGGAGTGGGATTAGCTGTGGTGCTCTTGCAGAGCCCGCACGGGCTCGACGGGCCGAATGGCCGTCTTCCATGCTGTAACCATTCTATGATTCCCTGATATTTCAGTCTGCCTTCCATAAAGAGAGGAGAATTCGCATAGCAGCATAACAACTGTGGCTCAGTTGGTAGCAATTTCGCCTCTGAGTCAGAGATTGTGGGTTTATGTCCCACTCCAGGGACTTTAACACAAAATCTAGGCTGGCACTCCAGTGCGGTACTGAGGGAACATGGCACTGGCAGAAGTGCCATCTTTTGGATGTGATATTAAACCGAAGACCCATCTGCCCTTTCAGATGGATGTAAAAGATCCCATGGCACTATTTCAAAGATGAACAGGGGAGTTCTCCGTGATGCCCTGGGCAATATTTATCTCTCAAACAGCGGATTATCACATTACTGTTTGTGGGACCTTGCTATGTGCAAAATTTTCTACATTTACATCAGTGACTACACTTCTTAAAGTATTGTAAAACAATTTGGGGTGTTCTGAGTTCATGAAACGCACTATATAAATACAGGTCTTTCTTTTTTTAATGTGTCATATTTCAGTAGATGGTATACAGAGTAAGTGTTCTATGTCAAGATCCTTGGGTCATGCTATTGTTTAAGTAGATATTGAGCAGTAAAAGGTGTACCCCAGATTGTAGGGAATGTAAGCTTTAATTACAGGTCGTGACCGATGATGCTAAACCCAAGAGGTTATTTTGCACAAAACCCCACAAACTATTTTAACAAAGTTGTTAACCTGTTTGTTTTAAACAGTTTGCTGATTTTGTTAGAGAGGAAGGTGGATGAATTTTATTTGTATATATTGCCTTGCTCATATCCTAGTGTCACAGAACAAGAAATCAACAACACCATACTTTATAAAGTGCCCTTAACGCAGAAAAAATCTCCCAAAGTACTTCATAGCGATCTGAGGAAAATAGGCACTGAGACAAAACTGAGAGATTAGGACTGATCCAAGACTGAATGTTGGACAAGCAGTCCGATCACACAGAGGTAAAGGAGGAGTCGAGACAGGTGGTGGAGAGATAGAACTGGGTATCATTGGCGTACGTGTGCAAGCTGACCCCATGGTTGTGGATAATGTTGTCAAAAGGCGGCATGTAGGAGAGGAGGAAGGAGGGGTCAAGAATGGATCATTGGGAAACTCTGGGGTGACAGTGCAAGAGTAGGAAGAGAAACTATTGCTGGAGATCATCGGAATATGATCAAATAGATAAGAGTGAAGTCAAAGAGGAAGGCTCCACAGAGCTGAAAAACAGATGAAAGGCATTAGAATGGTTGACCGTGTTCAGGTTGTAGAAAGGTTTAGGATGATGAGGAGAGATAATGCACTCTGGTCACAGTTACTGTCACAGAGAATGGTGTTCATCACTTTTATTCAGGCCATTTTGGTGATATGAGAGGAGGGAAGCCAAATTGGAGAGAATCAAACAGGGAGTTGTGGGAGAAATGGGCATAGAACTGAGAGGACAGTGAAGTTGGAGAAATTAATGGGACTAAAAGCTGACCAATCCCCTGGACCTGATGGCCTACATCCTAGGGTTTTAAAAGAGGTTCTTGCAGAGATAGTGGATACATTGGTTTTGAGCATCCAGCATTCCATAGAGTCTAGAATGGTCCCCATGGATTGGAATGTAGCAAATGTAACCCTGCTGTTCAAGGAAGGAGGGAGAAAAAAAACAGCGAAGTTTAGGCCAGTTAGCCTGATATCAGTAGTAGCGAAAATGCTACAATCTATTATTAAGGACGTGGTAAAAGGGCACTTGGAAAATTACAACATGATTAGGCAGAGTCAACATGGTTTTATGAAAGGGAAATTGTGTTTGAAAAATCTATTAGAGTTTTTTGAGAGTGCAACTAGTAAGGTAGATAAAGGGGAACCAATGCATGTAGTATATTTGGATTTTCAGAAGACATTTGATAAGGTGCCAACCAAAAGGTTGTTGCACAAGATTCAGGCTCGTGGGATTGGGGGTAATATTTTAACATGGATTGAGGATTGGTAAACACACAGAAAACAGAGAATAGGAATAAACAGGTCATTTTCGGGATGGCAGGGTGTAACTAGTGGAGTGCCGCAAGGATCAGTGCTTGGACCTCAGCTATTTATAATCTATATGAATGATTTATTTGAGGGGACTGAGTGTAATATATCCAAGTTTTCTGACGCTTCAAAGCTAGAAACATAGAAACATAGAAAATAGGTGCAGGGGTAGGCCATTCGGCCCTTCGAGCCTGCACCACCATTCAATAAGTTCATGGCTGATCATTCACCTCACTATCCTTTCCTGCTTTCTCTCCATACCCCTTGATCCCTTTAGCCGTAAGGGCCATATCTAACTCTCTCTTGAATAATGAACTGGCATCAACAACTCTCTGCGGTAGAGAATTCCACAGGTTAACAACTCTCTGAGTGAAGAAGTTTCTCCTCATCTTGGTTGGAAGGTAAGCGGTGAGGAGGACATAAAGAGGTGACAAAGGGATATAGACCAGTTGCGTGATTGGGCAAGAAGGTGGCATTTGGAGTATAATGTGGGGAAGAATGAAATTATCCACTTTGGTATGAGGAATGGAAAAGTAGTATATCTTTTAAAAGGTGAGAGACGGGTAAATGTTGGTTTTCAGAGGGATTTGGGGGTCCTTGTAGAGGTATCACAGCAACTCAACATGCAGGTACAGCAAGAAATTAGGGAGGCAAATAGTATGTTAGCCTTTATTGCAAGGGGGCTGTAATATAAGAGTGAGGAAGCCTGGCTGCAATTATGTAGGGCTTTGGTGAGACCACGCCTGGAGCACTGTGTACAGTTTTGGTCTCCTTACAGAAGGAAGGATATATTTACCTTAGAGGGAGTGCAAAAAAAGTTCACCAGATTGATTCCTAGGATGAGAGGGCTATGAGGAGAGATTGAGTAGAATGGGCCTATGTTCTCTGGAGTTTAGAAGAATGAGAGGTACAGCAGTTATCATGGGTGACTTTAATATGCACATAGATTGGGCTAACCAAACTGGAAGCAATACGATGGAGGAGGATTTCATGGAGTGCGTAAGGGATGGTTTTCTAGACCAATATGTCGAGGAACCAACTAGGGGGTGGCCATCTTAGATTGGGTGTTGTGTATTGAGAGAGGATTAATTAGCATCTCGTTGTGCGAGACCCTTGGGGAAGAGTGACCATAATATGGTGGAATTCTACATTAGGATGGAGAATGAAACAGTTAATTCAGAGACCATGGCCCAGAACTTAAAGAAGGGTAACTTTGAAGGTATGAGGCATGAATTGGCTAGGAGATTGGTGAATGATACTTAAGGGGTTGACAGTGGATGGGCAATGGCAGACATTTAGAGACCGCATGGATGAACTACAACAATTGTACATCCCTGTCTGGTGTAAAAATAAAAAAGGGAAGGTGGCTCAAATCAGGGATAGTATTAAAGCCAAGGAAGTGGCATACAAATTGGCCAGAAATAGCAGCGAACCCGGGGACTGGGAAAAATTTAGAACTCAGCAGAGGAGGACAAAGGGTTTGATTAAGGCAGGGAAAATAGAGTACGAGAGGAAGCTTGCAAGGAACATTAAGACGGACTGCAAAAGCTTATATAGATATGTAAAGAGAAAAAGGTTAGTAAAGACAAACATAGTCCCCTGCAGTCAGAATCAGGGGAAGTCATAACGGTGTACAAAGAAATGGCAGACCAATTGAACAAGTACTTTGGTTCGGTATTCACTAAGGAGGACACAAACAACCTTCCGGATATAAAAGGGGTCAGAGGGTCTAGTAAGAAGGAGGAACTGAGGGAATTCCTTATTGGTCGGGAAATTGTGTTGGGGAAATTGATGGGGTTGAAGGCCGATAAATCCCCAGGGCCTGATGGACTGCATCCCAGAGTACTTAAGGAGGTGGCCTTGGAAATAGCGGATGCATTGACAGTCATTTTCCAACATTCCATAGACTCTGGATTAGTTCCTATGGAGTGGAGGGTAGCCAATGTAATCCCACTGTTTAAAAAAGGAGGGAGAGAGAAAACAGGGAATTATAGACCGGTCAGCCTGACATTGTTAGTGGGTAAAATGATGGAATCAATTATTAAGGATGTCATAGCAGCGCATTTGGAAAGGTCCAAGTCAGCATGGATTTGTGAAAGGGAAATCATGCTTGATAAATCTTCTGGAATTTTTTGAGGATGTTTCCAGTAGAGTGGACCAGGGAGAACCAGTTGATGTGATTTGGACTTTCAGAAGGCTTTCGACAAGGTCCCACACAAGAGATTAATGTGCAAAGTTAAAGCACATGTGTGCTGACATGGATTGAGAACTGGTTGTCAGACAGAAAGCAAAGAGTAGGAGTAAATGGGTACTTTTCAGAATGGCAGGCAGTGACTAGTGAGGTACCGCAAGGTTCTGTGCTGGGGCCCCAGCTGTTTACATTGTACATTAATGATTTAGACGAGGGGATTAAATGTAGTATCTCCAAATTTGCGGATGACACTAAGTTGGGTGGCAGTGTGAGCTGCGAGGAGGATGCTATGAGGCTGCAGAGTGACTTGGATAGGTTAGGTAAGTGGGCAAATGCATGGCACATGAAGTATAATGTAGAGAAATGTGAGGTTATCCACTTTGGTTGTAAAAACAGAGAGACAGACTATTATCTGAATGGTGACAGATTAGGAAAAGGGGAGGTGCAACAAGACCTGGGTGTCATGGTACATCAGTCATTGAAGGTTGGCATGCAGGTACAGCAGGCGGTTAAGAAAGCAAATGGTATATTGGCCTTCATAGCGAGGGGATTTGAGTACAGGGGCAGGGAGGTGTTACTACAGTTGTACAGGGCCTTAGTGAGGCCACACCTGGAGTATTGTGTACAGTTTTGGTCTCCTAACTTAAGGAAGGACATTTTTGCTATTGATTCCCGGGATGGCGGGACTGACATATCAAGAAAGATTGGATCAACTGGGCTTGTATTCACTGGAGTTCAGAAGAGTGAGAGGGGATCTCATAGAAACGTTTAAAATTCTGACGGATTTAGACAGGTTGGATGCAGGAAGAATGTTCCCAATGTTGGGGAAGTCCAGAACCAGGGGTCACAGTCTAAGGATAAGGGGTAAGCCATTTAGGACCGAGATGAGGAGAAACTTCTTCACCCAGAGAGTGGTGAACCTGTGGAATTCTCTACCACAGAAAGTTGTTGAGGCCAATTCACTAAATATATTCAAAAAGGAGTTAGATGTAGTCCTTACTACTAGGGGGATCAAGGGGTATGGTGAGAAAGCAGGAATGGGGTACTGAAGTTGCATGTTCAGCCATTAACTCATTGAATGGTGGTGCAGGCTCGAAGGGCCGAATGGCCTACTCCTGCATCTATTTTCTATGTTCTATGTCTATGTTTCCAAGACACAAGGAATGAAGTTAAACGCCTGAGATGGGGAGGCCCTGGCCTTTTATGGAGCAATACATCCACTAGTATCAAGCGCATTAGCAACACATAGGCGGAGCTGCTGTCCAGTATGGTTTTTGTAATATAGGTTAGTTTAGTCTACCATAACAGTGGAATGTTATAATAGTGCACACACAGAGGTTCTGTACATGCACAAAGGAATCATTGTTATGTGTGGCACTTTATTCATTCCTACCAGCTAAGGTACAGCAAGTTAACAGTGTGTGGTGGAGCCTACTCTTACCCACCAACAGTGTTCCTATTGTGCTCACTCTTACAGCCCCGTGTGCTTGTTACATCTCTCCAACGTTCTAAATATAAGTTGCAATTCCCATAATATTCAAAAATCAAACTGCTGGAATGACTGAGTAAGCCCTGGTAATTGTAGTTTATATGGTTTGCAAACTGGGAGATAAAAGCACTCAGGCACTGTTGATGCCACAAGAAATGCACCTTATAAACTGTAATATGGATAATTTGAGGCGCTGTCATTAAAAAAAATTGTGACACAGTGTTTCACTTTAGCTTTGAGAATTGGTTTGTGCAATTTGTGTCAGCACCCAACGGGGTGGTATGTTCCTCTCTTTGCAATCTCTTTATCTGTGAAATTTTTACTACCTGGATGGTATAAATTCATTGGACCAAATCTTGCTGGAACCAGATATCTTGTGGCATCTGCTGTTAGTTAGACTTTTGCCTGCCCCCTCAGCTCAAAATATTTTTACGTCGTAAATTATTGGAAGTGTGAGCTGATATCGGCATGGCGAGGCCAAGGGGCATCTGGGATTTTTGTGAACCGCGGAGCCATCAGTGTATGTGTCCTTAACAAATGAGATTTAAGGATTGAGAAAGAAACAGAGGAAGGAGGGTGAATTAGAGGCCACGATTTCGGCAACAGTAGCGAGACCGGTGTGGCCGGCATTGGTGGCGTGTGGGGAACGCGCTCCAACCCGTCCTGATAACACAATCTTCTGTTGGTGGGGGTTGTTAAGCCTGCCCTTGTAGAGTCCCAGCCAATTAACAGGAAGTCGGTCTGATGGCGTCATCTGATGACGCTTCATCAGCCAGTTTCCTAAAAGGAACCATGGCCAACTTTTTCTTTACAGTTGTTCTGTCAGTGTTTTGCAACATTGACAAACACTGCACTAAGACACAAGGCTGCACCCAGGCTTTCCTATGACTCCCTCCAGATGCTTATGGAGGGAATCACAGCATACAGGGAGGTTCTCTTCCCTTCCAATGGGTGGAAGAGATCTCCCCAGGACAGCAACACAGCCTGATTGCACATTGCATAGGAGGGCACAAGCAGGGATGTCGTAAGGAGGTGCTGGCTGCAGTGGCGCAAACCTTTCAATGGTCCCAATAGATGACAAAACGTTACTGCAAAGCAACGCTCAACCTCATCCTGCTATACCACTCATCACATCCCCATCACTCTGCCTTCCCTACCCTACTCCTGTACATCCTTACTGACACCAACTCACCTTGCACCATCACCCATCCCTCTCTCTCTCGCTATTTACATTATCACTTCCCCATTTCACTAGCCACTCCTCACACTCACCCTCATCCTTGTCCAATCATACCAACTAACAACACACAAGGGTAGGCACTTGGGTGTTTAGCCAACGTTCATGTAGAGTTTCAGCTAATATGTTGTCAAACATTGTTTTCATTATTTTCAACACTTTGTGTCCTTGGACAGACTTGTGTGCACCTTTGGAAGTGGTTTAGTGAGTTGTAGTGAATGGTCAGACATAAGGGTACCCTGCACAATGGTAATGAGTGTGAAAGAAATGTCTTGGGCATTACAGGGATGCTTTATGAAGCTGGTGTTGGGTGGTGCCAACCTGGCGCTTCATCCGGCAGACAGGGTGTACAGCGGCAAGTGAAGTAAATGTGGCCAAGAGGATGCCATCTCTGGCCTCGCGGGCAGCAACGTGGTCAGGTGCTGATGCCCTCTGTCTTGTGCAGCATCACGTGATTGCGGAGAAGGTTGATGGTGTTGATGGTGATGCTGGTGTGTTTAGTGCTGTTGGTGTTGGGGCTAATCGTGGTGGGATTCTGAGATTTTTTCAAGGACACCGATGCTGCTGGAATAGATGGCCGGTGAGGTTGAGATGACAGTGTTAGCGTGAATGTTCTCTCCAAGAATCACTCGTCACTCTGGGTCGGTTCCATACACCAAAACGGTTTATTACGCCGGCGGGGAGATGGAGCCACTGGTTCATCCAGGCACCTCTCTCACTGAACAAAGGATTTCATGGATTTTTATATGTTTTACAACAGTTCACAATAGTTACATCAGCCCATTTTGGCTGGACATTATCCAATCATATTGATTATAGATTACATATAGATTCAATTAGACCAATAGAATTGGTCTCTAAACATTAGGTGGCTGCGTGATCGCCTCATGTGTTGCTAAGGGTTACTCATGGTCTTGTGACATTGTCCAGGCCCCCCCCCCCCCACTTATCTTACTGTCCTTGGGTTCTGTCTTTGGGCAGTTTCCTTATCTTAATCCTGTTACAGGAGTACTATTGTTCTATCATTCTACCGGGACATCTTGTCTGGGGCCTGGAAGCCTGTTGATTAGAGACATCTGCTGAGCTCGTCTTTTCTGTGTATTCCTGTGTGAGGAACAGCAATTATAAGTAACTATGAATGTGGTCCCTTCTGCGAGCTGCACTCCATTGGTGCTTTGCTAAATCACTGGCAGCCATCTTCATACATATCCTGCCACCATTTTACACACATATATTTAATTCTAACATTACACACATATTTAATTCTAACATTATGCCACAGGTGCCTTTGCTCTATGGAAACGCTCTCCAACAACAGAAACGATCTGTCAATGGTGAGAGAGGTTGCTCCAAGAAGGTGACAGTGAATAGAGAGTTCACTGCAAACACTTCCAAATTGCGTATAGCTCAAAAATTTCTTCCAAATCCTGAAGACTTCAGCTTCTGACATTGGAAAGTGAACAGCTGTGAAATGGTAGCTTTTATACCATTTCTGCAGCCTTCAACTAGTCAAAGCAATGGAGAGTCACTGAGAGCCCAACACACTTATCTGGCATGAAACCCGAGGGACAGCAAACTCATTGAAAACATGGTAAAATGGCAAGTGCCTGGGTAAAATCTTTTAAAATACCTTTACATTACCTCTTAAACACCTTAATTGACTGGCCCACAGCTTGGTGTCAGGTTTGCGATCCGCACACAGACCTGACGGTTAAGAAACTGACACGGAGGCGGGTTCAGAGCAGGATCAGGGCCATTTAGACAGCCTCCAAATCCACACTCACAGGGCTGGGAAGAATCCAAGTGTTTGCTAGTGCTGTTGGGGAGGAGTTAAACTAACATGGCAGGGGGATGGGAACCTATGCAGGGAGACAGAGGGAAATAAAATGCAGGCAGAAGCAAAAGATAGAAAGGAGAATAGTAAAAGTGGAGGGCAAAGAAACCCAAGGCAAAAAACAAAAAGGGCCACATTACAGCAAAATTCTAAAAAGACAAGCCTGAAGGCTCTGTGCCTCAATGCGAGGAGTATTCGGAATAAGGTGGACGAATTAACTGCGCAGACAGCAGTTAACGGGTATGATGTAATTGGCATCACGGAAACATGGCTCCAGGGTGACCAAGGCTGGGAACTCAACATCCACGGGTATTCAACATTTAGGAAGGAAAGGCAGAGAGGAAAAGGAGGCAGGGTGGCATTGCTGGTTAAAGAGGAAATTAATGCAATAGTAAGGAGGTACATTAGCCTGGACGATGTAAAATCGGTATAGATGGAGCTGCGGAATACCAAAGGGCAGAAAACGCTAGTGGGAGTTGTGTACAGACCACCAAACAGTAGTAGTGAGGTTGGGGACAGCATCAAATAAGAAATAAGGGATGTGTGCAATAAAGGTACAGCAGTTATCATGGGTGGCTTTAATCTACATATTAATTGGGCTAACCAAACTGGTAGCAATGTGGTGGAGGAGGATTTTCTGGAGTGTAATAGGGATGGTTTTCTAGACTAATATGTTGAGGAACCAACTCGAGAACTGGCCATCCTAGACTGGGTGATGTGTAATGAGAAGGGACTAATTAGCAATCTTGTTGTGCGAGGCCCCTTGGGGAAGAGTGACCATAATATGGTAAAATTCTTTATTAAGATGGAGAGTGACACAGTTAATTCGGAAACTAGGGTCCTGAACTTAAGGAAAGGTAACTTCAACGGTATGAGGCGTGAATTGGCTAGAATAGACTGGTAAAGGATACTTAAAAGGTTGACAGTGGATAAGCAATGGCAAACAATTAAAGATCACATGGATGAACTTCAGCAATTGTACATCCATGTCTGGAGTAAAAATAAAACGGGGAAGGTGGCTCAACCGTGGCTAACAAGGGAAATTAAGGATAGTGTTAAAACCAAGGAAGAGGCATATAAATTGGCTAGAAAAAGTAACAAACCTGAGGACTGGGAGAAATTTAGAATTCAACAGAGGAGGACAAAGGGTTTAATTAAGAGAGGGAAAATAGAGTACGAGAGGAAGCTTGCAGGGAACATAAAAACTGACTGCAAAAGCTTCTATAGATATGTGAAGAGAAAAAGATTAGTGAAGACACACGTAGGTCCCTTGCAGTTGGATTCAGGTGAATTCATAATGGAGAACAAAGAAATGGCAGACTAATTGAACAAGTACTTTGGTTCTGTCTTCACGAAGGAAGACACAAATAACCTTCCGAATGTACTAGGGGACAGTGGGTCTAGTGAGAAGGAGGAACTGAAGGATATCCTTATTAGGCGGGAAATTGTGTTAGGGAAATTGATGGGATTGAAGGCCAATAAATCCCCGGGGCCTGATAGTCTGCATCCCAGAGTACTTAAGGAAGTGGCCCTAGAAATAGTGGATGCATTGGTGAGCATTTTCCAACAGTCTATCAACTCTGGATCAGTTCCTATGGACTGGAGGGTAGCTAATATAACATCACTTTTTAAAAAGGAGTGAGTAAACAGGTAATTATAGACCGTTTAGCCTGACATCAGTCGTGGGGAAAGTGTTGGAATCAATCATTAAGGATGAAATAGCAGCACATTTGGAAAGCAGTGATAGGATCGGTCCAAGTCAGCATGGAATTATGAAAGGGAAATCCTGCTTGACGAATCTTCTGGAATTTTTTGAGGATGTAACTAGTAGAGTGGACAAGGGAGAACCAGTGGATGTGGTGTATTTGCACTTTCAAAAGGCGTTTGACAAGGTCCCGCACAAGAGATTGGTGTGCAAAATCAAATTGCATGGTAGGGGGTAATGTACTGACGTGGATAGAGAACTGGTTGGCAGACAGGAAGCAGAGAGTTGGGATAAACGGGTCCTTTTCAGAATGGCAGGCAGTGACTAGTGGAGTGCCGCAGAGCTCAGTGCTGGGACCCCAGCTCTTTACAATGTACATCAATAATTTGGATGAAGGAATTGAGTATAATATCTCCAAGTTTGCAGATGACACTAAACTGGGTGGCGGTGTGCGCTGTGAGGGGGAAGCTAAGAGGCTGCAGGGTGACTTGAATGGGCAAATGGATGGCAGATGCAGTATAATGTGAATAAATGTGAGGTTATCCATTTTGGGGGCAAAAACACGAAGGCAGAATATTATCTGAATGACGGCAGATTAGGAAAAGGGGAGGTGCAACAAGACCTGGGTGTCATGGTACATAAGTCATTGAAAGTTGACATGCAGGTACAGCAGGCAATGAAGAAGGCAAATGGTATGTTGGCCTTCATAGCTAGGGGATTTGAGTGTAGGAGCAGGGAGGTCTTACTGCAGTTGTACAGGGCCTTAGTGAGGCCTCACCTGGAATATTGTATTCAGTTTTGGTCTCCTAATCTGAGGAAGCACGTTCTTGATAGTGAGGGAGTGCAGCGAAGGTTCACCAGACTGATTCCAGGGATGGCTGGAATGTCATATGACGAGAGACTGGATCAACTGGGCCTTTATTCACTGGAGTTTAGAAGGATGAGAGGAGATCTCCTAGAAACGTATAAGATTCTGACGGGACTGGACAGGTTAGATGCGGGAAGAATGTTCCCAATGTTGAGGAAGTCCAGAACCAGGGGACATAGTCTTAGGATAAGAGGTAGGCCATTTAGGACTGAGATAAGGAGAAACTTCTTCACTCAGAGAGTTGTTAACCTGTGGAATTCCCTGCTGCAGAGAGTTGTTGATGCCAGTTCATTGGATATATTCAAGAGGGAGTTAGATATGGCCCTTACGGCGAAGGGGATCAAGGGGTATGGAGAGAAAGCAGGAAAGGGGTACTGAGGGAATGATCAGCCATGATCTTATTAAATGGCAGTGCAGGCTCGAAGGGCCGAATGGCCTACTCCTGCACCTATTTTCTATGTTTCTATGTTTCTAAGAGAGAGAAAAAAAGAGACGGAAAGGAAAAGTAAGAAAAAAAACTAAAAATAAACTAAGAAGAATTTACTACATGCAAAAATGAGACTGAACAGTTTCCTTTCTGGCCAGAGAGGTTGATTGGCAATGCATTAACAGTTATCATATCGTTAAAAGAGTACTCACAGTCTTAATTACAAGCCCTAACTTTTCGTGGTGAGTTTACTGGGGAATTAATGTGCAATCCAGCAAGTTCTTAAAAATAACGGGGAGGCTGAGGGCGAGAGGCTGATTGTGCGAGGCACATGGCAGAACAGTGTAAATCGACCAGCAATATCTGGAGATTCACAATGCATGGCGAATCACAATCGCCCACTGGCTGGCTGACTTTCACATTAATAACGGCGTGCGTTGTTAACACTCTATTATTTTTCCAGCAATGTGTGGCCCATTGAGTCGCTACTCAGGTCAATTTTCAATTGCCGGAGGAAAGTTGATCCCAACCAGGATTCAAACTCATCTGATCTCCTACTTTTGCTAGAACAATGAAAATATACATTTGCTCAAACCCCCAGCAGGCTAGACATTAATGATGTTCCCTCTCCTTCCAGTTCTCTCAGGCCCATGGTTACATTGCATTGAATTGAAGCATAATAGGTTGAGAAAGTGGACTCCATTAAAGCAGATCTGTCTTTGTCAAAAAGTTTTCGGCAAATGTTTCATATTGTTTGGCATGGGAGAAGAGCTGTGGGTCATCCTGTTTTTAAAACAATCTCCCCTAGATTTCTGCTCTTCTCTCCTGAAGGTGCTGACTCATTCTTCGGTACCTTTCCATAGCCCTCTGTACCCGTCTGAGCGGTTATTTTTCAAAAATAAGCTTAGACAGCACGTTTCGGAAAACAATTGTACCGTAGGGGGATGGGGAGGGGAGGGGGGGGTGGGCATCACAGCTTAACCTAAACCTCTGAGCATCTGATGACTACACACAAGCACTTTTCAACAAGGGAAGGCTGGCTGATACTTTCCAACCAGCCGAGCTCTAGCTGGGCACCGAGGGGGAACTGTAGTTCCTCTACCCTTATCCCAGCTGAGATCAGCCATAAATCGGAGATTGATATTGAGATCTTCCTGCTCTGTAAGGCTTCAGTTTGACACAGGGAGAGTCGGTGGGTAATTTCCATCTTTACCACATCACATGCATGTGACACAATGATGTGCGCTGATTTGAATTACAACATTATGTTGTGTGTTTTTTTGCAGAAACAGTACCTCTTTAGATGGATTCAGTGTCGTTATACATGATTCACCAAACCGATTGTCTAGAATTTATACACATTTCACATTTTGCAATGCGTACAGAAACTGAAATGCTCTGTGGTGCTTCTTTGATAAATTGATAATCATTATTTTGCCTTACTACAAAGCACTTTTCTAGAAACAACATATGGTGAGCAGAAACAAAACCCCTGTCTGCTTTAGCCTCAGGGTTAGACTGCTTCTCCCTTGTCCACCTCTATTTTTCTTGCTTGGTTTGATTCGCTTTGTTGATAAAATAAATATGGAGACCAACCCACACAATGGTCTACCAAATTGTGGGCCAAATCTCGGACTCGATTATAGCTTTGTGTGTAACTGATATTTCTGGCAAAGTGCCTGTAGTTAGAAGCTTTTAAATGTCATGGACAACAAAGGTGTATGACAAGCTGCATTTCACACACTGCTTACAGGTGAAGCATTTGTCTTCCCTGAATCGGACTTCCATCATTACATATGGATGCAATTATGAAAATATTTCTTTGTAATGGATGCATCCAATATCAAGCAGAAATCAGTGCCATGAATTTTAAGTCTGATGTCTAGGAAAACAGGATGAAGGATTGAGAAAAACAAGAAATAATGTAATTAGTAGATCTGAATTCTGATTTGAGTTGGAACCTCAAAATGAGAAGAGATGGGTCATGTTGGGGCATCTATAAATATCTGTGTTTGGCCCAACTATAGCCATCACAATAGACGCTACTCAGCACATCCCAACTTCTGAAGAAAGGATCTGTAATATTGCTCCCCACCTCCCAAAAGTAAATGATACAAAGCTGCGGAATACCTATCAAACTTTGCATCCTACATTATACTTCCTCGGCCAGTTGGGTTTCTTGGCATGACAGTTTGACTAGTCTTAGAAGACCACCTTTATCTGTACTTTTCCTGAAACCCTAAGATTTAGTAGTGTGATGGATTGAGCTCTGGACTTCAGCCTGCAGTCTCTAAATTTTTTGCTCATTATAGCAGAAACACTTAGGGGCCGAAATTTCCCCTTCCCTTAAGGCCTGTTACCACTGGAAATCTGTGGAGTGCAATGGCCGCCGATTTTTTGTGTAATGGCTGCCGTTTTGAAAATTCCAATCCTGCGGTATCCCGGCAGCGACCCGCTCACCCCTCCCCCCCCCCCCACCTTTCCGCTGCTGCCGATCCATCCTAAGTGCATCATCAGAGCATGCACCGCCGATGTTTCCCCCCAATGGTGAAATTCCACCCAGAAAATCTTGCTCCCGCTTCTCGGTGCCAACAGCAGCTTTTTCTGCCGGTGCACTGTCTTTGCAGTCCTTCTAAAATGGCAGTGCGCTGCAATATATATAGCTCCACCTGTGGACTACTGTGGCACTGCAGCCGGTGCTGTGTACATAAAAGAGGGAACAGGTCACCTGACTCGAGTTCCGGAGTGTTGGCTCCCATTAAAGGGGAGGACCTAATGCCACTGCTGCCATGTTTTTTTTTGTCGGCCGACTGCAGTGTTGGGCCAACAACTATGCTCCCGAGTTCAGCCGGGCCGCCAACAGGCAGCCTGGCACTCCCTCTTGTTTGCCAGGTGGCTGGCCCGGCCAAAACCCTCCCTGGTCGCCCAGTGGACCGAACTTAAAGAATCGTGCAGGCACTCCCCTTTAAGTGAAAGGGAGACCATGATGACATCATCAGCGCTACGCTGATGAGTGACAACAACGAACACTACACCCACCCAGGTTTGAGGATAGATTCCAAGGGCTAGAAATTCGGTTTTTGGTGATAGCGGTATTTTTCTGCCAAAAATACCGCTATCACTCCGCTACAAGGCCTAAAATTCGGGGAGAAAATGTGCCCAGGGGTAAAGATCGGCGTTGCACAAGGATTCGTGGCGCAAGCAGCGAATTTTCTGCAACTTTTCTCCGAGGCCGCTACCGCTGCGAGCTGGGCCTCCTCATCATCATCATCATCATCGGCAGTCCCTCGAAATCGAGGAAGACTTGCTAACACTCTAAAAGTGACCTAGGGAGGGGGGAAAATACCCTCCCCCCAAAAATTGCAGAAAACAAAAAAATTTTAAAAATCGCAAAACATTCACAAGACACTTAACTATCGAATCGCTGCAAAAGAATAAAAAAAATAAATGCTTTAATTTTCCTTTTTTGCAGGTCTTCATACCTACTGCTGGTTCCAAGGGCTGCAACACAGGTTTTTCCCGGGAGGTTTTTTCATCCTAACTATGGGTGCGCTGTTTCGAAGAGTTTATTTACTTTGGAGAACTGTTTAAAGGAGATATCATTGAAGTTTTTAAAATGATAAAGGGATTCGACACAGTCTGGTTGGAAATGGATTATTTAAAATGGATAGGCATCATAGGACTAAAGATTGTGCCGATAAAATCTGTAGGAAAAAAGTTAGGATGGATGCCAGGAACTATTTATTTTCTCAGAGGATCATGGCCCTCTGGAGCGAGACATGTTGTAAATACGAAGGGGCCGAAATTCAGTAGCGCAAGAAAGCTGGCACACGTCTGATTTTTTTAAATGTTCTTACCACAGGGATCCATGATGCGGTTGGATGATCGGTTTTCAGGACTTTTGACATTTTTTCAAAGTCCCAATGGAAATTGGTCATAGTGGGGGCGGGAGGTTGACAGAAAGGCAGGCTGAGTGGCTGAATTTGGGTCAGGACCGGGACTCCGCCGCTGTCAATCAGCAGTGGAGTAGCGGTGACATCACAGCACGTGTACATCACCACGCTCTCTCCCCTCCGTTAAAGGGGAGAGAATCAGTCATTTCAAATCTTCGGCCACTGGGCCACCAGGGAGGGTTCCGGCTGGGCCAGCGGCGTGGCACCTAAGAGTGGGTGCCAGGCTGCCCATTGGCGGCCCGGCCGAACCTCTGGGCACTATCTTGCCGGCCGATCGAGAAGTCGGCCGGCAAAAATAATAACATGGCGGCCGCGGTAGTGGGCCTTCCCCTTGAAGGGCCACCGCGCTGCCGGGCCAAACACAGTCAGAAGACGGTGCATCAACAGAGAAAGCTGTCGGGGGCACCGCGCGGCGGGGCTACGGCTTTTTCGACCTATATTTCGGTCGGTGCATTTTGAAGGTAAAGGGAAACGGCAGTGCGCATTCTGATGACACATTTGCGGCAGTCATCAGAATTGGGCAGTATCGGGTCCAGGCCAAAAAATCCCCGACCTGAATTTGGCTCGGGTCGGCCAGTTGACCCCAAAGCGGCGGCCACGGGATTCCGACGCATGGCCGCCGCAAACGGACGGTAACGGGTCTTTCTGAGAGCCTGAACTTCACTCCCAGAGTCACTGCAGTCTTTAAAAGGAAACCTAATAAGTTCCTGAGAGTAGGCAACATTTGCAGTTGCGGAGTTAAGTTGCTCGTTAGTTCTGACTGAAAAGTCATGAGCAACTGTGGTCTCCTCAAGCTGTCTCGATTGTCTGAGGAAGTTGGAGGAATTTTCCAGTGTTTTTCCTGAATTGATTCTAGGTTTTTCAACTCTGTTCATTTGCCTTTTCCAAGAGATACCATTGCTAAGGTGTGGGTGAGGTGTTCGAGGTTGCACTGTTGACTGGATGCGGTGGGTCTGATGGCACATTCTCGGCCTTATTTTTGTGTATCTGTCTGATCAGTGCACGTAATCTCAATCTGTCTCTCGCAGAATTCTAAACCCTTCTTATCAAAATGTACGAGGGTTCATTTAAAAAAAAATTGAAATAAGGGCGCAGAAATTCGATAAGGCCTGAAAGCGGGCAGTGCCATCATGGGGCGAGATTTACTTGCACCCGTAAAAAGATCACCAGCAGTCCCATTATTTTGGTGCTGCCTGCTGATTAACATTATGCTGGCGTTTAGCCCAGCATCAAGCACGCTGAATGGTTAAACGCCTAGCAAAGACACTGGGGGAAGACCTAGAGGTCGGGGCCGGGATTGGCGGGGGCGGGGGATGGGGGAGGTCTGGGCCAGCATCAGGGGAAGGTCAAGGCCAGGATCGGGGGGGGGAGGTCGAGCCAGCATCGGGTTGGTTGCAGGGCGGGGCAACCTGGAAGTCGGGGCTAGGAGTGAGGTCGGAGATGATAATGATAAGCATTTACCTTTTATTAATTCAGCGCTGATTAGCGTTTGTTTTCCTGGTGGCAGTCAGCGCTGATGCTAGCGCTGGCTGCCTCAGACACAAGCCAGATTTGTAAGAGGTAGCAGAAGCGGGCTTTAGGCCCTTAATTTGAATATGTTAATGGCCTAACGTCTGCTTCAGATGAAGGTAAACGACGCCTCATTTTTTGCCCTTAACAATATGGCGTCCAGCACGACCCAAGACGGAAGTGGGCAGAAGTGAGGCAGACACCAGTTTTTCCATGGAACCGGCCTCGCTAAGGTGGCTGAATTTCAGGCCCAAGGTCTTTACAAAGGTGTTCATCAACGTAGCATTAAATATTTAGCTCCAATTCTATTGTATTTGTACACAGGTTCTGTTGAAATGCATCCCACAACACAAATAAGCAGCGAAGGACTTGATTTAGCTCGTGGAGAGTTCATTCTTTTTTTCAATCCCCATTTAACCTATTGATGACTATTAGAAAACCTGGCCATGTGCACTTAGAGGAAAGAGTAGTTAATGCAAAACTGTCTAGCATCTTCCCAGGATCTTGTTAAGGTCAGATTTAACAGGTACAATTATTAGTTATATTTGTTATCTTATTTTGAGATTATACTCTATATTTTGATTACAAAACTTCTATTTTCTATATGCTCCCAAAACTAAATAAAACCATCTGCTATATATACATGAAGAACATCGACAAGAACATCCTTGCAAAGTTAAATAATCTATCAAATCACCTCAATCTGCTTTGGCTTCTACCCCAATTACAGTCAGATAAAGATGAAAACATGAAAAAAAAGAACTTGCATTTATAAAGCACCTTTCAGCCCCAATGTACTACATAGCCAGTGAAGTGTAGTCACTGTTACAACGTTTTCTGCAATGCAAGGGATAACCAGTTGAAGTGGTGTATTTGGACTTTCAGAAGGCTTTCAACAAGGTCTCATACAAGAGATTAACGTGCAAAGGTAAAGCACATGGGATTGGGGGTAGTGTGCTGATGTGAATTGAGAACTGGTTGGCAGACAGGAAGCAAAGAGTAGGAGTAAATGGGTACTTTTCAGAATGGCAGGCAGTGATGACACTAAGTTGGGTGGCAGTGTGAGCTGTGAGGAGGATGCTATGAGGCTGCAGAGTAACTTGGATAGGTTAGGTGAGTGGGCAAATGCATGGCAGATGAAGTATAATGTGGATAAATGTGAGGTTATCCACTTTGGTGGTAAAAACAGAGAGACAGACTATTATCTGAATGGTGACAGATTAGGAAAAGGGGAGGTGCAACGAGACCTGGGTGTCATGGTACATCAGTCATTGAAGGTTGGCATGCAGGTACAGCAGGCAGTTAAGAAAGCAAATGGCATGTTGGCCTTCATAGCGAGGGGATTTGAATACAGGGGCAGGGAGGTATTGCTACAGTTATACAGGGCCTTGGTGAGGCCACAGCTGGAGTATTGTGCACAGTTTTGGTCTCCTAACTTGAGGAAGGACATTCCTGCTATTGAGGGAGTGCAGCGAAGGTTCACCAGACTGATTCCCGGGATGGCGGGACTGACATATCAAGAAAGACTGGATCAACTGGGCTTGTATTCACTGGAGTTCAGAAGAATGAGAGGGGACCTCATAGAAACGTTTAAAATTCTGACGGTTTAGACAGGTTAGATGCAGGAAGAATGTTCCCAATGTTGGGGAAGTCCAGAACCAGGGGTCACAGTCTAAGGATAAGGGGTAAGCCATTTAGGACCGAGATAAGGAGAAACTTCTTCACCCAGAGAGTGGTGAACCTGTGGAATTCTCTACCACAGAAAGTTGTTGAGGACAATTCACTAATTATATTCAAAAAGGAGTTAGATGTAGTCCTTACTACTCGGGGGATCAAGGGGTATGGCGAGAAAGCAGGAATGGGGTACTGAAGTTGCATGTTCAGCCATGAACTCATTGAATGGCGGTGCAGGCTCGAAGGGCCGAATGGTCTACTCCTGCAACTATTTTCTATATTTCTATGGGCCCAAGTTTCGGCCTCAGTTGCTCCTGATTTTTTGGAGCAACTGGTGTAGAACGGAGTATCTTAGAAATTCAAATTCTCGGCATTTAGTTTGCTCCAGTTCTAGTCAGTTAGAACAGTTTCACTTTGGAACAGAATTTCTTTTTCAAAAGGGGCGAGTCCGGCCACTTACGCCTGTTTTAAAAGTTTCGGCAGTGAAAACTTACTCCAAATTAACTTAGAATGGAGTAAGTGAAGATTTTTGTACGCTCGAAAAAACCTTGTCTACACTTTAGAAAATCAGGCATCGGTTACAAATCAGGCGTAGGGAATGGGGGGGGAGGTGTTTAAAGGGAAGTTTACAAACATTAAACACTTCAATTTTACAAATAAAGAGCCATCATCAATAATAAATGATAAAAACATCAATAAATCAACCAATAAATCAATCAAAAAAAATTTATAAGAAATAATTTTTTTTTTTAAATCAATAAAACAAAACATTTTCTACTTGCCGACTGTAGCACCGGGAGCCCTCCAACAGCGTGCTGGGATGCCCCCAGTATGTCTCTGTCAGTGTCTGTCTGTCTGTCTGTGTGTGTCTCTCACTCTCTGTCTGTCAGTGTCTGTGTTTCTGACAGCGAGGGGAGGGGGGGAGAGGAGAGGGGGGGAGCAGGGGTAGGGAGAGGGGGGGGAGCAGGGGTAGGGAGAGAGAGGGGGGGAAGGGGGAGGGGAGGGAGGGAGGCAGAGGGGGAGGGATGGGGGAGAAGGGGGAGAAGGGGGAGGGGGAGTGAGAAGGGGGGGAGGAGAAGGGGAAGGGGAGGAGAGGGGGAGGAGAAGGGGGAGAGGGGAAGGGGAAAGGGGGGGAGAGGGGAAGGGGAAAGGGGGGGAGAGGGGAAGGGGAAAGGGGGGGAGAGGGGAAGGGGAAATGGGGGGAGAGGGGAAGGGGAGGGGGGAGAGGAGAAGGGGAAAGGGGGAGAGGAGAAGGGGGAGAGGAGAAGTGGAAAAGGAGGCGGGGGAAGGAGGGGGGAAAGGAGAAGGGGGAAGGAGAAGGGGGGGAAAGGAAAAGGGGGGGGAAGGAGAAGGGGGGGGAAGGCTGAACGGGCCAGGCCCAAGCCCAAGCCTTCAGGCAGGGCCTGTCCCCAGCACCAGATTTACAGGTAGGTGGCGTTGGGGGTCGGGGTCGGGAGCGCGGGTCGGGTCGGGTTAGGTCCGGGGGGGGGGGGGGGGCGGTCGGGAGCACGGGTCGGGTCGGGGGGGGGGGGAGGATTGAGGTCGGGTTGGTTCGGGTAGGGGGGGGAGGGAGGGAACGCGGGTCGGTTTGTGTCGGGGGTGGGTGGAGGGAGGTCAGGTTGGGTTGGATCCGGTCCGGGGGGGGGGGGGAGGGTGGGGTGGGGGGGGTCGGGAGCGCGGGTTGGGTCGGAAGGTGGTGGGAGGGAGGTCGGTTCGGTTCGGGTCGGGGGGAGGGAGAGGGAGGTCAGATCAGGTGGGGGGGAGCGCGGGTCGGGTCCAGTCCGGGAAGTTGGGTCCGGTCCAGTCTGGGGGCGGGGGAAAGCGGGAGTCGGGTCGGTGTCGGGGTTGGGTCCGGTCCGGGGGCGGGGGGAGGGGGGAGGAAGCGGGAGTTGAGTCGGGTCGGAAGAAAGCAGGAGCTGGGCGTGGGAGGCAGCCTTATGCACGCAGCCCCAGCGAGGCCATTCGGCCATGGCTAGGGACTGCGTGCTTCGGGCCCCTCCCACACAGTTTTGGGCGCCTGGAGCTACTGCACATGCGTGCCCACTGTAGCACGCATGTGTAGAGGTCCCGGCACTGTTTTCAGCGCAAGGACCTAGCTCTGCCCCCTACAGCTCGTGCTGCGCCGAGGGCCAGAGGACCTGCAGGGAGGTGGAGAATCTGGAAGTTTTTTTTAGGCGCACTTTGTGGCGCGAAAAACGGGCGTCCAGGTCGGCGGCGCGGCCCGAAACTTGGGCCCTGTGTTTCTATGTTACAAAGTTAGCCTATTTGCGCACAGCAAGGTACCACAAGAGAAATGAGATATGTTTAGTGATGTTGGTTGAGGAATAAATGTTAGCCAGGACAGCAGAAGAACTGCCCTGCTCTTACATAAGAAAATAAGGAATAGGAGCAGGAGCAAACCATCGGTCCCTCGAGCCTGCTCTGCCATTTAATAAGATCATGGCTGATCTGATCCTGGGCTCAGCTCCACTTCCTGCCCACTCCCCATAATCCTTCACTCCTTTATCGTTCAAAAATCTGTCTATCTCCACCTTAAATATATTCAATGACCCAGCCTCCACAGCCCTCTGGGGCAGAGAATTCCACAGATTTACGAATTTCTCCTCATCTCAGTTCTAAATATACGACCCTTTATTCTTAAACTATGTCCCCTAGTTCTAGATTCCTCCACGAGTGCAAACATCCTCTCTGCATCTACCTTGTCGAGCCCCCTCAGTATCTTATAAGTCTCAATAGGATCACCTCTCATTCTTCTAAACTCCAATATGTATAGGCCCAACCTGCTTAACCTTTATACATAAGTCAACCCCTTCATCTCAGGAATCAACCTCGTGAACCTTATCTGAACTGCCTCCAATGTAAGTATATCCCTCCTTAAACAAGGAGACCAAAACTGTACACAGTACTCTAGCAGGACTTCACTGCTTTTATACTCCATCCCCCTTGCAATAAAGGCCAACATTCCATTTGCCTTCCTGATTATTTGCTGTACCTGCATACTAACCTGTTGTGTGTTATGCACAAGGACCTCCAAATCCCTCTCTACTGCAGCATTTTAAATAATAATTTGCTTTTTTATTTTTCCTGCTAAAGTGGATAACCTCATACTTTCCCACCTTACACTCGATCTGCCAAATGTTTGCCCATTCACTTAGCCTGTCTATGTCCCTTTGCAGATTCTTTGTGTCTTCCTCACAACTTGCTTTCCCACCCATCTTTGTATCATCAGCAACTTGGCTACATTACACTCTTCTTCAAATAGCACCACAGGATCTTTTACATCCACCTAAGAGGGCACAGAGGGCATCTCACCTGAAAGATGGCACCTCCAACTGTGCAGCCTAGATTATGTATTTAAATCTTTGGACTGAGGCTTACAACCCACAATCATCTAACTCAGGTGCACTAGTACTGAGCCCAGGCTGACCATAAGCATTCATGTTATCTACTCCCATCCAATTCCCAGTGTTCAGCACAAGGCATGTCTCGCATGCCTCAATCTCCACAATCACACTGAAATTTGACATTTGTTGCTGTGAAAAAAGATCTCACGAATTCCCTTTGACCCTGCATTAAGCACGTCTGCTGTCACCTGGGCCGCTCAACACGGGTTGTATTCATCATCATCATCATCATAGGCAGTCCCTCGAAATGAGGATGAATTGCTTCCACGCCGAAAAGGGATGAGTTCGCAGGTGTTTCAATGAAGGACCTAATATTCCAGATCCCGAACTAAATCTTGAAGGGTGGAAGATGCCTGTGCGTGGATTTTTTTAACATGTGATGACCATTGCACACCAACCACCTCACGGGCTTGACAGAGCTAGGCCTTGGTCCAGTGGCAAGGATTACCCAAAACAACTGGAGACCAGCTCCGCTGCATGAACCTAGTGCGCACACATATCGCAGTGTGGGCTGGCCCGCGCTGCCCCTGGGCCCGCGCCTCTTCTGGGCCCCCAACTTTCGACTCTCCTGGGCCCCGATCACATCCCTCTATGAACTCTTGCCGCCCCTTTGCCCCGACCTCGCCGTTCCTGCTGTACCTGCCCGCACTGCAGTCAGCCATCACCCTCTGCAGCAGCACGCGCTGCTCCCTTCAGTGGCATACTGCCATAAGCTGCTCCCTCTAAGCGATCCGGAAATTGGGGTGGTCCCAGACTGCAAGACCATCAGCAGGCCGGAACCATTAGAAGGAGCGGCATGTGGTGGCCCGGCCCAGAAATCGGCCCGGTCCCGGCCTGCAAGACCATCAGCAGGCCGGTTTGTTTTACACCTGAGAAGGATGCAGTGGCGATTACTAAAGGTGAATCAAGGCATTTTGATGAAAGAAGGAAGATAAAACAAGCACAGTTAAGGGAGAAAATAATTAAATTAAAAGCTGATTCTTGGCGAAGATTTTTAATGTTCCTTGTACAACTTGTTATATTGTACCTCATTTTTGTGCATTTTTTTGCTCCTCAGAAATAAAAAAATAGACCAGACTCTAGCTTTCACTAGTCTTTACTCTTGATGCATCGTCCCTCAATTAATGCTGCTTAACTAAATTACTGTCACAATCAGTTTCTTGTACCACAGAGTTTTGATACTGATGACTTTTAGTACTTCTAATATTCTTTCTTTAGTTGTATGCTGATGAACTGCAAAACTCGCCCTGGTGGCTATGAACAATATCAAAGCACATGGCTGATAGAGGATGACAGTTTCTGCTGTTTTCTCACAACCTGAAGCTTCACCAAGAGCAAGAATATCAGGAAGCATAGCTCTAATTATCCAGTGAATCAGCCCCGACTGATCACTTTATACTGAACAGATGTTCAGTGTCAGTTCGGTTAAAGCTAACAATGCAGCAATCACATGTATATCAGCCCACTGTTTCAATAATGGATCAACTACTCCTAAGCTTCCAGAATGATTCAAGCTTGGCCATTGAAAGTCAGAAGGATCTCTGTTTTGTTCAACATACATAATGGTACTTATAATCAAAAACTGTACTGTTTGATCCAGATTTTATGAAGATTTGAATCTGTTGCCACGTTCTAATAAGCAAATTTGACAATTGGAATTTAGTTTTAACAAATCAGTGACGTTTGAGTTCTAACAGACACATTCACCATAATGTCAGACAATCAGTTTCCAGGAGAATGAATGGTACAGTGTCTTTTCACCTCTGAGAGCTGGGATCAAAACCATATCAGACCAATGAACCAAAAGCCTACTCCGTGTGAAGAAAATTTCCCAAAATTTTGCATAAAGCCTAAGGTTTTTATTTACATTTTTTTTTGCACTTTGTCTCACCCTCTCAATAATATTTTTTCTGTGAAATGTAGGCCTCAGCATCCTCACTGCCATCTTTAGTCAACAGGGCACATGACCATCTCCAAATGTGCAATCTGTTGGTCAACTTGTGAAGAGTTTTATTTGAACAAAGGACTCCATGATGTAGAATATCATAGAATATACAGCACAGAAACTGACAATTCAGCCCAACAGGTCCATGCCAGTGGTTAAGCTCCGCACAAGCCTCCTCCCATCCCTCTTCATCTAACGCTATCAGAATAACCTTTTATTCCTTTTTTCCTCATGCGTTTATCTTGCTGGCCCTTCAGTGCATCTATGCTTTTTGCCTCAACTACTCCTGTGGCAGCAATTTCCACATTCTAACCTCTCTCTGGGTAAAGAATTTTCTCCTGAATTCTCTATTGGATTTATTAGCAACTATCTTATACTTATGGCCCCTAGTTTTGGTGTCCCCCAAAAGTGGAAACATCTTCTCTACATCTACCCTATCAAACCCTTGCACTATCTTAGAGACCTCTGCAAGGCCACCTCTCGGCCTTCTCTTTTCTAGAGAAAGGATCCTCAGCCTGTTCAATCTTTCCTGATGTGTATAACATCTCAGTTCTGTTATCATGCTTGAAAATATTTGTTGCACCTTTGTCAGTGCCTCTATATCCATTTTATAATGTGGAGACCAGAACTGTGCACTGTATTCCAAGTGTGGTCAAATCAAAGCTCTATTCAAGTTTAAGATAACTTCTCTAGACATTTTCTCCTCCTTCTCTCCCATGAGAACTATCTGGGACAGGCCAAGACAAACCCTAGAAAGAAGTCGTCATATGCAAAGGTCATTCAAGACTGGGATCGAAACTTAGTGTATTTTTTGTCAAGCTATATTCATAGAATCATAGAAACTTACAGCACAGAAAGAGGCTATTCAGCCCATCATGCCTGTGCTGGCTCTTTGAAATAGTAGTCGTGCTTAGTTCTAGATCCCCGCTTATTGTCCGTAACCCTGTAAGTTCCTCATCCTGTCCAACTTCCTTTTAAAATTATTCATGGAATCAGCTTCCACCACCTTTTCACGTCGAGCAAATCCAGATCCCGACAACTCTGTGAAAAAAATTCCTCATCTCCCTCTAGATCTTTTACCAATGATTTTTAATCTATGACCTTTGGTTATTGACCCACTCACCAGAGGAAATAGATTTTCTATCTACTCCATCAAAACCTCTCATCATCTTGAAAACCGGCATTAGGTCACCTCCTAACCTTTTTTGTCCCAAGGAGAACAATCTTAACTTTTCCAATCTCTTCTCATAATTGAAGTCTGTCATCCCTGATAATGCCCCGATAAATCTCCTCTGTATCCTTTCTAAGGCCTTTGCATCTTTCCTAAAGTGTGGTGCCAGAATTGTCCACAATACTACAGCTGAGGCCTAGCCAGTGATTTATAAGTGATCTAATTGCTTTTATATTCTATTCCACTATTTATAAACGCAAGTAACCCATATGTTTTTTTATCAATTTGCCACGCCACCTTTAAGGATTTGTGTATCTGGACACCAAGGCCTCTCTGATCATCTACACTTTTCAAAATTGGGCCATTTATAGGATACTGTCTTTTCATATTTGTCCTCCCAAAGTGTATGCTTTTCACTTTTGGTCTGGAGACTGAGGAGGAACTAATCATTATTACAAAAATTTGTAAGAAAAGTTTTGTAATTTGTACCCAGTCTCCAATAATGTAAATGGATGAATGGGCAATGATCACATTATTAATATGCAATTTCAATATGCAAGTTTCACAAAATAGAAGATCATAATGATCTGTAAAGGCTTTGAAAATATTACTTGCATTATAACCCTCGAAAAACACAACACAAATAGGATCTGATGAGATACAGAACCCCGCTCCCTCCACACTACCCGAACATTGCACCTCAAACTCCAACCTCAGAAGGGGGCCTCCTAAACCACCACCATGACATTTCCTTGTCCCACATTGATCATCTTTCTAGCCTTTCCAATTAGTGCCACAACATGCTACAGACGCGATTCCACTGGGATTCGGATTCAATTGCCTCAGTTCCGTTGCATTTAAAATTTGCTGATGATATAAAGATAGGTGGGAAAGCAAGTTGCGAGGAAGACACACATAATTTGCAAAGGGATATAGATAGTTTAAGTGAGTAGGCAAAAATTTGGCAGATGGAGTACAATGTGGGAAAATGTGAGAGAAACTACAAAACGCTGTGGTACAGAGGGATCTGGGGATTCTTGTACATGAAACACAAAAAGCATGAAACACAAAAAGTTAGCATGCAGGTAAAGCAAGTAATTAGGAAGGCAAATGGAATGTTGGATTTTATTGCAAGGGGGATGGAGTGTATAAGTAGGGAAGTCTTGCTACAACTGTTCATGGCATTGGTGAGACCGCACCTGAACTACTGCGTACAGTTTTGGTCTCCTTATTTAAGGAAGGATATATATGCATTTGGGGCAGTTCAGCGAAGGTTCACTAAGTTGATTCCTGAGATGAAGGGGTTGAGTTATGAAGAAAAGTTGAGCAGGTTGGGCCTATACTCATTGGAGTTTAGAAAATGAGAGGTGATCTTATTGAAACATGTAAGATTCTGAGGGGGCTTGACAGGATAGATGCAGAGAGCATGTTTCCCTTTGTGGGGCAATCTAGAACTAGGGAAAATAGTTTCAGAATAAGGGATTGCCCATTTAAAACAGAGATGAGGAGGAAGTGCTTCTCTCAGAGGGTCATGAATCTTTGGAATTCTCTACCCCAGAGAGCTGTGGAGGCTGGGTGATTGAATATATTTAAGGTGGGGATATTCATATTTTTGAACTACAGGGGATTCAAGGGTTATGGGGAGCGGGCAGGAAAGTGGAGTTGAGGCCAAGATCAGATCAGCCATGATCTTATTGAATGGCGGAGCAGGCTTGAGGGGCTAAATGGCCTACTCCTGCTCCTATTTCTTATGATCATATGTTCTTAAACGCTGCTCCTTTGATATCATTTATGGTGGTTTTAACTATCAGGAAAGACTGGAGAAGCTAGGGTTCTTTTCTCTAGAAAAGAGAAGGCTGAAAGGTGACCTGACAGAGGTCTTTAAATTTATGAAGGGGTTCGATAGGGTAGACATGGAGAAGGTGTTTCCACTTGTGGGGATGCTCAAAACTTGGGGTCATAAACCCAAGATAGTCATGAATAAATCCAAAAAGAATTCTTTACTCAGAGTGGTGAGAATGTGAAACTTGCTATACCACATGGAATGGTTGAGATGAATAGCAGAGATGCAAGTACATGAGAGAGAAAAGAATAGAGAATATGTTGATAGGGTGAGATGAAGAAAGATGGGAGGAAGCTTGTGTGGAGCATAAACACCAGCGTAGATCTTTTGGGCTCAATAACCTGTTTCTGTGCCCTAAGTGCTATATAATTCTATGTAATTTCCCAGTGGCAGAAGACAGAGAGGTGGCTGCATGCTACATGTCACTTGTAATCTCTTGGAGCTGAGACAACACCTCTACCTCCTTGAGTTGGATCTTTACATGACCTAGCTACATGCTTTTCCGCATCTGCAGCTGTGAGGACTCCCTGCTCCTGCACAATTTCGACCGCATATATAATTAGTTGACACCTTGATCTGCCAACATCTGGAAACCAGAAGAGGGAGTACATTCTATAGTAAAGCCCAAGGACTGTGTCTGCGGGCACTGCACTTCAAATGTCACTGCCACCGCCATACGGACCACATTTCTGTACAGATCTAACATATGCACTCCTGCACAGTGGCCTTCAGCTGTTGCAGGTTGATGAGCACGGTGTCAATTGACTGTATCGTGCTTCTGTGCTCAGAAAGCATCAATCTTTGAAAAGCAGGTCCTGTTTCCTGCATTACAACAGTGGCTGCACTTCAAATGTATTTCATTGGTTGAAAGTGCTTTGGGGCATCCTGAGGTCATGAAAGGCAAATAAATGCAAGTTCTTTCTCTTTCTTTCTCTCTTTCTTACTCTCTCTCTTTCTCTCTCTCTTTCTTTCATCTATCTATTGGCTCCTCAGCTGATGTAGGAGAGAACCCGATCCTTCAACAGCAAGTGCATGCTTCTCCTCTGCTGCCACCACAGCCTCTGTTACAAACTTGTGCTTTATACACCCTCATCAGTATGACTAAAGGAGTTCCCCGCTCTCTGAATTTGTTCAAGACTTGAAGCTATGTCCTTTGGGAGGTACTGTGCATATTGACATAGGATGCCACACTTACGTGCAAATGGGGCCTTTGGCTTTGGGTGGCAAAGATAGCTAGCCTCCTGAAACTCACATTGCCCAACAGAACCTCAATGATGTCACCTGAGAACACTGGGCTCTCTGTGCTCCTCCTTCAACTGGTCCCATCTATTCATTGCACTTCCACAAAACCCCGTCCCTTTAAGCTGAAAGATCGCAGGACCTACAAAGTCATCAGCTTCCAACATGGCCATTATACACATTGGGACTTACTGGCTTAACAGAAAATGTTAAGTTAGTATTTAAGAGAAGTTTTCCAAATAATTAAAGTTTTGACATTGTAACTAGCGATAGATTGATTTCGCTGGTTGGTGAATCATTAACAAGAAATGTAGACTCAGAGTTATTACAGAAAGATGAATGGGGAAGCTGGAAGGATATATTTTACGCAGAGAGTCATTGGAACACAGAGACCCTGAAATTTCGTGGGGGGTCCCCCCTGTTCCCTGCTGTGACTCCAGCAGGAGATTGACAGAAACCCCAGGGGAACAGTGGGAATGGCTGAAAATGGTCATTTACGCCATTTCCCTGTGGGTCCCACAGATCCACTGCCAGTGTTATTACACAAGATTACATAGGATATATGACACAGAAACTGGCCATTTGGCCCAACCAGTCCATGCCGGCGTTTATGCTCCACTCAAGCCTCCTCCCGTCTTTCCTCATCTAACTGTATCAGCATAACATGCTAATATTTGCCACATGCAGCTTTTAAAAACATAACTTGTTTTATAGTACTTTATATGTAAGAGGTAGGCACTGGAAAGACTCAAGTTCTCAACCAAAGGTTGATTAAAGTGCAATTAGATGTGTTTAGTAATAAGTAACACCAGACTTGCTGCAAAATCTGTGTCATTCTGGTCAATGAATGCCCACATGATAGACCCCCTAACAGATTGTCAAGGCTCGAATGTTTTACCATAAGTGGCTTGAGGCATGAATTTCCATACCTCTCCTGATCCCCTGCCATAACTGGTGGAAGACTGGGGCAATCACAGAAAATCAGGGCCAGAGAATATAACATCATTTAAAAGGAAATTGAAAAGTATTTGAAAAAGAAAAATATAAATAAATACCCCAAAAGGGCAAGGAAATGGGATTAGAATAGAGACCTCCAATTAAAGAGCTGGTATTGACACATCCCCGGTAGGCTAAATGGCATTCTTCTGACTATAAATTTTATGGTTCTAATATTAATAAGATGAACCATGGACAGTTGAAAATGTCCTGCCGCCAATCAAATTGATGGGCATGAAGCATGATGGGCTCACTATTCCCCGGTCTTCCCCAATCAGGAAGATTTACCCTATTTAGTCACTGTGAAATTGTGGCCTTCATCATCATCAATTAGTAAACATTGAGTTAGATCGAGTCTGCAGCATAGAAACAGGCCATTCGGCCCATTCGGTCTATGTGGGCATTTATGTTCTGCTTGAGCCTCCACCCATCCCTCTTCATCTAACTCTATCAGCATAACCTTCTATTCCTCTCTCCCTCATGTGTTTATCTAGAATCCCCTTAAGTGAAATCTGTAAATGTGTGGAACAGTGGCAGATGAAATTTAACACAGATATGTACGTGTGAAATTCTATACATTGGGGAAAAGTGGAAGCCATACATACTATGTCATTGGCGTATAAATAGTAAAGGTGAGGCTGAATGAGAGCTAGGCATGTTAGTCAACTTAGTGCTTAACATGTCAAATCACTGTGAAATATCAATCAAAGGGAACAGAATAGTGAATTACATACATGCCAATCCAGAGAATGACCAATCACTGACTAACAGCTTCAAAAGAAGCTGACACAGGCTCTAAAAGCTGACAACTCATCATCAGCCCTGACATATGAAAACAAGTAGTTACACAAGATTTGTAACTTAAGCAGTAGGTTTACACAATATTCCTTCACTCGCATTGGAAGAAAAGCCTGAAGGGAAAATCCGAATGGCCACAACATTGATTTTACATTTCTAAAAGGGTCAAGGGTCAAGGGTCACAGCCCCTGAGACAGTTTTTAATTTTTGCATAAAAAAAACAATACATTCTGATTCATTTTAAGCACTTTGATATTTCTCAGCACCTGAATCTGGTGGTTAATGCCCTGCAACAGGTCCCTCTCTCCTCTTGGTGCCACTACCAGCTCTAATGGTAGGGACTATGGCCTTTGTCTACTGTAAGCAGGAACTCCCATTCACTAAGAGTTTCCACCTACATATACATAGGCAACAACTTCTGCTATTTGCACCAGGGGTATGCAGAGAGGCCCCCGATCTGTGAGAGAAGAGCTCCGCAGGTCGGGCTATAAAAGAGCTGGAGCGGCGGGCCTTGGGACAACATGGACCCCCCCAACCTGCCAGAGAACAGATCCGCAGGTCGGGCTATAAAAGAGCTGGAGGGGCATACTACTTCAATCTCCAGCGCAAGCTACTCCAAGGATTTTGAGATGGGCGACTGAGTGATGTTATCAAAACCCTGGCCGCCGTTTTGGAGCATAGGCAGGAATATCGGTAGGGCGCAGGTACAAAGGAGTGGGAAGGCTGGGGTGGATGAGCAGCAAGTGTTTGTGGCGAGATGCAGTGAATGTTTATAGCGGAGGAGCGGTGAGAGACCGTGGCGGAGGTGCGACAGATGTGGGGACGGTGCCCAGAAGAGCCGAGGGCCCAGGGGCAACATGGGCCAGCCCGCGCTGCAATATGTGTGCGCGCTGGGTCCGTGCAGCAGAGCAGGTCTCCAGTCGTCTTGGTTAATCCTTGCTACTGGACCAAGACCTAGCTCTGTCAAGCCCGTGTGGTGGCTGGTATGCAACGGTCACCACACGTTAAAAAAATCCACGCACAGGCATCTTCCACCCCCTCAATTGGAGTTCAGGACTGGAACATCGGGTCCTTCATCGAAACACCTGAGAACTCGTGGAAGCAAGTCATCCTCGTTCGAGGGACTGCCCATGATGATGATGTTGAGAGGAGAGAAGGACCTGTTCCAGTACATTAGTCATTAGGTTCAGGCAGGAGCAGAACCGATGGGAGCAGGGTCTGGTCTGTGCTATTTTTGTCAGAAGTGTTGATTGGGCTCCCAAAAGGTTGATGTCAGCATGAAATGCTGATGATTGGCATCTGTGTAGAAAATAACTGCTGAATTCAAGTTCTATTATCAAGACATTAGTGGCTGGAAATTAGTAAAAAACCGCTATCAATGGTTTGTCGCCAAAAAAACACTATAACTCTGCTATGATTTCGACGGCGGAAAATTCAGGAAAAAATGGGAACAAATCCGCCCGGCAGGAAAAATCGGCGTTGCAACTTTTGCTGGGAGGGGGGATAGCACAAAAGATATTTTTTCAAAAAACCAAAAATTTAAAAAATCGCTAAACATTCACAAGGCCCTTTTTCTAGTGAATCGCTGCAAAAGAATTTAAAAATAAACTTTAACTTATCTTTTTTGCAGGTTTTTATGTCTACCTCCGTTTCCAAGGGCTGCACCGATAGGATTTCCTCGCTGTTTTTTTGACCCTATCTACGGGTGACCGCTGTGGCCAAAATCGTGCGAAAGATCTTTTTCCAGTCTTGCACGTCGGCGGTCCGCTCCCCAGCGGTATTTAAAAACCGCCGGCGGAAGACTTCGAGGAATTTCCCGCCGCACCATTTTCCACCCAAAACGGCGAAATACCGCCGAAAAACGCGGCGGAAGGTTGAGGGATTTCCAGCCCTTTGACAGTTAACCCAACACACATTAGCACTCCTATGCCAAACAAATGACTTCTTTCCATCCAGGATCTTTGATTTTTTTCCCCTTGCCCTGTATTTTATCCAGAGAATTCAATCCTGCTACAACGAGCATGGGAGACACATGAAGCCGCAATCCACACATTCAGGCTCGGCTGTGCTGAGTAACTAGCCGGCTTTGTGGTCACGGGAACCCAAGAATTTCAATTGAGACAACTCCCCACTAATTTGCCCAGACCTTAAGATCTCGAATTCCCGCCCTGAACCTCGCAATCTCTCTACCTGTCTCTCCTTCTTTAAGACGCTCCTTAAAACCTACCTCTTTGACAAAGCTTTTGGTCACCTGTCCTAAATGTCAAATTTTGTTTGATAATGCTCCAAACAAAGAGGTTCACCAATGAAGCACCGTGGGACTTTTTATTAAGTTCAAGGTGCTATATCAATGCAAGCTGTTCTTGTTGTTTTCTCCTCAAAATAGTCCACATTCGCGAGAATCTCGTCCTTTTGTTTTTCAACCCTATGTGCCAACTTTCCATGTTATCTTTATCCATGTTCGTGTGCTTCACTCCAAACCCTGTTCTTGTGCCTTCTGAACCTTCTCTCTAGATCAGCCCAATTATTTCACCATATAGACCGAGAAATACACCAAACAAGAAAGTTTAACATTTTTTAAAGTGGAATCGTTCATATCTAAAAAGGCATTAGCTAGCCTTTTTGTTTGCTTACAAAAATATGTGATACGGAGGCAGAAATTGCATCCAAATATATCGTTGCTTCATTTTCTGGTGAGATCATTGTAGCTGAAAAAAATGCTGATTTAGCTTTCCTGCCTCACCAAACAGAAGCATTTTACAAACAAGACAATGACACTTTCAAATATATTTTATGAAGGAGGAGGTTTGATAGCTCATGTAGTTGTAATAGTCTCCAGAAGAGTTTGTCCAGTAGTTTATTCATTTTGTTTATTCATGGAAGTACCTGCATTTTAACTTAGTCTAAGTATCACTAATATTCACAGTAGTGACTTACTCATTCTTGCCATAGCTGAGCAGGTGTGAAATGATCTGTTATCATCTAAATGCAGCCTATTAAAATAAAAGAATGAAAGAAAAACTTGGATTATATAGCGCCTTTCATGACCACCGGATGTATCAAAGTGCTTTACAGCCAATGAATTATTTTTGGAGTGTAGTCACTGTTGTAATGTGGGAAACATGGCAGCCAACTTGCGCACAGCAAACTCCCACAGATAAACTGTTTTTGTTCTGTTGATTGAGGGATAAATATTGGGCAGGATACTGGGGAGAACTTCCCTGCTATTTGTCAAAATAGTGCCATGGGATCTTTTAAGTCCACTTGAGAGTGCAGACAGGGCCTCTGTTTAACACCTCATTCGAAAGACACACTTCTGACAGTGTAACACTCCCTCAGCGTGTCATTCTGGACTGGAACTTGAATACACAACCTTCTGACGCAGAGGCAAGTGTGCTACCCACTGAGCCACAGCTGATCTTGTGAAGGAGTCCAACTTGGTAATAGTTTTATCTGAGGAAACACAATGAAGTGGTAAATTTTTTTTCTGGGCTTTTGGTTCAATAACTCATCATGAAGCCAGCACAATGGCAGCATGGTAGCTCTTGAAATTATTTTAGATTCCAATCCTATGAATTTGAGGCCTTTCATTGGGCATATTTTATTGAAGCTTGTCTGGGCTGGCCAATGAAAGACTATGCATAAGCACAGCACTAGGGGGTGAGGGGGAGGGGTGAGAGGGTCTGGCAAAGCCACGCTCGTTAGCCAAACAACGTGGCATTTCTCACAGCCGTGGAGAAGCCACCAGTCTAGACAGCTCGACATTCTGCATTGAAAGACGTAATTGCATCAAGGCAGCGGTGAGAGATATAAAACTGTAAAGGGGGTATAATATAAAAGGGTTCAGAAGGAAGTGCTTCAACACCCTTTACAATGTATCAGGATGCCTGCTATATGTGAAATCAAGCATTCAGGAAGGATTAGAAGACGTCTGCCCTACAGGTAAGCCCATTGTCAACTGGCCTGCCCACTGCAACAGAACTATTCAAATCACTTGAATTTACAAATACAGTGGGAGAAGAAACAGCTCCACAACTGCCAAGGTATAAAACCATTGATGCTCAGGTCAAAATGTAACTGTTTTTGCTTTCCTATTCTGTGGAATATATTTAAAAAATCAACAGTGCAGTGTTTGGAAAGCCCTACTACTTTTCAAAGCATTCATCAGTATATGGTGTTTGGAACTGGATGAATGGCTACACTTGGCTTCTTTTAAGTCTATTAACAGTTTGTAACTTGTAGCCTTGGGTTCTGCTACATCATTACCTGTTCAAATGTTCACAAAGCCCTGTGCCTCCGATCTGGCTGATTTACTGCAGACCTTAAAACAGGCCGTCAAATCTAGCTCCCAGTGTCAGGGACGCTCTTAACATACAAAGTGACAGCATAATTGTACCCCCGGGGCTACAGACTTTTCCACAAAACTAAATGCAGATGGATCAAAGCCATTACTTTATCGGCTAGATGGATGCCCAGCGAGCTACACAATTTTATCAAAAATTTCAAATGTCCTTTTTATTAGCCGCGCAGCTGCAATATTTGGCTTTATGGTGTTCAGCCTGGATTGAGACACTGCTTAAAGTCGTATTAGCAACATTTAAATATTTCTTAGGAGTTATTAATTATTAAATACTCTTTTCACATTTGGTTTTGTCATGGCAAAGCTTGTCATGCATTGGGAACTTATTTAAGTTTCTGCGATGTGATGTGTTTTTTTCTTCTTCCTTCTAAGCTCTACAATTGCTCTTTTAGATGTTCTTCCTCTTCCCCACTGTGTCGAAATCCAGACTCAATGCACAGCTTCTTGCTTTAACTCCGTCATTCTTTTAGTCTCCCTCCTACCATCTTCCGACTTTTAAAGCCCAACTTCATGTTATATAATCACTACTTCCTCTTCAGCATCATCTTTTTTCAACTTTGATGGAGTGCTGCACTGGGGCCTTGGCCCTTCACCGTGGCTTTTCAATGCTTTTATTTTTATTTTGCTGCACTTTGATTAAAAAGGGCTTTCCACTGCAGCTTTGACGTTCTCCACTTTTGCCGAGCCTGCTCTGCTTGGGCCCATGGGAATCCCATTTTATTTGTACCACTAGGAGGAAGAGAAGGAGAAATGGGGAGATGCCAGCGAAGCCAGATTACACTAGAGGAAGAGGACTCCAACTTGCAGCTACCTTATTTTCCAATCCTCGCCCCCTCCCAATCTCTGTAATGTCCTCCAGCCCCACAACCCCCCGAGATGTCTGCGCACCTCTAATCCTGCCCTCTTGAGCACCCCTGATTATAGTCATTCAACCATTGATGGCCGTGCCTTCTGTTGCCTGGGCCCTAAGCTCTGCAACTCACTGCCTAAACCGTGCCACCTCTCTAACTCTCTTTCCTCCTTAAAGACGCTCCTTAAAACATACCTCTTTGACCAAGCTTTTGGTCACCTGCGCTAATTTCTACTTATGCGGCTCGGTGGCAAATTTTTTATCTCATACTACTCCTGTGAAGCGCATTGGGACGTTTCACTATGTTAAAGGCGCTATATAAATACAAGTTGTTGTTATTATTGTTGTTGTACTATGCCAAGCACAATTATCTGGACTTAACTGAGGAACAATACATACAAAGGCAAAGATACACCAGGGAGGCGGTGATTGAGTTGTGCCACACGCTTCAGGAAAATCTCCAGCCAGACTTCCTCACAAGCAGGGTCCTGAGAGTCACTGTGAAGGTCATTTCAATCCTCAACCATTTTTTGCCTCTTCTTTTTTTTCCCAAAGTCAGTGGGGACATCCACAACATCCTGCAGTCTGTAGACCAGGGGTGTATAAAGCAGGTGATGTATTATTTGAAACAGCAAGCAACAGCATCACTTTCCCAATGGGCAGGATGCAACAGTAGGAGAAAGACAATAAGATTTTCCCAAATTGCCCAAAGTTAGCGGTGTCATTGATGACACACATGTAGCCCGATGCGCTCCTCGGGCGCACAATAATAGCCTATACGTGAACTACAAGGGCTATCACTCAATCAATATCTAACTTGTCTGTGACCATCTACACAGGATAAGCATGTGAATGCTCGCTTCCCCAGCAGAGTCATGCTGACTTTAATTCCCTAGTAGCGGTCATGGTGACTTTATCTTATGGCAATCTTCTATGTCACCATTATGTGTCCCCAACAAAAAATTGCGAGGTTGTATCTCAGTAGGCCAGGGATAGGTGCTGCAGTCCTGGCCTATGGCCTTTCTGCAGCAATTATGGACAGAGGGCAGCACAGGTATAAGGAACATCGTGCATTCATGAGAGCCACCAATAAGTGCACGATAGGCATGATGAAGTAACAATTCTGCTGTCTTGAAAGGCTGAGAGACGACTTCAGTGCAGGCTGCCAACATTGCATCATCCATAATTTTGCCAAACAAGGACATTAAATGTGGTGCACATGGATAAGGTGGGCCCACAATATCCTCATGGTCACGCACAGAAAACTGAGGATGCTGCTGGCTACCTACCTTTCCCAGCCACAAGAGACTTTCGCTAGGCTATTTCTCACAATCACCTCTTGACTCCGTGAATGAATCTATATCTTCACCAGGCCCTACAAAATGGATTTGTACCAACACCTGCAGAACTTTGATCTTATGATGATGCAATATCCCAAACTATTAAAGAACATAGAAATATAAAAACATAGAAAATAGGTGCAGGAGTAGGCCATTCGGCCTGCATCACCATTCAATAAGATCATGGCTGATCCTGCAACTTCAGTACCCCATTCCTGCTTTCTCTCCATACCCTTTGATCGCTTTAGCCATCAGGGTCACATCTAACTCCCTTTTGAATATATCTAATGAACTGGCCTCAACAACTTTCTGTGGTAGAGAATTCCACAGGTTCACAATTCTCCGAGTGAAGAAGTTTTTCCTCATCTCGGTCCTAAATGGCTTACCCCTTATCCTTAGGTGTGACCCCTGGTTCTGGACTTCCCCAACATCAGGAACATTCTTTCTGCATCTAACCTGTCCAATCCCGTCAGAATTTTATATGTTTCTATGAGATCCCCTCTCATTCTTCTAAATTCCAATGAATATAAGCCTAGTCGATCCAGTCTTTCTTCATATGTCAGTCCTGCCATCCTGGGAATCAGTCTGGTGAACCTTCGCTGCACTCCCTCAATAGCAAGAACGTCCTTCCTCAGATTAGGAGACCAAAACTGTACACAATATTCCAGGTGAGGCCTCACCAAGGTCCTGTACAACTGCAGTAAGACCTCCCTGCTCCTAGAACATTCTCTGGATACAGTGCAACTGCAGTGGCACTGAATGTTATTCATTGGAATGTGATCTGCATGTTTAGAATTTGCCACCATTAGTGAAGGAGTTGTCAGGGAGTGCAGTAATTGATGATTTTAGTAAAGCAATGTATTGTGAAATGGAGCTGCTGGGAAGTGGTGTAATGAGCAACAAGTATAGTAAGGCTGTGCAAGTGGGCGAGGGCATTTCATTCACAAGAACACAAGAAATAGGAACAGGAGTAGGCCATTTGACCTAGGGTTTGAGGACAAAGGGTTTTATTAGGGCAGGGAAAATGGAGTATGAGAAGAAGCTTGCAGGGAACATTAAGACGGATTGCAAAAGTTTCTATAGATATGTAAAGAGAAAAAGGTTAGTAAAGACAAACGTAGGTCCCCTGCAGTCAGAATCAGGGGAAGTCATAACGGGGAACAAAGAAATGGCGGACCAATTGAACAAGTACTTTGGTTCGGTATTCACGAAGGAGGACACGAACAACCTTCCGGTTATAAAAGGGGTCGGGGGGTCTAGTAAGGAGGAGGAACTGAGGGAAATCCTTATTAGCCGGGAAATTGTGTTGGGGAAATTGATGGGATTGAAGGCCGATAAATCCCCAGGGCCTGATGGACTGCATCCCAGAGTACTTAAGGAGGTGGCCTTGGAAATAGTGGATGCGTTGACAGTCATTTTCCAACATTCCATTGACTCTGGATCAGTTCCTATGGAGTGGAGGGTAGCCAATGTAACCCCACTTTTTAAAAAAGGAGGGAGAGAGAAAACAGGGAATTATAGACCGGTCAGCCTGACATCGGTAGTGGGTAAAATGATGGAATCAATTATTAAGGATGTCATAGCAGTGCATTTGGAAAGAGGTGACATGATAGGTCCAAGTCAGCATGGATTTGTGAAAGGGAAATCATGCTTGACAAATCTTCTGGAATTTTTTGAGGATGTTTCCAGTAGAGTGGATAAGGGAGAACCAGTTGATGTGGTATATTTGGACTTTCAGAAGGCGTTCGACAAGGTCCCACACAAGAGATTGATGTGCAAAGTTAGAGCACATGGGATTGGGGGTAGTGTACTGACATGGATTGAGAACTGGTTGTCAGACAGGAAGCAAAGAGTAGGAGTAAATGGGTACTTTTCAGAATGGCAGGCAGTGACTAGTGGGGTACCGCAAGGTTCTGTGCTGGGGCCCCAGCTGTTTACACTGTACATTAATGATTTAGATGAGGGGATTAAATGTAGTATCTCCAAATTTGCGGATGACACTAAGTTGGGTGGCAGTGTGAGCTGCGAGGAGGATGCTGTGAGGCTGCAGAGCGACTTGGATAGATTAGGTGAGTGGGCAAATGCATGGCAGATGAAGTACAATATGGATAAATGTGAGGTTATCCACTTTGGTGATAAAAACAGAGAGACAGACTATTATCTGAATGGTGACAGATTAGGAAAAGGGGAGGTGCAAAGAGACCTGGGTGTCATGGTACATCAGTCATTGAAGGTTGGCATGCAGGTGCAGCAGGCGGTTAAGAAAGCAAATGGCATGTTGGCCTTCATAGCAAGGGGATTTGAGTACAGGGGCAGGGAGGTATTGCTACAGTTGTACAGGGCATTGGTGAGGCCACACCTGGAATATTGTGTACAGTTTTGGTCTCCTAACCTGAGGAAGGACATTCTTGCTATTGAGGGAGTGCAGCGAAGGTTCACCAGACTGATTCCCGGGATGGCGGGACTGACCTATCAAGAAAGACTGGATCAACTGGGCTTGTATTCACTGGAGTTCAGAAGAATGAGAGGGGACCTCATAGAAACATTTAAAATTCTGACGGGGTTAGACAGGTTAGATGCAGGAAGAATGTTCCCAATGTTGGGGAAGTCCAGAACCAGAGGTCACAGTCTAAGGATAAGGGGTAAGCCATTTAGGACCGAGATGCGAAGGAACTTCTTCACCCAGAGAGTGGTGAACCTGTGGAATTCTCTACCACAGAAAGTTGTTGAGGCCAATTCACTAAATATATTCAAAAAGGAGTTAGATGAGGTCCTTACTACTAGGGGGATCAAGGGGTATGGCGAGAAAGCAGGAATGGGGTACTGAAGTTGAATGTTCAGCCATGAACTCATTGAATGGCGGTGCAGGCTAGAAGGGCCGAATGGCCTACTCCTGCACCTATTTTCTATGTTTCTATGTTTCTATGTTTCTATGACCCATCAAGCCTGCTCTGCCATTCAATAAGATCATAGCTGATCTGATCATGGGCTCAGCTCCACTTCCCTGCCCACTCCCCATAATCCTTTATTCCCTTATCGCTCAAAAATCTGTCTATCTCCGCCTTAAATATATTCAATGACCCAGCCTCCACAGCTCTCTGGGGCAGTGAATTCCACAGTTTTACAACCCTCTGAGAGAAGAAATTCTCAGTTTTAAATGGGCGCCCCCTTATTCTGAGACTATGCCCCCTAGTTTTAGTTTCCCCTATGAGTGGAAATATATTCTCTGCATCCATCTTGTCCAGCCCTCTCATTATCTTATATGTTTTGATAAGATCACCTCTCATTCTTCTGAACTCCAATGAGTATTGACCCAACCTACACAACCTATCTTCATTAGTCTACCCCCTCATCTCCAGAATCAACCTAGTGAACCTTCGCTGAACAGCCTCCAAAGCAAGTATATCCTTCCTTAAATACAGAAACCAAAACTGCACGTTATATTCCAGGTGTGACATCACCAATACCCTGTACAGTTGCAGTGGGACTTCTCTGCTTTTATACTCTCCCACCTTGCAATAAAGACCAACATTCCATTTGCCTATCTGATTACTTGCTGTACCTGCATACTAACTTTTTGTGTTTCATGCACAAGGACCCCCAGGTCACTCTGTACTGCAGCACTTTGCAATTTTTCTCCATTTAAATTATAATCTGCTTTTCTATTTTCTCTGCCAAAGTGGATAACCTCACATTTTTCTACATTATACTCCATCTGCCAAATTTTTGCCCACTCACGTAACCTGTATTTGCAGATTTTTTGTGTCCTCACAATTTGCTTTCCCACCCATCTTTGTGTCATCAGAAAACTTGTTTACATTACACTCGGTCCCTTCATCCAAGTCATTAATATAGATCGTAAATAGTTGAGGCCCCAGCACCGATCCCTGCTGCACCCCAATAGTTACCATTTGCCAACCAGAAAATGACTCATTTATCTCAACTCACTGTTTTCTGTTCGTTAGCCAATCCTCAATCCATGTTAATATATTACCCCCAACTCCGTGAACTTTTATCTTATGCAGTAACCTTTTATGTGGCACCTTATCGAATGCCTTCTGGATAAGATGCCACCCTGCTCGTTACATCCTCGAAGAACTCCAGCAAATTTGTCAAACATGATTTCCCTTTCATAAAACCATGCTGATTCTGCTTGATTTTGAATTATGCTTTTCCAAATGTCCTGCTACTGCTTCCTTAATAATGGACTCCAGCATTTTCCCAACGACAGATTTTAGGCCAGCCGGTCTATAGTTTCCTGCTTTCTGTCTGCCTCCATTTTTAAACAGGGGTCTTACATTTGCCGTCTCCCAATCCGCTGGGACCTCCCTGGAATCCAGGGAATTTTGGTAGATTACAACCAACGCATCCACTATCTCTGCAGCCACTTCTTTAAGGACGCTAGGATGCAAGCCATCAGGTCCAGGGAACTTGTTCGCTTTTAATCGCATTATTTTACCAAGTACTACTTCTTTAGTGATAGTGATTGCATTAAGTTCCTCGCTCCCTTTAGCCCCTTGATTACTCCCTATTGGGATATTTTTAGTGTCTTCTACTGTGAAGATACAACATTTTTATTCAAAATTTCTGCCATTTCCCTGTTCCCCATTATTAATTCCCCAGTCTCATCCTCTAAGGGATCAACATTTACTTTAGCCATTCTTTTCCTTTTTATGTACCTGTAGAAACTCTTACTATGTTTTTATATTTCGTGCTAGTTTACATTCATAATCTATCTTCCCTCTCTTTATTATATTTTTAGTCATTCTTTGCTGGCTTTTAAAAGTTTCCCAATCCTTTGGCCTCCCACTAGTCTTGGCCACATTGTATGCCCCTGTTTTCAATTTGATATCATCCCTTATTTCCTTAGTTAGCCACGGATAGTTATCCCTTCTCTTACAGCCTTTCCTTCTCATTGGGATATATTTTTGTTGAGAGTTATGAAATATCTCCTTAAATTCCATTTCATTCCATTCATACTTCGTACATTAGATATCAAGGAGGTTGCAGTGAAGTTTCTTATCTTGGCACAGCTGATGAGATCATTAAACCTCTTCTGGCACTGCAGCCATGGCTGCTGCTCTGTACCACTCGCACATATGTGATCTGTCATGTCTTGCCAAATACCCTGACCCACCTGACGTCTATTAGTGGGGAAGAGGACCTGCTTCCTCTGCTGCAATTGCTGCAACAAAATTTCCACCATCTCATCAGAGAACTAGCGAGGGGAAAGGGGGTCTGCTTTCAGGACTGCTGCCCAACATGGTTCTGTCTTGGAAACTCCAAAAGGTCCTTCCCAGCCATAACTGCAGGGGTGCCTTTTTAAGCGGCATGCATACATTTTGTTGGCCCCCTAATGGGCATCCAACCAATATTAGGCACTAATCAGGCCCCACTTATCTATTCTATGCCATTGTGTTGAACACAGAATACAAATGGGTTCAGCCCAACTCATGTCAGGCGTATGAAAATATCACAGGGTGCCGATTCACGCTGCTGCACTGTACCAAAACCTAAACCAATTCCACACAGCAGAAGCTGGTCATCATTTCCCAATGGGTAGGGAGAGGAAATCAGCGGAAGAATTATCGTGGCAAACGGCAACAACCAGGACTTCTTAGTGTCAAATTACCTGGGAACTGATCACCTACAGACTTTGGGGGAGAAATTGGCCTGATTTGCGCCTCCCGTTAGCACCTTCAGGGATTGGTAACGGGCGCTAAGGGTTTACCAGGCGCAGCGAATTAAGTGACACCTGCGAATTTCCCTGGTGGATTTGCACTGCCGTTAACACTTACACGCCTCGATCTCTTGCACCGGGGAAAGTGATGTCCTTCGGTGCACAGCGCCCCATTAGCACCCTGGATGCAATATTCGCTCCTGTCCCCTGCAGCATTGCCAGGCGTCAACAACAGCAGCTGCAGGAGGCGTTGTCACCTTGGCTGGCCGCTTGCGAAGAGTTAATTAAAGGCAGCAGTGGTCAGATAGGGCCAAATTTAATGATGTCCCAAGTGCGGTGTATTTTGCTTTTTTTGGAGCCCTCGATTGCTCAGCCCTACACCCTCTTCGCGTACCTGGGGCTGCTTCGGATGTAGTGCAGGTGCCGTCACCCAACAGAGGCTGCGGGAAAACTCATTCACCCCGGCATTGGCCCTTCCCTTTAAGTGAGGGAAGGAGTCTGTACAAACGGCAATTTTACGTGTAGCGCCCTGCCAATACCGCCCCTCTCATTCCCCCTTAGCGCACTCAGGGACATGATAGCGCTTGATTTAGCACTCCACTCCCTCTTGGAGCGCTAAAGCAGAAGTTTTCATCAGCTGGAAATGTTTTTCGGCCGGGCAATACTTTTGCGCTCCTGCAAAAGTTTTCACCCCAGTCGGGGCTCTACGGAATTTCTAGCCCTTTATTTCCTTTCGGCACTATTTTCAGTGCACCAGGTAACAAATTTGTATAAATTCTTGTCTGTGCTATTTTAACATTTGCTTACTTGTTTAAAGTAAACAGAAATAAAATGCGGTGCTCAAATTCTCAGCAAGAAAATGATAGGAGACAATCATTTATAAAATATGGAAAATAAAAACATTTTAAAAACAACTATTGTGAGAGATGTCTTACCTAGATGCCGAGAGGCTGTTTCCCCGAGCTGGAGAGTCTAGAACTAGGGGGTCATAGCTCAGGATAAGGGGTCGGCCATTGAGGAGATGTTTCTTCACTCAGAGGGTTGTGAATGTTTGGAATTCCCGAGAGGGCTGCGAATGTTTAGTCGCTAAGTACATTCAGGACTGAGCTCAATAGATTTTTGGGCACTATGAAGGGATACGGGGATAGGGCAGGAAAATGGTGTTGATATAGAAGTTCAGTCAGACTCTTATTGAATGGCGGAGCAGGCCCAAGAGGTCGAATGGACTATTCCTGCTCCTATTTCTTATGTTCTTATGCTACTTGTAGACTGTGAATCCTGTATATAAATTGTCGTAGTATGAGAGGATCATATAATTATGGCAGACTTGCAAATTTATCTGAGTTTTTGCCACACACCAGTTTTAACGTGTAAACTTTTGAAGGTTTATACAGATCACTGCATTACAACTCTTCAAAAACGGGTCTTGCAGAAACTGTACCAGACCGAGACACATGGCTGCGTCTTTGATTCATACAAAGAAACCAGTTAGGATTTTGCACCCAGGCTCAGCAAGAAGTATCTGGCAAATTCTGGTTTGAATGCCAATTATTCTTGCCGACAATGTCCAATAGATAATCTCGCAAAGAAAAGGACAGAATAGCTTTAATCAACCTACTCTAATGGCCGCCGTCTTGTTTACTTATCTATCTATAACTGGGCTTGATTTTCATCACCTTTACATCTGGAGACGTCCCATTCTCAGAATGCAAAGTTCAGGTAAAGGGGAACATGTGGCCATGAGTACTCAAATGGAGGGTCGCCCCAAAAAGCTGATGTGGGCCAGTTCTGGGAACCTACCTCAGACTGGATGTCTGAGGGGCCTGAGCAGCAAGCCGAAGACCTTACCCTGTAGATCTGCGGGTCTTAGCGCCCACTGTCCGCTGCATTCCATACATATTAAGGCACAACACATTTCTGGTGTGCTGCTCCTGCCCAGCGCCAGGACCAGAGCCAGGGAAGGGCAAGAGAATTGGCCCCATAAGGTCTTAACTGAATATTTTTCTCATTGTGCATCACAAGCAAAAATGCAACCTGTTTGATTGGATGAATACCTTGGAGACATTGGCTGGAACTTTCTTAGGCTGAGCACCACTGGCCATGCCTCATAAGCAGAGGGTAATTTATCGAATAATTGCCATTGCTTTGCCTGTACGTGATATTAAAGGGAGGAAGTTCACCGGCAGTACAACCAAGATTGTCTCAGAACTGACCCACTGGCCCACAGTGTCAGACCTCGAAAATTCTGGCTGTTAATTTTAAATCCACATTCAAGTTTATTCTCTGAATCTAATACAACCTGAATTAGGCTACTGTGCTGTGCTTCACATTTAAAATTCAAACTAAAGGACTAAATCGCTGGTTACCTTGAGGGCTATAAACTGATTACACACATTAAAAAAATACTTCTTTACTAATGAACTGAGAAAGTGCAATGTCACCTGCCATAACATTTTGTACATTTAAATTTTAGCGCAATGGAATTGAAATATACATTTGGCAGAATGGCACATCTGCATAAAAAGTGAATGGGTTGTGATTGCTTCATAATTAGTTCACAAAAGAATTAAGGTCATTCCAACTGCTGTATTAATTATCACAATAATTGGTTTTATTATTAAAGAATTTCAGTCTAAGTATCATTTGATAGCGTTCTTAAGTGTTAACGATTAATTAAGTGTAATGTCCAGAGGTATAGAATATATGAGGTGCACGAGCACATTAACAAACAGGCAACATAAAAGAGCAAAGCAGGAAAAAGTTTTTGACATAAAGGTACAGAGTGGGCACAAAGGAATGGTAAAATTGGGCAAGCGGGTACATGTTGCGCCCAATTCCTTCTGCCTACAATTTTACGGCCAACTGCATTTAATGCACTGGAGCACTTGCACACATTTTATGCCCGAGCCTCACTAAGGTCCCAGAATACACACAGAAATACTGAAATGAGTGCCTGGTGCAAGTTCCTGGCTTCTGCGCCAGAATTACAATCTTAGCTTCAAAGCCATTTCGAATAGGCACAAGGGAAGCTCTGTGTGCGATGGAGCCCTTAAAGGGGAACAAGATTTGTATGTGTTGTGTTCATACTCTATTTATTTGTTACAGCTCACTGGACGGGCATTAGGACCCTGCGGGAGCTATTCACAGTTGCTGTACTCATGCTGGTTCATGCCGATTTGGAGACTCCATTTTGGGTTGTTGTATGTATAAAGCACATGGTTTAAGTTACTTTACTCCTGGCTCAGTTTGTCAGTCATGTATGCGTACACAACATAATTTGGCGACGAGGACGACTCAAACTAACCTTCCTACCCCGCCCCCACCTTTCCTCTCCACACCCGGGGACCCTCCAATTCCATGGCCAAGATGGCTAAAAAGTTTTTCTACCTACATCACGGCGAGTGGGTTAGACGGTGACAACATAACACCAGCTCGCCGCCGTGCAATACTTATCCACTGCCTCGGCACTGAAGGCCAATGCATCTTTGGCCAAACCGAAGACACGGAGTCCCATGACAAAATGGTAAGCACCCTAGAGAACTATTTTGGGCCAAAGAAAAGTATCGTGATGGAGAGATACAAATTTCATAAAAGGGAGCAAGGGAACAGTGAACCAATCAAACAGCATATCATTACATTAACTGAACTGGCCGCTACGTGTAACTTTGGAGCACTCACAGAAGAAATGATCAGGGATCAAATTATTGAGAAAACAATGATCCCCCACATTCGGGAACACTTGCTAATGGAGGATGACAAATTGACGTTAGATAAAGCAATTAATTTGGCCGTCCAAATCGAATCAGTGCTTTCCGGTTCAAAAGCGATCAGATCCCCTGCTCCCCCTGTGCAGCACACTGCAGCTACAGCCCATGTGCAAGGTGTTCGTCCAAAGCGGAAATCACAGCAAAGACCCAGGGCTAATAATAAGCCACCCACTATGGATCGTGGGCCTAACTTCCAACTTTAACTGTGGGGACAAATCACAGCAAAGAGTCCTAACTCCCCGAGGGAAGAAATGCTCTGCATGTGGTAAAATGAACCATTTTGCTAGTGTCTGTCGCTCATTGCAGCATATTCGACATGCAGACAACCCCGATAGTGATGAACCCAGTAGGGACGGAAATCTATCAACCAGACCTGGTTGTGCCGACATGTGACTCCAGACCCACAGCAATGTGGTTGACTCTTGAACTGCTTCTGAAGTGGCCCACCGATCCACACAGTTGTACAAGGCTCGGTCCCGGCCTGTAAGACCATCAGCATTAGAGGGAGAAACATGCGGTGGCATACCACTGCAGGGAGCAGCGCATGCTGCTGCAGGAGGGTGATGGCTGACTGCAGTGCGGGCAGGTACAGCAGGAGCAGTGAGGTCGGGGCAAAGGAGCGGCAAGAGTTCATAGAGGGATGTGATCGGGGCCCAGGAGAGGCGTGAGTTCGGGGCCCAGAAGAGGCGAGGGCCCTGGGGCAGCACGGGCCAGCCCACACTGTGATATGTGTGCGCACTAGGTCCGTGCAGCAGAGCTGGTCTCCAGTCGTCCTGGTTAATCCTTGCCACTGGACCAAGACCTAGCTCTGTCAAGCCCGTGTGATGGCTGGTGTGCAACGGCCACCACATGTTAAAAGAAATTCACGCACAGGCATCTTCCACCCTTCAGGATGTAGTTCGGGACCTGGAATATTAGGTCCTTAATTGAAATACCTGTGAATTCACCCCTTTTCAGCGTGGAAGCAAGTCATCCTCGTTTCGAGGGACCGCCTATGATGATGATGATGGTGTACACCGTTAATGACATTTCGCACATCGGTTCAGGCAAATTCAAGGACGGTGAAATAAACATTGCCCTGCTGTCTCCTCATTGACCTTGGTGCCAAAGTCTCCATACTGAGCGAGGTCGTGTACAAAACCCACTTCACGCATTGTCAACTGCAGCCCGCAACTTCCACTCTACATGTGTACTCCGACTCTAAAATTTAAGTACTTGGGGTCATATCTGTCCCGATATACTACAAGGATATAACATTGGAGAACTTTTCCTTTCATGTCGTGAAGGGACGAAGCCTCATGGATGTTGACCTTTTTGACAAGCTTGGGTTCAAAGTTTACGACCCAGCCGGCACACCTGTGTACATGGTGGACTTTGACAAGCAGTATCCCTCAATCTTCACAGGGTTTGGAGCACAATAAAATTCTGCCATCGTCCCCGTGTGACCCTTCCGTCAAACTGTTTACGCAGCGACTTCGCCGTCTCCCATTCGCGGTTCATGACCAAGTATCTGTAGAATTAACGTGACTCGAATCTCAGGGAATCATTAAGAGCATCAACTCCTCACCCTGGATCATGAACTTAGTCATTGCTTGGCATAAAAATGGGGAGATCTGCCTATGCAAAGATCCCTGAAAGAGGTCAACAAGGCCATCATCCCCGACAAGTACCCTCTTCTTACCATCGATGAACTGTTTTCAGAATTCCACGGCTCAGTAGTTTTTACGAAACTTGACATGCGCCACAGTTACCTACAAATACCCCTAGCGGAGGACAGCAAACCGCTCAGGGCATTCACATCGCATGATGGTCTGTATCAGTATTAACGCATCCCTACAGACTTTCTTCTGCACCAAGTGCATTTCAGAAGATTGTCACTACTATGCTAGCAGGCATAGAGGGAATCCTCAATCTGTTTGACGATATCATCGTCCATGGACGGACAATGGAAGAACATGACCAGCGACTTCACACAGTTATAGGTACACTTGCTACACATAACATTACACTTAATGTCGATAAGTGTACATTCGCTGCTGGAGAAATAAACTTTCTGGGCTACAGAGTCACAGCACAAGGTGTCAAGCCGACACTTGACGACATTGACATGATCCAGCGAATGCAGGAGGCTACCAACATCAAACAACTTTCATCATTCCTCGGCACTTGTAACTTCTATCTGAAGTTTGTCCCGCTTTATGCTCACATTGCCGAACCACTTCACAAGTTGCTGCACAAGGACGTCCCTTGGGAATGGACAGATTCCCAGGCTCAGGCATTCACCACGCTTAAGGAGAAAATCACATCCCCTCCTATCCTCGTGCACTTTGATCCGAATGCCACTACGTACATCACCACGGATGCATCAGGCACCGCCTTGGGTGCTGGGCTCTCGCAATGGATTGACGGCCTGGAATGCCCAGTAGCCTTCGCCTCGCGCACGCCCTTGTTTGCACAATGTAACTACTCTACAGGGGAACGTGAAGCACTCGCTTGCATCTACACATCTGAACGCTGGCACATCTACCTCCATAGCAGAAAATTTACCCTCCATACGGATCACCAAGCGCTAACTACGCTACTCGCTACAGTTGGATCTGGGCACGGACCACTACGAATCAGCCGATGGTCAGATCGCCTTCAACAGTATAACTTTGATGTAGAATATATCGCTGGCAATCGCAACCACGTAGCTGACATGCTCAGCCGCTCGACACTTGCTTTGGACTCTGGTGCTGACTTGTTCACAGATGACGGCGCATATGTCACATCGATCATCACTCAGTCCATCAGAAACCTTGTCTCCTGCGACGAACTCAAACCGAATCACAGCGTGATGCTACGCTCCAGCACATGTGCCACTTCCTCCAGACTGAGTGGCCTAAGCAAATTCCGGAAGAGCTGAAAACATTCAATAGTCTTCGCGATGAATTTTCCATTTTGAACGATGGCTGCCTAGCTCGTGGTGATAGAGCAGTAATTCCCAAGTCGCTTCAACAGCGCGTTCTCTCATTGGCACACGATGGCCACCCTGGCATTGTTCGCATGAAGCAGAGATGTCGCGATTCAGTTTGATGGCCTGGGATTGACATTCGCATCGAGGAGTTTGTCTCACACTGCAAAGCATGCAGTCTGAGCGAAAAGGCCACAAACATCCAACCAGCGCCAATGAAGCCCATTCCATGACCACAAAGACCATGGCAACAACTTCAGTTGGATATCTTTGGTCCAGTTGAAGCAGCTCCACAGCACCAGTGTTTCCTTGTTGTAGTACATGACCTGAATTCCAAATGGCCCGAAATCGCTACAAGTTCAGTGACCTCATCAACGATTGTCACTATTCTGCAGCGTATGTTCACGAAGTGGGGCCTCCCAGAGGTCATAATCACTGACAATGGACCAGAGTTTGTATCCGACCAGTCCGTGGATTTCCTCACTCGCCATGCTATCAAGCATCGCCTTACTGCTCAGTACAATCCTCAAAACAATGGGGGTGTTGAGCAATTTAACTGTATCATCAAAGAGGGTTTGAAAGCCAACCTCGCAGCAGGCCAAACATTCGACAAATCGGTTCAAACCATTCTCCGCACATACCGTTCGACAAAGCACTCGCTAACGGGGAAGGCACCCACTGAGCTCATGAATGGGTGGAATCTTCGCTGTCTACTGGACATCCTCAAACCCCCAGCCAAACCCAGCGCGAAGATAACCACACTCGCATCCCAGATTTCAGAACGCCAACGAAAAGCGAAGTCATACACTGACACAAAACGACGCGCTCAAAAGCCCCAACTGAAGAACGGAGATTGGGTCAGAGTTAAGCGCCCAAACCGATGTCATAAGCTCGCATCTTCACTTTCGCCTCCAAAATGATCGGGCGAAAGTTCAGCCCTCACACCTACGGGTTCAATGATGGAACTCGATGGAACGCTCGTAGACTGATCCCAACACCCAGGCCAAGAGACCAGCAGGATGGAACAGAGGCACCGTTCTGTTTCCCAACCAAAAACCTCAATCAAACACCGCAAGCTCCATGCTGGTCTCAGCGTATCAGAACACGGCCTGCCTATCTCAAGGACTTTGTCTGTACATAGGGGGGAAAAATGTTGTGTTCATACTCTATTTATTTGTTATAACTCACCGGACGGGCATTAGGACCTTGCGGGAGCTATTCACAGTTGCTATACTCATGTTGGTTCATGCCGGTTTGAAGACTCCATTTTGGCTTGTTGTATAAAGCACACTGTTTAAGTTACTTTACTCCTGGCTCAGTTTGTCAGCTATTTACACGTACACAACATTGTGCTTTTTGTTGCATTGTTTACAACACTGTTTGAGTCATATGTTGTTGTTATTCCATATATTTTCTGGAATTTGTGTTAATAATTTCCTCAGAGCTGCAGCCGCTCTGTTGAAGTGCAGAAGAAACCACACTAACAGGCGGAAACAGGGCTTTTGCACATGCGGTGAACATATGGCGGCAGAGAGGGAGCAGCACTGCGAAAATCACGGGCCATTAATATGTATTTTGCCACCACTAGTTGCCTCTTCACATCTGTGCACGGTGATTCACCTAGCCTACAGTGACAGAAAGGAACAAAGGTTACAATCCTGATTCCAAGAAAGGATTGCAAACAGAGTTTCCATTGCAATATACTGTGGGTGAAGTTTGTCTGCCAGTGAGGGCGAATAGGGACAAGACGTAAGGTCAGAGTAGTACTCACCCTGAACTTGGAGCCTAGGCTTAACCTTCATCTCTCGCTAAGCTTTTATATGGAAGACTGGCATTCTCCAACGAAGGCAAGGTCTGTTTTTATTCCTGAATCTTTCTCCAGTTCAGTTATTTTTGCTTGTATTATGTGCTGTCTTTTCATGCAAGCAGAAAAATATTAGTGCGAAATTAGAAGTTGTAGCAGTGCGTACACATTGACAGAAATCTGTCCAACCTGCAGGCTATCCTGGGTTTCAGAAGAACCACAGAAGTTTACAGCTCAGAAGGAGGCCATTCAGCCCATTATGTGGTTGCCAACTCTTTTCTACAGCAATCCAAATTTAATTCCATTGACCTGATCTCTTCCAATACCCCTTTGTCTTCCTCTGCTTCAAATATTTGTTCAATTTTCCCTTAAAGAATGGATTGGTCTCTGTCTCATCAAATCCCTATGGATTTCCATGCTCCAACAATCCTCCAACAACTCCTAACCTCCTTCCTCAGACTCTGGGTTAGGCCTTCCCTGGTTCAAGATGGTGTGAAGGCTACCTGCCACATGCCATCCCCAACCTGGGTCTTGCCCGTCTGCGACATCATCCGAAAACACAATGTCAGAGTCCATTTGTATGCTGACGACACCCGCTCTACCTCACTCCGACCTCTCTCAGCTCCTCCATTGCCTTGGTTTTCATGCTGTTTGTCCGACATCCAGTATTAGATGAGCAGAAATTTCCTCCAAATAGATATCAGAAAGATTGAAGCCATTGTTTTCGGTTCCCGCCACAAACTCCATTCCCTGGCCATTGTCCGACATTAGCTTCCAGTGCAGCCTCACTTCAATTCCTTGCATTCAAATCCCTCCATGGCCTTGCCCCTCCCTATCTCTGTAACCTCCTCCATCTATACAACCCTCCAATGTATTCCTCCAATTCTGCCCTCTTGTCCATCGCCCAACCATTGGCAGGCGTGCCTTCTGTTGCCTGGGCCCTAAGCTCTGTAATTCTCTTCCTAAACCTCTCCGCTTCTCTACTTCTCCCTTCTCCTTTAAGACGCTCATTAAAACCTACCACTTTGGCCAATCTTTTGGTCATCTATCTTAATATCTCTTTACGTGGCTAGGTGTTCAAATGTTGTCTGATAACACTCCTGGGAAGTGCCTAGGGTCATTTTACCACGTTAAAGGTGCCAAATAATTGCAAATTGTTGTTGTCCAGGTCCTGCTTTAATCTGGTACGGGCTGCTTCATTATTGAGAGGGTTTTGAATGGAGCGGAATACTGTGGAATTGGCAACAAACAGCCACTTCTGAACTTACGTCTGCCCTAAGGCCATTAATGAAGCAGATAATGATGGTTGGGCCAAAGACACTGCCCTAATTGATATCCTGGGGCAGTAATGATTGGCGCTCAACAATCATAACCATCCTCCTTTGTGTCAGGTACATCCCAGCCATTTCAAGATTATCCCACTGCACCCCTTCAACTTCAGCTGGGGCTCTTTGGTGCCTTACTCGATCGGCTGCTTCCTTGATGGCGTGGGCAGCTCCTCTCATCTCTCCTCTCTCTTCTGGCATTCAACTCTTGTGTCCACGTCTCGATCAGGGCTCTGATGAAGCCCTGAGTCCGATAGTTCTGGTGGAACCCAAACTGAGGTGTTGGTAGTTATCTGCAGTGATCCACACAGTGATTGGAAAGGTTTGAAACCTAGAAGTCAGCTTAAATTGGCATAGATTTTATTAGTCAGTGCACGAGTAATACAAACAAGTGATACATCTACACACTCACTCGTAAGAGATCCATTGCGGGCAGGAGATCATCCAGTCGAAGTCTTTCCTAACTCGGAATTCACTTAAACAAAGTTTTCATAGCATTTTTAAACCTTTTCTGAAACATGCCCTAGTTGTACAGTTTTGTCTGCAACTATCAGCCATCCTGACTCAGCAATGGCACATGATTGGTTCGGCATGAAGCTGTGTGAAACGAGGGACCCCAGTGCTTATCTACACCAATACTCGAGTTTGCTGAATGATTCCACACTTGTTATCTGCACTACCCTTTACACTAACTGTCCTTGTTCTGCCTTATCTCAACCTCCCTGATTCTAACCGTTCTGCACACAAGCTCTTTGTTTCTTATCGTCATGTACTAACTATCCCATCATGCATTATGTTTATGCTAAACTATTTCGCCTGCCATAGCACACTATCTTACATTGGTGAGCAGGTTAATGTGAGCAGATGTCACCAATAAGCTTTTGTTGGGTCCGGGTATCAAGGGATATGGAATTAAGATGGGTAAATGGAGTTGAGATACAGATCAGCCATGATCTAATTGAATGGTGGCACAGGCTTGATGGGATGAATGGTCTACACCTATTCCTATGTCAGTCCTACCAATGCTATTGTAGACAAACATGTCTATGACAGGTAGATTGGTGAGGAAAAAGTTATGTCCAAGGTTATCTCAGCACCCGATGCTGATCCTGTCCATAAATGCTGGGCTACCAGACCTACCTCAAGAGATCATAGGGATAGAGCTGAAAGATGAAGAACAGAGCAAAAATTCAAGTGAAAGCCTCAGGAATATAAGAACATAAGAAAGCATTGGTGAGAAAAGACCAGTTCATCTCGCTCACCTTGTCACTCAATCATGTACATAATCCATTCTGACCCTTTTCATTTCCCTCATGTTTTAAAGCCAAATCGTTGTCCCTCCACTTGTAGCTGAATCAGGAATCTTTTTGTTGAACCTGTAAACCAAATCCGCATTCACTGTGTATGCAGCTCCAATTATAGCATCAGTACTCCATCAACTTTCATTAAGCTCTAGGTTTCCTCAGCCTTTGATCAGGTTTTGGAGCAGCAGAAACTACTCTTTACACCATTGAAAAAGGTTGGAGAAAGACAGAACCAGGAAATTGTGGGATGAAACCAAGAATTGGAGACAGGAGTCCTAAAATTGCGAGACTCTACTCATGGCACAGAATCTCGCAGGACCGGAACACCAATCCGAGAACCGAGTATAAAAGTCAATATGCCCAATTCACAGTAATCCCACTTTTCCGCATTGTAAGGGGTGGTCTTCGGGGGGGCAGCTTTCCCTTCTGACCTTATATGAGCAGTTTCGAATCGCTCCCACACCCTTGGTTCTAGACTCTGGAATTATGAAGGGACTGTGACAGACTTGGATAGACAATCGGTTTCAAGGTAGGAAGCAGGTATGGCTTTATTGTGTTTAAAAGGAAGTAAAAGGCACATCTTTAATAACACACACAGAATAGTGATACCACTACACACTGAGGGGTACAACACATTGAATAAATTGTCAACATACAGCCTGTGGGGAAAAGAATACAGCTTAAACTCTAAATGGGGTAAAGAGGAGAATGCAGATACATTTACACAAGTTATCCCAGCCTCCCCCTCCCAATTCCCCAAACTAACTAAGTTATAGCTCTGGGGGGGTTCAGGGGCTATGCTCACCAATCCCTTTTGACAGTTGCCGGTGAATCGCAGTTTCTGAGTTCGCTGCACTTGGCCTTCTAGGTGAGCCATACCCCGGACGGAGGAGAGAAATTCGGACTGCATAGTCTTCAGTTGGGGTAAGTCCGTTGATGCGGTAAGTTGCGTTTTGGATGTATGGGGTAAGTACCCACTTTTTTTGGTTAGGAATAGTTTTAGTTAGTCCTTTTTGGTAATTTCTCACCCGTTGGTCGTTCAGAAGTAGATTGTAGAGTGGAAATAAATGTAGATTCTTCGGTTTTTGTTGAGTTGGTTTCGGTTGGTCGTTTCGCTGGTTGTGGTGGCCCGGGTTGTCAATCTGGTTGCAGACAACCTTCTGTGTCGTGGGCCTCGTGCTCGGTCAGTCCTTGATGATTTCTTGTAGTTTTCTTCACTACTCCATTTCTTCACTCCCCACCTCCGACTGCTTGAGTGTTCTTTTCCTTGTAAAACTGGGAATAGATATACCCCAAAAAGGCTTCCTTATCTCCCACCAAATCTGGCCCAGCTCTTTGTTTCAATTTTGCTGCCCAGCTAACTGAAACTTGATTAAGTGGTTTTAATCTGGCGTTGATAGGCTTTTCTGAGTTGATGAGCTCTTGTCCATTGTGATAGTCTGGCCTGTTTCTATGCCTGTTGAAAAGGTGTTGGAATATGTATGTGACATTTGGGTCCTCTGGGTGGGGTAGATAATGTTTCTTCCGTGGTCGATTGTTAAAATGTAAATGTCTTCTAGGGACAGGTTTCGAGGGTAAACAGTTCCCAGAGAATTTGATTAGCTCCAATGTCCAAACTGGCCCTTTAGAGATTGACCCTACCCCTTTTCTTGCAGACCCAACATTCACCTTTTAAAAATCTCAAATTCGATTAAAGTTTGTAGTTTCTTCCATGTACACTTTAGGATTTCAAACTTTCTGGTAGATAGTTCCAAATTAAATTCCCTTTCCTATGAGTCCAAACACTGGGGGGGGGGGGGTCTCCATGAATGCATCCCCTTTTATCCCCTGCAGGCCTCGTCTACCCCTTTAAACTCATTTGTGTCCCGAAGTTTTTCCTTCCATTTTAAAAGTCCAGAAGGGGATTCTTCTCCTCTGCAGGGGAAAGGTACCAGGAATCTTTGCGAAATATTGGTAAATTCTACAGCATCAAAGCGGAATCTTGCAATTTTGGGGGTATGGTACCCACTGATCATTAACTAATGACTTGCCTAAATTGTACTACTGACATATTCACTCATCCATCAATACAATGGTATCACAGGTACAAACCTGATATGATTTTATGAAGCAATAATCATGCTTCACATAACTATTAGCCCTCTAAGCCCTAGATTTCTATTTCAGTATCTGAACGCAAACGTGCTGTAGAAGTGGTGCTTGCCTATTTTAGGATATTTTTTCTTAGCATATATTCTCCTGTAACATTTTCGTCTTACTACCTACTTGCATTTGCACTCCAATCAAATTCACCACCTTGCCCAATTCCGCCAAAAATTGCCCATCAAAACTAATCTCTGCTGTTAGTCCAAAAACTGAAACAAGTCCACTTCCTGTGCAAATATTGTTGCCCCTCCCCCGTCTCCTGAAGCTGCTGACTGACACTGAGGTGAAATTCTGCAGATGCCAAAAGCTCTCGGGCACCTATAAAAACATAAGAACATAAGAATTAGGAACAGGAGTAGGCCATCTAGCCCCTCGAGCCTGCTCCGCCATTCAACAAGATCATGGCTGATCTGGTCGTGGACTCAGCTCCACTTACCCGCCCGCTCCCCATAACCCTTAATTCCCTTATTGGTTAAAAATCTATCTATCTGTGACTTGAATACATTCAATGAGCTAGCCTCAACTGCTTCCTTGGGCAAAGAATTCCACAGATTCACAACCCTCTGGGAGAAGAAATTCCTTCTCAACTCGGTTTTAAATTGGCTCCCCCGTATTTTGAGTTTGTGCCCCATAGTTCTAGTCTCCCCGACCAGTGGAAACAACCTCTCTGCCTCTATCTTGTCTATCCCTTTCATTATTTTAAATGTTTCTATAAGATCACCCCTCATCCTTCTGAACTCCAACGAGTAAAGACCCAGTCTACTCAATCTATCATCATAAGGAATCAGCCTCGTGAATCGTCTCTGTACCTCCTCCAAAGCTAGTATATCCTTCCTTAAGTAAGGTGACCAAAACTGCACGCAGTACTCCAGGTGCGGCCTTACCAATACCCTATACAGTTGCAGAAGGACCTCCCTGCTTTTGTACTCCATCCCTCTCGCAATAAAGGCCAACATTCCATTCGCCTTCCTGATTACCTGCTGCACCTGCAAACTAACTTTTTGGGATTCATGCACAAGGACCCCCAGGTCCCTCTGCACCGCAGCATGTTGTATTTTCTCCCCATTCAAATAATATTCCCTTTTGCTGTTTTTTTTCCCAGGTGACCTTGCCCAGGTGACCATTTTTTAATTCATTCCGGGATTTGGGTGTTGCTGGCGAGGCCAACATTTATTGCCCATCTTTAATTGCCCTGGAGAAGGTGGTGGTGAGCCGCCTTTTTGAACGCTGCAGTCCTTGTGGTGAAGGTACTCCCACAGCGCTGTTAGGGAGGCAGTTCCAGGATTTTGACCCAGTGACGATGAAGGCACGGCACTATATTTCCAAGTCAGGATGATATTTTACATGGAGGGGAACTTGCAGGTGTAGGTGTTCCCATGCGCCTGCTAATTTTGTCCTTCTAAATGGTAGAGGTCGCGGGTTTGAGAGTTGCTGCCGAAGAAGCCGTTCTTCATTTGGAAGACAGGAAGTGCCAGGAGGCTACTCAGTAGAAGTTTGGAACACTCCTCCACAAACGGCAGTTGATGCTAGGTCAATTGTTCATTTTAAATCTGAGATTGATAGATTTTTGTTAACCAAAGGTATTAGGGATATGGGGATATGGAGTAAGGTCACAGATCAGCCATGAACTGATTGAGAAGGAGCATCATAGCAAAGCCTGATCCAGCCTTCCCCCAATGGTGGCACCTGTACTTTCATGCACACTGCACTGGATGAGGATCAGGATGGGAACCCTCGCTGATCTTTTACCCACTTCCTAGATCACTGCATTGAGGCCAACTCTAGTACCTCTAACACTGTTGCTGAGATTAGCAAAATCAGTGCAGGATATAAATCGAACCCAGCATACTTTCTAGTCCATGTGGCTCAGTACCACACTAGGAATGTACCAACCTAGTTCATTTTTATTAAAGATCCCTTGGCACTATTTGGAGAAGAGCAGGGAGTTCTCCTGGTGTCCACCAAAAACAGATCAGAGCCGTTCATTAATTTTGCGCCTGTGGGATCATGGTGTGCACAAATTAGTTGCTGCGTTTGCCTACGAAATAACAGTGATTGCACTCCAAAAGTAATTTGTTGGTTGTAAAGTGTTTTTGGATGTCCTGAGGGTGTAATAAGGTGCCAGTTTTCACAAGGCTGAAACTTCACGAGCACAACATGAGGACGCAACATAGCAGCAATCGTGCAATCTGTTGTAATTTTTATAGTAAGTACATCTTCAGTTTCAAAGATGTAATTGAGTATTTTTGAAACTGAAAATACAGTTATTAGTGTATGAAAATTGCAACAGACTCTATGACGCTAAATTGGTCCAATGGAATTTCTGTCTCACAACATTCTTTTGCAAGATGATGCATGGCCCAACAAGCAATAAAATCTATTTATCCAGCTGTCAAAGCAAATTCTTCGTGAAGTACATTTAGTCTGGCTCTGAAGAAACAAAACTGCTATTTCCTGAGTTGCTGCATCACCAACCAATACGATTTGCCCGTGAGATGCCTTAACCCCTCATGATTTTGTTTTTTGTTCACGGTCATTTAGGCTGGCATTTCCATTCCTGGGGCTGCCCACGCTGCTACGTCCCTCTCAGAGACCAATAGGATCACCAATCCCTTCAAATGTCATGTAAACACAGACAACTGCATCTGTGCTTAGTATTGCTGCCTCCACCCTCGCCATGACGACAACATCACCCACAAGGAAGGTGCAGTTAAAGGCACTAAAGATTACGGGCCCAAGTTTCGGGCCGCGCCTAAAACGGCGCAGCCCGGACCTGGACGCCCGTTTTACGCGCCACAAAGTGCGCCTAAAAAACACTCACCTATTCTCCGGCTCCCTTCAGGTCCTCTGGAGCTGGGCGCGGCGCAGCACGAGCTGTGGGGGGCGGACCCAGGTCCCTGCGCTGAAAACAGTGCCGGGACCTCTGCACATGCGTGCTACAGTGGGCGCGCATGTGCAGTAGCTCCAGGCGGCCAAAACTGTGGGAGGGGCCCGAAGCACGCAGCCCCTAGCCCTGGCTGAATGGCCTCACTGGGGCTGCGTGGATAAGGCTCACCTCCCACCCGACCGGACCCCCGCTCTACTCCCCCCCCCACCCCGCGACCCGAACTCCACCACTCCCCACCCCCCCGGCGACTGGACCTCTGCTTCCCCCTGCCCGCCCCCCCCTCCACCAGCGACCCGACCTCCGCGCCACCCCCCGGCCTCTGCGACACCCCCCCTCCCGGACCTCCGCGATTCCCCCCCCCCTCCCGGACCTCCGCGACCCCCCCCCGACCTCCGCGACGCTCCCCCCCCCCCGGATCTCTGCGACTCTCTCCCCCCCGCCCCCCCGGACCTCCGCGACCCGCGACCCACCCCCCCCACCCGAGACCCGACGCCACCTACCTGTAAATCCAGCCCGAAGTCTTGGGCCCAGCCATTCAGCCTCTTTCTCTCCCTCCCCTCCCCCCTCCCCTCCTCCCCCCTCCCCTCCCCTCCTCCCCCCTCTCTTCCCCTCCTCTCTCTCCCTCCTCTCTCCCCCTCCTCCCCTCCATCCTCTCTCTCTACCTCCCTCCCTCTCTCCTTCCCTTTCCCTCCTCTCTCCTTCCCTCCCTTCCTCCCCTCTCCTTCCCTCCCTCCCCTCTCCTTCCTTCCCCTCTCCTTCCCTCCCTCCCCTCTCCTTCCCTCCCTCCTCCCTCCCCTCTCCTTCCCTCCCTCCCTCCCCTCTCCTTCCCTCCCTCCGCTCTCCTTCCCTCCCTCCTTCCCTCCCTCCCTTCTCTCTCCTTCCCTCCCTCCTCCCCTCCATCCCTCCTCTCTCCTTCCCTGCTCTCCCTTCCCTTCTTCCCTCCCTCCTCTCTCCTTTCCTCCCTCCCCTCTCCTTCCCTCCCTCCCTCCTCTCGCCTTCCCTCCCTCTCTCCTCTCTCCTTCCCTCCCTCCATCTTTCCCTCCCTCCATCCTTCCCTCCCTCCATCCTTCCCTCCCTTCTCCCCCTCTCCCCCCCTTCTCCCCCTCTCCCCCCTTCTCCCCCCCACCCCCTTCTCCCCCCACCCCCTTCTCCCCCCTTCCCCTCCACCCCCCTTCTCTCCCTCCCCCTCCCACCCCCCTTCTCTCCCTCCCCTTCTCCCCCTCCCCCTCCCACCCCCCTTCTCCCTCTCCCCCTCCCCCTCGCACCCCCCTTCTCCCTCTCCCCTCCCACCCCCCTTCTCCCCCTCCCCTTCCCCTCCCCCTCCCACCCCCCTTCTCCCCCTCCCCCTCCATTCTCCCCTCCTCCCCTCCTCCTTCCACACCCCTTCTCCCTCTCCCCCTCCCCCTCCCACCCCCCTTCTCCCCCTCCCCTCGTTGTCAGAAACACAGACACTAACAGACAGAGAGTGAGAGACACACACACACAGATAGACAGAGAGATAGAGACACTGACAGAGACACACTGGGGGGAGGGGGGGGGGGCCCATCCCAGCACGCTGTTGGAGGGCTCCCGGTGCTGCAGTCGGTAAGTAGAAAATGTTTTATTTATTGATTTTTTAAAAAAATTTTATTAATTTTTTTTGATTGATTTATTGGTTGATTTATTGATGTATTTATCATTTATTATTGATGATGGCTCTTTATTTGTAAAACTGAAGTGTTTAATGTTTGTAAACTTCCCTTTAAACCCCCCCCCCCCCATTCCCTACGCCTGATTTGTAACCTACGCCTGATTTTCTAAAGTGTAGACAAGGTTTTTTCGAACGTACAAAAATCTTCACTTACTCCATTCTAAGTTAGTTTGGAGTAAGTTTTCACTGCCTAACCTTTGAAAACAGGTGTAAGTGGCCGGACACGCCCCCTTTTGAAAAAAAAATTCTGTTCCAAAGTGAAACTGTTCTAACTGACTCAAACTGGAGCAAACTAAATGACGAGAATTCAAATTTCTAAGATACTCCATTTTAAACCAGTTGCTCCAAAAAAACAGGAGCAACTCAGGCCGAAACTTGGCCCCGACAAATGTACAAAAAGTGTAAAATAATAAACATTCACAGTAACCTTATTTTGTAAATAGTCTTTGGTCTTAAACAGAGATTAATAGAAGAGTGAATATTCCGATTTTGCGCTAAGTAAATTAATCTCAGCTAAGATAAAAGGTGTGGGGCCTTAGTTTGCCTTTAGTGTCCCTGGACTAGGAAAGGGAAAATTTAGCAGTGGTTCCCACACCTGATAGCTATCCAGTAATGCCTGTGGGAATGTGTGAGTTTGAGGGCTGTAGACGACGCTCGTCTGCTTCAGGCAGATCTTAATATGTTGGGAGATTAGGCTTATGAGTGGCAAATGATGTATAACTTTGATAAGTGCAAAGTTATATGGGGAGCAGGCAGGGAAGTGGAGTTGAGGCCAAGATCAGATCAGCCATGATCATATTGAATGGTGAAGCAGGCTCAAGGGGCCAAATGGCCTACTCCTGCTCCTATTTCTTAGGTTCTTATGCATGTGGGCAGGGCAAATGCTCAACATTCATACACCCTTCATGGAAAAGCATTAAAGAAAGTGGAGATAGAAAGAGATTTGGGCATTCTAGTACATGCATCTTTAAAGGTACATGAGCAATGCCATGAAGCGATAGTTAGAGCAAATAGGGTGTTGGGGTGTATCCATAGGACAATTGAATACTAGACAAAGAATTCTATTTTGTCGTGTACAAGACCTTGGTCAGGCTTCATTTGGAATACTGTGTCCAATTTTGGTCTCCTCACATGGTGAGTGATATTGAGGCTTTGGAAAGAATGCAGAGGAGGGCCACAAGACTAATGTCTAGTTTAAAGGATCTCAGTATCAAGATAAGCTAAAAGGTTTGGGACTCTACACTTTAGAGAAGTGTAGACTTAGGGGTAATCATATTGAGGTTTATAAGATAATGAAGGGAATAGATTGTGTTCCAGTTGACAGTTTGTTTCAATTAAATAGTTTAGGGAGGACCAGGGGTCACAAATTTAAGTTACATAAGCCAGACCTAGGTTAAACGTCAGGAGGTGGTTCTATCCCAGAGAACAGTGGACCTCTGGAATAGGCTGTCATCACGTGTGGTGGACGCTTATTCGCTGAATTCCTTCAAGCGAGAGCTGGACCTGGTTCTGGCTGGAGCGGAGATCACCTCTTACAGAAGGGAGGTACTGCAAGGAATTCAGGGCCAGAGCGATCTCCTGGACAAGTTTCAATCGCCTAGATGGGTTGGAGAGGTTTTTTTTATCTGTTTTCTTGCCTCTCCCAGAAGATCACATGGTTTCGGTTGGAGTGGAGAGTATATATAGTGATACACAAGGCATCGCAATTGTGTGGGACAGGCTCGATGGACCAGAGGGTCTTTACCTGTCCGTCATTGTTCGTATGTTTGTAGTTCCCGCTCAATTGCGCGTGTTTTTTCGACACAATTCGCCTGAAATCGGCATAACGGGTGCAAAAGATTGCGGAATTTTAAGCACAAATTGCTTTCAGCGCAACTCATGTTTCCACGAACTTTTGCACTAGTTTTAAAAACAGTGTGCTAGAAGCAGGCCCCACCACAAAATTGACCACGTTCCCAGGGTGAATTAATCATCATTGGGAGTTTCCACTAATTGCACTCATTTGCGGGCCTTCAAGGAGGCTCCAAAAATTTAGCTGGATCCTTTGGGCACAAAGACATTAATAGGAATGTTTTACAAGATTCTGAACGTAATTTTTTTTTAAATTTACTAAGGAACTGACTATTGTACCCCAATCTAACTACTAAAAAGTGTTGGATATTTTTAAAATGTAATTTTCAGTCATTTAAAATCAGGTTACTCAGTGGTGGTGGATTGACGCTGTGATAAACCCATTTTCAGTTGTATTAATCAAATGTTACCAAGTTACCACTCTTAAATATATCAAGGAATATTTTTAAAGGCAACATTTAAAAAAAATTAAAAGCTACGTTTTGAAACGTTGCCCGATTGCACTGGCTCATGGCAGATTTTGTGGCAACTCGGGGTGGAGGGCTGGGGAGGACGACACTTTTCAAAGCTGGCGTAATGTTGAGCGCAATTTGCGGCAAAATCGCGGATTGTGTCCAAAGCAGAAGCTCTTGGCAAAAGCACCACAGGAGAGATGAGGGGAAAAATATGCAGGCAGTGACTTGTCATGATCTGGAATGCGCAGCCTGAAAGGGTGGTGGAAGCAGATTCAATAGGAATTTTCATACTTGATATATATGCTTGAAAAGGAAACATTTGCAGGGTTATGGGGAAAAACAAGATGGCGCTAAAATGCCGATGACAGCTGGTACAAAAGCAAAATACTGTGGATGCTGGAATCTGGAATAAAAACAGAAAATGCTGGAAATCTCAGCAGGTCAGGCAGCATCTGTGGCGATGACAGCTGATGCTAGTTCCAGCACCATATCGGTGTTGCCAGTAGCACTGCCGGTAAACTCGATCACCAGGCACCTCGCCATCATGGAGATCGTAACGTCAATGGGTGTGCAATGCAGCCGCAATCGAGACTCCAGGATGGTATGTTGCCCCCCTGGTGCAAGGGTCAAGGATGTCTCGGAGCGGCTGCAGGACATTTTGGAAGGGGTGGGTGAACAGCCTGTTGTCGTGGTGCATATAGGTACCAACGATATAAGTAAAAAACAGGATGAGGTCCTACAAGCTGAATTTAGGGAGCTAGGAGTTAAATTAAAAAGCAGGACCTCAAAGATAGTAATCTCAGGATTGCTACCAGTGCCACGTGCTAGTCAGAGTAGGAATTACAGGATAGCTAAGATGAATACGTGGCTCGAAGAGTGGTGCAGGAGGGAGGGATTCAAATTCCTGGGACATTGGAACCGGTTCTGGGGTAGGTGGGACCAGTACAAACTGGACGGTCTGCAATGTCCTAGGGGGAGTGCTTGCTAGTGTTGTTGGGGAGGGGTTAAACTAATATGGCAGGTGGATGGGAACCTATGCAGGGAGATAGAGGGAAGTAGAATGGGGGCAGATGGGGGCAGAAGCAAAAGATAGAAAGAAGTAAAAGTGGAGGGCAGAGAAACCCAAGGGCAAAAATCAAAAAGGGCCACATTACAGCAAAATTCTAAAGGGACAAAGTGTGTTAAAAAGACAAGCCTGAAGGCTCTGTGCCTCAATGCGAGGTGTATTCGTAATAAGGTGGATGAATTAACTGCGCAGGCAGCTATTAACGAATATAATATAATTGGGATTACGGAGACATGGCTCCAGGGTGACCAAGGCTGGGAACTCAACATCCAGGGGTATTCAACATTCAGGAAGGATAGACAGAAAGGAAAAGGAGGTGGAGTAGCGTTACTGGTTAAAGAGGAAATTAACGCAATAGTAAGGAAGGACATTAGCTTGGATGATGTGGAATCTGTATGGGTAGAGCTGCAAAATACCAAAGGGCAGAAAATGCTAGTGGGAGTTGTGTACAGACCACCAAACAGTAGTAGTGAGGTTGGGGACAGCATCAAACAAGAAATTAGGGATGCGTGCAACAAAAGTACAGCAGTTATCATGGGCGACTTTAATCACATATAGACTGGGCTAACCAAACTGGTAGCAATGGGTGGAGGAGGATTTCCTGGAGTGTATTAGGGATGGTTTTCTAGACCAATATGTCGAGGAGCCAACTAGAGGGCTGGCCATCCTAGACTGGGTGATGTGTAATGAGAAAGGACTACTTAACAATCTTGTTGTGCGAGGCCCCTTGGGGAAGAATGACCATAATATGGTAAAATTCTTCATTAAGATAGAGAGTGACACAGTTAATTCAGAGACTCGGGTCTTGAACTTAAGGAAAGGTAACTTCGATGGTATGAGACGTGAATTGGCTAGAATAGACTGGCGAATGATACTTAAAGGGTTGACAGTGGATAGGCAATGGCAAACATTTAAAGATCACATGGATGAACTTCAACAATTGTACATTCCTGTTTGGAGTAAAAATAAAAGGGGAAAGGTGGCTCAACCGTGGCTAACAAGGGAAATTAAGGATAGTGTTAAATCCAAGGAAGAGACATATAAATTGGCCAGAAAAAGCAGCAAACCTGAGGACTGGGAGAAATTTGGAATCCAGCAAAAAGAGGACAAAGGGTTTAATTAGGAGGGGAAAAATAGAGTATGAGAGTAAGCTTGCTGGGAACATAAAAACTGACTGCAAAAGCTTCTATAGGTATGTGAAGAGAAAAAGATTACTGAAGACTAATGTAGGTCCCTTGCAGTTAGAATCAGGTGAAGTTATAATGGGGAACAAAGAAATGGCAGACCAATTGAACAAATACTTTGGTTCTGTCTTCACGAAGGAAGTCACAAATAACCTTCCGGAAATACTAGGGGACCGAGGGTCTAGTGAGAAGGAGGAACTGAAGGAAATCCTTATTAGTCAGGAAATTGTGTTAGGGAAATTGATGGGATTGAAGGCCGATAAATCCCCAGGACCTGATGGAAGTACTTAAGGAAGTGGCCCTAGAAATAGTGGATGCATTGGTGATCATTTTCCAACAGTCTATCGACTCTGGATCAGGTCCTATGGACTGGAGGGTAGCTAATGTAACATCACTTTTTAAAAAAGGAGGGAGAGAGAAAACGCGAAATTATAGACCGGTTAGCCTGACATCGGCAGTGGGAAAATGTTGGAATCAATTATTAAAGATGAAATAGCAGCACATTTGGAAAGCAGCGACAGTATCGGTCCAAGTCAGCATGGATTCATGAAAGGGAAATTATGCTTGACAAATCTTCTATAATTTTTTGAGGATGTAACTAGTAGAGTGAACAAGGGAGAACCAGTGGATGTGGTGTATTTGGACTTTCAAAAGGCTTTTGACAAGGTCCCACACAAAAGATTGGTGTGCAAAATTAAAGCACATGGTATTAGGGGTAATGTATTGGCGTGGCTAGAGAACTGATTGGCAAACAGGAAGCAGAGAGTCGGGATAAACCGTTCTTTTTCAGAATGGCAGGCAGTGACTAGTGGGGTGCCGCAGGGCTCAGTGCTGGGACCCCAGCTATTTACAATATACATCAATGATTTAGATGAAGGAATTGAGTGTAATATCTCCAAGTTTGCAGATAACACTAAGCTGGGTGGCAGTGTGAGCTGTGAGGAGGATGCTAAGAGGCTGCAGGGTGACTTGGACAGTTTGGGCGAGTGGGCAAATGCATGGCAGATGCAGTAAAATGTGGATAAATTTGAGGTTATCCACGAAGGCAGAATATTATCTGAATGGCGGCAGATTAGGAAAAGGGGAGGTGCAACGAGACCTGGGTGTCATGTTACATCAGTCATTGAAAGTTGGCATGTAGGTACAGCAGGCGTTGAAGAAGGCAAATGGCATGTTGGCCTTCATAGCTAGGGGATTTGAGTATAGGAGCAGGGAGGTCTTACTGCAGTTGCAAGTGCCTTGGTGAGGCCTCACCTGGAATATTGTATTCAGCTTTGGTCTCCTAATCTGAGGAAGGACGTTCTTGTTATTGAGGGAGATCAGCGAAGGTTCACCAGACTGATTCCCGGGATGGCAGGACTAACATATGAGGAGAGACTGGATCGACTGGGTCTGTATTCACTGGAGTTTAGAAGGATGAGAGGGTATCTCATAGAAACATATAAAATTCTGATGGGATTGGACAGATTAGATGCAGAAAGAATGTTCCCGATGTTGGGGAAGTCCAGAACCAGGGGTCACAGTCTAAGGATAAGGGGTAAGCCATTTAGGACCGAGATGAGGAGAAACTTCTTCACTCAGAGAGTTGTTAACCTGTGGAATTCTCTACCGCAGAGAGTTGTTGATGCCAGTTCGTTGGATATATTCAAGAGGGAGTTAGCTCTGGCCCTTACGACTAAAGGGATCAAGGGGTAAGGAGAGAAAGCAGGAAAGGGATACTGAGGTGAATGATCAGCCATGATCTTATTAAATGGTGGTGCAGGCTCGAAGGGCCAAATGGCCTACTCCTGCACCTATTTTCTATGTTTCTTTGTTTCTATGCTTACTGGGTGTCCGATCTTCCAACTTTGTTACAGCCACTTACCTTAACGGCAGTGCAGAACAATGGCAGGGAAAGCTGGCGTCTACCAGCAGGAAGCAGGCTGCAGCAGCGATATTTAAAGGCACCATCTCCAATCAGCTGCAGCTAACATGGTTCTGCAGTTTCAATGGATGTTTGCTACTTCGTGCAACTGAAACAACTCTCTTTAATTATTTCAAGTTTTTTTGCTGACAGAGGGTGTTGATTCAAGTAAAGAAGTCACTGATTATTTGTTAAAGGCTGCTGCTCACTTCTGCACTGTAATTCACAGCATGGAAAATGTGGGATAAAGGGATCCTGTGCTGCTGGCCAGCATCAGCATCCTTACAAAGAAGGAATCATATTAGTGAGGACTTTTTGGAAATTCTCGCTGCTTGACTGCACCCGTATAAAAAGGATGGATTATAAATCAGTGCCCTGGCCTGTTGCTATTGGATTCTTAAAGCTATCTTTCAATCACAAAAGTAGATTCAAAAGTTATGCTTGTATTGGTGGAAGCAGAAAGACTTTGATGCCTTTTACTCCCTGCCTTAGGTTGCCTTGATGTAAAAGCTGTCAATTTGGCACATTTACCAACCTTTCTGACGGTACTGGGGGTAATTTTAACTTAATCCGCTGGGCAGGAAATGGACGGGTTTGGAGTGTTTGGCCATTTGACACCCCGCCCTGTTTTACTCTGATGGAGTTCAGTGGAAAGTATTACCAGGCAGGGTGTAAAACCAACCTATTTCACCCATGAGGTTAGAAAGAAAGACTTGCATTTATATAGCGCCTTTCACAACCACTGGACATCTCAAAGCACTTTTCAGCCAATAAAATACTTTTGGAGTGTAGTCACTGTTGTAATGTGGGAAATACAGCAGCCAAACTGCACACAGCAAGCTCCCACAAACAGCAATGTGATAACAACTGCCAATCTGTCTTTTGTTATGTTAACTGAGGGATAAATGTTGGCCAAGACACCGAGGATAACTCTCCTGTTCTGCAATCAGGGCCTTGGTTTAACATCTCATCTGAAAGACAGCACCTCCAACAGTGCAGTGTTCCTTCAGCCTAGATTTAGTGCTCAAGTTCCCTGAGTGGGATTTGAACCTATAACCTTCTAACCCAGCAGCGCGTGCACTACCCACTGAGCCACAGCTGACAGTTAGGCCCAAATTACCCCAGTTGTTGATTGCTGGGCTTGGCTCTCAATAGCAAGTTTCTAGGTGCTGGGAGCCTATTACAATTAGTAAGAGGGAAGGGCCTCAGAACTGCTGACAAGGCCAAGGCTCCCATTCAGCCTGGCCCAGCCCCCACTGGCAGCACAACACCAAAATGACCAAGATTGCGAGTTCAGGATTTATGTATCCAATAGACAGATCTAACATTATAATCCAGTTGTTATAAAGTTTTTTTTAGTCTTTCCATTTTCTGCTGAGGCAGAATTAGATCATTCCCCAATTGTTCAAACTGCATGTCTTCATGCTCATCGAATAGATTTATGGTTACCATTTTAATTATCCAAGATATTTCTTCACATATATGTTCTAAATCCGCGCAATGTGATATGGAGAGCTTCATTTGTTTATAGCCAAATTTTATTTCTAACAAATGGTACAGTTTACTACCACTTCTAGCTGAGCAATAAGGGAAGTCTGGCAGAGACAATTCCCACTCAATCAACCAATCAATCAATCAATCAATATGACAGCTACCGGAAGGGACAGAAATAGTCTCGAATCTTTTGGAGAAACTCTCCCACTGGAAGGTTTCCGGAACTATGCTGCAATTCATATACACTAAAATAACGTGCATTCTATAAACACAATATAAGTGCAAGTTCTTTCTTTTCTTTAACACAGTCAACTTGATTCAAATAAAGAGGGATATTACCTCTGTTCCTACTTACAGTGAAGTTGTAAACCAATGTATTAAGAATGCATTAAAGATTTCACTTGATCTTGCCCTGTGGTAAGCCGGTCTGAGTTAGATTAACAGCACCCCCTCCCCCTCTAAGGTGGAATAATAAACACGCTGTTAAAACTCAGGGAACCTGTAGTGACAAGAAGCCTGAAGGCTTGAATTCATGACCATCTGATTGGGTCAGCTATTCCAGCTACCAGCCAGTCCTATACATGGTTCACATGGAAGGGTAGTTAACCAGAAAAATGTAAGTAGTTGTTATTCAGTTCTGTTATTCAACATTCAAGCCATTTGCCTAATGTTGCTAATATGGTTCTCAACTAAGTGAGCCCGATAATATAAGTACTTTTTGACCTGCAGGCACCTCAAAGCACTGGAGAAGTACCACCAACGTTACCTCTGCAAACCCATTGGCAGGATCGGTGCACCAACATCAGTGTTCTCGCTCAGGCCAACATCCCCAGCATCAAAGCATTGATCATGCAAGCTCAGCTCCGATGGACGGGCCACATTGTCTGCATGCCCGATACTAGACTCCCAAAATAAGCACTCTGCTCAGCTCCGACACGGCAAACGAGTCCCATGTGGGCAGAGCAAGTGCTTCAAGGACACCCTCAAAGCCTCCTTGAAAAGGTGCAACATCCCCACTGACACCTGGGAATCCCTGGCCCCAGACCGCTCAAAGTGGAGAAGAAGCATCCAGGAATGCGCCGAACACCTCCAGTCTCTTCGCCGGGAGCATGCGGAAGTCAAGCGGAAACAGCGGAAGGAGCGTACGACAACCCAAGCACCTTACCCACCCGTCCCTCCAGCCACCATCTGCCCCACCTGTGACAGAGACTGTAGGTCCCGCATTGGTCTCATATTAGTGTGGAAGCAAGTCATCCTCAACTCCGAGGGACTGCCTAAGAAGAAGAAATACCTCTGCTATTTTTTGATCATCAGCTACAAATTAACAATCCTCTCCTCTCAGGAGTTCCATCTCAGTTTTACTGGTAAAGTACTTCAATGTTCCATTTAATTCATTTTTAAAATTCTGATACTCTTAACCTCTTGTGCTATTTTCTCATAACCTCCTTTAGCTTTTTCATTATTATTTTATAGTGCTCATAGGCCTTCTTGTTTAATTTAAGTTGGTTTCCCACCTCTTTATTTTTCCAAGGCATCCTGAAACTACTCGTAGTTTCCTTCCTTTTTAATGAAATATACTTATTATGTAACTTTGCAATCTCATCTGTAAAGCATCCCACTCTTACAGTCCTGACTGCCACTGTATCCTTCCACCTCGCCTCGCCTCACTCCTCATCTTTCCAAAATCTGCCCCAATATTCTCGGCTGTTGTAGTTTTGGCACTGACTTGATCCCTTTCTAGTTAAATATCAAACCTTATCATATTTTGGCCACTACTCCCACGTTTAGCTCACTTAGATGATCTTATCATCATCATCATCATAGGCAGTCCCTCGGAATCGAGGAAGACTTGCTTCTACTCCTGAAGTGAGTTCTTTGGTGGTTGAACAGTCCAATACGAGAGCCACAGACTCTGTCACAGGTGGTACAGATAGTCGTTGAGGGAAGGGGTGGGTGGGACTGGTTTGCCGCATGCTCTTTCCGCTGTCTGCGCTTGATTTCTGTATGCTTTTGGAGTTGAGACGCGAGGTGTTCAGTGCCCTCTCGGATGCACTTCCTCCACTTAGGCCGGTCTCTGGCCAGGGACTCCCAGGTGTCAGTGGTGATGTCGCACTTTATCAGGGAGGCTTTGAGGGTGTCCTTGTAGCAGTTCCACTACCCACCTTTGGCTCGTTTGCCGTGAGGGAGCTACGAGTAGAGCACTTGCTTTGGGAGTCTCGTGTCTGGTATGCGGACTATGTGGCCTGCCCAGTGGAGCTGATCGAGTGTGGTCAGTGCTTCAATGCTGTGGATGTTAGCCTGAATAAGGACGCTGATGTTGGTGTGCCTGTCCTCCCAGCGGATTTGTAGGATCTTGTGGAGACATCGTTGCCGATATTTCTCCAGCAACTTGAGGTGTCTACTGTACATGGTCCATGTATCTGAGCCATACAGGAGGGCAGGTATTATTACAGCCCCGGTGGCAGTTTTGAGGGCCTGGTCTTCAAACACTCTTTTCCTCAGGCGGCCGAAGGCTGCACTGGCACACTGGAGGCGGAGTTGGATCTCGTCGTCGATGCCTGCTCTTGTTGATAGGAGGTTCCCGAGATATGGGAAGTGGTCCACGGTGTCCAGGGCCGCGCTGTGGATCTTGATGACTGGAGGGCGGTGCAGTGCGGTGAGCACAGGCTGGTGGAGGACCTTTGTCTTATGGATGTTTAATGAACATGATTTTTGCAGTGCGTAAGTTACAGGAAAAATGCAGGGAACAGTGGCAGCCCTTCTACATGGCCTTCTTCGACTTTACAAAGGCCTATGACACTGTCAACCACGAGGATCTATGGAGCGTCCTCCTCCGTTTCTGATGCCCCCAAAAGTTCGTCACCATCCTCCGCCTGCTCCACGATGACATGCAGGCCGTGATCCTTACCAACGGATCCATCACAGACCCAATCCACGCCCAGGCTGGGGTCAAACAGTGCTGCGTCATCGCTCCAACCCTCTTCTCAATCTTTCTCGCCGCCATGCTCCACCTCACAGTCAACAAGCTCCCCGCTGGAGCGGAACTAAACTACAGAACCAGTGGGAACCTGTTCAGCCTGCGCCATCTCCAGACCAGGTCCAAGACCACCCCAACCTTTGTCATCGAGCTACAGTTCGCGGACGACGCCTGCATCTGCGCACATACAGAGGCTGCACTCCTGGACATAGTTGACGTATTTACTGAGGCGTACAAAAGCATGGGCCTTGAGCTGATCTATTTCAGTACTCTTAACCAGATCTAGAAATACACATACAAGGATCTCTGCAAAGCAGGCTGCAAGGCCGAGATCCAGCATATACTGGTCTCAGCTTAGTTTCTGGTCATTCTGGTACATTGCCCCGGAGTTACGGCTGGAACACACCAGGACAGCCCTGAATTTTAAAACTCATAATTTCAGTAATTCAAAGCAAAGTATTTGTGGGGATTGATTTTCAACTTGCAGTTCAGGCAGGAAACCAGCCTTCCATTATAGAAACCGTCCGATTTCCATTGGTTTCTATTGGTATGAAAACCGCAGGGGTTTCTATAATGGGCAACATAGGTTTTACCGATGGAACGGCACCTCATCTTTCGATTAGGCAGCCTTGTGGACGCAATATTGGGCTGAAAGTTCCGCCCTCGTTGGGTGCGTACGACGTGCACACAGACCCAGCGAGGGCTCACCAAAGCCGGTTCTCGGTACGCGCTGCGCATGCCACGAAAACTGGCTTTTCTGATCTGTCAAAATTTCTTCAGACAGATGCTGCCTATCCCCGCAGAAGGGACATCCGCGTGGGTGAGATTGGGCTATTTTCCCAACTCATGCCTAACGAAGGTCCTTCAAACTTTTACGCCTGGTAAAAGCAGACGCATAGATTACTTTCACCAGTGTAACGCTTTTAAATCCTAGAAAAATTAAATTTAATCATTCATTTTTATGTTAAAAACCCTGTCCATTAAGGTGTTAAAACACCTTAAAAAAAATTCCCAAAATGCTTTTTCTAAAACATTTAATTACATTCAATTTCAATTAATTTTAAATATGTGAGGTGTTTTTTTATTTGTTGTGTTTCTTGTTTTAGGGGTTTATTCTCATTGATAGTAACGAGAACTCTTACAAACGGAGCTCCCATTATTAACAATGAGAATACTCCCTAGTGATTGATGGTCCAGGCCCATGTGATTGCAACATAGACGTGGAAGACATCTTCTCGTGCGCTGCGCAGCAACCAACAGGTAATTTTGTAGATTTTTTTCGGGTCGGATGCATTTGTATGAAGGAAGCCTCCGACCGCATTTCCCCCCCCCCCTCCCCCCGCCGCCCCGCCATCGAGTTTAACAATTTCAGACCATAACCTCTGACCCTATTTTTCCACATGGAAGCTGTTGATGATTCTGCCATTCCCATTTACACTTCACCTAGACTCATCTTCTGTTTCTTAACTTGTCCCATTACCATCTCCTTTGCCTTGCACCATCATCCCATTTTTCATTTAATACCTCCTGCCTTCCACCCTATCACAGACCTTCCCCTTTGATCTTTCCTCCCCTCCCCCCTTTTCCTGCCCCTACACTTGCTTAAAACATGTAACATCGCGAACTTTTTCCAGGTCTGATGAGAGGTCACCAACCTGAAACATTTACCCTTTTTCTCTCTCTCCACAGATGTGGCTTGACCTGCTGAGTATTTCCAGCATGTTCTGCTTTTGTTCAACATCGGTTTTACGCCTGGCAGGGAAGTTAAAAATCTACTCTGCAACATCTTTAAAAACAAAGTCACAGCTATTGCTCTTCCAATGCGTTGAAACCACCTTTGATGTTTGATATTGCTAGTTTCGAGCACAGTCGTTTCAAAAGTATTGCTTTGCTCTGATCAAAGGCGGCATCTGGCAAATTACAGTTGCAGAAATGGTCTGCAAGTCACAGCTAAAAATCGAGTGCAATGTTTTTATCAGCCTCAGTTTTCAGTGTTCATGTTGTTATGCTGTTCACAGTCGCAGAGATCACTCTGATCAGTTTTGCTTGTGGTAAAAGTGCTTTTTTGCCTGTCGTGGATCTGGCCAGAAGCAGAAACTGACACAGCAAGCACTGAGAGCAAGCCAACGTGTGCCCCGTTAAACATTCAAGAATACTTTTCAAATCTCATGGTATAAACAGAAAGAACTTATCCACAGTTAGAATGTGCATGGAGCTAAAGGACAACTTTGTACTCTCATTTCATCTTTGAGCATGCTGCTACGAAACAGCACATTCCTTTGAAAGTAAATCAACTGAACGCAACTTAATGTAAAGAGATTCACCCTCCTTCCCAGTTTATCATTGCAAAAGTCTATTTGATTTAAGGTACAATTGAACTCCCGAAAACCTTTGAAAATAATTACAGGTGAAAAATTATTGCTTGAGCTTCAATTTATTTCTCTGTTTAAAATAAGATGGAAAAAGGCTGTCTCTATTCTAGACAGAAATGATGTCTATACAGTTAGAAGTCACCTTCAGCAAGGGAGTGTGGTCAGTGCTTCGATGCTAGGGATGTTGGCCTGATCGAGAACACTGACGTTGGTGCATCTATCCTTCCAGTGGATTTGCAGAATCTTGCGAAGGCAGCGCTGGTGGTATTTTTGCAACGCTTTGAGGTACCTACGTTGGGCGGGCCACATTGTCTGCATGCCCGACACGAGACTCCTAAAGCGTACACTTTACTCGGAACTGCTACACGGCAAGTGAGCCCCAGGTGGGCAGAGGACACCCTCAAAACCTCCTTGATAAAGTGCAACATCCCTACCGGCATCTGAATGGAACCAGCCTTTTTCCATTTTATTTTAAACAGAGAAATAAATTGAAGCTTAAGCAATAATTTTTCATCTGTAATTATTTTCAAAGGTTTTGGAGAGTTCAATTGTACCTGGCCCAAGACCGCCCTATGTGGAGGAAGAGCATCCAGGAGGGCGCTGAGCACCTCGAGAGCATGCAGAAAACAAGCGCAGGCAGCGGAAGGAGCGTGCAGCAAACCAGACTCCCCACCCACCCTTTCCTTCAACCACTGTCTGTCCCACCTGTGACAGAGACTGTAATTCCCGTATTGGACTGTTCAGTCACCTGAGAACTCACTTTTAGAGTGGAAGCAAGCCTTCCTTGATTTTGAGGGACTGCCTATGATGATAAGCAAGGGAGTTGCAGCTAACAGCAGAGCTTCAAATACCTGTCGAATTACAATGGCACATGGATTCTGCAGGTGAAACTTTCTATTATCTCTCTCATCATGTTGTTAGTATTTCCCACATTGATAAGAAAATACCATGAGAGAAGAAAATACTGATCCAGCTATATGATGATAAGTGCAGTCATTGGCTCTGTCTTCGCCCTGGCCAAATAGCAATAAATTACAAACTGCAGTACACTTTTGTAGATGTAGCGTTATCAAGCTAAAGACACACGGGGTCGAAATTGCCCCTTTTGATAAGGCCTCTGACCGCCGGAAAACGGCGGCTACAGGGCGGCATGGAACGGCAGCCGACTCTCCGTGGAGGGGTCCTCCATTTTAGAAATTGCCCTTCCTCAGGAGCGGAGCGGTGTCCGGGACTTTTCCCCCCCCCCGGTTTCCCACCGCATGGTGCACGCACCGACTCCTTACCGTCTGGCGGGGACCCCCCCACGAAATTGCCCTCACGAGAATGCTCCGCTAGTGGTCCAGTGGGGGCCACTGACGTGGCCCCAGAGCTTACAGCGGCTCTCTCCTTTAACTGAAGGGGAGAGGCGTTGTGACACATCTGCGTGACGCGGCACATCCACAATGCACTGCCATCATCAGCACTTCCGCCCCGCACTTGACCAGAACACCGCAACACGGGGAAAAAAAAACAAAGTGCTGAATTTCCCCGGTATCTCCGCCCCATGCACTGCGTCGGAGAAAAACATAAAAAACAGTAGGTGCGCCCCGTTTCGGGCGGAGGGCAATTTATACCCCATTATGTTGTTTTATAAACAGAGAGCAACAGCATAACCTAATTTCATCCCCAGTCACAATTTCGTTCTTATTATGAATGTATTATTGGTATTTTATCTTCATTTATTAAAGCAAAACAATTTTGAGGGTTTCAGGCCTATCACTTTAAAAAAAATTTAAGTTTTGCATTTTATACAGAGAGCACCAGGGCTGTAGGTTGTGCACAGGCAATTGTCCGGCGTTGGGGGAAAGGCACCAGGCAGAATTACACAGGAAGGAGAATACAGCGAAAGGGGGCAGGGTGCTGGTAACTCCTACAGTTCGGGCCCTAACGCATCCAGCACACCATTTGTATGCAGACTCCCAGTCCCTTTTGCATGCACCACCCACATCGGGATGCGCTGAGGACCTTGAGCCCACTGTAGGCCCTAGGTCCAATAACACGGAGAGTGGCCCACCACCATCATACTGCTTGCTCTTATGTGCAAAATGGTGGCTTTGCTTTCTCATGGGGGACATTAGGGTTTCAGATCTATCATTTTATAAATTGGCAGTGTGCAAGCTTAACAAGCACATGGTGTGTCCGCCATGGCTCAGTGGGTAGCACACTCGCCTCTGAGTCAGAAGGCTGTGGGTTCAGAGTCCCACTCCAGAGACTTCAGCACAAAAATCTGGGCTGACACTCCAGTTCAGTGCTGCGGCAGTGCTGCAGTGTCAGAGGTGCTGTCTTTCGGATGAGACATTGAACCGTCTGCACTCTCAGATGGATGTAAGAGAGCAGGGGAGTTACCCCCAGTGTCCTGGTCAATATTTCTCTCTCAATCAACATCACTAAAAACAAATTATCTGGTCATTATCACATTGCTGTTTGTGAGAGTTTCCTGTACGCAAATAGGCTGCCGCCTTTCCCGCATTACAACAGTGACTACATTTCAAAAAGTACTTTATTGGCTGTAAAGCATTTGGGAGGTCCTGAGGTTGTAAAATGCAAAACTTTAAAAAACTGCATGCCATTAGCTTGGGTCTTCCTTGAATAAAATGGGGTGTGAATGGCAGTTCGATGTGTATCGATCTGTCTGGAATGGGAAATTAGCCACACCTCTTGTATCCTGTCGCTCGCTGATGGGGTGAATGAAGATGATTATTCACTATTTTGACAGAGGTGACACTCTGTCTGGGCTGGCCAAAATGATTGCATCAGACCTGTGGGCCTTTGTTTAATTATTCAAACTGATACTCTTTGTGTTGCCTTGTATATTACTGGGGAGATTTTGCCTGGACATGTTGCCTCTTCTGTGAGGGTTTTACACGAAAAGCTGGAGAAATGTCATTTTAAAATATAAAGTTGCCTTGTATCCATTTTCCTGGAAGAACCGAATGTACACTCTTCCCCCTTATGGTAGGTAGCTGGCTCATCCCCCGTCCGGTTCCATACCCCTGCAACACTGCCTGTTACTGTACAGGGTGGCCAGAGTCCCATCATGCTCCGCGGTTTACAGGCTGTTGGCTGCAGTTGGTCATTTTAAACATGGCATCTTCCCATTCTCCCTGCCACATGTCTCCGTGGTTGGTTTTGCAGAACCTTACACCACTTATTTTCTGTTTCGAAAAGGATACCTTCGCTCTCGAACAGAACCTTCCAAACATGGTGTTGAATCTAAACTCATTCGAGGCTCAGCCTGAGGAACGTTTTCCTCCACGGAATTTCCTTGATTTTCATTTGAACTCACTCTAACTTCAGGCTCTTTGTTTTCCTGACTCGGACTCAGACTTTCATTCTGATTCTCTCCTGGATTTGTTTCCAGTACACTGGATTTAGGATTTGCTACTGGTGTATCAAAACTATCTGATGTGTCAGAAATAATTGAATCGTTCCCACCTTCAACTCCTTCCATGTCTGCAGGTAAAATATGATCAATATGAACAAACCTAACCTGTCCATTATCAAACATTTTACCAAATATGTGCGAGGACCACATCTCTTCACCACTCTTCCTAGTAACACTTTAACCATTTATGGTGATGGTTCTTCACTCTCACCTTCTACTTTAATTTCACACTTCTCTCTTTTACTCTACCTTTACCATGATTCTCTTTCTGTCTTAATTGTGTCTCTTCTATGGACTGTGCCAAATTTAATTTTAACAACGAGTATCTGGTTCGTGGCTGTTGTTTGAGAAACAACTCTGCTGGTGTTCTACCAGTAGTTGTATGAGGAGTATTTCGATATTTAATCAAAAAATTAGCCAATTTGTGATCCAATGACAACTGTCGTTTCCTTGGATTTGGATCTAACATTTGTTTTATGGGGCATGTTTTACAATTTGTACAGTGTGCTCTGCTGCACCATTCGAAGCAGGGTGGTAGGGTAGAACCTTGGTATGTTTCACACCATTTTTGCTTGTGAATTGTGCAAATTCTTCTGAACGAAATTGTGGTCCATTATCCGAAACAATTTCTTCAGCGAGACCAAATGAAGAAAATAATTTTCGTAAAATGTCCAATGTTTCACTTGTTGTTATTTTCCACATTGGAAACACCTCAACCCACTTCGACTGGCTATCAATCACAATGAACAATTGTTGTCCTTCTAACTCAGCAAAATAAATATGTAGCCTTTGCCACAACCTGGGAGGCCATTTCCATGGCTGTAATGGTACTGGTGGTAGTTGCTTGCTCACCGATTGACATGTCGTACACTGACTCACGATGTACTCTATATCTTTATCAAGAACTGGCCACCATAAATAACTGCGTGCAAAACTCTTGGTCAAGCACATTCCCAGTGCTAGTCATGGAGGTCTCCTAATAATTTGGACCTGAATTTATTTGGTATAACCATTCTTGCACCCCACATGATATAATCTTTATCAACTGATAATTCATTCCTACAAATGAAGAATGGATGTGTATCCTTGTCTGTTACCTGGTTTGGCCATCCATTTGCAATATACTCATACACCTTTGGCATCACTGGGTCACGTTTGGTTGCTCTACCAATCTCTTCAGCTGTGACTGGCAGTTCATCAATGTATGAAAAATAAAACACTTCTTCCCTATCGGGTGTAACTTGTGATGGGGAAGGCAATCTAGACATTGCATCAGCATTACTGTGATCAGCTGATCGTCTGTATTCAATATCATATCTATATGCTGACAAAATCAAAGCCCATCTCTGCATTCAGGCTGCAGCTAATGTTGGAACTGGGGACTTTGGATGGAGGATTGCTGTTAGGGGCTTATGGTCCATAACGATGATAAACTTACGACCATACAAGTATTTGTGAAATTTCTTGACCCCAAAAATTAATGCCAAAGTTTCCCTTTCAATTTGCGCATAATTACTCTCACTGGCACTGAGAGTGCGTGAAGCAAAAGCAATTGGTCTCTCCTCCCCACTACGTGATACATGAGAGATCACTGCCCCAACTCCATATGGAGAGGCATCACATGCTAGCTTAATCTCCTTAGATATGTCATAGTGAACTAACATGGTGCTCTCTACCAATTTGCTTTTACACTCCTTGAATGCTGTATCGCATTCTTTTGACCACTTCCAATGGATCTGTTTTTTCAAAAGTTCATTCAGTGGATGTAATACTGTAGCCAAATTTGGTAGGAACTTCCCATAATAGTTCAAAAGACCCAAGAATGAATGAAGTTCAGTGATATTCCTGGGAGTGGGTGCATTTCTGATTACATCCAGTTTTGCCTTGGTCGGATGTAAACCATCTTTGTGTACTCTGTACCCTAAGTACTCCACTGAGTTTTTAAATAACTCACACTTACGAGCAAACACTCGTACTCTGTGCTTCTCTAGCCGTTTGAGGACTTAATTCAATATGTTATTATGAATTTGCCTATTTGGTGCTGAAATTAGTATGTCATCCAAATAACATACTACCCCTTCAATACCTTGCAAAATCTGGTTCATCACCCCTTGGAATATGGCAGGGGCAGAAGACACTCCAAACGGTAGCCTATTAAATTGATATAGGCCGAGATGAGTATTTATAGTCAAACATGACTTGGACTCCTCATCTAGTTCAAGCTGTAAGTAGGCATTCGTAAGATCCAGTTTTGAGAAGATCTGACCACCTGTCAGTGTTGTGAACAAATCTTCTATATTCGGCAATGTATTGGGGACATTACCCTCTAGAACCTGGTTTAGGGTTACTTTATAATCACCACACAATCTTACCTTACCATCAGAATTAGGTACAACAACAATGGGTGTAGCCCAATTACATCGATCTATCTTACAAATAATGTTCTCAGTCTCTAGTCTTTTGAGTTCTTGCTCAACTTTCTCCTTGAGCGCATATGGTACGGAACGTGGCTTGTAGTAAACCGATCTAGCATCCTTCTGTACCCTGACACTCGCCTTGAAGTCTTGGATCGGACTGCCTGTTTCGCAGAACACCTTCGGATACTTCTTGATAACCTCATCCGTTGATGAAAATCTTGCTTCCACACAGAAAATCTTACTCCAATCCAGCTTCAGTGAGCTCAACCAATTTCTTCCTCGTAAGGCAGACTTTTCTCCTTTCACTACTATTAGAGGCAAGTTCTGAAATAGATCTTTATATTTCACTGGTATGGTGATATGACCTACCACAGGAATTTTCTCTCCCAACTAGCCTCGCAGCTCTATCTTGGATTTCTCCAGTTGGAAATCACGCAATTTGTCGAGGTACAGTCACTCCGGTACTACACTCACAGATGCACCCGTGTCAATTTCCATTGGTATCTTGAATCCTGCAACATCTATGTGGATTTTGATGCTTTCCGAATCGCTGTCCGTTAACCTCGTGCTCCTGATGATGTGTAACTCTAACATCTCCTCATCCTGTTGTTGTTCTTCCATGCTATGTAGTCTCTTGGGATTTCTACTTATAGCTTTGAACGCTGGACTCATAGCTTTAAAAACTGGTTTACCCTTCAGTCGGCATGCCTTTGCAAGATGCCCAGTCTTTCTGCAGAAGAAACACTCTGCCTTCACGTATGGACAACTTTGAGCAATGTGTTGTCCCAGGCACCTATAGCACGACTTCGACGCTCTGTTAACATTTCCAGTTTCTGAGACTTTGGACTCCCACCATCTTTTACCTTAAACCTGCAGGTGATTTACCTCGGTTGACTGACGACCGTAATTATTATTTAATTCTCAGGAATATTGTTCGGCCATACCCATCGACCTCGTTGTCTGACAAGCAATCTCAAAAGTCAAGTCATCCGTCGTCAATAACTTCCTTCTGATCGCATCATTTTTCACCCCACAAACAAAACGATCCCTTAATGCTCGGTTTTAAAAGTGTCCAAAATTACAGTGCATCGATAGCTTTTTTAATGATAATTTCATCATCCTTTTGATTCTGAATCCCAAAACGATAACTTTCAGCAATTTCTAACGGTTTGGGATTATAGTGCTGCTCCAGCTTCGTAAAAATTTCTTTAAGGGTTGTGTCCTTTGGCTCGTCAGGCACAAGCAGATTTACAAGGGTTTCGTACAATGCCGGACCCACTTCCAATAAGAAGATCGCTTCCTTACGTTCCAACACAGCCCGGTTCTGGACTGCATTGTCTGGAACTTCGATTATGTTATTTGCAGTGAAATACATTTCTAGCTGATCCGTATACGCTTTAAAACGTTCCCGGTCCTGTCTATATTCCTCCAAATGTCCGATTACACCTGCCATTTTAATCTCTAGCTGTTCACACCGTGTGCTGTATTTTATCTCAGATTTTGTAGCTTTTTCCCAAAGACAGAAACTTCCAAAGTCTCTCTGTCGGCTGGCTGAATCCTTCCCCAGCAAAATTTAAGCTTTAAATCATCCGAAAAATCCCATCTCATCGCTAAATGTGATATATTCACAGAGCACAAGCACACGCAGCTTCCAACATGGCAGGCAGCTCTCTCTCGGAAGCCTCTGGAATCTGCCTGGTTCTGTTTATTATTAACTCTGCAGTTGTAGTACACAATAAGTCCACATCCACAGTGTGGAGCTACAAACATTACAAGCTTACAGACATTACACCTGCCAATTTCCAGCTTGGATCCTGTGTTGTTGATTTATACCTGCTCCTATGACCAGACGGCAAAGGCAGGCAGATGATGTCATCAGACCCTGTCTGTGGTTGTAACTGAAGCCTGAGTGGGGAAGTCCTTCAGCTTTCCTGCCAGGCTGAAGCAGGTTAGAAGAGGATCCTGATACAAAGAGGCCCTGTAAGATTTTTTGCTTTCCATTGTGAATCCACGAGGAGTAGGCTGTGCAGTTCTGGGCCCCACAAGGAAAGTTTAGTCCTCCCCTGTCTCGGATTCTGCGCCCTTTCTCTCCCATGAGACCCTCCCAAAACTCATCTGAGTGTCGGCAGGTGGTGTGGCAGTTCTAGAATCACAGAATCATAGAATGGTTACAGCACAGAAGAAGGCCATTCGGCCCATCGAGCCCGTGCCGACTCTCAACTAGTCCCACTCCCCTACCCTTTCCCCGTAGCCCTGCAATTTTTTTTCCTTCAGATACTTATCCAACTCCCTTTTGAAAGATAAGATTGAGTCTGCCTCCACCACCCTTTCAGGCAGTGCATTCCAGATACTAGCCATTCGCTGTGTAAAAAAAGGTTTTCTTACATCGCCTTTGGTTCTTTTGCCAATCACCTTAAATCTGTGTCCTCTGGTCCTTGACCCTTCTGCCAATGGGAAGCAGGAAGTGGACTAGCAGCATGGTAATGAGGCTTGGCGGCTAAAACCGCTGTGGACTCACGCTGCTGCCTCATGGGTCAGAATCAAACTAACTTCCATGGTTTCCAGTCTGAAACACTCTAAACACAACCTGCAACTTCTCAGATGCACCCAGAAGATTCCTTCTGAGGTGGAAAATAAGCTCCATGTGGACCCTGAATGAATGGCAAAGTTGAAAGCATAAAATGGAGGAAGGAGATAACCTGGGGGAGATGGATGGCAGCCAGATTGAAGAAATAAGCATCAAACATCAGAGACTTGGATGTCCTCCCAATGAAGAGACGGAGCAGTCAGGGACTTGAAACCTGCAAAATAGTGGCATGCATTTTATGCAGGAAGGTGGCTGTTGCAGTGAGGGCCACTTCCATGACCCCTAGGACTCTTTTGCAGTGCCAGAAGATGTTGAACGGCCTTGCCAGAGCAGCCAAGGTAAGCTCCCTGCTCCCCCTGACCCTTCCTTGAAGATTCTTTATATGTGTGGCACTCCTGCATTCATTACCTTCTCTGTGCTCCAAGACTGTACTCTGAACCTTTGATTCCTTCTCCCATTCTGGGTCACCTGCTACCTATAAATGCACCTTCTCTCGCAGAACATGGCCCATCACCACAAGGAATCTCAGGTCTCAGCAACAATTGGCCTCTGACCACTCATAGGAAGAAGTGTTGGACATCAGACCGATGGCAAGGGAAGGGTCACAGTGGAGTCAAATTTCAGTCTCATTGCCAATATCCGAGATGAACTGCTACCTGGAGTGGATGGTGACACCACGAACATCTGCATTCGGCCTCCCTGACTGAGAGTCCTCCAGACTAGTTGGTGCGTTCACAGTGGTGCTTTGACCACTGGCCTCAGGCTTTAAGGGAGCATTTGGAAAGAGCAATATAAAGCAGCTTCCAAGAGCTTTATGGCAATGCCTCTCAGGCTCTGCAGTGTCTAACTGATACTTCTGCTGCTTAGTGGGAACTCAGTTCTACGACAAGTGGCATAGCTGGAATCTTCCTTTCGGACACTGACCTCTCTCCTGACAGGAGCTTGCGTGACCTTTCCAGCAAAACCCCTCAGATACCTGCACGTGTAGCTATCAGTATACAGGACCAGGCTTCCCAAGTCGATGTAACCTGCTGAAGAGTCCTCCTGGGATGCAGGAGACCTCAAATGAGGGCCACCTCAAGCCTAAGGGGCTCATGATACCGCAATGCATCAAAGCACCACTGGCTCTGGCTCTTGTTTAGCACCTTGGTGCAGCAGTGGGATAGTGTTAAGCACAGCGCACAGAGGCAGCAGGAGCAGATGCGGTGGTAAACAATATTACCTAGCATAAATAGATAAGTGCATTACAAAATCATATTGTGATTGTTGAAGTCCCGAATTCCAAGGTGCTTTATGTTTTGTGCTTTCGAGGATGTTTGGAGACCAGTTTGCAGTGGGACACACAGACCCTTCAATGCCTTCTGAATGAATCGTTTCTTCCTTAAGCTGATCTCTTCTGATACATTTCCAAAGGAATGGTATGGTCCATGGAATCTGGTGGAAGGCTACCTCTTAGGTGGTCTTCTTCTCCTTTTGTATGGACTTATCCTTTGTGCCTCACTCATTTCTTCTTCCCCCTGCTCCTGTTCTGCCTCCATCAAAAGGGTATTGGAATATACCTGGGAAAAGCTTATTTATAAATCTCCCTCAGCTGCTCCAGGCTAGCGCTGCCTCCATTGTCTTTTCCCACGACCCTTCGAGAAGCTAAAATGGAGCAGGGCCCCAGTGTCTCTCATCCCCGCCCCTCATCACACCTCAGATCTCCCACCAACTCTCCTGAAGGCGCTTTACGGCAATGAAGCCCATACAGTAGAGCCTGGTCTCCAGTCGTCTTGGACCCTCTTGCCACTGGACCAAGACCTTGCTCTGCTAAGCCCATGTGGTTGCCGGTGTGCAACGGCCACCCCACATTAAAAGAACTCACGCACAGGCATCTTCCACCCTGCAAAATGAAGTTCGGGACCTGGAACGTCAGGACCCTCATGGACAACCCCAACAGCGACAGACCAGAATGCCGCACCGCCATCGTTGCCCGGAAACTTAGATGACAAGCACAAGCAGCGGAAGGGAGCGTGCTGCAAACCAGACTCCCCACCCACCCTGTCCTTCAACCACTGCCTGTCCCACCTGTGACAGAGACTGTAATTCCCGTATTGGACTGTTCAGTCACCTCAGAACTCATTTTTAGAGTGGAATCAATTCTTCCTCGATTTCGAGGGACTGCATATAATGATGATGATGATGATGTTAGTAAAAGGTCCACGAAGGATGGAAAGAAAAATATTTCCCTGCCAGTCAAAGTTGATGTTTCAGACAAAGACTGGACAGTCAGCGCCTCTGATACAACCACTTCCTCATTAGATCAGCCATGCAGATAACTTGCCTCTAATTTTTTTACAGGCTCGAATTAAATCAAGTGCAATGCTGGCATAAATGACAGATTTCAGGGACAGCAGTTGTGGCCCTCAAACATCTGTCAGTATTAAACATGCACCATTTTGGGTCTGGGGGCACCTTCTGCCAGCAACTAATTCTACTGGAACGTAGCATGGATTCTAGAATTCGGTGTCTCGGACATATGTCCCAAATTCTGGTCCCCTGTGCCACAGCTACACCACTTTTGCACCACAAAAATTGGAATTTCAGGCTCTCATTTGTGTCTTCAAATCCCTCCATTACCTTGTTTCACATTACCTCAGAGATCTTCTTCAGGAAAACGTCCTGCCCCCTCTGCTCCTGTGACCCCTGCTTGTTCCCTATTCCCTCTGTTCCTCTATTAGATACTGATCATTCAGTAATTATACTTGTTATATATGCAGACTACAGATATACTCTCTGTGTAGTCACTGTATTGTTCCTAAGATGGAGACTTGTTACCTGATTTATTATCAATAAGATTTACACTGTGTATATACTATGCTGGCACCACTAGAGGGTGCAACTGGTGGAGACTAGGGTTTCCTGCCCCTATGGCAGAGACTATCCACGAGAGGGTACTGCGGTGGGAGACCTGAGGGTTACCTGCATAGGTGTGCAGGGCCCAGTATAAAAGGCGGCCCACCATGCTTATGCCTCACTCTGGAGTTACGAATAAAGTACCAAGGTCACTACAGTTTGAATACAACACATTGCCTTGTGGAGTCATTCATAAGTGCATTACAGACATAACAACTGGCGACGAGAATACGGACTTTCACACAATTATGGCTACCTTTGGCGCACTAAAAGACTTCGCAGAGGGTGATGATTGGGATGCCGTCACGGAAAGGCTCGAGCAATATTTCGTGGCAAACGACCTGGCAGGGGAGACAGACACATTGGCAGAGAAGCGCAAGGCTATACTCCTGACCAGTTGTGGGCCCGAGATCTACCGCCTCATCAGGGACTTGCCGGCACCCACGAAGGCCAAGGATAAGACATATGATGAGCTGACTGAACTAATTCATGACCAACTAGAACCAGAGCATCCTCACGGCCAAGCACAGATTCTACACTCACCGCAGACCTGAGGGCCAGGAGATTGCAAAATATGCTGCTGACCTCAGGAGACTTGTGGCACCATGTGATTTCTGCACGCACCTCAACGAAGCATTGCGAGACATCTTCGTTATGGGAATTGGCCACGAGGGCTTCCTTCACAAGTTATTGTCTGCCGACACCACAGTCAACCTGCAGAAGGCCATCAGCATCAGTCAGGCATTCATGATCTCGACCTGCAGTACCAAGCAAATTATTCATCCTGTGGAATCAAACCCGGCAAGTACTGTACACAGAATGGTGTCTTTCACAGGCAAGACTGTAGAACGTGGCTCTGCCCAGGGCAGAGAGCAAAGACCTCAGGGTTCCAGAACTCAGAGTCTGCCGAGGGGTGCTAATCGAATAGCACCATGCTGATGTTGCAGAGGAAACCATAGGGCTCACCAGTGTCGGTTTGCTGAGTACATATGCAAAGCCTGTAACACGAAAGGCCACCTCCAGCATATGTGTAAAAGAAATACGACTCACCATCTAGCAGAGGAGTCGGTAGATGACTTTGAATCCAGCGAGGAGTATGATGATTTGGCCAGAGAGGCAGTTCAGCCCCAAGAAGAAGTGCATGGATTGTATACCTGCACCATCGATTGCCCTCTAGTGAAGATGGGAGTTGAGATAAACGGCATTCCAGTCTTCATAGAAGTGCACACGGGAGCGAGCCAACCAGTGATGAGCCAGGATGCCTTTGAGAGGCTATGGAACGAAAAACGACCCAAGCTGGTTCCTGTACAGGAAAAGCTGCGCACCTACACTAAGGAGCTGATCCCAGTCCTTGGTAGTGCGGATGTAAGTATAATCCATAATGGCATGGTGCACAAGTTACCTCTATGAATTGTTGCAGATAATGGTCCAATGCTACTCGGAAGAAGGTGGATGGGGAAGATCTAGTGGAAATGGGAAGACCTCTTCATTCCAGCAATCGTGCCCCCATGCTCAGAGGCAGAGCAAAACCTCACCTTCGCTTGGGCCAGGCACCAGAGAACAGACCAGCGCAGCACCTGAGACACAGACTGTCCATCATGACTGCGTGGCAATGATCCGACCGGAACAACCTAAAAGTACCTTCCGGGCTCCAGTGGCAGGACTCCTGGGGAGGAAGATCGAATTCACAGGCACTCTTCCAGCTTTTGTGGCAGAATCATGAGAGAGAAGGATCAAGTCGACCTCGAGGACAGAGGCAAGATGGCGTCCCTGCTGCAGCGAGGTGCAATGTGGCTGAAAAAAAAGATGGCCGTGGCCATATCACGAGGTGCAACGCTGAGGGACCAACACGTGGTGTCTTACAAAGGATTTGATTGGGGTAAAGCCAGCAGGGTTCTCTTAAAGGAGAGCTGCAACCAACTGAACTTAGAGACATTGTATGCATGGCAATCAATGTAATGAACCGATTAAGATTGTGAACAAAATGTTGTTGCGAGATGTCGGTACCAGTCCTAATGTAAAGAACAAAATGTTGTTGCGAGATGTCGGTTATAGAGTGTCCCCAAAAGTAGCAAGCGAGAGAATTCGGGAGGGTAAAGGCGCTGATCCTGATGCCCTGCCCCAGGTGTCCCCACAAGTTATAGGCCAGCGATCTCAGGAGGGTGAAGGCACTGATCCTGATATCCTGCTCCAGGTCTATCCCACGCTGCAGGCACCCGATGGCACTATTCGCCACGGACCTGAAAACGAAAACGGCCCAATACGCGCAGTCGGCCGCCGTTGAACACCACCCGGGTGGAGACGGTGCAGCCCCCAGATCCAGTCGCTACCTCGGCCATATCCGGGAGCGAAAGGTCAAAACCAATGCATTCCCCAAACGGGACCTGGAACAGCCAGGTTCCCAACACCGTTAGAGAGCAGGCAGAAGATTCTGCAGCCCTCAAAGGAGGACAGGGAGGCCACACACATCTGTGGCTCTGACCAACACTAGGCAACGGCAAAGGCCCTGAGTCCTGGCTAGGTGAGCGACCCAAGCCCATCCCGCTAGCAGGGGCGCAGCGCCACTATCAGATGACTAGGACCCCGTCCGATTGCTCTGCAACCTGCGTCCTCGCATACCTGTACTGCTACCTCAGTACTTACCATCACTGAACCATGAATGCAATTTACCCAATCCTGGCGCACGGCCGCAAAACATAACGAATGTAAGTCACTGAACCAAGGTGTCACGATACAAACTGTAACTTCCTTTCCTTGTACTTACACTGTGTCTGATCCTGCATGTTAATGTAACGGACCTGCTGCACGATCTCGCTGTGGGGGAAGGAGGGGGAAATGGATGTATGTAGCCATGGACACACACGTGGAACACACCCAGAACCCACTGGAACCTCCACTGCATCATCAAATCATCCAAACTGGAAACCATTACCCAACGTTGTGGCAAAAGGACTTGGGGGTTAACAGGGACAGAGCCAAGTCAAAGCACAGCCAAGGTGCAAGGGCTATTGGCACTCAAGTCTGGGGAGAGCTAAGCCAGAGTACATAGCGCAAAGGTAATCGGCACAAAGGACTTGGGGGAGAATGATGTTATATATGCAGACTATAGATATGCTCTCTGTGTAGTCACCGTATAGTTGCATAAGATGGAGACTTGTTACCTGATGTATTATCAATAAGGTTTACACTGTGTATATACCATGCTGGCACCACTAGAGGGTGCAACTGGTGGAGACCGGGGTTTTCTGCCCCTGTGGCAGAGGCTGTCCGCCAAAGGACACTGTGGTGGGAGACCTGAGGGTCACCTGCATAGGTGTGCAGGGCCCAGTATAAAAGGCGACCCATCATGCTTGTGCCTCACCCTGGAATTACGAATACAGGACCAAGGTCACTACAGTTTGAGTACAACACATTGCCTCGTTGAGTCATTCATAAGTACATTACAGACATAACAATACTCGTTCCCTGCACAATTCACTTCCTTGGTAGCTTCTTGTTGACTTCTTACAACCAATGTCCTAGACATTCTGTGGGGGTTCTCCCAGTCTCCTACATTAACTTTGGCAGGAAACTGGTGAAACTGGTGAACTGCTGTTTGCTCGGTTTCTCTGGGGGTTCCACCGATCTCCCACCGAAGGTGTGATGGGAGAGCGGGAGAACCCCCAGAGAAATCATTCGTTTCCACTATTGAATGTCCTCATTTTCTTGATATTCACTTCTTTACCTTGTGAAGTGATCTCAGATGCACTGTTACATGTGGAACACTCTATAAGTTGTTGCTGTTTCCTTATGAATGTAAATATAGTTTATGATAATGGGATATTCATCCAATCCCTGGTACTGTAGTGGAATGTGTGGCTGGAAATATTATGACGATGCATTCACCTGATCCGCAGAATACAATTAAAATTGGCAATAATTTTTACCCATGCATCTTTTATAGGTGAAAGTACAAGTTATTTTGAGGTAAGTTCTGTGACTTTGACATTCAGATTTGAAGTTTTAGCTACCCTACCTTCAAAATGATATCAGTGCGTTGGAGAGGATTCAAAATTAATTGTTGAACTTGGGTCTAAGAGCTAGCTTAACTTGTTTTCATCTGTGAAAAAAACATGTTGGAGTTCTTTGGAATACCAAGAGGCACAGGAGGTTATTTCAGCATGTAACTAGTGGACACAGATTCAAAGTTAAGCCTCAAGTAAGGACACAAATTAGAAGAATACTTTTCCCTACAGAGTAGTGGTTTTGCATAGCCAACTTCCAGCAAAAACTATGATAAATATCTGGCTGGAAGGCCGAGAATAAGCTTGAGGTTTCTAGGGGCACGCATAAGCGGAGAATGGCATAGAATGACTGGGGCATTTGCTTTCTATTATTAATTGTACATAGGTATGAAGTATCACCAAGGTTGCCTGAGAGGCTGTACATCAAAGGAGTTAATTAAGGAGTTTGGGCGCATAAGGAATTAAAACTAGAAGTTTGAAAAACAACAGAACTGGTTCAAGATGACTCCATGTCAGGGACAACTAGAATAAGTTGCTGCAGAATGCTTTATAAAAAGAGAAAACATACAGATAAAATTTAGGATTGATGTCAGGAAGTTCTTCTTCACATAAAGAGTGATCAACATATGGAACAGACTTCTGGAATGTAGTGGAGGTACAAACCCTGGTATCGTTTAAGAAACAATTAGATGCAGCATTGGGGTTTGGGGTTGTTCTGGATGAGTGAATTAGGATGCGCTGAATACCATTCCTCACCTGCAGCGTATCCTCTGCATTTGTTTTCAAATCCAGTAGCCCAGAACTTGTGGTCGGAGGCTTCCCGCGGGCGGATGCCTCCGACCTTAAAAATTTCTACGAATTTACCTGGTGGTCCGGGAGGTTCGGAGATTTGTGGTCCTCGGCCTCTATGCGTAGGCCTGTGTAAAGGCCCACATATCCCAGGGACTAAAGCGATTCGTACGCATCCCTGTGATCACGTGGGCCGGCCCAACCAATCAGAGTAGGGGTATTCCCATTCATACTTGTGGTAAGTTCCGTATGTATGAATGGGAATACCCCTTAAAACACACAAACACTTCAAATACATTTTTAAAAATCATTTACAATTAATCAAAATTGAATTTAATTAATTAGTTAAAACAAAAATTTAATTTTTTGAAAAATACATTTATATATTTTAAAATATTTAAATGTTTAAATTATTGTAAAAAAAAACTATTTTCTGTCCTTTAAAAGTCTTACGCCTTATGCCTGCTTTTATCAAAAGGAATATGTTTTTGACTTTACTACACAGGCTAGTTTTGTATTTAAAAAAAATCTTTTCCAAATACTATTCCATGATCACAGTACTGCACAGTAGTTTTTCCTACAAAGAAATGCTTCAGGGTAGAAAGTAGGGAGAAATGAACTGTGGCTTTTCCCCCCGTTCCCCATTTGCTCCCAGTGAAGATCAGAGGAGAGGTGGCGTCATTTGCACCCAGACAATTTTGCAAACTAAATAAAGGGAAAATAATAGCAGGAGAACACAGACACACCTCCTTATTACAGGATTCAGAAAGGAAAGGAATCAGAGCAAAGCCTTAGCTCCAGGGCACAGTTAGGAGGGAAAAATTCAACGCAGGGCAGAATCCAGCATAAACATAGCTTGTGACTATTCTTTGAAGAGTGGAAAATTGCTTTGCACCACTGCACCATGGGGGCGAACACCCCTGCTGTGTTTTTATTTGCAATAACAAGACAGTCTGGTATACCTGAACGGCTGAGCGTAATACTTAAATTTGCTGCTTGTGGAGGATAGATGAATAATTAAAAGTAGCATTTAAACTGATCAAAATGGAATCGGACTGCAGTTAAGATTATTTGCCGAAAAGCCCCTGAAAAGGATTATGTGGGCGTTCCTCCACATATTTCTCTACACATCAATGAATTTAGCAATTATTGTTCAGTACAATTCCTACTGCACCAACTAGATTCCACGCCCTGCAACAGCTATCTTCAGATCTACAGTTATACTGCAATGAGTTTTCGCATATCGGAGTTCTGAGAGTTCCGACCCTGCTAGCCGTTCAGACCCGAAAACCTACCCCCAAATTAGGGGGACGGAGAGAGGGATTATTTGCTGCAATGCAAAAGCCATGCAGGGTTGCATCATGGCTTGCACACTATGAATGCCCCCTTAAATAAGATTGATGAAATCCTCGGCTTGGCCATTAATCACCCTACGATCTGCAGCAAAGTGTTCTCCAGCTCATTGCTAGCTGGGAAATGCGGCTGGGCCATGAGAGGGATGATGGTGAAAGCAGAGATGGAAGTGGGGATACGGCTCAAAGCGCTTCCACTTCTCCACCCCCCCCCCCCACCCCGCTGCCGCCTCAGTCAGAATCCCACATGTTGCCTTGTGTCCCATTGGCGGGGCCCTCACTGGCTCCAAAGCCCAGAGGACCGTCAACCAAGAGCATTTCAGCAGTTGGAGCAGGGATCTGAGCAGCCTGCCTCTACCTCTGTTGCAGCCACAGGGAGCTGCACCACGTAGAAGTTCTAGAAAAAGGAAGAGTAAAGATTTGTTGCACAAGGGTATGTACATGGGCGTGTTACACGAGGCTAGATTGTTAAGTTCAGTTTTATTTATGAGTCACATCAATATTATTTGTTTCCCATGTTGCCCACTTTTGGTTGTTGCCTGAGAAGTGGCCTTTTCAGTTGTGTGATGCTGAGTGGGAAGACCTGAATTGTTGCCGAGCAGTGGGGGGCTGTGAAACGGATGCGTGTTTGTTTGCAGGACTGCTTTGTGTTGGGGGAGGGGGACATGCCTTTTGCATGTGGCTGTCAGGTGGTGCACTGTTGCCCCTCCTGCAGGTCCAAACCTCGCTGTTGGGCAATGTTGTGCAGAGCACAGCACATTACAATCGTTCTGGAGACTCTGGCTGGTGCATATTGAAGGGCACCACCATCTGAATCGTGTCTTCAGCTTGCCGATAGCTTGCTCAATTACACATTTGGTTGTATTGCTCCTGTGCCTCATTGGTTGGGTTCCTCACGGGTGTCATCAGCCATGTTTTAAGTGGGTATCCCTTGTCTCCGAGCAGTCAGCCGGTAACTCTACTTCGAGGAGCGATGAGATCAGGGTGGATGGACTGCTGCAGGACAAAAGCATCATGGCAACTTCCCGGGAATCTTGCGCACCCCTGTATAAAGATCTCTTCGTGGTTACACACCAGCTGCACTTCGATGGAGTGTGTAAAGTCCTTACACTATACCACAAATCCACACGAGGCACATTCTATGGACAAGGTGTGACCTGCACCTTTATTCACAGGACCAAGAAGTGATGACCCTGCGTGGAACCTCCCTTTATATACCTGGATGACCAGGTGAGGAGTGTCTCCCACAAGTTCACCCCCAGTGGTCAATGTGTGCATTTCTCAAGTATATACAGTATTGCAGTATTGTTACATGAAGGTTACATACATGACATCACCTCCCCCCCTCTGGTCTGCGCTCCCTCGTAGAGCGCCGCAGTTGGGGCACTGGCTGTTGAGCCTTGGCCTGAGTGTCTGTCCCCTGTGGTGATTCCGGCCTGTCCGGGCTGACCGCAGGGACTGTGCATGCTGCTGAATGTTCTTGTTGCTCGTTCACTGGCGGTGGTGTGAATACCATCTCATGATCTTCCTCAGGTTCCTCAGAGTCCATGCTGAACCTTTTTTTTTACTTGGTCCAGATGCTTGCGGCATATCTGCCCATTGTTAAGTTTAACCACGATGACCCTATTCCCCTCTTTGTCTATTACAGTACCTTCAAGCCATTTGGGCCCCAAAGAGAGTGATCGAGAACAAATACGGGATCACCAATTTCTATACATCTCCCCCTTGAATTACGGTCATAGCACTCATTTTGGGACTGGCGCCTGCCTTCAACAATGTCAGACAGGACAGGATGAATGAGGGGCAGCCGAGTTTTGAGTGTACATTTCATAAGGAGCTGCGTGGGCGGGACCCCCATGAGCGAGTGTGGTCGGGACCTATAGGCCAGCAGGAGGCGCGATAGGCGGCATTGAAGGGAGGGACCTTGAATCCTGAGCATGCCTTGTTTTATGATTTGGACCGCACGTTCCGCCTGGCCATTGGAGGCCGGCTTGAAAGGTGCTGTCCTGACATGGTTAATGCCATTAACCGACATGAACTCCCAGAATTCGTAGCTAGTGAAACATGGGCCATTATCGCTAACAAGGATGTCCGGCAAACCGTGGGTCACAAAGACCGCACGTAGACTCTCCACAGTGGTGGATGTCGTGCACGAATTCAAAATTATGCACTCGATCCATTTCGAGTACGCATCAACCACGATGAGAAACATTTTCCCCATGAACGGACCCGCGTAGTCTACGTGAATGCGTGACCATGGCCTGGTGGGCCAGGGCCATGGGCTGAGCGGGGCCTCCCTGGGGGCATTTCCCAGCTGAGCACATGTCTTGCACCTGCGAACACAGTGTTCCAGGTCTGAGTCAATTCCCGGCCACCAAACATGTGACCGTGCAATGGCCTTCATTAGCACGATACCTGGGTGCTCGCTGTGGAGTTCCCTGATGAAAGCTTCCCTGCCCCTCTGGGGCATGACTACCCGGCTGCCCCATAGTAGGCAGTCGGCTTGGATGGAGAGCTCATCCATCCGCCTGTGAAATGGTCTGACCTCCTTAGGGCATGCTCTGTGCGGGCGCCCAATCCCCAGTCAGGACACATTTCTTAATCAAAGATAGGAGGGGATCTCTGTTGGTCCAGATTTTGATCTGGCAGGCTGTGATGGGGGAGCAAGCACTGTCAAAGGCATCAACGGCCATGACCATCTCAGCGCTTTGCTCCGCTGCCCCCTCAGTGGTGGCCAGTGGAAGCCTGCTGAGCGCGTCAGCGCAATTTTCATTGCCGGCCGGTGCCGGATGGTGTAGTCATACGCAGCCTGCGTGAGAGCCCATCGCTGTATGCGAGCTGACACATTGGCATTGACAGCCTTGCTGTCTAACAACAGGGATGTTAACGGCTTGTGGTCCGTTTCTAATTCGAACCTCCTGCCAAAAAGGTACTGGTGCATCTTTTTCACCCCATAGACACATGCGAGTGCTTCCTTCTCAACCATCCCATATCCACGTTCTGCTTGAGAGAGCGACCTGGAGGCATAAGCCACAGGTTGGAGTTGCCCCTCAGCATTGTACTGCTGCAACATGCACCCAACCCCATAGGACGATGCATCACATGTCAGAACCAATTTCTTACAGGAGTTGTACAGCGTCAACAACTTATTTGAACAGAGTAGGTTACGCGCCCGATTGAAAGCCCGTTCTTGACAGTCCCCCCAAAACCAATCGCAACCCTTACGCAGGAGCACATGTAGCAGCTCCAACAACGTGCTTAAGTTCGGCAGAAAGTTCCCGAAATAGTTCAAGAATCCCAGAAATGAACGCAACTCCGATGTGTTGCGGGGTCTGGGCGCTCGTCGAATCGCCTCTGTTTTGGATTCGGTAGGCTGAATCCCGTCTGCAGCAACCCTCCTGCCCAGAAACTCGACTTCGGGAGCCAAAAACACACACTTAGGTTTCTTGACTCGCAGGCCTACCCGGTCCAGTCGGCGTAGCACCTCTTCCAGGTTGTGGAGGTGTTCCTCAGTGTCCCGACCCGTGATGAGGATATCGTCCTGGAATACGATCGTTCCAGGAATGGATTTGAGCAGGCTTTCCATGTTTCTTTGAAAGATCGCGGCCGCTGATCGAATGCCAAATGGGCACCTGTTGTAAACAAACAGTCCCTTGTGCGTGGTGATTGTGGTCAGTAGTTTGGATTCGTCGGCCAGTTCTTGGGTCATGTAGGCTGAAGTGAGGTTCAACTTGGTGAACAGCTTGCCGCCTGCCAGCATGGCAAAAAGATCCTCCGCTCTCGGAAGCAGGTATTGGTCTTGTAGGGACACCCAGTTGATAGTGGCCTTGTAGTCGCCACAGACCGAGCCATCTGCTTTTAGGACGGGAACGATGGGGCTCGCCCAGTCGCTGAATTCAACGGGCGAGATGATGCCCTCTCTAAGCAAACGGTCCAATTCGCCTTCAGTTTTCTCCCGCATCACATACTGCACAGCTCTGGCTTTGTGGTGCACTGGTCTGGCATCCGGGGTGATGCGAATCACTACTTCGGTACCTTTGAACTTCCCAACGCCAGGTTGGAATAGCGACTCAAATTGCTGTAGGACCTGTGAGCATGAACTTCGCTCCACAGGTGACACTGCGTGCACATCCCCCCATTTCCAGTTCATCTCAGCTAACCAGCTCCTCCCCAACAGTACGGGACCATTGCCTGGGACAATCCAGAGCGGCAGCCGATTCACTGATCCATTGTGTGTGACAGTTAATGTTGCACTGCCTATCACTGGAAAGATTTCTTTGGTGTACGTCTGTAATTGAGTCTCAATGCGTTCTAGTTTGGGTCTGCTGGCTTTGAGTGGCCATAGCTTTTCGAATTGTTGAACGCTCATGAATGACTGGCTGGCCCCCGTGTCCAGCTCCATGCGTACCGGGATGCCGTTTAATAGGACCTTCATCGTCATAGGTGACATTTTGGTATATGAGCTGTGAATGTTTGCCTCATGAACCCGCTAAACTTCAGCGTCCATTGATTTGCCCCACGGGTCATCCTGCCTCGCAGACCCCTCTTCTGGTCCATCCGCCTCGTAAATTAGCCTGGTCGCAGGCTTCCTGCACATTCTGGATAAATGGCCAGTGAGGTTACAATTTCTGCAGACGAACTGTTGAAACCTGCAAGTCCTGGCAGCATGTCTGCCCCCACACCTCCAGCATGAACTGAGATTCCCATTGTTGTGAACAAAAGAGCTGTTACCAGGCATTCCTCGCTGATTGTCCCTTTGACTGCTCCTGAGCACCCTGTTAGTGGGTGTCAATGGCCCCATTCCCGGAACGCACTGCCATTGTCTGTGTTCAAAACCTGTTCTGGGGTCTATTGCAGCCTGGGGTGTGTGGAACTGCCCTTGCCTGCCTGCTGGGCTCTGAGTCGTGTTTATGATATTGACCCCCGATCCATCGCCACGTTGGAGTCAGGGTTGCGCGCGTATATTATCTTGGTTTCCTCCTCCCCCGCCATAAAAGTCTGAGCCAGCAACGCTGCCGTTTCCAAGGTCAAGTCCTTGGTCTCGATTAACTTTCTGAAAATCCCGGCATGACCGATGTCCTCAATAAAGAAATCCCTTAGCATCTCCCCTCTGCAGGCGTCTGTGAACTTACAGAGGCTGGCCAAGCGCTGGAGGTCCGCAACGAAGTCTGATATGCTCTGTCCTTCCCGACGTCAGTGGGTATAAAATCTGTGTCGGGCCATGTGTACGCTGCTCGCTGGTTTGAGGTGCTCACTGATTAGCTTGCTGAGCTCTTCAAAGGTTTTGTCCGCCAGCTTCTCGGGTGCTAGCAGGTCTTTCATGAGGTGTAAGTCTTAGATCCACAGCTGGTCAGTAGATGAGCCCTTCGCTTGTTGGCCGCTGCATCTCCCAGCCAGTCCTTCATGACAAAGCTCTGCTGAAGCCTCTCAATGAAATCGTCCCAGTCCTCACCAACACAGTACCGTTCCTCTGTGCTAGCGGTGGCCATTCTCGTCGCCACTGTAAAGTCCTTACACAATACCACAAATCCACACGAGGCACATTCTATGGACAAGGTCACTCTGTGACCTGAACCTTTATTCACAGGACCAAGAAGTGATGACCCTGCGTGGGATCTCCCTTTATATGCCAGGATGACCAGGTGAGGAGTGTCTCCCACAAGTTCACCCCCTGTGGTCAATGTGTGCATTTCTTAAGTATGTACAATATTGCAGTGCTGTTACATGAAGGTTACATACATGACAGAGTGGAAGTCCTTGCAGGTGACGAATACTCCTGGGTGATCTGTCAGTGCCTTAATTTCCACATGCGTGAAGTCGATGACGCCCTGCACCTGTGGGAAGCTAGCTAGAGCCCAAACCCGAGTGCCCACTCACTCTGACTGTTATTATCCATAGCAAAATTGACATAATTATCTATCCTGGCAAACAAGCCATCAGTCACCTGTCCTATGCATTTGTGGACCGTTGACTGCAAGATCCAGCAAATGTCTCCAGCAGAGCTCCGGAAGGAGCCAGAGGCAAAGAAGCTGAGGGCGGTGGTGACTTTGACAGCCATTGGTAAAACATGGCCACCAGCACTCTTGGCAGCAGGTCTTGTTCCAGCAGGTTGTAAACGTCTGCCACTACCTGACGCGATACCCTGAGCCTCCTGAGACATTGGTGTTCCGACATGTGGAGGAGGCTTATCCTCTGCCTGTAGACCCTGTGTGCTGGGTATGGCCTCCTGCGAGCTGCACCTCTCTGCTGATCCCCTCTCTCCTGTGGAGCTGCAGGTCTGCGAGCAGAAGGCTGTTGCTGCTCGTGCTGCTGCTGATGATGCTGCTGGTCATCTTGGTCCTCATCTGAGATCCAAAGTGAACAGCAGAAGCGATGCCCATTCTGATCTGATAGATCACAGCTCCAAAGTGGAGATCAGACGTACAAACCTCCAAAGTTGTGAAAGTAACCTCTCAGCACAAGTACTATAAAAAGAAAGCATTTCACACAATCCGGCAAGAAAGCCATACATCATCATAGGCGGTCCCTCGAGCGAGGATGACTTGCTACCACGAGAGTTCACGGATGTTTCAATGAAGGACCCAATGTTCCAGTCCCGAACTCCAGTTGAGGGGGTGGAAGATGCCTGTGCGTGGATTTTTTTTAAAAAAACGTGTGATGACCGTTGCACATCAGCCACCACACGGGCTTGACAAAGCTAGGCCTTTATCCAGTGGCAAGGATTAACCAGGACGACTGGAGACCTGCTCTGCTGCATGGACCTAGTGCGCACACATATCGCAGTTTGGGCAGGCCCGTGCTGTCCCTGGGCCCTTGGCTCTTCGGGGCCCCGTACCCTCATTTGCCAAACCTCTGCCACGATATTCCAGGGCCCGGCGCTCTAGCTCTATTTATAGCCCCGACCTGCGGGTGCGGCCCACGCTGTTAGCAAGAAAGTAGCTGTGAGGTGTCAGTACTTGTTGGCATATTTCCCTGTCACTTTCTCAGCTTCCTCAATGGCCGCTGTGTTTTCGCCTTGCTTTCACTGGCGAGTTCCAGGAAGGCTGGAAAACCCACATACCTACAGTTAAATGCGCTCTTAATGAGCTATTAACATACTGAAATTGACAACCTGCCTCTCCTGAGGGGGCTGCTCACGCGCAGCCTAATGCACTGGAGTTAAATGCGGAAGTCGGCAGGCTGGAGCTGTCAATGTCCACGTTTTTAACCCCCAATCTGCTTCCAAAGCCACGCACTCCTGCAAGTTCAAATTCATCCCAATGTGCTTAACTGAAATATAAATATTGAATTAATTAGATTTGGGCCTTCACAATATATATTGCCGGTGAGGCAGGCTGTATAAATTTAATTTAAACAAATATTTTCAAAGAAGATAAAAGATATTGGGCCAAACCTTGCTCGTAAAATAACAGCATGTTAATGACGCATGCCATTATTAATGCACAAATCGGCCAGCAAGTTCAGGGGATGAAGAGATACACCATGACTTGTGAATCTCCAGCCCTTGCTGGTAGATTCATGCTGCTCCGCCATTTGCTCCTCACAAACGCCACCTCGCCCTCAACCTCCCCGTTAGTTTTCAGAACTTGCTGGATTTACACGTTAATTGACCATTAAACTCGCCACAGAAAGTCAAGTTTGGTAAATAACAGTGTAAGTACCTATTTAACAACATGATAATTGTTAATGCAACGCCAATCAACCCCTCTGTCCCAGAAATTGAACAGTTTAAACTGTGGAATTTCATTCCTTCAGGTGGTAAATTATCCTTTGAGATTTTAAAAATGTCAAGTTTTTTATTTTTTTCTTACTTTTCCTTTCTGTCTTTTTTCTCTCTCTTTAATCCAATCTTTCTCTCTTTTTATTTCTCTTTTTGCACCTGATTTGACTGTAAATGGACCTCCCTCTTTGTCTATTCCTTTCTCAATCCTTAAATCTGATTGGTTAAGGAGATACACTGTTGGGGCTCAATTTTCCACATGGGTGATTTTGGGCGCAGTTGAAGAGGTACATATGATTTTTTAGTGGCCCAAATGCGGCAAAAAAAAATCCAAGTCTCACCGGAATTAGCTTTGAATTTGGAGCGGCACCGATTGGCCCTAAGCTTTGTGGGCGGAGCTTAAGGCCTGCGCCAAAAACTGATGTTGCTAAGGTAATGAGGGACGCTCAGAAGGGCTGAGGTTAGAAACTGAGGGCCCAAGTTTCCACATGATTTGCGCCTGATTTTTAGGAGCAACTGGTGGAGAACGGACTATCTTAGAAATCGCAATTCTCCACATTTTTTTTTCTGCAGTTCTAGTCAGTTAGAACAGTTTCACTTTGGAACAGAATTTTTTCTTCAAAAGGGGCCGTGTCCGGCCACTGACGCCTGATTTGAAAGTTTCCACAGTGAAAACATACTCCAAACTAACTTAGAATGGAGCAAGTGAAGATTTTTGTAGAACTGAAAAAACCTTGTCTACACTTTAGAAAATCAGGCGCAGGTTACAAATTAGGCGTCCAGAACAAGGTGGGGGGGGGGGGGGGGGGGGGGAAGGGAAGTCATTAAATTCCATAATAAATCCTTATTTATACTTATACAAATATTATACAAATAAATCCAACCTGAATAAAAATTTATAAGCAAAGAAAAGATTAAATAAACCATCTTCCTACCTGTGTGAAAGTGCTTCAGCCAGGGAGAATGCGGCAGGAAGCCTCACAAGTTGAGGCAGCCGTTCGTTCCCGCGGGGGGAAGGAGGCAGCCTTTCCCGACGGCGGGCGGGGGGGGGGAGGAGGAAGCCATTTCCCGACGGCGGGCGGGGGGGGGGAGGGTGGGAAATGGCTGCCTCAACTTTCTGAGGCTTCCTGCAGCCTTCTCAGTGCTGATGTGCTGATGGCAATGTGCTTTTATTAAAAAAATTTCAAAAATTAAACAACTACAAAGAACTACAAAAATGGCCGAGTGCCAATGTTTCCTTCACACTGCGCATGCGCGAACGCTCCAACGCGCACGCGCAGGGTTGCCGGCAGGAAAAAAACTAATTTAAATGGTACCCGCCCCCTCCCACTTACAAAATCGGCGCGAGTGGTAGGCTCCGCCCCCCTGGGCGCCGCGCCAAGCAGACATGGAGCTGCAGGGCGCTCCAGAATCGCTCGTTTTTTTTCCGGCCCCAGCTCGGAGGGGCGCCCGTTTTTTATCGTGTGGATACTTGGGCCCTGAGAAAGGGCTGAGGCTGGGCTGGAAACTGAAGCCGCTTCCTTCTCGGGCCGAAAGGCAGCGGGCCGGTGCGTGCGGGGTCCGTTCGGCCGGGATGGCAGCGGGCCGGCCTGCACCTATCCTGAGCCGAAATGACCCACCCCACCTATCTGCCCTGTCTACAGCCTCCCGGTCTGCTTCCCCGCCCCTAGCCCTGGCCTAAGGGCTTGCCGGTGTGTTCTCCCGCCCCCTAGCCCAGACCGAGTGGTCTCCTCCCTCCCGGTCAAAGGCTTCACCCCACCCCCTCTCCCTCCCTCCACCTCTCTCTTCCTCCCCTACCTCTCTCTCCCCCTCTCTCTTACCGTTCCTGCTGCTGCTGTCCGGGCATCTGCTGCACTTACCTGCGCCGATTTCTTTAATCTGCAAGGGTTTTCTCGAGTGGCCACATAGCTGGCCTAAGTAGAACTGGAGTAAGTATTAGCTGGCCAAAGTTGCCTAAATGGCCAGAATCGGTGTCGGTGGCTGGAAATGCCCCCCTTTTGAGAAAAAAAATGTAACTAAGTCAGTTACGCTTTGCAAATTGATTGAGGAAACTGGGGATTTTTAAGTTCGGCCAGAAAAAGCAGCCTACTCCAAAAAAAACGGAGCAAATACCGGGGAGCCAGATGCCCCGTTGCCCCCACCACACCATTACCACCTCCCAGCAAGTTACAGTGCAAAAGATTTTGAGCTGAAGGGTGCAGGAAAAGGTTTAACTGACGACACAAATCGCGAGGTTCCCTGCTCCAGCAAGATCCAGACCATCACTGCAGTCTGATAACTACTGATTTCTGATGTCAGAAATGAACACTTAACCCGCTTCCTCTGTTCACTATTTTAGCAGAGATGTCAACCCATTTAAAACAAATCAGTTAAATGGCTGTGTTAAAATAGCAGAGCGACTCATGTAATAATGCATTAAGTGTTTGTCTGTTGATCCCATCAACAGTAACTTCTAGGTTATAATGTTTGTGGGAAATGAGACATAGAGGGGTGAAACTTGGGCAGTAGCTCAAAATAGCTTTTCGCGAATCGGCCGCCTGTATTACACTCCACCTGATTTTCAAGCGGGCGGGAAATTCACTTTACTCTACCGCTCAATATGAATTTCACCCCCTAAATCATTCAAGCCTGGTACATTGTGCTTACAGGGCTTGACAGGGTAGATGCAGGGAGGTTGTTTCCTCTGGCTGGGAAGTCCAGAACCAGGGGTCATAGTCTCAGAATCAGGGGTCGGCCATTTAGGACTGAGATGAGGAGAAATTTCTTCACTCAGAGGATGGTGAATCCTTGGAATTCTCTACCACAGAGAGCTGTAGAGGCTCAGTCGTTGAGTATTTTCAAGACAGAGATCGATAGATTTTTGGATATTAAGGGAATCAAGGGATATGGGGATAATGCAGGAAAGTGGAGTTGAGGTGGAAGATCAGCCATGATCTTACTGAATGGCAAAGCAAGCTTGAGGGGCCGAATGGCCGACTCCTGCTCCTATTTCTTATGTCCTTATGTTTTTATTTCGCAACTAGCTCAGTTTGTTTCTGTTTCTCAGAGTTCACTTAGTCCACCTTGACCTATTAGCGGGGAGGCGGGGGGGGAGCAAGTTTCAGTCTCTGCACCTTACCAAAGAGTTCCTTCACTGCTTCCTCCCATCTGCTATCAAGATCTAGTAAATCAAAGACAGAAATAGATCCATCACTAAAAGTTATGCACGTGGCTCCTCTGCTGTATACATAAAATCATCTGCTTTTGTTCAGCTGTAAATGAGGCAAACAAAGAGAAGCAGTATTTCAATACTCGTCTAATGAAGGATGTGTTCATTGTAAGTAGATGCGCTGAACTGTACCTAGAGCTGGCTAAACCGCTTAAACCAGCACATACAATTTGTAAAGTGCAATGTATTATTTGGTAAAACAGAATTAGATGCAGAATTGTTAGTCCTTATGTTGTAATCTTTTGCTTTTATGACTTTTTTGGCTTAGGATTTTGAAAGAGTAAAACCCATGTACCTTGTTAAATGACAGCTGGTGCTACTGACAAGGAACATTTGATTTCCCTGCGTTTAATGCTCAAGGGTTCTTTTAATTCTGTTCAAGGCAGACAGATGTGAATTCAATTTGAATTTAAAAAAAAAACTTTATTGGTGCAAATGTAGATTGTAAACCTGCATGCTCAGGTCATTGGTTGCAACAAAAGCACAATCAACTTAAATAAATAACGAATTTTCCGTCTCACTTTTCCCTTGTATTTCTCTCACAATTTCGCCTGCTGACAAATTTGGTACAGATGGTTGGAACGGTAGAGAAGGCTGTCAAGGCTGATTTACAGTCATGTACATGACAAGAGGTCTGATTGTATCTGAAAGCCTTCATGAAGACCACATGGACCCTGACATTTTGTGATGAGCCCTCAAGAAGCCTTGCAGTGGACTGGAGGAAAGGCTGAGCACCCAGAGCTGCCTGGAGGCCTTGAGTGGCAGCACTCAACGCTTGCCAGGCCAGGCTAGATACACCGCCTGTGGACTTGAAGCACAACTGCACTCACATCTCACTGTGCTGAACTTAAAGTTGGAGACTCAGCCGTTTCCCCTTGCATTCAGGCTTACCTAAACCTGACAAGCTGAAGTTTGCTGGTAACCTAGACATTTCGGTAAGTCTCTCAATTTACTGTTCAATGGACAAAGCATTGATAACATGTAAGAAATTTATAACCGCAATCAATCCAGGGCTTACAAACCCTTTCAGCCAATAATGTATAAGCATTAGTAACATTGTTTGGTTTTTAAACGGACGCTGTATTTCTTGGAGTCAATGCACTAAGTCATAAATAATATGAAAGTGAATTCAACCTTTTGCTAGGCTGACTTTTTATGATTAATTAAAACATAAAAAGGATTGTTAATGATGACCTTATAACCATGTGAATAAAAACACCTCAAGTTAAAGTTTTTATATATTTTAAAACCATTTTGAACATAGCCCTTACATGATATACAAGTTTGAAATAAAATAACACACCAATAGTCACTGTCTGATGTTTACGATTGTATTCTTCTTGTTAAATGCATCTTGTCCAATAAAAAGAGCCTGGTGATTTCCATTTCAGCCTGTATGAAACTTTGCTGTAATTTATTGTTGTGTTATGTAGTACTCTTATTCAAAATTTGTTAAATGAATAGTATCATCAATGGATTTAAAAAAAAGAATATTCAATAAAACATTCGCCTGATACCATGTTTTCAGATCATCTGAATAAAACAAGGCTCCAGAAATAGCATATACTCTCTAAGCTTTGACTTGTGTTGATAAAGTTCTAAAAAACAGATAATAAATATTGCTTTAGTCTGCCGACTACACATTAAAAACTTTTAATCCCTTTCTACTGAACGACTACATTCTGCTATGGACAGTGCACATATACGTTTCTGACTGAATGCTGCCTACTAATCCCATTTTCTCAGGTTGGTAATTAAGGCATGATTTTCTACCTGGTGTGAAATCTCTTCCTCATTACAGTACTTCAACGTCTCCAAAAGCAAAGAAAAGTAGGGGCAAATGGGGTGGGGGGAGGGGGGGAGGCGGGATAATGATGGAATATGACAAAAGTCTTAAATTCGAGGAATATGCATTCTCTACCAGTGAAAGCAGATCTGCTCTCCTTATTCTGTAGTCCTGTTAAAATGAAAGAAAACAGTAAAAGTTCTCATTTCCATGCAAGTTTGACATAAGCTTTCCAAACAAAATGAGAAAAGTGCGTCCATGCCGTGTGCTAATAACTACATCAAAAGAGTGAATGCTGTATTTATAAAGGTTTTGCGGCTGAAAGAGAAATAGCTTCCGGGCACAAAGCACATGACTATACCATTTAGGGAAAAGGGGACGATCAGCTCGATCAGTGCAGCCCCAGGGCCCAACTCCCAGACAATAAATACCTTACACAAAATTTAATTGTTTTCATTTTCAGTTGGGGAGATCGAAGTGAAAAGCCACTGAGCACATCACGCTATTGAACATAAACTGCAGAGCAAGACGGAGAATAGCGTTTCTGAGGTAAGCTGCTTGGTTATTTTCCTGTGAATCTATCTTTTAACAAGAGCTTATTTGTGTGTGATAACCTGTAGTGTGTTAATAGCAAGCAACATTTTTAATATCCAAAACGTTTTCTCCAGTTTGACACGCCTAGACCTTTTAAAAATAAAATAATGAATAAGATCATGAGATGAATTAGATATTGTTCCTCAGATACATGGTGTGACATTCAGTATACTGTTGGAAGAAAATAAAACATTATTTATATCACGCTCCAGGGAAATAAACATCCTTAAATCTATCTGGGTATCTAAAAGTCTATGCTTTTCAATTGCTTTCAAAACGTGCATTAGTTAGTCAGTGTGAGAGAGTTGCAAATCGTCATGTTAACGTGAAATGATGAAATATGATTTTCTCAAGCAGCACCTTAGTTCAAACAATTTGACTTATTTTCTTATTAGGAAATCAAAATATATATTAAGGAGTGATAATTTAAGGGTCCTAACAGAAGAGAGTGGGGGGGGGGTTGCAGCTGATTTGTGCTGTGACAACAGGCAGGTACTCAGAGTACCTTCTCCTGCCAGCAGTTCAGTCACCGAGTTGCTGCTGTGTGGATGGTGCAGGGACATTACTGAGAACTGCAAACTTCAGCTTACAAATAGCAATACCTGTACAACTTACTTCTAAATATTCTTCTCTGTGTATGAGTGTGCACTGTTACAGACTTACATTGGTGGAGTTGTACCTCCTATTGAGCAATATCTGCACTACATATAAAGCATCTTATCTGAATATCATTTGCTAAAAGTTGAAGCAGACTTTAATTTGGTACAATGGCGTGAATGTTGAGGGGGAGGGGCAGGAATCAATACCAGCTGAAAAGTAAATGATTGGCAGTAATCCTTTAAACACGTTTACTTCAGTATAGGAATGCACACAGTCTATTCCCTGGTAAATGAATATTTTACCAACAGAGGACACAATGAAAACACCAAGTGGATTGCACAAGTACAGAAGTTCTCATCATCCACTGACTGAAAGATTATCTTGCTGTTTGTCATCTGTGATTCTGAATTTGGCAATTGTGTGTCTTTTGTCGGAGTACAGTAAGGTCTGTTACTATTCTGTAGTCATGACGGAGGCTCTGTCGGGCGAATGTTGACTTTGGGTCATGCTGTAAAATGGATGATACCCATTCAGCTGCCGATCTCTCCCGATTTTCATCGCCATTGAAGTGAATGCAAGTGAAAATCGGGAAAGATGAATAACAGGCGGCTGATTTGATATCGCCCGTTTTACACTGTCACTATCAAAACTACCCTCCGTGTGTCTAGCACTTGAGTGTCAGCCAGTGTCTCAGTGGGCAGCACCCTTGCCTCTCAGTCAGAAGGTTGTGGGTCCAAGTCCCACTCCAGAGACTTGAACACAAAATTCTAGGGTGACACTCCAGTGCAGAACTGGGGGAGCGCTGCACTGTAGGAGGTGCCGTCTTTCGAATGAGAGGTTAAACCCAGGCCCCGTCTGCTCACTCAGGGGGATGCAATAGATCCCGAGGCACTATTTTGAAAAAGAGCAGGGGAGTTATCCCCGGTGTCCTGGCCAATATTTATCCCTCAATCAACATCACTAAAAAAACAGATTATCATTCATATATGTTTGCTGCATTTCCTACATCACAACAGTGACTACACTTTCAAAAGCACTTAATTGGCTGTAAAGCGCTTTGGGGCATTCGATGGTCGTGAAAGGTGCTATATAAATGCAAGTCTTTCTTTAACATGACACTGTGATGCTTTAATGGAATTGGCTGCTGTTGTGATTATTTCACTTGCAGTGATATTCTAAAGATATTCTAGCAGAGCAGGTCTCCAGTCGTCTTGGGTAATCCTTGCCGCTGGACCAAGACCTAGCTCTGTCAAGCCCGTGTGGTGGCCACCACACGTTAAAAAAATCCACGCACAGGCATCTTCCATCCTTCAGGATGTAGTTCGGGACCTGGAATATTAGGTCCTTCATTGAAACACCTGTGAACTCATCCTTTTTTGGCGTGGAAGCAAGTCATCCTCGCTTCGAGGGACTGCCTATGATGATGATGGTGTTCCCCTGGAATCTCCTCGTTCACTAGATACATTATTGTTTGGTAACCAAGTGATAATGATTAAGACTAATATAAAAGTGAGAAACAATGGGCGAGAAATTTGACGGCGTCACGCCCATTTCTTACAATCAGGAAATGCATCACTCGCTATATTGGATATTGACAATGAGTCAAATATTGTGATATTGTGAGCCCCAGTGCCTGATTCGCCACGATAAACATGCGCAGCAACCTGTGGCACTAACAGGCAGGAAGAACCCTTCGGCAGTGTTACATATAGGGCTCATCTATATACAGGTTAGTTGCTAGTTTGTCATTTGAGGCTGCTGGTTGACCTACAGTGAATTTCTTGGCTTGTTTTCTGACTGTGAAAACATAATTCTAAATGCTGAGAAGATTTTGCTGGTGCTGCACCATTTTTGGCTGCCTTCTAAACAGTGGTACTGCAGTCATGGGTGGTCTGGTAGGGCTGCCTTCTGGGCTGGAGTAGGAGGGGGAGCAGCAAGGAAGACAGAAGCAGCTTGCAGAGGAGGGAGGAGGAGGGTACTGTGTACTCGCCCACAGCGAGTCTTCATGGAGCACTTCTCCAACATGCACTCCTCAGAGGAGCAAGGTCTCAAGTGCCTCCGCATCACAAAGGAGGCTGTCACTGAGTTATATAACCTGCTGCCTTGAGCCTCATGCTAGGGCATGGACACCACTTCCTGTGGCTGATAATGTTATGTATATTAACATTGTAACTGTGTAAGGCTTGCCACCAGAGGGCGCAACTGCTGGAGGCCCAAGGGTCCTGCACAACCTGGAAGAGGTTCTAAGTCAACTAGACAGAGTGGGACTCGGGCTGAAACGCTCCAAGTGTGCTTTCCTGGTGCCAGAGGTCGAATTTTTGGGAGAAAGATTGCCGCAGACGGCATTAAACCCACGGACTCAAAGATAGAGTTCATCAAGAATGCACTCAGACCACAGAATGTGACGGAGCTGCGTTCGTTCCTGGGACTCCTCAACTATTTTGGTAACTTTCTACCCGAGTTAAGCACTTTGCTGGAACATAAGAACATAATAACATAAGAATTAGGAACAGGAGTAGGCCATCTAGCCCCTCGAGCCTGTTCCGCCATTCAATAAGATCATGGCTGATCTGGTCGTGGACTCAGCTCCACTTACCCGCCCTCTCCCCGTAACCCTTAATTCCCTTATTGGTTAAAAATCTATCTATCATTGACTTGAAAACATTCAATGAGCTAGCCTCAACTGCTTCCTTGGGCAGAGAATTCCACAGATTCACAACCCTCTGGGAGAAGAAATTCTTTCCCAACTCGGTTTTAACTTGGCTCCTCCATATTTTGAGGCTGTGCCCCCTAGTTCTAGTCTCCCTTACCAGTGGAAACAACCTCTCTGCCTCTATCTTGTCTATCCCTTTCATGATTTTAAATGTTTCTATAAGATCACCCCTCATCCTTCTGAACTCCAACGAGTAAAGACCCAGTCTACTCAATCTATCATCAAAAGGTAACCCCCTCATTTCTGGAATCAGCCTAGTGAATCGTCTCTGTACCCCTTCCAAAGCTAGTATATCCTTCCTTAAGTAAGGTGACCAAAACGGCACGCAGTACTCCAGGTGCGGCCTTACCAATACCTTATACAGTTGCAGCAAGACCTTCCTGCTTTTGTACTCCATCCCTCTCGCAATGAAGGCCAACATTCCATTCGCCTTCCTGATTACCTGCTGCACCTGCAAACTAACCTTTTGGGATTCATGCACAAGGACCCCCAGGTCCCTCTGCACCACGGCATGTTGTAATTTCTCCCCATTCAAATAATATTCCTTTTTACTGTTTTTTTTCCCAAGGTGGATGACCTCACACTTTCCAACATTGTATTCCATCTGCCAAACCTTAGCCCATTCGCTTAACCTATCCAAATCTCCTTGCAGTCTCTCTGAGTCCTCTACACAACCCGCTTTCCCACTAAACTTTGTGTCATCTGCAAATTTTACTGCACTACACTCTGTCCCCTCTTCTAGGTCATCCATGTATATTGTAAACAGTTGTGGTCCCAGCACTGATCCCTGTGGCACACCACTAACCACTGATTTCCAAAAGGACCCATTTATCCCGACTCTCTGCTTTCTGTTCGCCAGCCAATTCTCTATTCATGCTAATACATTTCCTCTGACTCCGCGTACCTTTATCTTCTGCAGTAACCTTTTGTGTGGCACCTTATCGAATGCCTTTTGGAAATCTAAATACACCACATCCATCGGTACACCTCTATCCACCATGCTCGTTATATCCTCAAAGAATTCCAGTAAGTTAGTTAAACATGATTTCCCTTTCATGAATCCATGCTGCGTCTGCTTGATTGCACTATTCCTATCTAGATGTCCCGCTATTTCTTCCTTAATGATAGATTCAAGCATTTTCCCCACTACAGATGTTAAACTAACTGGCCTATAGTTACCTGCCTTTTGCCTGCCCCCTTTTTTAAACAGAAGCGTTACATTAGCTGCTTTCCAATCCGCTGGTACCTCCCCAGAGTCCAGAGAATTTTGGTAGATTATAACGAATGCATCTGCTATAACTTCCGCCATCTCTTTTAATACCCTGGGATGCATTTCATCAGGACCAGGGGACTTGTCTACCTTCAGTCCCATTAGCCTGTGCAGCACTACCCCCCTAGTGATAGTGATTGTCTCAAGGTCCTCCCTTCCCACATTCCTGTGGCCTGCAAATTTTGGCATGGTTTTTGTGTCTTCCACTGTGAAGACCGAAGCAAAATAATTGTTTAAGGTCTCAGCCATTTCCACATTTCCCATTATTAAATCCCCCTTTTCATCTTCTAAGGGACCAACATTTACTTTAGTCACTCTTTTCCGTTTTATATATCTGTAAAAGCTTTTACTATCTGTTTTTATGTTTTGCGCAAGTTTACATTCGTAATCTATCTTCCCTTTCTTTATTGCTTTCTTAGTCATTCTTTGCTGTTGCTTAAAATTTTCCCAATCCTCTAGTTTCCCACTAACCTTGGCCACCTTATATGCATTGGTCTTTGATTTGATACTTTCCTTTATTTCCTTGGTTATCCACGGCTGGTTATCCCTTCTCTTGCCGCCCTTCTTTTTCACTGGAATATATTTTTGTTGCGCACTATGAAAGAGCTCCTTAAAAGTCCTCCACTGTTCCTCAATTATGCCACCGTTTAGTCCTTGTTTCCAGTCTACTTTAGCCAACTCTGCCCTCATCCCACTGTAGTCCCCTTTGTTTAAGCATAGTACGCTCGTTTCTGACACAATTTTCTCATCCTCAATCTGTATTACAAATTCAACCATATTGTGATCACTCATTCCGAGAGGATCTTTTACTAGGAGATCGTTTATTTTTCCTGTCTCATTACACAGGACCAGATCTAAGATGGCTTGCTCCTTTGTAGGTTCTGTTACATACTGTTCTAAGAAACAATCCCGTATGCATTCTATGAATTCCTCCTCCAGGCTACCCCTTGCGATTTGATTTGACCAATCGATATGTTGGTTAAAATCCCCCATGACTACTGCTGTTCCTTTTTCACATGCCTCCATTATTCCCTTGATTATTGCACATGTTGCTACTTAAGGGTGATGACTGGGTTTGGGGTAAATCTCAAGAGACAGCCTTTGAGAAGGCCAGAAACCTACTTTGTTCTAATAAGTTACTTGTACTGTATGACCCGTGTAAACGATTAGTGCTAGCTTGTGATGCATCTTCGTACATGGTCAGCTGTGTGTTACAGCAAACCAATGCATCGGGCAAACTTCAACCGGTTGCATACGCGTCTAGAAGTCTGTCTAAGGCTGAAAGAGCCTACAGTATGGTCGAGAAAGAGGCGTTAGCATGTGTATATGGGGTTAAGCAAATGCACCAATACCTATTTGGACTTTGGTTTGAGCTTGAAACCGACCATAAACCGCTCATTTTGCTGTTTTCAGAAAGCAAAGGTGGGCACTAAAATTGTCCGCCTATGACTATGTTATTCGCCACAGATCAGGCACGGAGAACTGTGCTCATGCCCTCAGTCGGCTACGATTGCCCACTACCGGGGTGGAAATGGTGCAGCCCGCAGACTTGCTTGGATGCTTTTGAGAGCAAGGGGTCACCCGTCACTGCTCACCAGATCAGGACCTAGACCAGCCAGGATCCTGTGCTATCACTTGTAAAATGTTGTGTCCTCAATGGGAGCTGGTTGGCCATTTCCGGGGAAATGCAAGATGAAATTAAGCCGTTTCACCGACGCAAAGATGAAATGTCCATCCAGTCAGATTGTCTCTTATGGGGTAATCGTGTGGTTTTGCCAAAAAAAGGCAGGGAAACGTTTATATGCGACCTACACAATACCCACCCAGGCATAGTCATGATGAAGGCTATAGCCAGGTCGCATGTTTGGTGGCCCGGCATTGACTCGGACTTAGAGTCATGCGTACACCAGTGCAATACATGCTCACAATTAAGCAATGCATCAAGGGAGGCTCCATTATGTCTATGGTCATGGCCCTCCAAACCGTGGTCCAGGATCCACGTAGATTTTGCTGGCCCCTTTCTCAGAAAGATGTTTTTAGTTGTAGTGGATGCTTACTCTGAATGGATTGAATGCGTAATCATGTCATCCAGCACATCCACTGCCACCATTGAAAGCCTCCGGGCTATGTTCGCCACCGATCGCTTGCCCGACTCCTTGTCAGTGACAATGGACCGTATTTCACCAGCTCGGAATTCAATGAGTTTATGACCCACAATGGCATCAAGCATGTCAGGTCTGTCCCATTTAAGCCCGCATCCAACAGTCAAGCGGAACAGGCAGTCCAAACTATCAAACAGAACTTGAAATGCATAATGGAAGGCTCCTTGCAGACCCACTTATCTCAGGTTCTGCTCAGCTACCGGATGCGACCTCACTCGCTCACTGGGGTTCCCCCTGCAGTATTGTTAATGAAGAGAGCACTCAAAACCAGGCTCTCCCTAGCCCAGCCCAATCTAAATGATCATGTGGAAACCCGGCGTCACCAGCAAAACATGTACCACAATCGCGCGGCTGTATCATGTGACATTGATGTTAACGACGCTGTGTTTGTCCTGAATTACGGTCATGATCCTAAATGGGTTTCTGGCACTGTCTTGGCCAAGGAGGGGAATAGAGTGTTTATAGTCAAACTATTGAATGGACAAACGTGCAGAAAGAATTTGGATCAGACCAAACTGCAGTTCACCGACAACCAGGAACAACCTGAAGAGGACATCACCATCATCGATCCACCAACACGCACCCAACCAGCAATTGACCTCGCTGTCAATCAAGAGGATGAACCCACCATTCCCAACAGTCCTGTCAGACCAGCCGCGCCACAGTGCAGCAAAGGTCCGACCAACTCACCCATGCCAGAACTCAGACAATCAACCAAGGAGCATAGGGCCCCAGATCATCTCAACTTGTAAATAATTTGTATCAAAGACTTTGGGGGGGGAGTGATGTTACATATGTAAACATTGTAACTGTGTAAGACTTGCCATCAGAGGGCGCAACTGTTAAAGGCCCAAGGGTCACCTGCACACCTCGTGCAAGGGAGTATAAAAGGTTGTCTGCCATGCTGCTTAGGCACTCTGGAGTTGTATTAAAGAGACTAAGGTCACATCAGTTTTAGCATACAGTACTCAGTCTTGTGGAGTTCTTCCATACTTAACAGATACAGCCTCCTTTCAGGCTTCAGCAGGGGATATAACCCACATCACCCTGTTTGCAGTCCACTGTTGTACAATGGAGGTGACCAAGGCTCTCTACATTAGGAGGAATACCTACATATCTTGTCATGGACAGAGCGAAGTAGGTTGAGAGCACTGGGCGGGCTGTCTGCAAGAGCTCTTCAGCTAGTTCCAGCTTCCCCAGGGTGGAAGGTGCCATAGACTGTGCTCACCTTGCGTTGTGCGTTCCCCATCACCAGCCTGCCATCTTTGTCCATAGAAAGGCATTCTATTCCCTCAGCGTCCAGCTGGTTTGTGACCACAGGCAGCGCATTATTCTGGAGTTTCCTGGAGCAGTCCTCATTTATTTCACCTTCGCCAGTTCTCTGTGCCGCCTTTGTTCCAACTAGGCCATCAAGCCACATGCTGGCTACTGGGTGACAAGGGAAATCCCCCTCAGACTTGGCTCATGACTCCCGTCAGGAACCTGGGCACAGCTGCAGAACTGTCCTACACTGAGAGGCATGCCGCCACCAGAAACATCATTAAGTAGACATTTGGCGTGCTGAAGCAACGCTTCCGCTCACTGGACTCTTCGGGAGGAACTTTGCAATGCAGCCTTGAGTGGGTATCTACATTTATAGTTGTCTGCTGCATGCTCCGTAACTTTGGCATCATGCGGAAGCAGCCCAGGTACCACCAACAGGGCAGCAAGATATGCAGCAGCAGCAGCAGGACTAGGAGAAGCAGCACGGAGGAAGAAGAGCAGGAGCAGCAATGAGCACCAGAGCCCCAGCTGTCAGAGCCCATCGAAGAGCAGCTCATCAATGAGCGCTTCACAGGAACAAATCTCTCCCATCCTCAGTACACCAGCAGTCCCATATCCTTACTGCCACCATCCCATTGCCTTCCTTCAGTCCGGCCTCATGGGTCTTGCCCTCACCTCACTATAAATATAAATACCAACACCAAATCAGGAACATTAAATCAACTGATCAAACAACTCGATTGCATCTGCATCTAATAGTTAACAGAAATAATTCTGAATAACCCTCGTGCAAGTCCTTAATGCCCTGTCTTCTGTGCTGGTTTACTTATCCGTGTGCTCTGAGGAAGTGTTTCCCCAATGGCTACAACTTGGAAGATGGAAGGCTGCTGAGCTTCCATTGAGGACACTTCAGATAGCCATGTGAGCGACTTCGAGCAGCGTTGGGCCTTGAGGGCCTGACTGCAGACTGCAGCGTCTCGGCATGGGCCAAGGCAGTCTGTCCCAGCTGGCTGTGCGGCACCAACAAGGGCAATGGCGGTGGTTGCCAATCTCCTGGGACTGCATTTCATCACCCCAACAGCTCTGTGTGAGAACAGAAAGCAGGAGTGACATGATGCTCTGGAAGTGCCGCCCCCGCAGCTCCCCCCCCACCACCCCCAATGCTATGATCTCAGCCATATAAACTTCCATGGCATTTGCTTGCATTGGAATTGGATAAGGACCTGAAGGAAGACAATTTGCATGGCTACAGGGAAAGGGCAGGGAAGTGGGACTAGCTGAAGAGCTCTTGCAGAGAGCCCGCAAATGCTCGACAGGCCGAATGGCCTCCTTCTGTGCTCAAACAATTCTATGATTCTATGCTCCTGGCATTGACTTCCTCTGCGACCTCTTACTACTGACAGCAAAGGTGATGTCTGGATGGCTTTCTGCCCCCTTGAGAGAACAGGATTTCCCTCCTCCTGCCCACCGCCTAAATCAGGGCCTCCAAAGCAGCATCCTGGGGGACCAGTCTGCACGTCTTAGAGCCATTTTTCTCCTTTGCAAGCATTGCCTGCTGTCTGCAGCCAGAGTACACCTTTCTTTTAAGAGGTGTTGGCTGCCTTTTAGTGGCATTAGAGACACCCGATTTTCCGTCCTCCCAAGCAGGCAAGCAGCCAATGAGTGCGCGGGTAGCACTGGCTCATAATAATGAGCTGTCAGAACCCATTTCATTTGGTCCCAGCGACCAAATGGGAGAGACAGAGGGTGGAATGTGCAAGAGGAATGCAGAGAAACACATCTACGGCACTCAAACTTATCTTTTCTTCACGCTGTACGGATCTGCACGTGTGCCGAAATTCTCTATTCAGATTTGGGCCCTGATATATATATCTGATATGCAGTTACAGCAAAACAATCAGGTAATTTATGGAAATGCTATCTTAATTCAGATCTTGAGACGATACATATTGACGAGGTTCCCAATGGCTCAGTTGGCAAAGGCTGAGTCAGTTGCTGAGTCACAGAGACTAGAGACTCCGTACTGAGTACTGAGTTAACCCTCCATGCCAGATCCAAGGTAGTCCCGTCTTCTGTTATTGAACTACAGTACGCAGACGACGCTTGCATCTGCGCACACTCAGAGGCCGAACGCCAAGCCATCGTCAACTCCTTCACCGAGGCGTACGAGAACATGGGCCTTACGCTAAACATCCATAAGACAAAGGTCCTCTACCCACCTGACCCCGCCACACAGCACTGCCCCCCCCCGAATATCAAAATCCACGACGAGGCCTTGGACAATGTGGACCATTTTCCATACCTCGGGAGCCTATTGTCAACAAGGGCAGACATTGACGACGAGGTCCAACACCACCTCCAGTGCGCCAGTGCAGCCGTCGGTTGTCTGAGGAAGAGAATGTTTGAAGACCAGGACCTCAAATCTGGCACCAAGCTTATGGTCTACAGGGCAGTAGTGATATCCGCCCTCCTATATGGCTCAGAGAGGTGGACGATATTCAGCAAACACCTCAACATGCTGGAGAAGTACCACCAGCGCTGCCTCCACAAGATCCTACAAATCTATAGATGCACCAACGCCAGTGTTCTCGCTCAGGCCAACATCCCCAGCATCGAGGCATTGACCACACTCGATCTGCTCCGATGGACGGGCCACATTGTCCACATGCCCAACACAAGAGTCCCAAAGCAAGCGCTCGACAAGGCAAGTGAGCCCCAGGTGGGCAAAGGAAATGCTTCAAGGACACCCTCAAAGCTTCCTTGATAAAGTGCAACATCCCCACCAACTCCTGGGAATCCCTGGCCCATGACCGCCCAAAATGGAGGAAGAGCATCCGGGAGGGCACTGAGCACCTCGAGTCCCATCACCGAGAACAAGAAGAAACCAAGTGTAGACAGCGGAAGGAGCGTGCATCAACCCAGGCTCCCCACCCACCCTTTCCTACAACCATTGTCTGCCCCACCTGTGACAGAGACTGTAATTCCTGCATTGGACTCCTCAGTCACCTGAGAACTCACTTTTAGAGTGGAATCCTCGACTCCGAGAGACTGTCAATGATGATGAATTTACCACAGCCGGGGTGTCAATCCAGATGCTACAATTAACTTCGGCATACAGGGGAAAAGTAGCCAGAACTCCTCATCGCGATCCACTGACACCTCCTGGAAAGTGCAGGTGTGTGGGTGCCAGGTGAGGACAAGATTGGGCTGGGCGCTAGTGCCCCCATGATCCAATAGTCTGCCGACACTCACTTTATAGGTTAACAGATAACAGGGGTATATTTTTCCGAGTCTGTGCCTGGACATTCTGGTGACAGCAAAAATCTGAATATTAGGCATGTCGGAGGAGCATGCATGTAAAAGAATTTGCCCAATTTTCCTTCATTCATTTGCCTGATCAGTAATTGGGTGAGTTCCTTTATAAACATGCACTCGGTCCTATCCAGTGTAACGATACACACTGTATCCAGGTGATCCAGTGCAGCTGGGTGCAGATGCAACAATTTCTCCCCTGAAGAATATCTCCAGGACAGGAGAAGGATAGTGTAATGTATTTGCTTCATGGATTCTTTGCTTAAGAATTCATAGCAACACATTGTTGTTAAGCACTGATTGGATTATTAGCAAAGGTTTACTACACATTACCAGGCTTACAACCACCTGCCTCATCGTGGATTTCCCGAACCCAACAGGCTGGGGTTTTATTGAGTCTTGTGAACATCATGTGACTGGCTAAGCCACTCACAACTCAACAGCTCTACAACTATTTGAGTAGAAACTTTAAATCAAGTACCTGGAACAGCTCCACAACTATTTTTATGAACCTATAAATCAACCGCCCCCTTACAAAAACCAACAAATTAAACATTAAACTTTAAATGATCAAATTAAAATTTAGTTGTCGAGGGTGCACTCCAGTCCCTCCGGTGCTTACCTCTCGCGGAAGGCCGCGAGCGTACCTGTGGACACCGCGTGTTCCATCTCCAGGGACACCCTGGCTCAGATGTAACCGCGGAAGAGAGACAGGCAGTCGGGCTGAACGACCCCTCGACCTCCCGCTACTTGGACCGGTTGATGGCCACCTTGGCCGTGCCCAGGAGCAGTCCTATGAGGAGGCCCTCGGACCTACCCGCTCCCCTCCGCACAGGGTGCCCAAAGATCAGGAGTGTGGGACTGAAGTGCAACCAGAAATTGAGGAGCAGCCTCTTTAAATAATGGAACAGGGGCTGCAATCGCGTACATTCAATAAAAACGTGGAACACGGACTCTTCCAGACCGCAGAAATTGCAGGCGACCTGGGAGCCCATGAACCGGCTTAAAAATTTATTGCACGGGACTGCTCCGTGCACCGCCCTCCAGGCCAAGTCCACGATAAATAGTGGGAGGATTCCCGCGTAGAGTGCACTCCATTGGGGACTCCCGCCTCCTCCGGACAGCAAGATGGTACGCCATGGCGTGTCCGGACGGCAGGCGAGGATGGCAAGGTTGAGAGTGTGCAGGAGCAGCCCGTACAGGAAACCCCTCCACGCAGAACTGAAAGGCACGGAGGGGATTTCCCCAAGGAGGCTCAAGTTGTGAGGCGCCGGCTCCCGAGGGAGGTTTTGGGGCTTGGCGCCGATGAGGAATTCCGTCCGGACGGGGGTCAGTTCGGACGGGTCAACAGCTCTACAAACCTGTGAGCATACTCACAGGTGTATACATTACAGATAGAAAACTGCCACAAAGAAAAGGACCAGATGTTGGAGCCACGATGTAGAGTGTCTTAACAAGGTGGAATTCTTGTGCACTGTTTTGCTCAATCCAGGGGCCATCCTGATCACATCCCATATTTTATGAAGCTGAACATTTGAAAAGATGATCAAACCGGCTGCCTTCAAAATAAACAGCTCTCATCTCACTTTATACTTTGTCGTTTTGTTGTAAATGACTTTTGAAGGAACGATGACCATTTCTTGTCTTGTCTACACTGCACGTTCCCTGCTCTGAGGAGGTGCTAGAACTCATTCATATTAATTCGCACTTTTTGCAAATTTCTGATCCCCTCAGTCCTGCTACAATGTTCAGTGGAAGTGGTTGGTTGCACTGCCAAACGAATGATGTGTGTACATAGCTAGTTAATACAAAATATGATCTACAACACCATGAACAGGCAAAAATATGGCCCACAGATTTTTCATTCTGTTTCTGCTTATCTGTGTATTGTATTGGGATGTTTCAAAGTGCACAATATTAATCCCATTAGCTAACACTGCAGTTGTCAAAATCTTCAGTGCACCATGGGGGTTCAAGAGGAGCTTGTATGCTTGATTAACTGTTACTCACTGGTGTTGTTGACATGTTTCGGCCCGAGTAGCACAACGTTCTGTAATTGCAAAATGCAGGGTACTTTCAATATCTACTCATGCAAGAAAAATCTAAAGACGATAGGAATGAAGTGAGTGACAGGTGACAGTACTATTTAACAGTGCTTCTCCCTTACTATGTTTGACATTAAGGCAGAACTGGATACCTCAGAGACCATGAGCAAGCAAAGCAGGCAAGTACAGAGCACTGCTCTGAATGCGATAAGGGACTATTTTGATTGTTTCCTTGGAGAGGTTTCAGGTTTTATGCTAGGTGTAACATTTATTTTTATTAGTAGCTATCGACCACCCAGAAAACTACTGATCTCGGGATTAAAACTTACATTGTATAACTGAACTTTTGTCACATGCTTGCCTTGCCATCACCAGAGCCTCTTTAAAAGAAACAGTTACCAAGTTGTATCATTAGCTTTCATTTATAATGTGTGTACTTCTGTTGATTCTACAAATATTTTTATTTAAAGGGGCACTACCTTCATGCAAAATATTTAGGACTAGAATTTCGGTATCACCCAAGTTGGGGTGTTAACTTTTGAGGAGTTGGAAATTGAGTGCCAGGCGCTAATCAATCTCGCTGCCCGCTAAATTCAGTCTCAGCGCTCAAAGAATGCAGGGGGAGCACTGAATCACGCGCTAATTGCATAGATGAGTGGCGTTCATCTCCAAACGATAAAGAAAATTAGGTGTTGTTTAATCGTGCCTTCCAGCCATTAAAGCGGAGGGTCACTGGAGCCTGCACACCAACCCCCAATGATTTGGGGAGTGCAGAACGCGATATGCTGTGGGATGAAATGCAAAGTCCTTTGACGGTCCACGACACTCCGGGGACTAAGCATCTTTATTTGGCTGCAGGTACATCCTGCGCACTCGGACACTCATAACTGGCCTTTGAAATGGAAGTTCCTTGACAGCTGTGGCACATCCCTTTAAGTAGCACCCCTCCAACCACCTGCTGGCTGGTTCATGCCTCCACCCCCTAGTACTGTTGGTGCAAGGTGGTAAGGTGTCGGGGGTGGGGGGCGGCACTACTGAAGTTTGCAGATCGGGCGCCCATCGAGCGTTGTATGCTCGCTGATGTCATGATCTGCATGGCAAAAGATGCCAAGGTGCTAACTACTATCGGCAGTTTACGGAGCCGGAGAATCTTCTGTACAGCGCGGGTATCACCATGCCAACGTTGCTACTGCCTGAGCACCCCATTAGCACCCCTGCCAGGTGCTAACTGGGGTCGCTAACATGCCGAATTTATCCCCCTTAGTATTTGTTTGTAAACAAACACACAAAACATCAGTGTAAATCTTATGAAAATGTATCATGTCAGTTGTGCAGGATGATACTGTGGTGACAATGGCACAAGGCTATTCTCTGTTTCCTGAGAGGAGAGAAAGTTATCCTGGATTTTTGGAGACTATGGTATGAATGGGGATTAAACATCGTCTATTACTAATGGGATTAAACACAGGGGCTGAAATTGCCCCTTTTTATAGCCCCGTTAGTGCCTCCGGGGGACGTTAACAGGCACAATGGCATTTTCGCTTGGGGGAGGGGGCGCCTCCAGGGAAAATGCCCCAGAGGTTTGGGGGGCACTGTTCCGGCAGCTCTGCACCCCGCGATAAGATGGGGTCGGTGCGCAACCAGTGATGATGATGTCATCGCCTTGTGCACACACCCCACGCCGAGCCCCACGGGCTGCAAGGCTGATGCAGGCGGATGTTAATGCCAGCTTCTTAGGTCGAGAAGCTGATGGACATCCACCACCGGGGCGCTCCCTAAAGGGGAGGCTTTTAGCGCCCTGGGCCACCATTTTTATTTGTCAGCCGACTCTTGTGTTGGCCTGACATTGGCGGCCTGCAGCGTGCGCAGCACCCCTCCCCTTTAATTGAAGAAGAGAGGTGTTATTGCACGTCAGTGCTACGTGGAGCATCCACCTAGTACTGGCCCCTTAGTGTTGGACCCTGGAAGCACCTCTCAAAGGAAGTGAAGCGCTGGAGACAGTGCTCCACTGCTTTTGAGCGGCGCATGGCCCAATTCCACGTCAGGGGCGGGACATCCGGGCCGGGCGCAGGAAATCCAGGTCCTGGAAGGGCACCACCTCCAATCGGAGCGAGGGGCAATTTCCAGCCCATGGTCTATTAATGATTGCCCTCATCAGCATATCTTCCATGTATATATATACTGGCCTACAATTGGTCCGTGGAGAGGCGTAGGAAGCAATCCCATGCCTGAATGGTGAGGGCCTCAGTTCCATTGAGACGGCGAGCTATAGACCAGTTATGGGCAAAGTGGCGAATCGATACTAAAGACTGGGACGCTGCGATGCCAGCAGCTGCCCTCAGGTAAGTGATGAAGGGGGCAACCGGGGAGGGCAGCGATGCTGAAACTGGTGCCTGGCAGTGAAGCTAATGGCCACGATCGGGTGAGGAGCAATGGCCAACAGTGACTTGCATTCTGTGAATGTGGAGTTGGGAGAAACAATCCTGCTCCACCCGGCTCCATATTCAGGTATGTATATTTTGAAACCACACCTTGCTGGCAGCGGGAACCAGCTGCCTAAGGGCAAACCAATCCTGCAGTGGGGGCCCCTTACTTGCATATGCAAAGGGCATAACACCCGTTTCAGGCATGGGCACAGCACTCTGAATTTTTGTCCTTTACCAAGATGGCGTTCAACGCACTTCGGACTCATAATGAGTGTGTGTTTCCTACCCGCCATATTGGAGGCTTAGGGAACCAGGCCAAAAAACAGGTGCTGCGGGCCACAATTCTAGGTCACTATGTTAAATCCTGGTTCATACCTAATATCAATTAATTATTGTTATACAGTATGTATATATAAAATATTTTTATGATTAAAGTGGTCTGATGAGAAATCCTCCAATGGTTTGTGAACCACATTTATTGATGCGGATTACATCTGATTAATGGTTTAGGTAAATCCCATCACTGACCCTACTCATAGGCAGTCCCTCGGAATCGAGGAAGACTTGCTTCCACTCTTAAAATGAGTCCTAAGGTGGCTGAACAGTCCAATACAAGAACCACAGTCCCTGTCACAGGTGGGACAGATAGTCATTGAGGGAAGGGGTGGGTGGGACTGGTTTGCCGCACGCTCTTTCCGCTGCCTGCGCTTGATTTCTGCATGCTCTCGAATTGCTCAGCGCCCTCCCAGATGCACTTCGTCCACTTAGGGTGATCTTTGGCCAGGGACTCCCAGGTGTCAGTGGAGATGTTGCACTTTATCAGGGAGGCTTTGAGGGTGTCCTTGTAACGTTTCCTCTGCCCACCTTTGGCTCGTTTGCCGTGAAGGAGTTACGAGTGGAGTGCTTGCTTTGGGAGTCTCGTGTCTGGCATGCGAACAATGTGGCCTGCCCAGCGGAGCTGATCAAGTGTGGTCAGTGCTTCAACGCTGGGGATGTTGGCCTGGTCGAGGCACTACTGTTGGTGCGTCTGTCCTCCCAGGGAATTTTTGGGATCTTGCGGAGATATCGTTGGTAGTATTTCTCCAGCGACATGAGGTGTCTACTGTACATGGTCCATGTCTCTGAGCCATACAGGAGGGCAGATATTATTACAGCCCTGTAGACCATGAGCTTGGTGGTGGATTTGAGGGCCTGGTCTTCAAACACTCTTTTCCTCAGGCGGCCGAATGCTGCACTGGCGCAACGGAGGCGGTGTTGAATCTCGTCGTCAATGTCTGTTCTTGTTGATAAGAGGCTCCTGAGGTATGGGAAATGGTCCACGTTGTCCAGGGCCACGCCATGGATCTTGATGACTGGGGGGCAGTGCTGTGCGGTGAGGACAGGCTGGTGGAGGACCTTTGTCTTACGGATGTTTAGCGTAAGGTCAATACTTTTGTCTGCTTCAGGAAATACGTCGACTATGTCCTGGAGTTCAGCCTCTGTATGTGCGCAGACGCAGGCATCGTTCGTGTACTGTAGTTCAACGACAGAGGTTGGGATGGTCTTTGGAGCTGGCATGGAGATGACGAACGTTGAACAGGCTTCCACTGGTTCTGTAGTTTAGTTCCACTCCAGCGGGGAGCTTGTTGATTGTGAGGTGCAGCATGGCATCGAGGAAGATTGAGAAGAGAATTGGAGCGATGACGTAGCCCTGTTTGACCCCAGTCCGGACGTGGATTGGGTCTGAAATGGATCCGTTTGTAAGGATCACGGCCTGCATGTCGTCATGGAGCAGACGGAGGATGGTGATGAACTTTTTGGAGCATCCGAAATGTAGGAGGACGCTCCATAGACCCATACTAACCCTCCCTGGAATGCAAGACTCTTATTTAAGTCTTTCTTTCAGATGAAGCTACGTAGCATTGCTCGGTGAGCATCCTTATCTGCTTTCCATTTAGATCAAATCCCAATTTTGAAGAGTTATATATTAATGAAAGAATAGAATAGATATGATGTGATGGAGGTAAAAAGAAATTAGCAGGCAGCACCAAAATAACAGTGCTGCCTGCGCTATGAATTTGGGTGGCCGTTAACTGTGGCCGGCGGTGGCATCAGCAGGTTTTCGGTGCACTGGAATTTATAGGCCATGATGTTTTGCAGACATCCTCCTTGTAAAGGTGACCCACGAGCTATGGATCACCAGGCTGTTCACTCAAGGTGTGACATCTACTGGCCCAACATCCAAGTCAGCAGTGCCTTCTTTCTTCTTTCTTCTCCTCCTCATCTTCCACCCCCAGCTGTTCCTGCTCACCTCGTGCACGCTCCCCTCTAACTCATGCTTAATTTCCCTGCCTCTCAGCTGATGCCTGTGGGTAAGGTAACAAGTGACAGCGACTGGTGTGAAGTCCTGGCATGAGCAGAAGCACAGGGGCCTGGTTCTTCTTCTTCTTCGTCCACTGTCGCTTCTTCAAACCTGTCGAGGGCAGAAAAGAGGAAATGAGGTTAAAATGGATTGCGAAAGAGCAGAGTTCACATGTGACTTTCAGTCGAAGAAGTGACGTGACGTTTTCATGATACTACTTGCTGCCAGAATGAAAAGAAAGAGAAGCAGGTGTGATATTTTCTTTACGACATCACAAACACATACATACACAAGATGGCTCTACAGGAATTTGTCATGTGACCTTGTCACATGATCCTTTATTGTATTTACATCAGCAGTTGCATTTCCACAGTAGTCCACTAGGTGGTGCAGTAGTCCACTAGGGGGAGCTCTGTATTACAAGAAGTTCAAGACAAACCTGTAGCTAGTACATACTCCTGACCTACCAATCTCACCCCTTACGAGAAAGAAGCTCTCACAATACTTCTCCCCCAGGATCTGGAGAGCTGGGGACTGCCATCTGCTGCAGTTGTGTTTTTTTAAATTCATTCTTGGGATATGGGCGTTGTTAGCAAAGCCAGAATTTATTGCCCTTGAGATAGTGGTGGCGAGCCATCTACTTGAGCTGCGGGAGTCCGTTTGGTGAGGGTACTTCAACAGTGCTATTAGGGAGTTCCAGGATCTTGACCCAGCGACAATGAAGGAACAGCAATATATGTCCAAGCCAGGATGGTATATGACTTGGTGGGGAGCTTCAAGGCGGTTCTGCTTTTGTGCTTCTAGATGGTAGAAGTTGCAGGTTTGGGAGGTGCTGTCGAAGAAGCCTTGGCGAGTTACCACAGTACATCCTGTTGGTCATACACACTGCAGCCACGGTGCGCCAGTGGTGCAGGGAGTGAATGTTTAAGGTCAGGTGGATGGGCTGCCGATCAAGTGGACTGCTTCCATAGTTGTGTTATCAATTGTCTTGTCACGGAAAAAGGAAGCAAAATGTCAGAAGTACCTTTGGTTGGCATGACATACAATAATACCAAGTGTCAACATGCAATCCATTATTGGGGAGGGAGGGGTTGGGGGTGCCAGGTGAATGTACCAAGCAATTCGATTCCATGTGAGCCTTTTACTTACCAGCTTTCACAGGTGGTCCCAGCAGGGCGCTCTACAGAGCACTACAGTTCGGGCAGCAGACAGAAATCCATCCGGTGTCGCAGCCAGGGGCATTGTACACTGGTTCGCCTCTTCCAGGCGGCTATGCTCCATGCCCTGTCAAAGCCGGCACCGAAAGTCCCGGTGGGACACTGAAAGCTGGCCGCCCGCCTGGAAGTGCTTACCGTCGCCATTGTCGACAGGGGCCGCAGAAGACTGAAAATCCATACTTTGCACTTTAACAGCATGTAAGGGGAGATCACTGTAAATGAATGACATGCTTGGAAGGTGTGGCTGGCTCCGCTTACCTTCCTATCTGGTAAGGTCATTACACTTTTTTTACAGCACTCAATTGCTGTGATTGTGGTGCATGAGTTGGCACTACCCATCCTGGCCACCTCTGCCACTGCTACTGTTGGCCCCCATTGCTCCTTATCCAACAATGCCTCCTTCCTCGGCCTGGCTTCAGGCACAAGCTCTTCTACATAAGAACATAAGAACATAAGAATTAGGAACAGGAGTAGGCCATCCAGCCCCTCGAGCCTGCTCCGCCACTCAACAAGATCATGGCTGATCTGGCCGTGGACTCAGCTCCACTTACCCGCCCGCTCCCCGTAATCTTTAATTACCTTATTGGTTAAAAATCTATCTATCTGTGATTTGAATACATTCAATGAGCTAGCCCTCAACTGATTCCTTGGGCAGAGAATTCCACAGATTCACAACCCTCTGGGAGAAGAAATTCCTTCTCAACTCGGTTTTAAATTGGCTCCCCCGTATTTTGAGGTTGTGCCCCCTAGTTCTAGTCTCCCCAACCAGTGGAAACAACCTCTCTGCCTCGATCTTATCTATCCCTTTCATTATTTTAAATGTTTCTTTAAGATCACCCCTCATCCTTCTGAACTCCAACGAGTAAAGACCCAGTCTGCTCAATCTATCATCATAAGGTAACTCTCTCATCTCCGGAATCAGCATAGTGAATCGTCTCTGTACCCCCTCCAAAGCTAGTATATCCTTCCTTAAGTGAGGTGACCAAAACTGCACGTAGTGCTCCAGGTGTGGCCTCACCAATACCCTATACAGTTGCAGCAGGACCTCCCTGCTTTTGTACTCCATCCCTCTTGCAATGAAGGCCAACATTCCATTCGCCTTCCTGATTACCTGCTGCACCTGCAAACTAACTTTTTGGGATTCATGCACAAGGACAACCTGACTGCCTGCCTCTCTTCCGCTCTTACATCCGGTCCAGGGTGTCCTTGGAGATGGAGCACGCGGTGTCCACCGGTACGCTCGCGGCCTTCCGCGAGAGGTGGGCACCGGAGGGACTGGAGTGCATCATCACGCCCGGCAACCAAATTTTAATTTGATTTTACGTTTTTTAAGTTTAATTTGTCTTAATTGCCGGTGCTTTTAGTGTCCCCCTTCCCTTTTATAGGGGGCACTGGGGAAAATTGTGATTTTAGTGCCAAAAAAAAAAAAAAAAAAAGGGGTGGAAAAAAAAAAAGGGCCTTGTAAATGTCTGGAGTGTCACCCAGGTCGGGTGGCACCGTTTAATGTTTTTATGTTTTGCAGGTAAACTCAAAAGAGTTTCATGCACAAGGACCCCCCAGGTCCCTCTGCATCGCAGCATGTTGTAATTTATCCCCATTCAAATAATATTCCCTTTTACTATTCTTTTTCTAAGGTGGATGACCTCACATTTTCCGACATTGTATTCCATCTGCCAAACCTTAGCCCATTCGCTTAACCTATCTAAATCTCTTTGCAGCCTCTCTGTGTCCTCTACACAACCCGCTTTCCCACTAATCTTTGTGTCATCTGCAAATTTTGTTACACTACACTCTGTCCCCTCTTCCAGGTCATCTATGTATATTGTAAACAGTTGTGGTCCCAGCACCGATCCCTGTGGCACACCACTAACCACCGATTTCCAACCCGAAAAGGACCCATTTATCCCGACTCTCTGCTTTCTGTTAGCCAGCCAATTCTCGATCCATGCTAATACATTTCCTCTGACTCCACGTACCTTTATCTTCTGCAGTAACCTTTTGTGTGGCACCTTATCGAATGCCTTTTGGAAATCTAAATACACCACATCCATCGGTACACCTCTATCCACCATGCTCGTTATATCCTCAAAGAATTCCAGTAAATTAGTTAAACATGATTTCCCCTTCATGAATCCATGTTGCATCTGCTTGATTGCACTATTTCTATCGAGATGTCCCGCTATTTCTTCCTTAATGATAGCTTCAAGCATTTTCCCCACTACAGATGTTAAACTAACTGGCCTATAGTTGCCTGCCTTTTGTCTGCCCCCTTTTTTAAACAGAGGCGTTACATTAGCTGTTTTCCAATCCGCTGGTACCTCCCCAGAGTCCAGAGAATTTTGGTAGATTATAACGAATGCATCTGCTATAACTTCCGCCATCTCTTTTAATACCCAAGAATGCATTTCATCAGGACCAGGGAACTTGTCTACCTTCAGTCCCATTAGCCTATCCAGCACTACCCCCCTAGTGATAGTGATTATCTCAAGGTCCTCCCTTCCCACATTCCCGTGACCAGCAATTTTAGGCATGGTTTTTGTGTCTTCCACTTTGAAGACCGAAGCAAAATAATTGTTTAAGGTCTCAGCCATTTCCACATTTCCCATTATTAAATCCCCCTTCTCATCTTCTAAGGGACCAACATACACTTTAGTCACTCTTTTCCATTTTATATATCGGTAAAAGCTTTTACTATCTGTTTTTATATTTTGCGCAAGTTTACTTTCATAATCTATCTTTCCTTTCTTTATTGCTTTCTTAGTCATTTTTGCTGTCATTTAAAATTTTCCCAATCTTCTAGTTTCCCACTAACCTTGGTCACCTTATACGCATTGGTTTTTTAATTTGATACTCTCCCTTATTTCCTTGGTTATCCACGGCTGGTTATCCCTTCTCTTACCGCCCTTCTTTTTCACTGGAATATATTTTTGATAAGCACTATGAAAGAGCTCCTTAAAAGTCTTCCACTGTTCCTCAATTGTGCCACCGTTTAGTCTGTGTTTCCAGTCTACTTTAGCCAACTCTGCCCTCATCCCACTGTAGTCCCCTTTGTTAAAGCATAGTACGCTCGTTTGAGACACTACTTCCTCATCCTCAATCTGTATTACAAATTCAACCATACTGTGATCACTCATTCCAAGAGAATCTTTTACTAGGAGATCATTTATTATTCCTGTCTCATTACACAGGACCAGATCTAGGATATCTTGCTCCCTTGTAGGTTCTGCAACATACTGTTCTAAGAAACAATCCCGTATGCATTCTATGAATTCCTCCTCCAGGCTACCCCGTGCGATTTGATTTGACCAATCGATATGTTGGTTAAAATCCCCCATGGTTCCTTTTTCACATGCCTCCATTATTCCCTTGATTATTGCCCGTCCCACCATGAAGTTATTATTTGGGGGCCTATAAACTACGCCCACCAGTGACTTTTTCCCCTTACCATCTCTAATCTCCACCCACAATGATTCAACATTTTGTTCATTAGAGCCAATATCGTCTCTCACAACTGCCCTGATATCATCCTTTATTAACAGAGCTACCGCACCTCCTTTCCCTTCTTGTCCATCTTTCCGAATTGTCAGATACCCCTGTATGTTTAATTCCCAGTCTTGGCCCCCCTGCAACCACGTTTCTGTAATGGCCACCAAATCATACCCATTTGTAATGATTTGTGCCATCAACTCATTTATTTTATTTCGAATGCTGCGTGTGTTTAGGTAGAGTGTTTTAATACTAGTTTTTAAACCATGATTTTTAGTTTTGACCCCTCCTGCAGCCCCTTTATATTCATACATATTGTCCCTTCCTGTCACCTTGTGGTTTACACTTACCCCAGTGCTACTCTGCTCTGTTGCCTCCTGCCTTTTGCATTCTTTCTTGAGGTCCTGTTCATCTGAGTTCTCACCCACTCTAACTAGCTCAGAGCCCTCACCTGGGTTCCGAATACTCCTTGCATTGAGGCACCGAGCTTTCATGCTTGCCTTTTTAATACACTTTGACCCTTTAGAATTTTGCTGTACAATAGCCCTTTTTGTTTTTTGCCTTGGGTTTCTCTGCCCTCCACTTTTACTCAACTCCTTTCTGTGTTTTGCTTTTGTCTCCATTTTGTTTCCCTCTGTCTCCCTGCATTGGTTCCCATCCCCCTGCCATATTAGTTTAACTCCTCCCTAACAGCACTAGCAAACACTCCCCCTTGGACATTGGTTCTGGTCCTGCCCAGGTGCAGACCGTCCGGTTTGTACTGGTCCCACCTCCCCCAGAACCGGTTCCAATGCCCCAGGAATTTGAATCCCTCCCTGCTGCACCACTGCTCAAGCCACGTATTCATCTGAGCTATCCTGCGATTCCTACTCTGACTAGCTCGTGGCACTGGTAGCAATCCTGAACCCCTTCATTTGTGAACCTGGGGGCTCTGGGCCTACCTGCAGATCTCAAAGACGTTCTTCAAGTCAGTAAACTTTCTGCTCCACACCCTAAACTCTGTGCCCCCATTAAGTTGCAGTAATTCTTTAAATCTGCCTACTTCTCAACAGGCAGGCGCCAGTCACCGTTTGCCAATTTGGCACTCGGGATTTAGCCTGAGCAGAAATTCTGGGCCTAATGGTCCCATGTGGAATAGGTCTGTCTGGGCAATCTCAACTCAGTTGTAAGTGGATGTAAATACATAGTATAAAATCGACCTGAATTTGATACAAATTGGAAATCATACACAGAGAGGCCGCAATAATCGTAGATATTGGCAATAGAAAGTAGCTAATGTAGTGAGATTTATATTTGCCTGGTTATAAGTGTTGAAAAGGGAAAAAACCATTGCCACCATAATCAATACTTTTGGATTTTGCTCATGATTTATTCATTTTGCATTATTGATTCACTAGCAGGGAGGAAAACTCTCTTCAATACCTCGCACATTGAAGCAATAGTGCACCATCAATACAAAGTTAGCAAAATTGTGACTGTAGGCAACATTGCTAAACAACACTGGATGTAGAGATCAGGAATTAAATGGTAATTGCCATAAATTAGTGAAAATGTTGACTTAAAATAAAGACCAAATTTGCAAAACATGTAAAGTACTGACTATCGAAGAGCTTTATTCGTGCGCAAACTCACTAACCATGTCAACTCATTCTGTACCACAGTCCTTTCCTTGTCTGCCTAGTGCTGAGTTAATAGCCAAATGAATTAACATTTCTGATCAGTGAAAACACCTGCAATCGCAAATTGAACATTTACAAGAGAGAACAAATAGTGTTTTGGGGTATTTAACACTGGATTTCCTCAGGTGATTCTTTTATTCTGGTGCTGTTCTCAATAGAACAGGAAATATATGTTGCAACCATGGAGTGATTATGGGAACAGCAACATTTGAATATGGAAGAATACTTCCCTAAACGCTGTGTGACAATAATTTATGCTGAGCTCTATTTTTAGCTCATGATCCACTTGTCTTTCACGATCTGCCTTCATTAGAATGCTTGAGGGCAATCATTTTTGATTCTTCATGCACCACCTATTTTAAAGGGGAAGTTTCAGTATTAGTACGTCTCAGCAATCAACGGCTAAGATAATTCTGATTAACTTGAATACATGTTCGGAGAGGGAGGAGGTTCTATTTATTTCAGATGACATTTTGGAATATTATTGTTCATCCAGTGGCCATTGATAACATCACTGGGAAAACACTCCTGGAAGAGTTACTCTGCTGACAGTACAAGTGAGCTGAATTACTGTCAATAGATACAGCCATTCGCTCAGGACGCTTTAGTCACCGTGCCATCCCAATTACATTTGTTAGGTGAGCAGCCACATTAAGTCAGTTCCCAAGTGATGTCATCAGGACCTGCCCCTTAAAGAAAAATATTTTTTTTTCCCTCAGAATAGATAAGCCCCAAAGGATATTAAAGTTAATTGCAATTTTTTTTTCTCTAACAATATGATTTTGAAAAGATGGTGAGATTCTTTAATGAAACCTGTTTTGTGTAGCTGGTTGCTACCTTTAATCAGTCCAATCCAATGATAAGGTCAGCAGCGTCAGTTAGTTGGGATTTGCAGTATGTAGATTCCACCTGGAAAGGAGGAAGGAATAAGCAGCAATACGCGCAGTTAAAATAAACCAGGAAACCAGAAGTCATTAAAGTTTGTCCTAATTTGGCACTGCAGCAGGGTCAACCCCTATGCACTTTACATGTGTTGTTTACTGTTATAATATTCAAATAAGGGACTGAAGAGGTTGTTGTTTCAGCATCATGATGGCGTGCCAATGGAATAGAATAAGGTGAGGTGTTCATTTGCCACACATATGTGTGAAACCTGTTGTGGTTCTTTCATAATGGGATGGATTGCATAGAACTTTGTATTACAATGAACAGTTGTTGCTTTAAAAATACAAACTTGCTGTCGGTAACATATTATAAGGAAACGTATCTCGGGACCCAGGATTGAGTATCTACATCATTTTGTACTTTGCACATTTTAACAATTTTTCAAACAAATAACAGCACCTCCCAAACCCGTGAACTCCTCTACCCAGAAGGACAAGGGTAGCTGGTGCATGGGAACACCATCACCTCCAAGTTCCCCTCCAAGTCACGTATCATTTCAACTTGTACATCTATCGCCGTTCTTTCAGTGTCGCAAGGTCACCATCCTGGAACTCCCTGCCTAACAGCATTGCGGGAATCCCTTCCCCACATGGACTGCAGCGGTTCAAGAAGGCAGCTCACCCCCACCTTCTCAAGGGCAACTTGGGACGGGCAACAAATGCCAGCCTTGCCAGCAATGCCCGTATCCCCAGAATGAATTAACAAAACTTCAGATCCATAATATGAGCATGTAATAAGAAAGAGCTCTTCATTACTTATACTTTAATATATATGGCTAGAGATTTGATATTGCCTGCTTTGAGGTGGTGATACCGCTGGGACACTACCTTTAGCGCCGGGCGATGTCTACGGCCTCAAAGTGGGATGTTCAGTTGTATCGCCCCAAGAGGAGAGTGGAGCGCTAAGTGAAGCGTTGCACACTTCTCTTCGGGCGCTAATGGAGCGATAGTGCAGGAGGCCTGCTCAATTTTATGCTGGCATCCTAGTGCCTGGAGATGAGAAGAAAAATCCTGCTGAAAAATTCAATAAACCTCGCCCACACTTCCCCACCACTGCAACAAATAAATAAGAGTTGAAAAGGTGAAAGATCAGCACTTACCTTGCACTCCGGACGATATTGACCCGGGATTGTCGCTGGACCGACTGCTTCCCCCCCCCCCCCCACCGCCACCGCCCACCCCCGGGTTTCAGCGCAGGTGCTACGGCAGGCAAAAGAGTCAATTTTGCAAATGCAGGGCCACGGGGGCGTTACACGCTCGGTGACGTCACTGGGTGGGCGGGGCTAGCGAGCGCAGCGCAAACTGTCGGCTCTGCGGCTAAACCTACACTGAAGTTCGCGGCAGGCACTGACAGCACGGCACACGGGCGGGAGGTGCTTAGCACTGTGTTAGCGCCACTCTGGGATGCTAACTGGTGGCGCTAAGCAGCCGAATTTCTCCCCCGTAAAGTTTTGAACAACTCAAACAAAACCCTAAGGAAATAATGGGAGCTAACAATCATCCCATTTTTTGTTTTGTTTTGTTGCCTGCCTCTGTACCAGCCTCTACTGAGTGTGCTCCTGCTCTAGGTGTTTTGCTCCCAGCCAGTTAATCCGCACAGGTTCGCAAATATTTTGAGTACGAACAGTTCTCAGCAAGTAGTGCTTCTGCTGGGCAATTTCTAGCTGGTGGTTTCAAACACTGCAACTCCAGGGATGCTCTGACAGATGTGTCTGCAGCCTGCCTCACTGAGCTGATTATATATAACAGGAACATTTTAGTAAAAAGGGTTGGAGAAGGAGCCAGTAGTTAAGGTGAGTGCCAGCAGCCATCAGCTGCAACTGTAAATTCAATATCTCAGTTCTTTCAACTGCAAGGTAAGAGAGAATTGGTTTCACCATAGGATTTGGACACAAGGCTTCAGGTACTCTTTGAAAATTATTTAAGTAAAAGTTGTTTTTGCAAGCATTTTTATTCATTCTCGTGAAAGTAATTTCTCAGGAAATTGTTGAATATTTTCAGATAAAATGCTTCATCTATTATGCTCACATATGTAAATAACAGTTTAGTAAGTGGAATTTAAAATAAGTCAATAATTCTTGACCGACAACTGCTGTATTTGGTTCTACACAATCTACTGCTTAAGTGCATTTCTTTTGTTGAAAATGTGACATTGTGCGCTGAACTTTGATTCTTTCCAAGGTAGATTACTATTTCTCACACTGTTCCTGTTGCTCCTCTTACTTAACCCTCATCTGTAAAAATGTGTCGGGACATAATGTTCAAAATGAAATTCAGCAGCTCCAGATAGTTATTTTTCTTCAGTATAAAGGTCATTCGATTCTGGCTCTGACCGATTCCTGTCAGTTGTTAGCTTGCTGCACTACGGGTGCACATTAAAGAGATATTGTCGTCAACCTCACAAATGGTTAATCCCCTATCAATACCTGTTCTGAACATCTACTGGTCATCCAGAGTCTCAACGCAGCACAGGTTTAACTTTAGGACTTGCAGAAGGAGCAGCTCATCGATGCAAATGCATTTGGCGCAAATGTAAATAAACCAAGTGTTGCTTTAAGCTGGCGCTGGGGTGAGCCCAAGCAGCGCTACTGTGCTTTATGCAGATTGTGAATACTCAAGGGCTTCCCCCACTAATCACATTGGGAACACAAGTGCCATACAGCATACAAGGTGCATGAAATTCGGTACTTAAAAATACTCTGTTACTCTGTACTACCCTGTATCGGAATTGAATAAACAAAGGGCCATTTTTTAAATATTCTATTTGAAATTTTTAGATTTCAAGAAAGACTTGCATTTATATGGCGCCTTTCACGACCACCGGATGTCTCAAAGCACTTTATAGCCAATGAACTGCGTTTGGTGTGTAGTTACTGTTGTAATGTGGGAAATGCGGCAGCACAACAATCTGCCACAAACAGCAATGTGATAATGACCGGATTATCTGTTTTTGTTATGTTTTAAATAAACCACAACTTGCTCATTGCAGTCCTTTTAAAATCCAGTTGTTAGGCTGCCTGGAGGCCTGGTTTTCCTGAGTGCAGCGGAAGCCGGCTGCCTCAGGGCAAACCAATCCTGCGTTGGGAGCCTCAAACAGGCGTTATGCCCCTTACTTGCATATGGAAAGGGCACAACACCCGTTTCAGGCATGGGCACTGCACTCTGAATGTTTGTCCTTTACCAATATGGCGTTCAGCGCACTTCGGACTCGTAATGAGTGTGTGTTTCCTGCCCGCCATACTGGAGGCTTAGGGGACCAGGCCAAAATACAGGTGCTCTGGGCCACATTTCTAGGCCACTATGTTGAATCCTTGTTCATACCTAATATCAATTATGTTATGCAATATTTTTATGATTAATGTGGTCTGATAAGAAATCCTGCAATGGTTTGTGAGCCACATTTATTGCTGAGAATTGCATCTGATTAATGGTTTAGGTCCATCTCATCACTGACCCTACTAACCACCCCTGGAATGCAAGACTCTCATTTAAGTCTTTCTTTCAGATTAAGCTACATAGCATTGCTCAGTGAGCATCCTTATCTTAGACTTAAATTTTTGAACTAAAAGAAAGATAGACTTGCATTTGTATGGCACCTTTCATGACCACTGAACATCTCAAAGCACTTTACAGCCAATGAAGTACTTTTGTAGTGTAGTCACTGTTGTAATATGGGAAACACGGCAGCCAACTTGCGCACAGCAAGCTCCCACTAACAGCAATGTGATAATGATCAGATTATCTGTTTTAGTGATGTTGATTGAGGGATAAATTTTGGCCAGGACACCATGGGTAACTACCCTGCTCTTCTTCGAAAAAGTACCATGGGACCTTTTACATCCACCTGAGAGAGCAGACAGAGCCTTGGTTTAATGTCTCATCTGAAAGATGGCGCCTCCAACAGTGCAGCACTCCCTCAGCACTGCACTGGAGTGTCAGCCTAGCTTTATGTGCTCAATTTCCTGGAGTGGGTCTTGAACCCACAACCTTCTGCCTCAGAGGCTAAGGATCAATGAGGAATAATCAGAAGCACAGCAAACTGGAACATATGCAGTTTGTTCATTTCTTCTCCATTTACTTCTGTATTGTTACCGTCTCATTGATTTCAGCCTTTTTGGTGTGATGGCGTAACTATCAACATGTTTATTTCTTATCACTGTGGTGATTCCCAGATTTGAGTGTGAGCAGAGTTTGGCACTTTAAAAAATATCCACCTCCCCAATTTTACCCCTTACAGTCCAGTCATCACCACGAACATTTTTTCCCCATGGAGATTCCTCCTTTTATGAGGTATTTGTTGGAGGAGAAACAGCAGGGCACCTGGGAAGCCAGGCTTGCAGGAGATCCAGACCCTCCTCCAGATACCCTATCATCGGGATGTATAGCCCCTGATGATCATGCTTCATTATATCTATGCAGTTTTGTGTCAGCAAGCCTCTGTGTTCTGTGGAACTTTCTGGAACTTTCACTCATTCCAATATGCTTTTCATTCTCAGGATGTGGGCATCGCTGGCAAGGCTGGTATTTATTGGCCATCCCTAGTTGCTCCGAGAAGGTGGCGGCGAACCTTGTTCTAAGGCGAAGTGGCTTCGACACCACTTCAGAGGGCGGTTAAGAATCAACCACTTTGGTGTGGGATTGGAGTAACATATAGGCCAGACTGGGTAAGGACGGCGTTTCCTTCCTAATAGACATGAGTGAGACAGTTTGTATTTTTACGACAATCCGACCGCTTTATGGTCACTTTTACGGATACTATTCTCTTCATTGCAGAGAAGGCCTCTCTGATAGTGCTACAAAAGATGACATTAGATTCTGCTATTATCCCTGTTATCTGCTGCATATCTTCAGAGAGCCTTTGCAACGCGTTCATATGGTTCTGATGCTCTTCAAGCATTTATCTTTGCATGGCAGGACCCCTGCGACCATTCTCTGCTTATTCAACAGCCAGGATCTGACATCTGCTAAGCCTCCGCACAGTCACATCATGCTCCACGTTCAATACCTCCAACTCTGGCTTCTTTATGAACTGTGAATCACCTTCATCGTCAACTCCAACCCCTTCCTCATCTTGACTCTCGATTTCACCTTAGAGTTAATCTTTGTGGACTGGTGAGTGCAGGTGATGGGGTTCTTGACAGAGTGGGCTCATTTCTGCTGGCAGTGCCAAATGTTGAAGGTTTTGGTGCTCATTGCTTCCCACTCTCCGCAGAATCTTTTTTGTTTCTGGCTTCCATGGAGATAAGAATGAGAAATGTAGGGGTAGAAATTGGTATGCGTTGTGCCCGTTTTTCAGGAGTAAAATGGGCGCAAAGCATACTGATTTAGCAGTGAGATTGCCTAAACCTAATCTGCGTAGGCATTGGTCTCACTGCTAAATTTATCGGGCCCTTTTTTTAGGTGTCCCAGGCAGATGCCTAAAACAACGTTAGGACCCTTAAATATGTAAATCCAACACAGAGAATGCTGGCGAGGACTAAGGACCAATTTTCATTGATACTCAGGCCTTTCGGTTCGGGCACGAGACTGGGCCCAGGAACAAGCCCAGACCAAAATCTACCCTGTAATGTGGGTCTTACTGTCTGTCCACTTGTTCCTTCCTGTTAAGCTCATGTACGGACTTCAGCAGCGTATGAGCCACCAGAAAGACAAAGCCTATCTGATCTTTGGCCATTCGTATTTAGTCAGCACAAACCATCTGTGGGTGCAGGCTCTCCTATTGCTCCAGCCCCTGCAGCATTAGCTGAGCGAGTTCCCAGAATTTGTTTTGCCTTGTCCTGCTGTCTTCTTTTGTAGCTTGCCCTTCTTTGGGAGTTGTGTGCAATCATTTCTTGCATAATAAATGAATGCTTGTTATTGTCAGTCACAGACTGTTAAATTTGACAACTAATTAAGAATAATCATCACTTCACTTAGTCATTTCTCACCAAAATGCAGAGGCTTTATCAAGCATATCTGCTTTGCAAGATGTTGTATCCATTTAATTGAAACCTTCCATTGCCAGTGTCACTAAAGATCATGGTGCAAAAATTCCACACTATTTTGGATTAAACTGATTCAATCGGAGCAAGTACAGTTCTGTTTTCTGGTTCGAAATTTTGGGCAAAAGCCTTTTAAGCCAGTTTTCACCCCAAAAATTGATCCGTCTCCCCCCCCACCCCCCCCCCCGCAAATTTCCTTGCATGTTTTGGTCTTTCTCACAATCATCGAGTCCCCATGCACCTAATTACCATATCCTCGAATTTCCTGGACTCACGCTTGCAATGCAATGAGAGGAAGTTGCAGTGAGAATTCTGAGGCACAGTTGTTTCCAGGGTCCCTGAGCCTGGTGGAAGTACAGAGTTTATCAGTTTGAAGACGGCTGAAAGTTTTCCTGGAACAATTTTAAGAGTGATTTTCTTTATTGGTATTCAGCCTAGCCAGCAATGAACTTGTCTTTGCCGACCTGTGGAAGTGTGAGACCACCCAGAGGAATTTGACATCCCTCCACCCACAGTGAGGGATTCTCAGGAACAGGTATGGCATCACCTATGGACATACCTTCAAATGCCATTAAGATGGAGAGGGAGGAGTCGCAGGAGAGGATCTAGGAAGCAACAGTGAAGCAGCATTTAAGGAGAATCATCGCACCAGCTATTGGGCCGGAATTTGCGGTGGGTAATGATGGCGAACTAACAGTGTTCACCGTTGTTACCCCTTTGAAACTGACCACAACTTCAGGATGTAGCGCATGCGCATCTAAACATGGAAATCCTGAGGTTGTGAATAGTCATTCACTGCTCCAACACTGCTTGCGCTGTTCCACCCCCACCCCACCCCCATCCCGCCCCCCGCCCCCCACCCCAGCACCCCAGCCCCGCCCCACCCCGCCATCTCCCAATAGCTGGAAATCAGTGTAATCAGTGAAACTGATGAAAACTTGGGCATTTGAATGATAAGAGAGTCAAGGGTTATGAGGAGTGGAGCTGAATCTATGATCAGATCAGCCATGATCTTATTGAATGGCGGAGCAGGCTCAAGGGGTCAAATGGCCTACGCCTGCTCCTATTTCTTATACTCTAATTTCTTATGTTTCCACAAGAATAGCTCTGTTAAATACCCCGTTTCATTTTGTGGAGTGTTAAAATTGTCTCCTTTATGAAAAAAAAATACAATTTTTAAGAAACTTTAAAAAAAATTATATATTTTTTATTAGTTTGTTCATGTTCAGGTTATACCTTATCCCCATGTGAGAGCCCCAATCTTTGTTTTGCTCTCTGTAACATATTTTAAAAGTCGGGATTAAAACAGGTTCTAATTTCTTGTTTCCCTGTCTGTGAGAATTCTGCAATGTGATTGGCTACTTAGACAGTTTGATGACGTCACAGCAGATCAGGTTAGGGATTCACCATTACATTGCACTGAAAAGGCAAACTTCTCGCCATGGAGATCGCAAGATCCCTGTGGGCAGCTTTCTTCAGGACCAGCGACAAATGCCTCTGCTTCGCCGCTGACTGCAAATTCTGGGCCATTGTCCTTTCCCAAAGAATATACAGGCAGCACAAGAGTGCATTAGAAGGGTGCCTTTCATCAAAGAGGCAATACCATACCACCTACTGCATGAGGAACTGTTAGCATGCTCAGCTTCCCATAATTGCTTTGTCTGTGTCCGTGAAAGTCATAACAGCACTCAACTTTTATGATATTGGGTCATTTCAGCCAGACACTCCGTAATATCAGCCAGGGTGCAGTTTGGGATGTATTTATCAGGTGATTGATGCACTTTTCAGGAAAGCTGGCCAATGAATCAAGTCTGGTATCACAACAAAGCAGCAGTGCGAGGGGCATCCAGTTTTACAAGTTGCTGGTTTTCCGAAGATTCAAGGTGCAATAGATGGCACCCCCATTGCTCTGCAATCTCGCCCAGTAACCCCCTCAACATTTTTAACAGAAAGGGCTTCCACTCCCATGAATGTCCAGCTTATGTGTAGCAACTTGCAAAAGGATCCCCCAATTAAAGTGAAGGAAGGGATTTTACGGTTCTGCATGCAAGCAAGGGAGATGGTGACACATAGTGTAAGATCCCTAGTTAGTGCATCCTTTAACCAGTAATTACATTTGCTGACCTTGTAAGTTCTTTAAATCTCATCCTGCATCAGAAAGGGTTCTGGGGGTTAAGGATTTGTCACTCATTGCCTGTGCAACTTTATTCCACATGATCCTAACTACTGTATTGGCAAGTTCTTTGCAACCCACTCTTACAATTCCATCCCCCACCCGCCATGTCTAATTTCAGTTAGAATAATATTTATGTCACTTGCCAAGAAGTGGTAATGCTCTATTTTTCTTAGTTCCTTTGTGATCTATGGTTTCATATTGTTGCGTGCTGGTTTTGCTTTAAGAGCGGTCCAGCTTTAAATATGCTAAGTGTTTCTCCATACCTGGCCCCCGCCCCCACAAATATTCCAGGCTTCCCAGCGTAACTTGATAACCGTTGGCAGCACATGCGCCTTTGTTCCTCCCAGCAATGTTGAAATGGGCTGACTTCGGGATTTCCAGTGAGGCAATTGGACAGGCAGAAGTCGTGTGCCACCGAACTTCTGCTGCAGGGTCGCAGTACTTGGAATTTTGGAGCCTTATGTTGGCAGGATCCCAGCTGAACTGTCGCTCACCTCATCTGACATACACATAGGCAAACTTCCAGCAGGAGCATCATCATCATAGGCACGCCCTCGAAGCGAGGATAACTTGCTTCCACACAAAAAAGGGATGAGTTCACAGGTGTTTCAATGAAGGACCTAATATTCCGGATCCCGAACTACATCATGAAGGGTGGAAGATGCCTGTGCTTGGATTTTTTTAACGTGTGGTGGCCGTTGCACACCAGCCACCACACCGGCTTGACAGAGCTAGGTCTTGGTCCAGTGGCAAGGATTACCCAAGACTAACTGGAGACCAGCTCTGCTGCACAGACCGAGCGCGCGCACACATCGCAGTGTGGGCTGGCCCGTGCTGTCCCTGGGCCCTGGCCTCTTCTGGGCCCCAGATTCACGCCTCTCCTGGGCCCCAGTCACTTCCCTCTGTGGACACTTGCCGCTCCTTCGCCCCTCCTGCTGTGCCTGCCCGCACTGCAACCAGCGACCTGGCTTCATAGCCATCGCCCTCCTGCAGCAGCATGCGCTGCTCCCTGCAGTGGTATGCCAATGCGCGCTGCTCCCTCTAATGGCCCCGGCCTGTTGATGGCCTTGCAGGTCAGGACCGCGCCGATTTCTGGGCCAGGCCGCCGCACGCTGTTCCCTCCAGCAGGAGCAACTGGCCAGTGGTTAGGAGTGGGAATTCTGGTTGATTTTGCACCTCTCTCCGGGTGCTCATCTGGGATATACTGCCTTATTATGAACTGAGAATCAAATCTGCAACCTCTTTGGTCCATTATGCTCAGCTAGTCACGATGTCAACTGTTTGAGTCAATGGGAGCACTTCCTGATAGCTCGAACACCAGTGATGTTAACCTTGTCAGTCACAAATTTCATTCATAGCTTTCCCCTATTATTTTACCCCTCTTCAGATTCCAAGCCAACATGATAAACAGACAGTCCTCTGCCTATGGCAGTCTTGAACCACACACTTAGAAGTGCGCAGGTTGGCGCGCATTCAAGCTCGCTTTTCATTCCCATGGGTAAACACTTCACCTCTGCTCAGCATCTGCCCCAGATAGTGTAACTGAGATTGGGAGTTCACTGTGTGGGGAATCCAAACACACGTACTGCCTGCCCAATCATCCCTCGCCCCCCCATCCTCAGCACATCTTTGTTACTCTCATTACTGCCAGCTTCAAACCAGCGATCTCTGTATGCTGAAATGATCTGAATAAACTTCAGTGAAAAATAACTTTTTTTAATAATGCTGACGGAAATTTAACAAGGGAACAATACTGTTTTTTGGTTTTTAAAAAAAATATTCATCTGCCCAGCAAAGTGGGCTGCTCCATCTTTTGATCACCAGTTTGTAAAATCTTTCCTACATGCCAGAAACCCCCCCTTAGGTTATCCCTCATCAGCAACAACAAGACTTGTAAAAATATTCTATTGTTACTGCTACAAGCCTCAAAGGACTTAATTAGAGACTTTTTTTCTTCCTTTTCATTGTAGACATTCAACCTGGAAAATATTTTGTACTTCACTTTTTATTACTGTATTTTTTTTTAGTGTTTTTTTGAAGGGAGGGCATCTTATCTGTTTCCAGCTGCAATCTCAAAGCAGAGCCACACAGCAGTACAAGCAGTGTCATCGGCTGCACATTTCTCTGCCACATCTACCATCACCGAATCCCGACTGCAACAATCTTTATAGTAAATTAAGATTACTCATATTGTTGTGTATGCAATAACTGTTAGACTGAGTACTGTTTAATTCCAAGAGTTATGACCTTGGCTCTGCTTTATTAAGGCCCAAAGCGACTAATATACAAAATGACTGGCCTTTTATACTTGGGCTGCACACACGTGCGTGCAGTCCAATGGCCTCCAACAGTGACGCCATCTAGTGGCTAGTGATCCCAAAAGTACAAATAACAATGCCCCCTCTGAGATATTAATGCAGTCTTTTACAAGTTGAGACGGTCCGGTGTTTTACGCTCCCGGGTTGACAGTCTCAGTTCAACTCCAGCCTCGGGTGAGGTTTCAGAGTTTGTTGTGACTGGTAGCTGGGTGGCTGACCTGGTGGGAGTGGCAATGGCCATGTCAGGGATTGAAAGTCCATTGTTATTGAACATGTCAGTGATTGAAAGTCCCGATTCACTGATCACCACTGAGTCCTCTCTGGGGGTAGGTTGGTTGGTCGTCAATTGTCTCTTCCTCCAACTGTTCCGATTCATCTGTGTGCCGCAACTTTGTCTGATCCAAATGTTTACTGCATGTTTGCCCATTTTTGAGCTTGACAATAAATACTCTGTTGCCCTACTTGGCCATGACAGTCCCAGTGATCACTTGGGACCCTGACCATAATTCAGAACATATACAGGATCATTTACAGAAATATCGCGTGACACAGCTGTGCGTTCGTGATACCCTTGCTGACTTTGTCTTCTATATTCAACATGATTATTCAAGTCAGGGTGTACAAGAGCTAGCTTGGTCTTAAGACCTCTCTTCATCATTAGTTCAGCAGGCGAGACCCGGTAAGCATGTGTGGTCTTGTCCTGCAACTAAACAGTATGCATGAGAGGCGGGTCTGCAGTGACCCTTGGGTTACTCGCTTCATACTCTGCTTTATGATTTGGACAGCACGTTCTGCTTGCCCATTGGATGCAGGTTTGAACAGTGCTGACCTTACATGTTTGATACCATTGAGTTTCATGAACTCTTGAAACACCTGACTGGTGAAGCACGATCCGTTGCCGCTAACAACGATGTCAGGCAGACCATGTGTCGCGAACATGACACACAGATTCTCAATGGTAACTGTGGATGTGCTGGATGACATGATTATACACTCTATCCACTTCGAATATGCATCCACCACAACTAAAAACATCTTCTCCAGGAAGGGATCTGCAAAGTCTATGTGGATCCTGGACTATGGTTTAGACGGCCACGACCACAGACTCAGCGGCGATTCCGCTGGTGCTTTGCTGAGCTGCATGCAAGTGTTGCACATGATTCCAGCTCAGAGTCAATTCTCGGCTACCATACATGAGACCTGGCGATGGCTTTCATCATTACAATGCCAGGGTATGTGTATGTAGCTCATGTACAAATTTCTCTCTCCCTTTCTTGAGCATAACAACACGATTGCCCCACCGTATACAATCCGACTGAATGGACAGTTCGTCTTTGCGACGAATGTGAGGTTGGGTCTCCTCGCACATTGGTCTGCCGTACCCAAGCAAATCACCTTTCAGGATGCAACTCTTCATAAAATCAGGTCCTGGCTGGTCCAGGTCTTAACTTGTTGAGCCGTGACATGGGTTCCTTCAGTCTCAAAAGCATCCATAACTAACAATAGGTCCGCCGGTTGTGGCATTTCCAGCTCCGGTGTGGGCAAGGCAAACGGCTCAAAGCATCGGCACAATTCTCGGTGCCAGGTCTATGGCGAATGACATAATCATAAGCGGATAATGTCAGCGCCCACCTCTGGATGCAGGATGAAGCATTGGTATTGATACCTTTGTTTTCAGAGAACAGTGAAATGAGTGGTTTGTGATCCATCTCCAGTTCAAACCGAAGACCAAACAGATAAAGATGCATTTTTTTAACCCCATACACACAGGCTAGTGCTTCTTTCTCTCCCATGCTGTAGGCTCTTTCCGCTTTAGACAAACTTTTTGAAGTATATGAGACTGGTTGACGTTTACCTGACTCATTAGCTTGTTGGAGTACGCAACCAATTCCATATGACGAAGCATCACAGGCAAATACTAAACATTTACATGGGTCATAATGTACCAGCAGCTTGTTAGAGCAAAGCAGATTAGTGGCTTTCTCAAAAGCTCTGTCTTGAGACACACCACACACCCAGTTGTCGCCTTTTCTTAGCAGCATGTGCAGTGGTTCTAATAAGGTGCTCATTTTAGGTAGGAAGTTACCGAAGTAGTTGAGTAGACCCAGGAACGAACGCAGCTCCTTCACATTCTGCAGCTTGGGTGCATTCTTGATGGCCTTGGTTTTCGCGTGCGTGGGCCTGATGCCGTCAGTAGCAATTTTCCTCCCCAGGAATTCGATCTCTGGTGCCATGAAGACTTATTTCGAGCGTTTCAGTCTGAATCCCACTTTGTCCAGACAATGTAGAACCTCTTCCAGGTTGTTCAGATGTTCCTCGGAGTCACGACCTGTGATCCGGATGTCATCTTGGAACGCAACGATTCTGGGAACGGACTTCAGTAGACTCTCCATGTTCCTCCTGAAATATTGCTGTAGCTGAGCGAATTCCAAAAGGGCACCTGTGATAAATAAACAGTCCTTTATACATGTTAATGCACGTAAGTCTCTTCGGCGTCTTGGCCAGCTCCTGTGTCATGTAGGCCGACGTCAAGTCCAGTTTGGTGAATGACATCCCCCTCCGGCTAGCGTTACAAACAAGTCATCAGCCTTTGGTAACAGATACTGATCCTGTTTCAAAACCTTGTTGATCATAAACTTGTAGTCTCCACAGATTCTGACTGCCATCACTTTTCAGCACGGAAACAATGGGGCTGGCCCATTCATTAAATTCAACCGGTGATATGATCCCTTCACGCTGGAGTCTGTCCAGTTCGATTTTGACCTTCTCCCTCATTATATACAGAACTGTCCAAGTTTATGATGGACTGGTCTTGCATCCGAGTCCACGTGGAGCTGCACCTTGGTTCCCGTGAAGATGCCGATGCCTGGTTCAAACAGCGAGGGGAACTTGCTCAGTACTTGGGCACATGTATCTTTCTCCGATGACAACGCCTTGTTGTCGTTCCAATCGCATCTGATTTTTTTCAAGCCAGTTCCTGCTGAACAGCATTGGGCCATTGCCTGGGACAGTTCACAGCGGTAACTTGTGAACCGCACTGTCATACAACACTTTAATTGTGGCACCGCCAATCACCGTTATGAGTTCTTTAGTGTACGTGCGCAACTTGGCATTGACTGGACTCAGCCTGGGCCTCACAGCCTTAGTATCCCACAGCTTGTCGAATGCCCTCTGGCTCATTATCGATTGACTCACCTCTGTGTCCAGTTCCATCGCTACCAGCACCCCATTAAATTTCACGTTGATCATTATCGGTTTGCTCTTAGTTAGAAACGAGTCAGTCCATACACTTCCTTCTCTGGTATCTCGGATTGCGTATCCGGATCCACACTAGTCTGACCATCATCCTCCACGTGGTGTGTCACAGCTCGCTTGCTCATCTGTGGACATTTGCGCTGGAGATGCCTCACTCTCAGACAGTCTTTGCAACTATATTGCTTAAATCGGCACTGCTGGTGCCGGTAATTTCCCCCACAACGCCAACACGAAGAAATCAGATGCATTCCCGCTGGCGGACTTTGGGCAGCCACAGGTTTCGCGTACGCAGTCAGGTAGGCCCTGTCACGTGCCGCTCTGCCGAACGCCGAATCGATCATATTTACAGTACTTGCCGACTTTTGATTTTTCACTGATATCTGCTTTAGACTTCGATCTGTCGTCATGCAAAACTGAGCAATCGTGATGGCCCTGTTCAAGTCCAATGTCTCCATCGCCAATAGTTTATGCAGGATCACCTCGTGGTTGATGCCGATTACAAAGAAGTCCCGCAGCACGTCTGCCAACACAGCCCCGAACGTACATGGTCCCGCTAGATGTCTCAGGTCGGCAACGAATTCCGCCGCATTCTGGCCCTCTGAGCGAACGCGCGTGTAAAATCTGTATCGTGAGATGATGATGCCTTCATCTGGCTTAAGGTGGTCCTGTACCAGTGTACACAATTCTTCATACGTCTTCTCTGTTGGACTCACAGGCAGGAGTAGATTCTTTATCAAAGCAAAAATTTTTGGACCGCAAACCGCGAAGAACACCGCCCGGCACCAATCTGCGTCGCCGACCTTCTCCATTTTGTTGGCCACAAAGAACTGGCTCAAACAGCTCACAAAGTCTGCCCAATCTTCTCCTTCCACAAATAGCTCCAGCAATCCAATTGTGCTCATTTTTGCATGCAAGGGTTCTTGTTGCGTCATTGCCAAATGTTGTGTATGCAATAACTGTTAGACTGAGTAATGTTTAACTCCAAGAGGTATGACCTTGGCTCTGCTTTATTAAGGCCCAAAGTGACTAATATACAAAATGGCTGGCCTTTTATACTTGGGCTGCACACACGTGTGTGCAGCCCAGTGGCCTCCAACAGTGCCGCCATCTAGTGGCTAGTGATCCCAAAAGTACATACATGACACATATGTACTTCCTTTTGGTGAATAACAAGGTGCAACTCATCTGTCTGACTGTTTAAGATAAACGGGGCCCAGTCCTGAGAATCCCTGATCCATGTGATGGATTCAGAATGCTATCAGGGCAAGTGGGAGGGGAGGGGGGTGGGCGGGGAGGGGGGGGGTGGTGGGTGTTTTAGCAAGGGCTCCATGTACACCAAGTCTCTGTCCCATTTAAGGTGTTCTGGGGGGTGATGTGCGTCAAACTTGCAGAATGGGCATATAATTGGCAAATGAATTTCAACACAGATAAATGTGAGGTATTGGATTTTGGTAGGAAGAATAGGGAGGACACTTATTACTCAGAGGGTGCGAGCTTGGATGGGGTAGGGATCCCAGAGTACAAACACACAAATCACTAAAAGTAGCAACACAGGTTAACAAGGCAAACCATGCACCTGGGTTTATTTCTAGAGGGATAGACTTGAAAAGTAGGGAACTTATGCTAAACCTGTATTGAACCTTGGTTAGACCACACTTGGAGTACTGCATACAGTTCTGGTCACCATATTATAAAAAGGAACTAGAGGCACTGGAGAGGGTGCAGAGAAGATTTACAAGGATGATACCAGAATTGCGAAGGTATACTTATCAGGAAAGGATGAACAGGCTGGGTCTCTTTTCTCTTGGAAAAAGAAGGCTGAGGGGTGACCTAATAGAGGTATTTAAAATTACGAAAGGTTTTAATAGAGTGGATACAGAGAGAGTGTTTCCACTTGTGGGGAAGAATATAATTAGAGGCCATCAGTATAAGATAGTCACCAAGAAATCCAATAGGGAATTTAGAAGAAACTTCTTCACCCAGAGAGTGGTGAGAATGTGGAACTCACTACCACAGGGAGTGTTTGAAGCGAATATTATCAATAATGCATTTAAGGGGAGGCTGGATAAGCAGAGGAGGGAGAAGGGAATAGAGGGTTATGCTGATAGAGTTAGATGAGGAAAAACGAGAGGAGGCTTGACTGGAGCATAAACACTGCCATGGACTAGTTGGGCCTGATGGCCTGTTTCCGTGTCGTATATCCTATGTAATCCTATGTAAAGATCTTGTATCTGCCCTCTTGCAGCCTGGCGTTATGGATGGAGATAAGGCTGATGGGATGACAACCCAAAAGTCCTGCCTCCGGTGCCCACAACGTCCATGCAAGGTACAGGCGGGCAGTACTTTTATATAGTGCAAACAGAGCACAGCAAAGTGAGAAAGGCCCGTTTCCTTACAGCAACTAGTAGTAAAACGGTCTGAAATGGGGCAGAAACCCAGACACACTGCCGGCGACATAACACCAGTGGAGCGGGAGCAGCTCTGAGGAACTTCCCAAACAGAGATTTGTTAATGGGAATCATACCTGGTACTCATCTAGTGTATTGTTTTCGTTCATATTTTGAGGCAGCGATGAATTATTGTCTTACTTCAGGTTGCAAGGGACTTAAGGCTTGTGTTATGTATGATTACTAAAAGCCCCCTTAACACATGCAATTTTAAAGAATTTTTTCAGTTATGCCCAATGTAGGGGCCGAAATTGCCGACTGCTGGAAATGGGGCACACCTACCCTGTTTCTCATATTTTTACCAGCACAGTTGATGCGGTGGCCTCTTGAGCAAAATTCCGCTCTTTGGCTTTTTTTTTTGGCGGACCTGAAGTCGGTCATAATGGGGGCGGAAGTGGGGGTGGAAGCGAAAGATCGGACTTTAGAGGGGCGGAAGTTGGGGGCGGGCGTAGCGCTGATGATGTCATCATGGTGTCACATCAACACGGCTCTCCACTTCACTTAAATAATCGCGCAGGCTCTCCCCTTTAAATTTGGCCCACTGGGCCACCAGGGAAGGTTTCGGCCAGGCCAGCGGCCTGGCACCCAAGAGGGGGTGCCATGCTGCCTGTTAGCAGCCCGGCCCCAAACCCGGAGTGCAATTGTCGGCCCGAAATAAAACGAACATGGCGACAGCGGCAGTAGGTTGTCTCCTTTAATGGGAGCCGCACCACCATTTTACATGGACACAGTCTCAACGCACCGCTTGAAAAAAGCAGCATTTAGCACTGTGCGGCGGGACCAAGATTTTTTCGGCGGAATTTCTTCATCGGGGTGGGGGGGGCGGGAACATCGGCGGTGCGCGCTCTTATGACGCACTTAGGACGGATCGGCAGCAGCAGAGCGGTAGGGGCGGGAGCGGGTCACCGCTGGGATACCGCAGGAGCGGAATTTTAAAAATGGCGGCCATTACATGAAAAATCGCCGTCCATTGCACTCTGCAGCGTGCATCTTAAGGAAAGGGGCAATTTCGGTCCCGTATTTTTCTTAACTTAGACCAAGTAATTATTCATTTGATTATTATATGCACACAAAATAGATATTAACATACATTACATTAATCATACTAATTTGCTAGTAAATGCAAATTCCAATGCCTATCTTACTTGAATTGAATTGTAAACTGGACTGTCGATGCCTTTACACATTTATTTGAACCACTGGCAGCCGGTGTCCCCCATCTTCCCCTAAGGACCTCATTTTGAAGCACTATTGCTGCTATTACGCTAACTCCTTGTTGATTTTTCTGTTGTTTGTTGCCTGCCAGGCATGTTGTGTCTCTCACTTCCACAAGTCGTCCATTCTTTATTTACCATGGCAACCTACCAATAGTGCATAATTGATAGGTCACATTATTTATTTCAGTATGTTGTGCAGTTATGACAATTATGTTTCTACCTGGCTGTTTACCTCAATATGGATATGCAGTCATATTTCAAGGAGAGAATATTATTACAAATCATTCTGCTCTTTCTGAAGTATACGGTCAGATTTCTGCGTTGAGGTAAATTGTATAAATATAGGCCCAGAAAATCCATGTTTGTTTGGCAAGTTAGGAGCGTAATGGTAACACAGTAAAATTTGGAGAGTCACATTTTTCAAGGTATCCATTTCTAACAGTGTTCCACCCATTTTTCTTTCCCCCTATATTTATGTTTTGGGTGGGAGGTCCCAATTGCTATACACATCCCTTCATTGGCGCACACATGCAAATCACATTAATAGATTAAGGAGTCACAGTTTCCATTGGTTACGCCCCTATTACATGTCATTTCTGTAACTTACATGCTGATAAATGAGGTACAGTTTTCTCAGGAGTTGACCTGAATGGTTGAAGTGAACCATTTAAAGCTCCTTAAAGCAGGGAATCGTTTTGCCGGTATCTTATGTTCATCCGCATCTTATGAGAAAATTATTTTCTGTTGTGGAGGGCTGCTGAACTGACAGAGTGAGTCTCTGTGGTCACCCGCACATTTTTGGCCCCACCCACAGAAAGGGATTCCCGATGGAGATTCTCCTGTTTGTTCTATTAAAGAAGGCGGAGAAGAACAGAAAGGAGCAGAGTAAAATGAGGGGAGCGTCAAAGAAAAATGGGGCCAAACCATCTCCCTCAATGAGCACATTGGCCATATGGATCATACTGAGTGAGGGGCACCGCTATTGGTGATTTTGCTTCATTAAGGAAGAGCTATGACACCTTCTGCTCGATGACCTGTAACCTTGATCAAGTAAAAGAATGTCTACGGCTGTCAAAGTCAACTTTTATGCCACGGGCACTTTCCAAGCTATGATCAGGGACTTATGCAACATCAGTAAGGGTGCCCTGAGATACTGCACATGCCAGTTCACCAATCCCATTTTCATGAGAGCGAGGCAATTGGTCCATTTTGGGATGACTCTTAGGCAGTTGCATGAAAAGGTTATACAGTTCTCTCAAGTTACCAGAGTACAGCAGACAATAGATGACACCCAGATTGTACTGCAGGCACCGACTGTGGAGTCATTGGGGTAAATGTTCAATGAAATGAAAATCGGATGGGTTCTGTGATGGGCAGGCGATCCGCTCCATCAGATTAATGCCCATGTGGTGAAGATTAAAATGTATCCCTTTGAATTTCCTGAATATAAAAGGATTCCACTCCCTCGATGTTCAAATGGTATGTGACCAACTATAACAAATCCTGCAAGTTAATGCCAAATTTGCAGGGAGTTGCCATAATGTATTTATTATGAGGAACTCCAGCCTCCCAGCTTTATGCAGGGAAGACAGTGGAGTGTCAGCGAAAGCATCTGTAAAATCCCGGGCTTGCCTCCTCTGCCTCTGCTTGCCTGAAGCCATGCGAGCCACCAGAGTGTGAAGTAGAAGCCATGATGAGGTCTCTGAAAAAGTAGAAAGGAACTCTTTGATTAGAAATTACAGCCGTTAAACATTCTGTCAAAAGCTGGCGGAGACAACACACAACACTTAGCTGCCTCCAAAATCTGCTGCTACTTAACTTGCTACAGGCTTTAAAAGCCTCCAGCAACAAATCCCCCACCCCGCCAAATGATTTACCCGCGTGTTGCTCACCTGGCCCATTGTTGAATATTAAAGTGAGAGGACCCCCATGAATTCATAGAATAGAATCATAGAATGGTTACAGCACGGAAGAAAGCCATTCGGCCCATCAAGCCCATGCCGATTCTCAGCTAGTCCCGATCCCCTGCCCTTTCCCCGTCGCCCTGCAAATTTGTTTCCTTCAGATACTTGTCCAACTCCCTTTTGAAGAATAAGATTGAGTCTGCCTCAACCATCCTTTCAGGCAGTGCGTTCCAGAACCTTGTCTTGATATATAAGAATGACTTGGATGTGGGTGTACAGGGCACAATTTCAAAATGTGCAGATGTCACAACACATTGAAATATAGTGAACAGTGAGGAGGGGAGCGATAGTCTTCAAGAGGACATGGGCTGGCTGGAGGAATGAGCGGACACGTGGCAGATGAAATTTAAGGCAGAAAAGTGTGAAGTGATACCTGTTGATTGAACAGAGCAATACATCGGCTGACAGCGTCTCACACTGCAGTGTAACAGCTGATGCAGATTTCTGGGGCCATAATGTTATAGGCCAGTGAACGCTCTCCCTTCTTTCAAAGTGAAAGAAAAGGCAAATCATTGCTGTTAGCCTTACTCATTCATTCCTTAGTAGTTTGTCTGACTGAGGAATGGTGAAAAATTAAATGTCAACTATAAATAAAACTGAGAAATGTTCACACTGATCAGAAAAATATGTGTACATACATAAAAGTGAAGAGCCTGAGACAGCAGATGAAAGAGGCCAGAGGACAGGCACCAGGCTCTAGGTGGGGCCAGGTAAATCTTACAGTAGGAATGGCACAAAAGGCAGCGTGAAGCATCTGGGGAGATTTTCTTGGGTCAGCGCCCAGACACACCGGATTACCTGGGTGCAGCAAATATTGAAAGACCCAGGCAGGTCCAAGCGCATGTCTGAACAGGAACCCGGCCCATTTTACTTCCATTTAAATGAATGGTATGAAAATTGGGGAGGTTCCTTTACAGACCCATACTCCATCTTGCTGATTATCTGACATTTCCTGGCGCCAGATGATCAAGTGAAAATCTCCCCATCATCTTTTTCTATACTCACCCACATCAGATTTTTGTTGACAACAGCAACTGTAGTTTGAGAGACTTCAACATCTTGTTTATGGTTATGACAAATATACTATTAGGGTTCAATTTATTCACAGGCCTTAAAATCATGCATTCCTCAATCACATCTCTCCAGAGCAACTTTTTTTTTCAGTGTCGCCTCCCATTATAGCAAGGTATCAATTATATTTCCTTTCATTGTTCTCATTCCAATGCCAGGATGTCCCCACTGATGACCAGAATTGTCCATAGTATACCAGGGAGGACTGGACCAGTGCCCTGCTGTCATGTATGTACATTCTGTTTGTAGCCACCAGATGGCGTCATTGTTGGAGGCCACTGAGCAGCACGCACATGATGCTGCTCAGGTATAAAAGGCCAGACATTTTGAAAGTCAGGCACTTTGGGCCTAAATAAAGCAGAAGCAAGGTTGTACCTTGCTTAGTTAAAATGTACTCAGTTTGAACTTTTATTGCATACATAACACCTGTACAAACTTATTATCACTTCCTGGGACTTAACCGCTAGCTCTCTGTCTATAAATCTAAAGCTCTTGTTGAAGTTCACCTTTCCCATGACATTATTCTGATGAACACTGGCCTCTATATCTAAATACCTTTATCCGGAAGGACTTTTTACTGACAAATGTGCTTGGAAGCTTTAGGTACCTCACAGCTATCCTCAGTAAAGATCTGACAAATTAATCTCCAGAGTTGGAAACTTGTTCTGGACCAATAGAACTTTTTGAATTCCTCTACTCAGAAGTGGTTAAAGAATGATGGTACTCCTTCCCCCAGTCTTGGTCCCCTCCCTCACATTATCCCACAGAAAGAGAGGGTGAGACTTAGTGAGTGACTGTGGAAAACGTAAGTGCATGTGTGTAGCTCGTGCATACAGTGCTTGAGCTGAGACGTGGTAAAGAAGCAAGGTGGAATGACATCGGGGAGGTGTTGAACGTAAAGCCAAGCATGTGGCATGTGAAGTGGGGAAGGAATATTGGGAGGAGTTGGGGATTCTGCAAGTGGTAGAATGTGAGAAAAGAACGCAGTGTGAAGAGAGAAAAGGAAGAAGTGAGTGTGTTTAGAATGAGAAAGAGGGGTGTTGCACTGTGCCCTGGTGATTGTATACTGAAGGAAGTGATGGAGGGGAGGGAATTGTTGAGCGTGGTGGGGTAATGGGTGAAAGCAGTGTTGTCAGGCATTTCAACTTAATAACATAAACTTTTGGTTGTTGTGGAAGTGCTTTCTCTGTTTACTTTTGAATGTGATCTGGTAAACAGCAGCAATTGCAATAGGGAAAAGATCATTGTGATGGAAAGAGAAAGAGGAACGAAAGAGCTGGGAGGCTGGAGATGACAGAGGGATCACCTGTTGGATGACAGGCTTATTCTGTGTCCTGTGTGAGAAAGATGATTTTAAAGAAAGACGTGCATTTATATAGCACCTAAACACATTTCGCAGAAATGCTTCAACTTCACACGCAGTGACTTACTTTGAAGTACAACAACTGTTGTTATGTAGACATGCACAAAATCTATTTGCACACATAGAATTATATAATGTTTACAGCACAGAAACAGGCCATTCAGCCCAACAGGTCTATGCTGGTGTTTATGCTCCATTCAAGCTTCCTCCCACCTATGTCATTTCACCCTATCACAATACCCTCTATTCCTTCCTGGCCAAAGACCGGCCCAAGTGGAGGAAGTGCATCCGGGAGGGCGCTGAGCTCCTTGAGTCTCGTTACCGAGAGCATGCAGAAATCAAGCGCAGGCAGCGGAAGGAGAGTGCGGCAAACCAGACACCCCGCCCACCCCTTCCCTCAACGACTGTCTGTCCCACCTGTGACAGAGACTGTGGTTCTCGTATTGGACTGTTCAGCCACTCATGCTAAGAGTGGAAGCAAGTCTTCCTCGATTCCGAGGGACTGCCTATGATGATGATTCCTTTCTCCTTCATGTACTTATCTAGCTACTCCTTAAATACATCTATGCTATTCGCCTCAACTATTCCTTGTGTTAGGGAGTTCCACATTCTCACCCCGCTCTGAGTAAAGGGGTTTCTCCTGAACTCTATATTGGATTTATTAGTGACCAACTTCTATTTATACCTTCTAGTTTTAAACTCTCCCAGCAAGTGGAAACATCAGCCCCGATATTTATGGGGGAGCCAGGGAGGGAGCGGGGGCTGTGGGAAGGTTTAGTGGTCAAAAATACGGGTTTCCCAGAGATCCTGTGAATTTAGCGGAGCTGATTTTAATGCTTTGAATCTGTTTCCCAGCCGGTGCCAGCCAGATTGAGAGGCTGGCTAACAGGCGGGCAGGTAGGTCTGAGACACCAGGCCGCAACCGAGGAGCGGAGCGAAGGAGGAATGGATCAATCGAGAGTCATACATGGCGGGGCGGGGGGAATGAGTCCGGGGATCATGGGGCGGACATCGGGGGAGGGGGGGCCCGATCACGGGGGTTGGGGTGAGTGTGGGGGGGGAGCCTGATCACGGGGGTTGGGGGGAGGTGCGGGATGGGACATGTGATCTCCGGAGCCTCCAATCACAGGGGAGGGAGATCTGATTACAGGGGTGGGCGGGGGTGAAACGAGGGCAATTGTCGGATTGCCGGGTGATTAACAAGTTAGTTGGTTAGTTTGGTGGGCCTGGGAAGGGGAAGCACCCCTGCTCCTACTGACCAACAAGAAGTGCTGTTCCATCCAACTGTTCTCACCTCCCGAGGCCCAGGAAACCTGGCCAGCAAGCATTAAATCTGAAAGAGAGCCAAAATGTGAGGCACATGGCCTCATTAAATATTTAAATTCGGGACCCACCGACAAAGAGCAGGTCAGTCACACTTCCCCCCAATCAGCCTCCATTAAAACCAGAAGTGGGCGCATTGGAGGCTTGAGTTTCCCATTTTCTGTATTTTTAACCCCACCACCCGCCTCCCCCCCCCCGCCCGTCCTGGGAGGTTAAAATTACCCCATCATCTCAACGTCTACTCTCTCGAAACCCTTCATAATTTGAAACCCCTCTATCAGATCGCCTTTCAGCCTTCTCTTTTCTAAAGAAAAGAGCCCCAGCCAAATTCAATCTTTCCTGATGCATATAACCTCTCAGTTCTGGTACCATCCTTGTAGATCTTTTTGGAACTTTCTCCAGTGCTTCTATACCTTTTTTGTAATATGAGGACTGTGGACAATACTCTAAGCAAGATGCCATAATTCCTAGCACACAGCAAAATTTCAGAATGAGACAAACAACCAGTTTATCTATTTTGTGGTATTGGTTCGTGGGAAGTGTTGGCTAAGACACTAAGGCCTAGAAATTGGACTCCTTAGCGCCTCCCGTTATCGCCTCCAGCGGGTGATAACGGGGCACTAATGACTTAACGACTGGGCGCGGCGAGAAGATCGACTCCCGTTATATTCGGTGGGAGGTTTGCAGCAGCGATACAGCATTGCTCCCTGATCTTCTTTGCCCGGAGATTGTGACGTCATCGCCGTGCGCATTGCCCCAGTAGCGCCCCGGACTGAACTTGGGTTCCACCCCCTGCCGCATCGCTGGGCGAAAAAACCGGCAGCTGCAGGAGGCATTCATCAGGGGAGCTCGGGCGCTTCGGAGACAATGGTTAAAGGCGAGGTGGCCGAGGTAAGTAAAAAAAAAATGTCATCCTCTGTTTGATTTTTTTTCCCCATTTGTTGCCCGCGATTGATCGGCCCGGCACTCTGCCGCACTGCATCGGGGCAGATCGCTGCTGCCGTTGGGGAGAAGGTAAGTCTTCTTTTGCAGAGCCTGCAGCGATGCTCCTTCCCTTTAAGTGAGGGAAGGAGTCTTCCAACATGGCAGCGCTGCCCGGCCCAGCACTGCACAAGTATTGCCCCGCATCCTGCCTCTTGCGCTCCAGGAAGGTAGTGATTTAACGCTCCACTTCCTTTCTGGAGCACAAACTCTGAATTTATTTTAGGTTTGAAAACATTATCGCCTGGCCCCAAACGCTCCTGAATTTCTCCCCCTAAGAGAGCTCTTTGCTCTTCTTTGAAATAGTGCTTTAGGATCTTTAGTTTCCACCAGAACTGCTAATACAGGCAGATGAGGCATCAGTTTAACATCTCATCTAAAGGACCACACTTCTAACAATGTAGCATTCCTTCAATACTGTACTGCAGTGTCACACCAATCCCCTCCAATGTCAGATTAGGATCTGAGTTCAGAGTCACGTTACAGTGATGTAAAAGTGTCAGTGTACCTGCACCTTTGGACCGCTGGGGAAGTTGTAACGTGACTCACTCAGCAGAAACCTGGTGGGTGGGCAGTTAAAATCGCGCTAGCTCTTGCCTGTCCGAAAGACGTCATGATTGCAACATCTGCAATTTTAACCTGCTCTCCTGAGCAGGCAGTAAGGACACACATCTGAAGCCAACAGGGTCCTTCTTTATATATGCATGTGTATGGCCCAATGACAACACTGAGACCCGATTGTAATTTTAACTCAGGCCTGAGCGGGGAGTTAAAATCAGGGCCTGCAACAAGAATATGACCTGATCATTATGAAGTTTTCTCATCCAAACTCCATACTCATGCATTTTCCAATGGGATCACTGGATAATAATGAGAATTACGAACTCTGGTTGAATTCTCCCTCTCCCCCAGTCAAGGGGTGCATGAGGCTGATTGTAGCAGCCTATTTGCATTCTGGCTGAAATCAGCCAACTCAACATAGGGCAGGAAACAAACCTAAGACCTTCCTGTTATGCATGGGTCAGGTGGTGCTGATTCCCACTGAGTCCTTCACTTATAATCAGACTGTTTGGCCTTGGAGAGGGTGCAGAGGAAATTTACAGGAATGGTAGCAATGACGAGGGGTTTCAGTTATGTAGAGACACTAGAGAAGCTGGGATTGTGTTCCTTAGAGCAGAGAAGGTTAAGGGACAATTTACTAGAGCAGTTCAAAACTATTCGGGGTTTTGATAGAGTGCATAAGAAAGAAACTGTTGCCACTGGCAGGAATTTTGGTAACCAGAGGATACAGATTTAAAATAATTGGCAAAAAGTCGAGGCTTTGCTTTACGCAGCGAGTTGATATGATCTGGAATGTGCTGCCTCAAAGGGAGGTGGAAACAGATTCAATAGGAACGTTCAAAAGGGAATTGGATAAATACTTGAAGGGGAAACATTTGCAGGGCTATGGGAAAGAGCGGGGGGAGTGGGATTAATTGGATAGCTCTTTCAGAGAGCCGGCACAGGCACGCTGGGTTGCCTTCTGTGCTGCATGGTTCTATATTCTATTCTATTTCTGTAGAGGTTCTCATGTTTGTTCACCATAACTCTGGTGAAAGATCCGAGGAAACTCCATTTTTCCAGAGCTTCTGCAGCTCTTCCGATGAAGTCACGGTGGACATTTTTGGAATTTTAGTGACAGAACTGGACACCACATACCATGTATGGTCCACGTATAGAGTCTTTATATAGTCTCTTAAGTATATGTTTGAATATGTTCATTTTAGTTTAACTACTGGAAACAAATAAGTTTAGAAGAGATAGCAGAGGCATTACTATACATATTTAATAATTTATTATAAAAAGTTGTAGTGTCAGAGGACTGGCAGATAGCTAACATAATACCCGTATTTAAGAAGGGAGATAGAACATGTCCAGGGAGCTAAAGACCAGTCAGCTTAACATTGGTGGTAGGAAAAATAATGGAATCCTTACTAAAAGAGAAAATAGAAGAACATCTAGAAATCACAAATATAATAATGAATAGTCAGCATGGATTTCAAAAGGGAAAGTCTTGCTTGACCAATCTCATTGTATTTTTTGAAGTGGTAACATGGAGAGTAGACAACGGTAATGCAGTAGATGTAATTTATCTGGATTTTGAAAAGTCCTTCAATAAGGTACCACATAATAGACTAATGAATAAGGTCAGAGAATGCAGAGTCAGGAGACATGTAGCAGAATGGATAGTTAGCTGGTTTTAGACAGAAAGCAGAGAGTAGGGTAAAGGGTAGCTTTTCACAGTGGCAGAAGGTGGGAAGTGGTGTTCCACAAGGATCAGTGCTGGGACCACTGTTGTTCACAATTTATATTAATGATTATTTGGAACACGGAAGGTCGAGGGAAGACCTTACTGGGGTGTATAAAATTATGAGGGTCCCAGATAGAGTGGATAAGAAGGACCTATTTCCCTTAGCAGAGGGGTCACCAACCAGGGGGCATAGATTTAAGGTAGTTGGGAGGAGGTGTACAGGGGTTTTGAGTGGAAATTTCTTCACCCATAGGCTGGTTGGGATCTGGAACTCACTACCTGAAAGGATGGTAGAGGCAGAAACCCTCACCACATTTAAAAAGTACTTGAAGTGCCGTAACCTACAGTGCTATGGACCAAAACCTGGAAAGTGAGGTTAGGCTGGATTGCTCTTTGTCAGCCGGTGAGAACACAATGGGCCAAAATGGCTTCCTTCTGTGCTGTAAATTTCTATGATTTCTATGATTTTGATTTGGAATCAATTTCTAAATTTGCGGATGACACCAAATTGGGGGTAGTCAGTACTGAGGAGAACTGCAACAAATTACAGGACATTAATAAACTTGCAGAATGGGCATATAATTGGCAAATGAATTTCAACACAGATAAATATGAGGTTTTACATTTTGGTAGGAAGAATAGGGGGTTATTACTTGGAGGATGTGAGTCTAGGTGGAGTAGAGGATCAAAGGGATCTCAGAGTACAAATACACAAATCACCAAAAGTAGCGACGCAGGTTAACAAGGCCATAAAAAAGCAAACCAAGCACTGGGGTTTATTTCTAGAGGGATAGAACTGAAAAGTTGTGAAGTTATGCTAATCTTGTATCGAAACTTGGTTAGACCATACTTGGAGTATTGCATACAATTCTTGTTGCCATATTATAAAAAGGATATAGAATCACTAGAGTGGGTGCAAAAAAGATTTACAAGGATGATACCAGAAATGCGAGGGTATACCTATCAGGAAAGGATGAACAGGCTGGGTGGGTCTCTTTTCTCTTGCAAAGAGAAGGCTGAGGGGGTGTCCGAATTAGGTTGTTTAAATTATGAAAGGCTTTGATAGAGTAGATACAGAGAGAATGTTTCCACTTTTGGGGGAAAACAAAACTAGCGGCCATCAATATAAAATAGTCACCTAGAAATCAAATAGGGAATTCGGAAGAAACTTCTTTGCAGAGAGTGGTGAGAATGCGGATCTTGCTACCACAGGGAGTGGTTGAAGCGAATGAGGGAGAAGGGAATAGAGGGGTATGTTGATAGAGTTAGATGAGGAAAGACGGGAAGAGGCTCGAGTGGAGCATAAACAATGACATGGACTGGTGGGGCTGAATAGCCTGTTCCTGTTTCTATGTAATCCTATGTATGTAAAAACTCAGCCTCGGCAATGCTGTCTATTTTCCTCCCATTTACACAGTTTCATATCAGGTGCACAAGTTGAAAAAGGGAGAGAAAGCTTTAGGTTCAGATACAGTTCATCAAAACAGTTTCAGGATCACAAATTTTCTACGAATGTGCAAAGTACTGACAGTCAGTTTCAGGAAAACCACAGAGTCCTTTTATTAAACCGTTAGTCAATAATGCTGAATCAATCAACTAGTGCTATGCTGAAGTGGAATGGGATAAAGTTAACATTATTCCACTGTATTTTCAGTCAGCCATCTGCTGAAATATTGTATTGGCTGTTAAATTAGCTTGTTATTATCCTACTTCATTGATTTTTTTACACATAGAAAAAAACAAAGAAAATTATTTTATTTTACAGTATTTACATTAGCATTCCTAAGCACCAAATCAATGAAATGTTCAGTTTATAGTAAGCTAAAGAAATTGTGCCATAGTGCAATAGAAACTGGTGGCACCAAGATAAACCAGTTCCATAATTATACTACGTGTCAATTAATGTGTATTTGGAACAATATGAAATAAAAATAAATTTTAATTTCATAAACTGTAATAAGTATTATAAATCTCAACATTGTGCTTTTATCTGTAAGGTGGGCTTCTGTACTCCAGTTATTCGTATTATTTTTACAATCATATATTATTATCCAGCCTCTTTTTATTTTTATTCATAACAAAACAAAAGCTAATATAACAATGTAGCTTAATTTTTTTTTTAAGTAATAGGAATCAGCTGGAAATTGGAGCTGAATGCTTTCAAAACGAAAGGACTGAACAGATAATCTTGTAGCAATGCGAAGACATGTTGCCCTGAGGCCTTCTGCTGTTGTGAGTATCTTCCTGATAATTTGTACTGAAGGGGAAGATTTTAAACAAATTAATGAGGGAAGTTATGTGATGCAGTGGTAGCTCCAGCGTCACCAACAGGATTAATGCAGATTTTGCAAATGCACTAATCCGAACAACAAAGTCAACTCTAAAATTATTGGAATATATTTTTAAACGTTTCTTAAACGAGACTTAGTTGTGAGAGTAGATTTTCCGTGGGTTTAAAACGCATGTGATGTAACCGAGCTGTAAAGCCTGCCTTTTGTTGCTTTTCAGCTGGGTTTATCTCCTGGCTTTCCCAAATTCAGCTCTAATTAAATATGCAGATGAGCTCCCAACCCATATTGGGTCTTGCCCTGGGACCTCGCCAAAGGGAGTGGCAGGAATCTGTGGACAGCAGCTGCCCCAGAAGGGCTCCAGGGAAAATTAGAGGGATGCAGCCACTTAAGGATAACCCTGGTGTGAAGATGGGGCCCAGGCGTGCAACCTCTGCGTCTCTCCATCCACTCCTCATCGCCACTGCAGGTGAAGCCTGCTGGTGGTCTCTGGACTAGGAGCAGGAAGGCCCAGAGGTTTCTCAATGGAGGGAGAAAGCCTAGTGCTGCTTTCCTCGCCCACTGTTACACCTCAATCTCACACCTGCTAAAAGTCTCAGTAGATGATTTACCGTCATCATCAAGATCCTTCTGCCCCTTTAAGCGGCAGTCTCACGTTGGCACCATCTGGAACTACCTTGGGGCCATGGTGGACTCCCGCTTGCTGCCAGCCATCTTGCCACGAGCCCACCACAAATACATAATGACTCTCAACCAATGTTCCCTGTTATTTTCTTTGTGCGTGGCACTCTTAATTGGCTGAGCGACCCATTCAAATGTTCATACCTGTGCAGTTTCTACGGTAAGCAGCCTGTGCACAGCCGCAACAGCATAACGGGACTGTTGCCCTTAACCCAGAAAACCACACCAGGGTCCTGGCAAGGTTGGGGCTGCAGGCAGAAGATCCAAGCTGTAGGGTTGGGTTAAGGACAATCTCACTGTTGTATAGAATCTCAGTAAACACTCAATTGGAAACTGTTTCGCTATTAACCCTTACAATGTACAGAATATACCAATTAGGAACCTTTTACTGGCACAAGGAGGAACCATTATTTTACTGAGAGGGAGCAATTTTTGCTTTGGGTTATTGTGAAAAACAAATCGGGAGAGGTGTAGAATGGACAGCTAATTCGATATCACCCAATTGATACCTTCGCCCAAAGTTAAAATTGCTCCTGTTGTAAAAAATGCAGCCTTCACAAATGCATTTAAATTGAATTCCACTGAAACGCAGGCAAGATCTAAGTCAACCTGAAGTGTACAAAGTTACATGACTATACAAATTGCCATCTTATCAGATTGCCGCACTAACAAGTAAGGACTATTGACTAAGCATGCTTTCAAGATGTCAAGCTACTTCATACATTTTCCATTTTCTAGAACGTAACCTTACAAATTCTCTAAATGTGGCTTCCCTATAATTCAACAAAATGTTTTTACTGATTCTTGGAATGTGGGTGTTGCTGGCAAGGCCGGCGATTATTGCCTGTCCTTAGTAGCCCTTGAGTTGGTGAGTCTTCATGAACTGCAGCAATCAATGTAGTGAAGGTGCTCCCATAATGTTGTTAGTTGGGAAATTCCAGGATTGTAATCCAGCGACAATGAAGGAACAGTGATATATGTCCAACTCAGGATGGTGTGTGACTTGGAGGGGAACTCGGAGGTGATAGCATTCCCATGCATCTGCTGCCCTAGTCCTACTAGGTGGTGTAGGTCACGGGTTTGGGAGATGCTGCCAAAGAAGCCTTAGTGAGTTGCTGCAATGCATCCTGTAGATAATACATACTGCAGCCACAGTATGAAGGGTGGATGTTTAACCTACTTGATGAAGTGACGACCAAGCGGGCTGCTTTGGCCTGGATGGTGTTGAGCCTCTTGAGTGTTGGTGCAGCTGCAACCATCCAGTCAAGTTAAGAGTATCCCATCACACTTCTGACATATGCCTTGTAGGTTGTGGAGAGGCTTTGGAGAATCAGGAGGTGAGCCACACACTATCGAACACCCAGCCTCTAACCTGCTCCAGTAGCCACAACATTTATTTGACTGATTCAGTTGAATTTCTGGTCAATAGTGTCACCCAGAATTTTGATGGTGGGGATCTTGGCGATGGTAATGCCATTGAATGTCAAGAGGAGGGGGTTAAGCTCTCTCCTGTTGGAGATGGTCATTGCCTCGCACGTGTGCGGTGCAAATGTTACTTGCCCCTTATCAGCGCAAGCCTGGATGTTGTCCAGGTCTTGCTGCATGTGGGCATTTACTGCTTCATTATCTGAGGAGTTGCGAATAGAGCTGAACTCTGCAATCTTCAGCGAACAGACGCATTTCTAACCGTATGATGGAGTGAAGGTAACTGATGAAGCAGCTGAAGTTAGCTGGGCCTATTAATTTATAATAGCAATATTAAAATATTATAATACCAGTGCTGAAGTAACCATTAGACAGCACTCATTACAATTATTTTTTTCAACAGTTTATTTCATTTTCTTATTTTACAAACTTTTTGCATATCTATTCCTCTAATCAACCGATGTTATTCTTAGCATTAAACATATAAATACAATTTTTTTTGATGAATTATTCAGCAACAGCTTTACCTCACAGTAATACAAATAACCATTAGTCAGAAGGTTGTGAGTGGAAATTCAGCCTGTACAGATGGGATAGAATTGTCTCCTGTAAGGGCCCTAATTGAATTGCGCTCAGGAAGTCTCAACCTAGCTCTTAGTTGTTACTCAGGTGCATTCCTAATCCATTTGAATCCACCGCCTTCCAGAGCTGCTGGAATGACAGATGTGATAATGTGCATATTATGTCTGTCACTCTCGCATCTAATATGGATTAAAGTGCAGATTGGCAGGAGCACATAGTAATAGACTATTATTATTTGTAACTACATAAGAACATAAGAACATAAGAAATAGGAGCAGGAGTAGGCCATACGGCCCCTCGAGCCTGCACCGCCATTTAATACGATCATGGCTGATCTGATCATGGACTCAGGTCCACTTCCCCGCCCGCTTCCCATAACCCCTTTATTCCCTTATCAGTTAAGAAACTATCTCTGTCTTAAATTTATTCAATAACCCAGCTTCCACAGCTCTCTTAGGCAGCAAATTCCACAGATTTACAACCCTCAGAGAATAAATTCCTCCTTATGTCAGTTTTAAATGGGCGGTTTTAAGATTATGCCCTCCAGTTCTAGTCTCCCCTATTAGTGGGAACATCCTCTCTGCATCCACCTTGTCAACCATTTTCTATACCCCAATGGGATAGCGGTACGAAATCATCCTCTTTCTAAATTGTAGTATTTTAAGCTTTTTAAACCTATTCACAAAGCCTGTCTCCTTTACACTTGGATTAATTCCAGTTGCTTTTCTCTGCAAACTAACCAAAGTTTGTATGTCCCTTTTGAAGTGCAGTGACCAGGATTACATACAGTGTTCCAAGTGAAGTCTGACCAGTGCATTATTCAAGTTCAGCATAAACCTCTGTATGTTTTTACTCTACTGCTCTGGTTATGTATCTAATAAACTAGTTACCTTTTTACAAAAGCAAAATACTGCGGATGCTGGAAATCTGAAATAAAACAGAAAATTATGGAAATACTCGGGCAGCATCTGTAGAGAGAGAAACAGAGTTAACGTTTCAGGTCGATGACCTCTCGTCAGAACTTTTATCCCTAATGCATTTCCTATCTAATAATAAAAAAAGAGTTCCAACGAAAGGTCATCGATCTGAAATATTAACTCTGTTTCTCTATTTACTTTTTAATTGCTTCTCCACATTGTCAGACATGGAAAGCTACAGCCCCTTTCAAAGTTTCCCTGTGCTAATTCCATTTCCCCCCCATTGTATACCCACACCGCTCATTCGTTCTTTTGATTTGCAATACTTTATATTTGTCAGTATTAATTATATAACAAATCTATATCCTTATGCAAAGCCTTTCATCCGTACTGCACTCACTATTTAATAACAAATAGGGCATAATAAATGGAATAATAACTAACAAAGGAAACAAAATGTCATTATTTATCATTATGATTCAGTATAATTACTTTAAAGCAGTGTTTGAATAGCATCTGCAACTGTGTTACCACAACTCATTTAAAGATCTGGTCAGATTTGTTGGTACAGCAGACACCACAACAGAAGCAGAATTAATTAACGCAAAATGCACGAAATGTTATTGCAGGAAATAGATTCTCATCTTTGGTTCTTGATATTGGTTCTAGAGATAGACAGTTTCTTAACCGATAAGGGAATAAGGGGTTATGGGGAGCGGGCAGGGAAGTAGACCTGAGTCCATGATCGGATCAGCCATGATCGTATTAAATGGTGGAGCAGGCTCGAGGGGCCGTATGGCCTATTCCCGCTCCTATGTCTTACGTTTTTATGTTCTTATACTCATTTGAGTATATCAGGTTTACAATGATATTGTGTCCTTTCATATAGGCCACAATGTAGACTTATCTTCAGTGCCTACTCCAATACGGTGCAACTGTGGGGGGGTCCTTCCAAATTGCAAGAGATTGTACTTATGGTGCGTACTTCATGAAGCATATATTCAAAATGAGGTAAATCTTAAAACAAGTGAAGTGGTCATTAATATGATGAATTGTTAAATTCCTGCTTGTCTAGTGACAAGCCATTTTAGCCCCAAGTGTAGAGATTTTATTTGAAACCTGTGGGAATTAAATTATTTTTCCAAACATCTCTCGACACCTACCACTCAATCTAATTCATGCAGCTTGAACAAGTCATTTCAATGAAGCTATCCATAATTATTGCCTTCAGTTAAGCTTTCCTCAAGGAAATAGTTGTGAGTCACTCACATATGGTTCCATTGAGAGAGTATTCCCAGGAACAGGTGTTACTCGTGTGCATTTTTATGTCTGGAGGCCATAGTTTCAGTTCTTACTTTGACTTGTAGTCAAGTGTAAATAATATAAAGTGGCAGGTAAGAGAGAAATGCATTATATCTGAACATGATTTGTAATACTTAGTCAAATAGGAACACAGCAGTTAAAGACCCCTGCGATTGAACAGTCACTAGTCAAATCAAAACTTACACTGCACGTTGTTGGCTCATTTGCTTTTTGAAAAATATCTTTCACAGTTTTGTACCATCATATTTTAATGAAATGTCAGTTTATATATAATGAATTTATATTAATATGCAATCATATGTTAAGAGCAAAGTGTATTCACACAAGTTTTTCAAAATAATCTAAGGTAAAATGTGGTTAAAATACTATTAAGAAAGAAGAAAGAAAGACTTACATTTATATAGCGCTTTTCATGACCACCGGATGGATTGAAAATATTCAAGCTAGGGATTGAAAATATTTCTCCAAAGATAGAAATGCAGTCTCACTAAATTTGCCCTTGTATGTTGTCACAGTTAAATTGGCATTTTTTAAATTATTAACATACTGTACATAATTTCCCTGGTGGCCTAGTGTGGTAAGTTGTACAGAGCAGTAGGCCCCAAGTTTGATTGTTGGTGTGTGTTGCCTTCTTTTATCTCAGTTGGATCCTACTGTTGGCCTCAGTGACTTAGGCTAAGAGAGTAAATTCAGCTAAGGTCCGTAACTGTTTAGCTTCATACATGAAGAATAGGCATTTGGGTGAGGCACCTAAATTATGTTTATCGTGTTTATGCTATATGTGTACGCTCTAGGTCCATGCAGCAGAGCTGGTCTCCAGTCGTCCTGGTTAACCCTTGCCACTGGACCAAGACCTAGCTCTGTCGAGCCCGTGTGGTGGCTGGTGTGCAACGGCCACCACACATTAAGAAAATCCACGTACAGGCAACTTCCACCCTTCAAGATGTAGTTCAGGACCTGGAATATTAGGTCCTTCATTTAAACACCTGCGAACTCATCCCTTTTTGGCGTGGAAGCAAGTCATCCTTGATACGAGAGACCGCCTATGATTAGCAATAAATGTTTCTAAGAAAATGCATGTGTTCACTTTAACATATACTAAAGAAGTACACTTATGATAAATGAGAATTATGACTTGCCAAAGTAATTTATTGTAAAAGTTCTAATCATAATTCCATTTATTAGTGTGTTAAAGTGATGTTGAATTGCTCATTTTTTTTAAAGTCACATTTCAGTGGATTAACTATTTGTTTATTTACAGATTTTAGGTTGTGGAATGTATTCTCGGAAGGACTAATAGCAGAAGTATTCCATTGCCGATCAAATGTGTCTACCCAGACGCGGACACCAATTGAGCTAAAGCATATTATTGTGATAACATAAAGTAGACGAACTTCTGCAGTATTCCATAAATAAAATGTCCAAAGACGAGGTAAGCTGCAAGATTAGTGCAGTTTATAAACACAAGGAACGGAAGCCAAAGAAACCTCATTATATTCCAAGACCATGGGGAAAACCATACAACTACAAGTGCTTTCAATGTCCTTTCACCTGCATGGAGAAGTCGCATCTGTACAACCACATGAAGTACAGCTTATGTAAGAACTCCCTGTCACTGCTCATTGAATCTGATTGGCCGTACAAGAAGAGCAACATTCTTAATTCTGATCTCCGCCTGCTGCAAACTACTGCAGAGCGAGGTCGGACTGGGAAATATCGAGAACTAGAAAGCACTGACACTATTCCTGTTGCAGGAGATAATGCAATCAAAGTTACTGACGGGTGGGAAGCCTGCAATGCCAGTATTGAATTAAGCGCAGATGTGACCATTTTAGAAGGTTCTGACAAACAGACGTGCTCTTCAAGCGAACGAGAGAAGCCGAGCTTTGCCAGTGAAGAAGAAGCAACAGAGGACTGCGAGAAAGTGTTGGAGCCGCGATGCTCACCTAGCGCTGACATACAATCTCCCTCAAGAAGCAAAATAGCTAAACTGAGCAAAAAGGCTGAAACTGATTTCATTATAACTGATGTGTTTTCCCTGAAGGATTCAGTCATGAAGAATAAGATCCTACCAGCTGCAGGACTGGAAGCCAAGCTGAAGCAGTACAAGCTTCCTAAGAGCTGTGTGAGCAGCAATGGCATTCTCATGGAGCAGTGGAGGCTGGTCACATCTGGGCAGAGAAAAAACACAGCTGACATTTCTCCACCATGTACAAATCCAAATGTAATTCCATGCTATCCACCACCAGCAACATACAGTGACTACCAAGAGCCGCAGGGGCTAAATCTCTCTGTGCTTGGGGTTAATTACCCTATGAACCACAATCTGTTCTCGTACATAAGTCCTGGGATCACTTCTAATGCAACAACGTCAGCTCCTATGGCTCATCTGCCTTTTCTAGCCTCCTCTGCTCAGTTAATTCACCCTCATTCTGGACATTTGCAACCGGCACATCTTCCGGAAAGATCTTCAGTTCCATCTAGATTCTTCTACCCTCTGTTATTCGAACACACGTTCAGCACGCTGGAGAACAAAATGACAACAGGCAAAGAAGACCTTGAGCCAGCAAATTCAACACCTCCAAACATCCTTCCTTCAAGATCACTCGACGTTCCCAATAAAACACATTTGCGTAAAGTTCCTGCCCTGAGGCCCCAAGTGAGCAACTGTTCTGGTCAGATGGAAGTGTTTTCAGCTGATACCAATTACAAGTCCTTTTTATCACATGACGAGCAATCCAGTGAAAACACCACAATAACTCACAAGAATAAGTTTATCTACATGTCACCAACAAAAGCTTGTAAAGACTCACGAGATACCAAAGATTTGTCCATTGAATCTCAAGCTATAAAAAAGCAAGAGGGACCCATGCCAACTTCTTCAGGAACAAGTGATACTTCAATAAGCACTTTGGAAAATAAGGCACATACATCAGGATTTTCACTGGACTCTAAAGCGAACTCCAGCAGATCAATGTTACTGTTAGGTCCTCTTTCAGCAGAAAAATTAAAGCGATCAAACATCAGGTTAGTTGACAGTTTAAACAACCTAATAAGATGTTCATATTGATGACAACTTAGGTGTGTGCTCTAGGTACTGCTCTAACAGGATGGATTATGTTTCTTCCTACTCCTCATACACATATTTGGGTGGAGGAACTCATGCAATTAATAACTAACACCAATGGGTTAAAAAAAAAGAACCAGCAGATTATCAGGGCATGAGCTAAAATGACTGAAAATCCTTGGGGGGGGGGGGAGGTGTTGGGGTGGGGAGGAGGGGAGGGAATTGCCCCGCGCCCTGTTTGGAGGCGGTAACCTTCCGGGGCTGGAACATTTATCGCCCGGCCCGGAAGTTCGGCCCTTCCGCACCCTCAGCAGAAGCATGGCGCTATCGGAGGCGCTCCAAGTCCGTGGAGGGGTGGTTCCAGTGCAGATAGCGGCTGAGTCCAGCGCCACGCTCCAGGGTCCAACGCCCGCCAGCAATGTCGAGGCGGCAGAGCGCCCCTCCTCTTCAATTAAGGGAGAGGGCCGCTGCACGCTCTGCAATCCTTTTGGCACCCTCGACCGGGCCAACAGCCCGGCACCCAAAACGGAGGTGCTAATGGGACTGTACCTGGAACCGCCCAGCCCAAGTTCTGACTGACTTTGCAAAGTGTAATTCGATCCATTCTGATTTCAAAAGCCAGAGAGGATAGAGCTTCACCAACCCAGCAAAAATCTCCCAAGTTCCAGCCGAAGTCCCTTACCCTGCCGCAAGTAAATGCCTCCCCCAGCCGAAGTCCTATACCCCAGCGCAAGTGCATCCCTCCCCCAGCCGAAGTCGCCATAGATGGGGCATTATGTGTAGGTCACGGATTGTTAACAGGTTTATTGGGTATGAAGTGAATAGTGACAGTGTTGTGACTTCTGGATTTCATCCACTCCAACGATGTCCCTTGTAACACACGCACCGAGCTTTCTGAGAAATCAGGTGTGGGTGTAAAGGGGGTTGGAAGAATATGATCCGACTTCCCTGAGTTTCCTCTCTCTCCTCCGATTCCCTCTCCCGCTTCCTCTCTCTCTCCCCCTCTCTATCTCTGCCCCCGCTGCCTCTCTCTCCCCCGCCCACCTCCTCTCTCCGCACCGTCTCTCTCTCTCTCCAACCCCCCTCCCCCGCCCCGTCACCCACAGGCTCGGAGGAACATGGTCAATTGCAGGGCCCCACTTCCGGTTCCAGTTTCGGGTGGGAGGCGTCGGGGCCAGAGGACAGATAAAGGACATTACAAATAGTCACTCTGATAATAAAGGCCAATTTTGCCCCTTTTGTTTCTCCTATACCTCACAGTCAGAAGTAGTGGAGGCAAGAGGGAACGGAATCTGCCTCAGGAATGGGAGTAGAGGAAGATCTTAATTACAGTGAGAATCTCTTGGAGCAGCAAGCCAGAGAATTGAAAATGAAAATGACAGCAAGTGACATTTCTAAAGTGCTCGTCACATATAAAAACATTTCAAAGCACATCACAGGGCAGAGGTAAAGATTGGACACCTATCAAGTATGACATGGTGCTGCTCTGGTATAAAAGGCCAGCCATTTTGTGAGTCAGGCACTTTGGGCCAAAATAAAGCAGAAGCAAGGTTGTACCTTGCTTAGCTAAACAGTACTCAGTCTGAACCTTTATTGCATATATAACAACACCAAGCAGGAGAGGAGCGGAATGAGAAAATGGATGAGGTGGAGTACAGTTGAAGAGAAGGATTTTCAGAAGGATGCTGGAAGCAGAGAGGGAGGTGGCATGGCAGCGGGATTTAGGGAGGGAGTACTAGAGAATGAAGTGCAGAGTAAATGATGAAACTTGTCGAGGATAGGAAATATATGAAAGGTGGATAACCAGTCTTATTTTTAAAATGTTAAATTTTAAATTAATTCCTATCCTTCACTTGATAAATCTGCTAGTGCAGCAAAAGTTACTGTATTTCAAGCTGATTATTTCTGAACTAATATTGTCAAATATAAACATGGATGATTAAAACCTACTTTTTGTATACTTATGAATTCAATAGAAACTTGCCTCGATGAAAGTGCAAACATTTAAAGGCGGAAAAGCATAAGAAAATTAACAAGTAAAAGGAGGTAATCCTCACAACGTTATGCCTGTAGCCAGATTTATCGTGAATTCCTGTCATAATGGAATGCTTATCTTCTGGCTTTGCCCATCACACCTGACACATGGTTAAAGGGCTAAGTGGCACCTGGGCAGACTCTTCAAAGGCACAAGTTTTAACGGAGGGACATGATGATACAGTCTTGATCAATAGTTGGCTTCAGCTGGAGCAAAACTGGGAATTTGTTGATAGAGGTGTTTAAAATCATGAAAGGTTTAGATAGAGTAAATAAAGAGAAACTGTTTTCAATGACCGAAGAGTCGGGAACCAGAGGGCACAGATTTAAGATAATTGGCAAAAGAACCCGAGGCGACATGAGGGAAAACCTTTATGCAACGAGTGGTTAGGATTTGGAATGCATTGCCTGATAAGGCGGTAAATACAGATTCAATAGTAACCCTCAAAGTGGAATTGAATAAATAGTTGAAAGAGAAAAAAATGCAGGGATATGGGGAAAGAGCGGGGGAATGGGACTAACTGGATTGCTCTTCGAAAGAGCCAGCACAGACTCGATGGGCTGAATGGCCTCCTTCTGTGCTGTACTATTCTGATTCTATGAGACAGCTTGTGGTACCAGGCACATTGGATGGAATTTTAACCCCCAAAAATGGGCGGGTTGGGATCGGCGTGGGATGTTAAAATTTTTTCTGAAACCCATCCCCAACCCTCCTCCAACCCGCCACTTCCAGTTTTAACAGGGGCAGAACAGGAGGTGAGCAACTAATCCGCTCGCAGGAGACAGGTTGGTAATATAAATATTACATAATATAATGTAATAAGGATGGGAGCCTCACTTTAAATCATTTTAAATTTAACCCTGGTCGGCTGGGTTTCCCAGGCCTCGGGAAACCTGGCAACTAAAGGGAGGCGAGGATTGTTGGATCCAGGAGGTAAGTGTCTTTCCATTTGCCTGCTGGATCCAGCTTACCTGCTTCACCCACCCTCCGCTATCGGACATCCACTCCCCCGACTCTTCCGATCTCCTCCATGAGGCCTCCAGTCTCATCGATCTCCCTGCTTTGGCCTCCAATCTCCCTTGTGGCCTCCAGACTCCGATTACCCCGGCCTCTGATCTCCCAGCTCTGCCCCCCTGGATCAGGACTCCCGATCTTCTTTTCCCCCTCGGATTCCCTGATCGCTCCCTCCCTTCCTACTCTTTGCTCCCCAGCTGTGGCCTAGTGCCAAGGGCCTACCCGCCCGACAGCTGGCCAACCTTTCAATCTGGCTGACTGCTGCCGGGAAACAAAGACAAACAATATTAATCAGGTCCTGCTGTTAAAGAGAGGGAGACCCATTGGTTCAGGTTTCCCGACCTCAATCCAGCCACCCCCACTCTCTCCCCATCTCCAAGTTAATATGATAAGAACATAAGAAATAGGAGCAGGAGTAGGCCATTCGGCCCCTCGAGCCTGCCCTGCCATTCAATAAGATCATGGCTGATTTGATCATGGACTCAGCTCCACTTCCCTGCCCGCTGCCCATAACCCTTTACCCCCTTATTGCTCAAAAATTCTCCTATCTCCGCCTTAAATATATTCAATGACCCAGCCTCTACAGCTCTCTGGGGCAGAGAATTCCTAGATTTACAACCCTCTGATAGAAGAAATTTCTCCTCATCTCAGTGTTAAATTGGCGGCCCCTTATAGTAAGCCTATGTCCCCTAGTTTTAGTTCCCCTATGAGTGGAAATATCCTCTCTGCATCCACTTTGTCGAGCCCCCTCATTATCTTACGTTTCAATAAGATCCCCTCTCATTCTTCTGAATTCCAATGTGTATAGGCCCAAACTACTCAACCTATCTTCATAAGTCAACCCCCTCATCTCTGGAATCAACCTAGTGAACCCAATGTGTGCAGGGAATTTCCGTTGCGGTTCTCCCAATTGACCACCATAACTTCAGATGAGCGGAGGAAACCCTGGATATACTCCCCCCCACCCCCACCGCCCACCCCACAAAAGTTCCTGTTCTGATGCTAGAAGCTATTTATATTTTTTAAGATATAACTCGTCGCAGAAAATGTATATAAATAATGTTCATAACAGTTTTTCGTTGGTGAACTATGAAACCCGTTATAACATTGCTCATTTGTGAATGTAGCAGGCAGAATTGAATACATGTCAGCAATTTTTCTCTCTCCTTTACCATAAGAAGACACTTTTTGTTTCAGTTGTGTAGGACAGCAAGCACCTCCAGAAAAGAGGTTAGATCAAAATACTGTGTAGAGTTTTGTCTCCACCGACTAGATAGTAATCTGGTGGGGCGAATTGCACGTCCTTTATACAATCTGCCTGATTTTAATTCTATTGAAATCAATTACTGCATGATATATCAATTAAGATTTTTTTAGAAAAGCTTCACAATTGCACAGTACAAGCTCAAGAAACATGCTGTAAGAAAGGATCTGCCTTTATATAGTGCATCCAAAGTACATCCCAAAGCATTTCATGCCCAATTAAGTACTTTCGAAGTGAAGTCAATGTTGTGATTTGTTATGTTTTCGGTACGACCTCACAAACACGCAGGCTTGAAGATGGCTGATAACTTCAGGAAGCAGTCACGTGACTCCTTCCCTCTTTATTGTTGTAAACAGCAATGGCTGCAATGCCACAGTAGTCCACTGGGTGGAGCTATATATATTACAGCAAATGCTGCAGCCATTTTGCACTCCATAGCATTTCACAAACAAAAATGAGAAAGCTGACAAGATAATCTGTTTTAGTAACGTTGCTTGAGGGATAAATGACAACAAGGAGAAATCCCCTACTCCTCTTTGAATAGTGCCATGGAATCGTCTACATTCACCTGAGAGGTCAGACAAGTCAGTTTAAGATTTCATCCGAAAGCCAGCTCCTCCACCAGTGCAGCACCTACTGTACTGGTGTGTCAGTCTAGATTATATGCTCATGTCTCTGGAGTGAGGTATGAATCTAAAACCTTCTGATTTCAGGGCAACAGTTCTACCACTGAGCAAAGGGTGGCATTGAAATATAATGTGAATCAGTTGAAACTCTATCATTTCTGAAGGGACATTGGAAATTATTTAGCCGGGTTAGTTGCTGAAGAGCCAAGAATACTGTGCTTGGAAATGCTTGTGCTGGAGTCAACACTATTTCTGTTGTAGCATGAACAATGTGGCCTCCCTATGCTTTTTCTATTTTCATTTTCAGTGAAACCATAATCAAAATGTAATCATATACTCACCATGTTATGTCAATGGCAGTAAAAATCAACTTCGGCAGAGGAGCAGAATGGGCAGTCGCGGATTGACTGTCCATTATTCACCCCGCCCCAATTTCCTTTCGGTTATGGGCAATTGAGCCGGAAATGGTGGGAATTCTGACGGTTGATGCCATCCCACGAGTCCTGCCTCTTTCACTAGGTCCACTTGAAAAGGGGAGTGGATGGTCGAATCACCCACCCCACCCCCACTTCCAGCGGAATTTTGAAATCGGTAAAAGAGGGGCCGAGACCCAATGCAACCGAGTCCTGCTTCAAGTCCCACTCCTGCCCACCCAGACACTGACACTGAACCATGGCTGGGAATTTCATCCCTCTGGTGACTGATGTGTGTCATTTTGAAGTAATGCATTTTTTAATGTGAAGCAATAATATTGGGTATTCTCAGTGGAAGTACTTGCCTTACTATGGAAATATGACTCTTCATAATAACTGTAACAATGAAAGACATGTTGGGTTGAAGCAGTTGCTAAATATATAACGAGATTGTATGGAGATGTGCAGCGCACTTAAAATATTTCATTGTCATCTTATTCAGCAATGCATCTTAACTAATAATGGAATTATACTTACAAAGAAAATAATAATAAATAATAAGAGATGTTGTCCATGTTGAAATTTCTACTTGGGCCAAAAATTTAATTTCCTTTGCATAACTATAATTCTAATTTTTTTTCCAGTTCACAACCTTGCGCTGAGAATTTTTCTTCACCTCACCAGAACATGTTTCCCCATTGGAGCACAGAGTCTGGTGGAATGTTCAAAGAAGACCAAAGAAACAGCCCAGAGTTTAAGCAATTGTCCCCACCTGCATCTTCTCCAGGAAGTGACCGCATCTGTACATCTGATAAAACATCGGACTGTCTTCCGAGAGCCGGAGAAAGAAATGACTCTACAGTGCTGATAGATGACCTTTGTAAGGTGATACATGAATATCAAGACGTTGAAGAACAACTTTGCCTCATGGACAATGAAGACACACCAGGGCAGAAGCAATTGAGAGGTCAGCTCACAAAGATTAGAACAGAACTGCTCCATATCCGTCAGGCATTGGAAAAGACATCCAAGCAATATGAAGGACCCTTGGATCTCTCTGTCAAAAAGTCATTTGATGGGATTGTGAAGAATCATAAGGACAATGATGCCTCAGAAGAAATATTTGAAAATTGTGGTGTGCAGCAAAGAAGCTTAGATGAAATGGAGCTAATGGATAACAAGTGTAAAGAGAGCACGGGCAGTAAAGTCAGGGCCTCACAAAACTGTTTTGCAGACACTGAAAACAAATCATTAGATTTGGGTATGAAAGTACACAAGTTTGAAAGACTCAGAACCTGTTCTGACATCGGCACAGGTACACCTAGTAAGGCAGATATTATTAAACTGAGCAGCCCAGAGCTGCCAAGGAGCATTTCAACAGAGACAACTTTTATAAACAGAACAACAAAATGTGAAGCAGACTCCAGTGTACCCCTTAGCACTGATGGAAAATTAAATTTACTGCCTGGTCCACTACTTTCAGTGGCAGAGGAGAGCAAAGCCAGGTGTGAGATTTTGAAAAGGTCGCTATCCAGTAATAGCCAGCATGAGGGGGAGAAACTGTGCAGGCTCAGCCCTTTAGTGGCAGAGAGGTTAGGATCAATATAATAGAGCAGGATTATATGAATCCAGCAATGTGAGAAAGAAAGCATTGTGAATAGGTTCATGCTTAGACATATGAGATTAATTAGCACCCAGCACTGGAACAGATCTATACAATATCTGAACTGAATTGCAGATATCGTTGACATTGGAATTTTATTAAAAAGAAATAGTGGAGTCCTATTTGGTAATTAAATCAACAGCCTCAAGCTCCTATATACTGCATGATTGTATGTGTCCCATCCATCCCATACCTCATCCACAATCTATATTCTGTGTTAGTGTTTACATTTACTTGCTCTGGCCTATTACATGACTGAATCCGCACAGATATTTCTGATATTATTTCTGAGATAGTTATCTCTAGTATTTTCCAATAATTATGCCCGTGTAGATAAGCTAACGGATTTCGTGAAAATGATGGGGTAGAAATTGCAATGTGTCTCGCACGTTTTCAAGGTCCAAAATGGGTGCCACAAAGTCGAATTCAGGAGCGCGCCGACAAAAGTGGCGGAAGTGCGTGTGACACCACATTGGGCCTGCCGCTCGATAGGCATCCCTGGCAGCTGCCTGCAACAATTTAAATATTATAATCAGGTTCCTGTGTCTGAATCGGGGCCCTTTTCCAAAATCATTGTCCATGCGCCCCTGAAACATTACTCCCTTAACCCGCCCAGCGCCTCATGGTGGCAAGCAGTCTTCAGAAGCAGTAATTAAAGACATCCTCCCCTCCATTAAGGTAAGCCTCTGGCTAGTCATTTTAGTCTTCTGGAGTGCTTTCTTGGGCCATTTTTATGGCTGTTTTGGCGACAGTTTGGCTGTTACATAATTTTTCAAACTCCATTTGTGGAGGGCTACAGCAGTTTCCCTGAATGTTCTAGTTCGGAATTGATGACCATGGGTTGGGCTTTACCCTTGATGCTCCCAAATGAGGAGGAGGAGCAGTGGGGAAGACTGCAAAGATCTACACAGGCTGCAAAAAGGAGGCAAGAGCACAGGAGGCCTTACAGCATGCGGGTCTTCAGGAAATGATCAATGATCATCACAGAGGAGCAGTGTGTAAGGTAGTTGTGTCTCAACAGGGAGACAATCACATAACCTTTACTACATGTTGCAGCGAAAATTGGAACCCTCCACCAGGACGTGTACTGCATTGTCTGTGAAGGTCACCATGGCTCTAAACACTTTTGCATCTGGCTCCTTCCACTTGGTTGGACATTCTATACAATGTAGTATTTAGATTTATTGTCAGGACCTATTAATGTTGCATTAATAGGTCCGAACAGTAAAGCTATATGGAAAAAAAGATGGTTACAAATTCTACAGGACTTGTCCTCCGGTCTCACCGGATGAACACTCCCAATAACAGCCATGATGATAACGAACTGCTCTTCAAGTGGGGAGAGCATGTGAAAGCCTGTGGCTGACTTGCTCCATGTTATGTTATGCGATGTGCATGCCAGCATAGAATAGTGCTGTTGGTGTGTGTAAGATGGCAACGGCAACAACAACAACTTGTATTTATATTGCGCCTTTAACATATTGAAACGTCCTAAGATGCTTCACAGGAGTATTATACAATAAAAATTTGACACTGAGCCGCATAAGTAAAAATTAGCGCAGGTGAACAAAAGCTTGTTTAAAGAGGTATGTTATAAGGAGTGTCTTGAAGGAGGAAAGAGCAGTAGAGAGGCAGTGAGTTTAGGCAGGGAATTCCAGACCTTTGGGCCTAGGCAATGGAAAGCATGGCCACCAATGGTTGAGCAATTATAATCAGGGATGCTCAGGAGGGCAGAATTAGTGGAGTACAGACATTTCGGAGGGGTTGTGGGACTGGAGGAGATTACAGAGATAGGGAGGGGCGAGGCCGTGGAGGGATTTGAAAATAAGGATGAGAATTTTGAAATCGATTCGTTGCTTAACCGGAAGCCAATGTAGGTCAGCGAGCACAGGGGTGATGGGTGAGCGGGACTTGGTGCGAGTTAGGATATGGGCAGCTGAGTTTTGGATCACCTCTAGTTTACGTAAGGTACAATGTGGGAGGCCAGCCAGGAGTGCATTGGAATAGTCAAGTCTAGAGGTAATAAAGGCACGGATGAGGGCTTCTGCAGCAGATAAGCTGAGGCAAGGGCGGAGACAAGCGCTGTTATGGAGGTGGAAATAGGTGGTCTTGGGTGCAATGGTGTGATGCAAGTATTAAGGAGGAGAGCAGCCGGTGCAGAGTGCTGCAGTCAGAGCTGAAGGAGGTGGAGTGAAGTGTGCTGTGGTGATTGTAGGAGAGTGCTGGGAATCGAGGGTGGAAAGGATAGTGAATGCTGAGGCAGCAGGTAGTGCAATGCTAATCATAGATCAGCTCTGTACTAGCCCGGCCACCTCTGCCCACTTGGCCTGGAAATCGACCTGATGGACAGAAAATGCCCTCCTCCTGCTGACCTCCTCCACCAAAACCTGCAAAGCAATGTCCGAAGACCAGGGTGGGGATTGCGCCTTTCAGCTCCTCCTGCGCCTGCCATTGTCTGCAATCCTCAGTGAAGAACGTCTTCAGCTAAAGTGCGCCTTCCCTTTAAGAGGTGCAGGCAGTCATTAATTCGCATCAGGAATGCATGAAAATAACGGCTCCCATCGGGCCCATCAGGCGAGGAGCCAATCAACATTGCAGGTCGCACTGGCGGCCTGCCTATTTTAATTGACGAGTTACACAAATTTCTGGTCTTCTTTGTGGTCACATGATCGAGCGAGTGCTCTGAGCGGTCGTCCATGCCACGCACGAAAATGCACTGAAAGCAATTTCAACCCCTATGTCTTTGCAACTGCACATGTTGGCGTTAAAACGTTTCGATTATTTTTCTGTAATTTTCAACCTCAGTATTTAACATAAATTCAGATGTTAAATCTCTGTCAGCACACAATGAACATTATCAGTGGGAGCCAAGTAGTTGAGCCATCCCACAACAACGTTGGCCATTTCTCCACACATCAGTCCTTCTGAAATCAATCTTCACAGCTCTTACCTTTCATGCCAGTAGCGCAAAAATAATTGATTTAGTTAAAGTTATTGTGGGCCAGCGGTAAATAAACTACACTGCTGCCTGTACAATGGTGAGGGAGAGCGCGTCAGCTGCTCCACCTATTGGGAGCCGTGTTTCTTGACTCCAGCTTCCTCCAATGGCAGCAAGCCTTGACATTTACATTGGAGACATGGCTGAGAAGCACTAGTTTTGTTTTTGGGTGTCATCTTTGATGTCAGCTCCGCTGCTGCATTTACATCAAGAATATGTTGCTACCAGTAAACTCATTCTTTTTTTACAAGACATCTTCTGGGCTATGGACAACTATTAAGATGCCGAATGATAATTAAGAAATTACGAGAGCATAGAAAACACGAACTGCTTTACTCCCAGATACGAATAGGAGCGATATGGCAAATGGAAGCTATTCCAACAGGAATAAAATACCACTTGGTGTCTGAATGATGTTGTGACATTTTTTGTTTTATATACGTTGTATTTTATAATGCTTCTGAATTTCATTCACTGATTTGCTAATGGTGGAAAATATGGTTCTAATTGTATGTAATATTTCATTTACAAGATCCCCTCTTTGCCCACTAATGCAGTCTTATAACTTAAATTATTTATTCTGTCCACAACCCTTTATCATTTGGATATTACAAATGCTACATAAAGAACACTATGTGATAGAATATGAATATTCAAAACTGAACATGCTCCAGGGACAAAGGTTATCCTCCCACAATACAAATTATTAGGATGTATCTCACGTGCAGTATGTTATTGCAGAAACCAAAAAGGCACTTTAAGATTAAAATGTTAACGTAATAACTATTTATTCATGTAGTGTGTATTAAATTTGATGATTAGATGTTAATTTTGATAGATTAAGCATGCTCCGGACCTATGTCATATAACAATCTCAATTCCTTTTCACTTCCTTGATCGACAGCAATTGTACCGTGTGTCTCATTTAATGGATAGTTACTTCTTACTTTTGTGATTTTAGCACTGGTAAATAAATATGAGAAATGAGGACAGCCCTAAACATTGACAGACACTACTTTCATCTTTGTACTTTTGCTACTTTTTAATAAGTGCATGTATTAAGTGATAACGGGGCTAATTCCCATGGGAAGCTCAGCGAATGCACTCACACATTCCCCGCACACGTATCACAGAACCGGGCAAAGGGCCCCAAGTGCTCCATATTTGGCAATCGATAAATGTCCTCGCATTTGGGCTGTGCTGAGTGCGTTATTATAACCCTGATTTTACTCAATCATATTTAATTCAATCAATGAAATCCATTAGTTTTTTTCATTCCCGTTGTCATGCTATTCGCTTGAGAAATGGAATTCTTAAAAGCATAGTTTCTGTGTTATTAACTTTCAGCACTTTCTTCTGCTGTTTGCCACTTCGATTTTGACACACAGCCCTACAGTTGAAGCAGCAGCTGCAGACCTTAGCTGGGGCCACATTGGTCAGAACGGATATTGCATCGGGCTATCCAATGGCTGTTATGAACTTGGAGGAGAAAGAGCGTTTAGACAGGGCAAAGGAAGGCAGATGTGTTTCCATCTTCGGCAGCTGGTGCCCACTAGGATTTGGCCCAGGACCCAAGTATTCAGATCCAGACACTCCTACTTAACCAGGTTTGCGGAGATGGGGGTACGGTAGTATAGTGGTTATGTTACTGGACTAGTAATCCAGTAGGCCTGGACTAATGATCCAGTGATATGAGTTCAAATCCTACCATGGCAGCTGTGAAATTTAAATTCAGTTGAAATTTTAAAAAGCTATTATCAGTACAGACCACGAAACTACTGCATTGTTATAAAAACCTATCTGGTTCACTAATGTCCTTTAGGGAAGGAAATCTGGCTCCAGACCCACAGAAATGTGGTTGAGTCTTAACTGTCATCTGGCCTGGTTGCATCAAAACTGCAATTAGGAGTGGGCAATAAATGCTGGGCTTGGCAGCAACGCCTACATCCCAGGAAGAAATAAAAAATGAGACGTGCCTTCGCCATCACAAGGGAGGCTGTCACTGAGTTATATCACTTACTGGGGCCCAACCTGCAAATAAGATCTAGCACAGAGATAGCCCAGTCCATTGCTGTGAATGTCAATACATCATTGAACTTTTACATGGCCGTATTGCTTAAAGTAACCACTGCTGACATTTGTTACCTTAGTCAGACTTCAGTCTACCGTTAAATCAAGTAGGAGATGGAAGCCTTGTTTGTCAGGGGAAATACTTTTGTCCATTTCCCCATGGAAAGGCGGCAGTGACACGAGAGGGCTTAGCACTTTTACTAGGTGGAAGGTACCCTATTGTGCAGGCCTCATCGATGGTACAAGTGTAGCTATCAAGACTCCTAACAGCAGCCACATGTCATATAGGAAAGGCTTTTATTCCATCTACATATATATCAGACTATAAGAACGGAATAATGCAGGTGAATGTGCAATGCCCTGACAGCAGACACATTGTCTTCAGTTTGCAGCAGTCCATTGTGCCACGTAGTAAATCAAGGAATAGGCAGACTGGGTGGCTAACAGCTGGGAGGCCACGGCTACTCTCTGAAGCCCTGACTAGTAAAACCAGTGAGAAATAAATACAGCGAGGTTCATGCCTCCACCTGAATTCCTATGGAACATACAGGTTTAAACAGATGATGCTGTCTGGACAGATGGACAGATCAGGCAGACTACTTCTCTACAATCCTAGAAACATAGAAACATAGAAGATGTTGGAAATCATCAGAGTTTGCTGTATCTTGCATAATTTTGCGATACAGAGAGCGGAAACTCTTCAGCCAGATGACTAGGAGGATCAGGCTGCAGCAATGGCAAAGGAGGAGGGTGAAGCTGGAATAGGCAAGGCTGATGTGCAGCCAGGAAGATTGGTGAGTTAATCACTGATTGACAAAAAAATTGCATCTAAAACTTGTCCTTGTGGCTCTGCGTGAACAGACCTATGTCTTCATAATCACTGGCCCCATGGACAACACGCTCTGCTTAATCACACTACCTCTAATGCTACTCCTGCCTCTTCCCACCACATGTGACATTATTATATCCTGACCATAAATATGAACAATACTTTCCAAAGAAGATGCAACCAATCTAAATGGAGAAAAATTGCAAAGTGCTGCAGTACAGAGGGACCTGGGGGGTCCTTGTTCATGAAACACAAAAAGTTAGTATGCAGGTACAGCAAGCAATCAGGAAGGCAAATCAAATGTTGGCCTTTATTGCAAGGGGGATAGAGTATAAAAGCAGAGCAGTCCTGCTCCAACTGTACAGGGTATTGGTGAGGCCACACCTAGAGTACTGCGTTCAGATTTGGTCTCCATATTTAAGGAAGGATATACTTGCATTGGAAACTGTTCAGCGAAGGTTCACTAGGTTGATCCCGGAGATGAGGGGGTTGACTTGTGAAGATAGGTTGAGTAGGTTGGGCCTATACACATTGAAGTTCAGAAGAATGAGAGGTGATCTTATTGAAACTTATAAGATAATAAGGAGCTCGACAAGGTGGATGCAGAGAGGATATTTCCACTCATAGGGGAAACTAAAACTAGGGGACATAGTCTTAGAATAAGGGGCCGCCCATTTAAAACTGAGATGAAGAGAAATTTCTTCTCATAGAGGGTTGTAAATCTATGGAATTCTCTACCCCGGAGAGCTGTGGAGGCTGAGTCATTGAATATATTTAAGGTGGAGATAGACAGATGTTTGAGCGATAAGGAAGTAAAGGGTTATGAGGAGCAGGCAGGGAAGTGTAGCTGAGTCCATGATCAGATCAGCCATGATCTTATTGAATGGCGGAGCAGGCTCGAGGGGCCAAATGGCCTACTCCTGCTCCTATTTCTTATGTTCTTATGTTCTATTTACTTCCTCATTCAAGATCCGTGTCCATGTTTAAATATTTACTTCCCTGGTGCTTGCCCTTGATGAGAGTGTAAGGTACGTGTTGTTTCCTACTTAATCTTGTGCACTTTCCAAGTGCTAGCGTAGTGGGAGGAGTAAGTGTGCTGGCTGCCTGATGCTTTTCAGTGGGGGCCTCTGGACATGGCATTAGCACATGACATGGCATCGAGTCTTTGTGCTCAATCAGGAAGTGGCTCTGTAACTATTGCCAGTACGCCAGCCTCGCGCTGGCTGCTTCTGTTGACTATCTGCTTCTTCTGTCCTCTGAGGGAACCAGCTGAATTTGGTGAAAGGGGCGTCACCCTGAGGGGTCACAAGAACATAAGAACATAAGAATTAGGAGCAGGAGTAGGCCATACGGCCCCTCGAGACTGTTCCGCCATTCAATAAGATCATGGCTGATCTGATCATGGACTCAGCTCCACTTCCCTGCCCGCTCCCCATAACCTCTTATCCCCTTATCGTTTAAGAAACTGTCTATTTCTGTCTTAAATTTATTCAATGTCCCAGCTTCCACAGCTCTCTGAGGCAGCAAATTCCACAGACTTACAACCCTCTGAGAGAAGAAATTTCTCCTCATCTCAGTTTTAAATGAGGAGCCGCTTATTCTAAGATTATGCCCTTTAGTTCTAGTCTCCCCCATCAGTGGAAACATCCTCTCTGCATCCACCTTGTTAAGCCCCCTCATAATCTTATACGTTTCGATGAGATCACCTCTCACTCCTCTGAATTCCAATGAGTAGAGGCCCAACTTACTCAACCTTTCCTCATAAGTCAAACCCCTCATCTCAGGAATCAACCTTGTGAACCTTCTCTGAACTGCCTCCAAAGCAAGTATATCCTTTCATAAATATGGAAACCAAAATTGCACGCAATATTCCAGGTGTGGTCTCACCAATACCCTGTACAACTGTAGTAAGACTTCCCTGTTTTTATACTCCATCCCCTTTGCCATAAAGGCCAAAATACCATTGGCCTTCCTGATCACTTGTTGCATACTATCCTTTTGTGTTTCATGCACATGTATCCCCCAGGTCCCGCTGTACTGCAGCACTTTGCAATCTTTCTCCATTTAAATAATAACTTTCTCTTTGATTTTTTTCTGCCAAAGTGCATGACCTCACACTTTACGACATTATACTCCATCTGCCAAATTGTTTCGTCCAAGCTCCTTCTTGCCATGCACCGGTTGCTGGGTAAATTTTGTGAATGACCAGAGATGTGTGTGAAAACAGAAGTTTGGGATCCATTAAAGAGTGCAAAGCCAGTCATCAAGGTCTCTTAAACTCACCCCCTAGCCTCTCAAGACCAGAAGTATGAGCCTCCAAAATATTGGAGCCCCAAATCTCAATAGCGGCAGTCACAGCATTGGCAACATAAACCTCTTCTGCCTTTTGTCTCTTTGTCGTCGGAGAGGGGTGGGGAGGGAGAATTGGGCAGGGGGGGCTCCCCTGCAGATGACTATCGACCGGGGGAGGGGGAGGGCTCCCCTGCAGATGGCTATCGATCGGGTTGGGGGGGGGGCTTCCTTGCAGATGACTATCGATCGGAGCGGGGGGGGGGGCCCTGCAGATGACTACGATCGGAGCGGGGTGGGGGGGGGGGGCTCCCCTGCAGATGGCTATCGATCGCTATGGTGGACTGCAGCGGGGTGAACTTCCTCAGAGTGGGAGAATTCCCGAGGAAATTCGCCGCTCCAGGTTCCGCAAGCCTCTCACATAGAAATGATTTAAATAAACTGACCTCAACAGATCCAGCAAGGTCAGGTTTCCACCCACCCCCCCACCGCTCCCCTCCCGGCCGCAGCACAGGAACAGTGTTGATCACTGCCACAAATGACATCCTCTGTGTCTGTGACCATGGCACATTATGCCTCCTCAACCTTCTCGATCTCTGCAATCTTTGACATGATTTGCCATTCAATCCTCCCCCAATGTGACTCCTCCCTTGTCCAGCAGGGCTCTCGCCTGGTTCCACTCTCACATTTTCAGTGGCAGCCAGTGAATCTTTTGCAAAGGCTTCTCTTCCCACCCCCCACCATTACCTCTGGAGTCTCCCAAGTACCACATCATAGACGTGTTAACAAAATTGAAACCCATGGGATTAAAGAGGCTGTGTGGATTCGAAATTGGCTAAGGGACAGAAAGCAGCGCACAGTGGTGAACAGATGTTTTTCTCAGACCGGAATGAAGTGTGCAGTGGCGCCCCCCAGAAGCTGGTGTTGGGACCACTGCTCTTTTTGATATATATTAATGACCTGGACTTGGGTATACAGGGCAAAATTTCAAAGTTGACACATGACATGAAACTCAGAAATGTAGTAAACAGTGAGGAGGATAGTAACAGACACTAGAAGAAGATAGACAGATTGGTGAAATGGGCAGTCACATGGCAGAAGAAATTTAAAACAGAGAAGTGTGAAGTGATTCATTTTGGTAGGAAGATGGAGGAGAACCAATATGAACTAAATGTTATAATTTTAAAGGGGTTACAGGAACAGAGAGGCCTGGAGGTGTATGTACAAAAGGCTTTGAAGGTGGCAGGATAAGGCTGTTAAAAAAGCATATGTGATCCTTGACTTTATAAATAGAGGCATAGAGTACAAAAGCAAGGAAGTTATAGTAAAGCTTTGTAAAACACCGGTTCGGCCTCAGCTGGAGTATTGTGGCCAATTCTGGGCACCGCACTTTAGAGAAGGTGCAGAGGAGATTTACTGGAGGAGATTTACAAGCAGGGATGAAAGACTTCAATTACGTGGACAGACTAGAGAAACAGGGGTTGTTCTCCTTAGAGCAGAGAAGGTTAAGAGGAAATTTGATACAGGTGTTCAAAATCATGAATGGTTTCGATAGACGATAAGGCGAAACTGTTTCCAGTGGCAGAAGGGTCGATAATCAGAGAACACAGATTTAAAGTAATTGGCAAAAGGACCAGAGTTGAGGAAAACAAATGTTACACAGCACAAAAGCAAATTACTGCAGATGCTGGAATCTGGAATAAAAACAGCAAATACTGGAAATCACAGCGGGTCAGGCAGCATCTGTGGAGAGGAAGCAGAGTTAACGTTTCGGGTCAATGAACCTTCGTCAGAACTGGAGTGTGTTCGAAAAGAACAGATTCTTAACCATCACTGAAAGGGGGAGGGGAAGAAAGAACAAAAGGGAAGGTCTGTGATAGGGTGGAAGACAGGAGAGATTAGAGAGACAAAAGGGGTGATGACCCAAATTCAAATAGTAATGCCAGGAGTTTGAAAAATTTTAGTCAAGATAGGGTGTGAATGGCAGGATAATGACCACTGCCATTAGAAACAAGGAGGAAAAAAGAAAGAAAAAAGCAGGCTCTGAGGGGGGCAGGGGAAGGAAGTCAAAGATTGGCAGCGGTTACACTCTGAAATTGTTGAACTCGATGTTGAGTCCAGAACGCTGTAACGTGCCTAAACGAAAGATGAGGTGCTGTTCCTCGAGCTTGCATTGAGCTTTGTTGGAACAGTGTAGGAGACCGAGGACAGAGAGGTCAAAGTGGGAGTGGAGAATTAAAGTGATTTGTTATGATCTGGAATGCACTGCCTGAAAGAGTGGTGGAAGGAGATTCAATAATTACTTTCAAAAGGGAATTGGATAAACAACTGAAGGGGGAAAATTTGCAGGGCTATGGGGATAGAGCAGGGGAGGGGAACTAATTGGATAGACTTTTGGGGAGCGGCACAGGCACAATGGGACAAACTACCTCCTTGTGCACTGTATCAATCTATGATTTGTCGATTCTATGATCTATCCTTGGCTCCCTCCAATTTTTCATCCAAAAACACAACTAGAGATTTGACATTACACTGATGACATCCAGCTCCACTTCACTACCACCTCTCGACTACTTCACTGCCTCTGTGTTGTCAGACTGCTTGCCCGACATCCAGTCCTGCCTGGACCAACATCTACCCTGTCAGTCCCCTTCAGAATCTTATATGTTTCAATTAGATCATCTCTTATTCTTCTAAACTCCTGACAACATAGGCCCATTCTACGCAATCTCTCATCATAGGACACCCCTCTCATCCCCGGAATCAATCTAGTGAACCTTCATTGCACCACCTCCAAGGCAAGTATGTCCTTCCTTAGATAAGGAGACCAAAACTGTGCACAGTACTCCAGGTGTGGTATCACCAAGGCCCTGTACAGTTGTAGCAAGACTTCCTTGTCCTTGTTCTCGGAAACTGTCCCGAATACAATCCACAAGCTTGTCCTCCAGACTACCTTTGCCAATTTGATTTGTCCAGTCTATATGAAGGTTAAAGTCCCCCACGATTATGGCATTACTTTTGTTACAAGCTCCTACTATTTCTTGATTAATATTCTGTCCAACAGTATAGCTACTGCTAGGGGGCCTATATACTACTCCCACCAGTGTTTTCTGCCCCTTGTTATTCCTTATCTCCTCCCATTCTGCTTCCTGATTTACCAAGCCGAGATCCTTTCTCTCTACTGTCCTTATGTTATCCTTTATTATCAGGGCTATCCCATCTCCTTTTCCATTCTGCCTGGCTTTTTGAAATGTCAAGTACCCTGGAACATTTAGGTCCCAACCTTGGTCACCTTGCAAGCATGTCTCTGTAATGGCTATTAGATCAAACCCATTTATCTCTATTTGTGCCACTAGTTCACCTATCTTTTTACGAATGCTTCATACATTCAGATAAAAAGCCTTTAATTTAAATTTTTTGCCATTCTTCCAAACTTTGACCTTCTTCTCTGCTGCACTGCTACTGTTAAACTCTCTGTCCCTTCCTGTCACACTCTGCTTATTTCCACCCAAATTGCTACACTACCTTGACCTTTCTCTTTAGATTTCTAAATTTCCCTCACCTGACCCATCCCTCCCCATCTACAGCCCTAGTTATGTGATTCGGCAGGATGCTGGTCCCAGCCTGGTTTAAGTGAAGCCCGTCCTGATGGAACAGCTCGTTCTTTCCCCAGTACTGGCACCAGTGCTCCATGAATTGAAACCTCTTCTTCCTGCACCACTCTTTGAGTCACTCATTTAACTCTCTGATCTGCTTGACCCTATGCCAATTTGCACGTGGCTCAGATAGTAATCCAGAGCTTATTACCTTTGAGGTTCAGCTTATTAACTTAGACCCTTGCTCCTCAAACTCCCTCAGCAGAACCTCATTCCTAGTTCTACCTCTGTTGTTGGTTCCTACATGGACCGCGACAACTGGAGCCTCCCCCTCCCACTCCAAGTTCTTCTCCAGCCACGAGGAGGGATCCTTAACCCTGGCACCGGGCAGGCAACACAGCCTTCGGGATTCCCGGTCACAGCTGCAGAGAACAGTATCTATCCCCCTGATTATACTGTACCCTACCACTACCGCATTCCTTCTTTCTCCTCCGACTTGGATGGCCCCCTGTACCACGGTGCCGTGGTCAGTTTACCCATCCTCCCTGCAGTTGTTATATGTGATAGGTGGAAGCCTAATTCGGGGGGGTGGAGAAAATTATATTAAAAAAGTTGTATAATACCCTTGTGAAAAATAAATTAAATGGAATAGTGAGAAAAGCAATGGCATTGCCAGTAGTTTAAAATGATAAAATGCCATTCTCTCCAGATTCATATTCTCGAAGACTGCTTTCAGCCAATGGGAGTGCAAAGGCAGCTCACTGGATCACCATGCCAGCACAATGAGCCCTAAATCATGTTGTGGTGTTTAAATAATTAGGAAATATTCATTATAACACGTTTCCCCTGAACTTATCTACAAAGTGTTGTAATGCATGCTTCCTGATAGTTGAAACTTCATTATCAGTTAAGGCATGAAATTAATTATATTTTTCAGGCAAATATTTGAGACTTCAGCTGTCAAACTGAGACATACAGACATGTATTAATAACAAAGGCCGAAGACACGACAATTGAGTTTACAAATTCAGTGGAACCATCTGTCCACTTTTCAAGCATAATGTCAGTGTTTACGGAAATTAAAGTGATTTATTAAAGGAATCATGTGATTTAACTTGTAATTAGGTGATCTCTTAGATGATGTAATGCAAAAAGATTTTAATACACATTGCAATATGGCAAAGTAACAGGGGTTCTTCACTCCAGAAGGAAACTTCATGGTCCTCAATCCATCAGAAATACTTCAGTCACTCGCATGTAACGATCCAGACAGACTGTTGTTCTTTAAAGAGGTTTAACACCAACTACCATAAGACATGATAGGATCTACCAGCACAAGAGCTGAGAACTGTCCTTGTAGTCAGGACATCCCTCAGATATTTTGTGCTTTATCTTCCTCTACTCAATATTTTTGACTGAAAAAGACGCAAAAGGGGAGACAATTTTATAGTTGCTTCTGTTTTATGCTCATCTACTTGTTTCACTAAAATTAGTGCGGGTGCAGTGCTGGACTAGGTTTAAAATATCAGAATAAATGTGCAGTTTTCTTCATACACCTTTCTGCTTAAACACATTATTATGGTTATTTTAGTTAATTTTGGCTTGTGAATATGAGTTACGAACATAGGAACAGGAGTAGTCCATTCAGCCCCTCGAGCCTGTTCTGCCATTCAATTAGATCACGCCTGATCTGTACCTTAATTCAATCTACCCGCCTTGGTTCCATAACCCCCAACACAATTTCTTGACAAAAATCTATCAATCTAAGTTTTGAAATTTTCAATTGACCCAGCCTCAACAGCTTTTTAGAGAGAGTTCCAGATTTCCACTACCCTATATGTGAAGAAGTGCTTCCTGACATCACTCCTGAACAGCCTGATTCTATATTTAAGGTTATGCCCCTTTGTTCTGGATTCCCACACCAGTGGAAATTGTTTTCTCTATCTACCCTATCAAATCCTTTAATCATCTTAAACACCTCAATTAGTTCACCCCTTAAACCTCTACACAATCTGTCATCATTATTGAACACTTTTAACCCTGGAATCATTCTGTGACAGCAATCAAGGACATCAGTTGCAGAATACATGGATTATACAGTTTGGCATATAGTCACATCCGAAACACTGTATCCCTGAGACAATGTACTCCCGGTGCACTGCACACCCGAGAGACTGCATGCCCAAGAGTGCACGTCCGAAACACTGCATGCCCGAGACACTGCACGCCCGGTACAACTGCATGCACTGCTTTCAAATTGTAAGTAAGTTTTAAGTATGGTACATGATTGGTGATTAGCAGCCACTCATCAACCAATCTAATCTTATTTTAATCAACACTCAATTGATATGAAATAGAGATAATTTACACACACCTTACTAGACTTTGCCTTTTAAAATTTTCCAGTCAATATATCATCCAAAATACAATCAGATTAAAGTACAAGGTAAAAAGTTTAAGAGAAAGTAAAAGTTCAAAAGGCTCAAACTGTTACCTAGCCATTTAATTAAATATATGGAAATTGAAATATTTGGACAGTTATCTCTCTCAGCCAATCTGACCGAAGGGACAGATTTAGAGCAGATTATTTTATACCGTGACTTGACTGACTTTAAAAGAAGTCAACAGTCAGTGATTATTGGATTTTATTAACATGTTTGTGATAAGGATTATGATAGTCACAGCTGGCTGATTTAGATTCTGAACTTAAACCTTGCCAGAGTTTATGAGAGGCTGAGTGCCAAGGCAAATTCTTGCCTGCTTTGTTTGACTTTCAGTAATCCAAAGACACACATGGAAATCTCTCTTGACCTGTTTTTCCAGTCAGACCGATGCAGTGGTAACTGATAAGCTGCTTCAGCAGCTGCTAACATTAAAAAACCTATGTTCTCGCTCCACCGCTGTAGTAACAGCAGAGCAGACTTTTAAGATTAAGCTGTGTGACCCCGTCAGATTCCCTGAAGCTAAGCAATTTGCAAATTGTTGGTGGGCGCACACACCAGTATCAGCAAAGCTGGGGCTCCCTACTGGCTGGGGGAGGAGATGCGGGGAGGGGCAGAAAAATGTATTACCGACCAGTCGTGAATAAAACAACCACTTTGTAGAAAGACTGCTTACGAGGTGCCTGGAACTCCTTGCATTGGCTGTCCCAGGCCTTCAAAGCAGCCTGAGACAGTTCCTGTGGTCCCCACTTCAGCCCTGCAAAGTATTATACGTCTGCTTCTTGAAGGCAGGCGTTGGGGACATCGGAGGCCGGACTAGTTAGAATTATGGTGGGAGGTGACATCCCCCTCAAGCCCTGCCTCGATTTCTGAGATCAGGCTGCAAGAGGATGGATGCAATAACCTGGACTACCTGCCTCCAGCCTCCGCCATATAGTATAGTAGTCGAGAGCCACAAAATTATTGATGTAACAAAGGGGACTTTGTAGCTCAGAGTCACTTTTAGGTGCCTTGTTTTTTCGGTACTGTTCTTCCTCTCTCATATCTGACAGGCCCATCTCAGCACTCAACTGATATGAAACAGATAATTTGCACATGCTTTACTGGTCCATCTCAGCTGCAAAATGCCTGTCATGTCTGACCTACATAGAGAGAAATCCTCACTCTCCTGATAATTTGCAGCACGTTGGAGACTTTAGTCAAGGGGTCTTTGCAGCCCACTGGAGCTGAAGCTGGGATTTACATTGTTAGGGTCAATAGCATTGCCAAGTTGAACGCAATGCTGTATTACAAAGGTTACAGAGAATCATAGGAGCCCAAGCTTGCCCCCCTCCGCCACTCCCCCCGCTTAGAATGGTGCACCTCCATGAGGTGCGCCGACTTTGTAGAAGAAAAACCGCATCTAAAATTTACCTCGGTATTCTCCCCGCTGCTGGAACATTGCAGGCCCTTGGCATAATGCAGCAGAAGCAGTGGAGGGGGGGAGCCAGGTCCTCACGCTGAAAACAGTGCCGGGACCTCTGCACATGCGCACTAGAGTGCGAGCGCATGTGCAGTAGCTCCTCCCATGATTGTAATGATGATGCCTGCAGAACGCGTCCTGCCCCTATCCAGGCCGAATGGCCTGCCGCACAAGCCGGCCACTGAGGGCTGCAAGAAACAGGTTGGTGCGGGGAGACTGAGTTTTGATCAGTATTGTGAATGGTAACTTTTATGTGTAGGAAGAAAAGGAGAAATCACATTAATTTCAAGTGATAAATCAGGAAATTTGAAGTTGCAAGCCTGTGTTTGCTTTTAATGACTAAAATTTTAGATGCAATCATGTCAATATATGCTTGTATTTTAAAATAAATATTTTAATATTAAGGTAGTTAAAGCAGCTGTATATTAACACTTAAATAATTTGAACAACCTGTCGATTTTTTCCCCCCGATTTTCTCCTTCACCCTCCCCCCATCCCAAAGCGGGAAACCTTCAACCGCAGGCCCAGTAAGGCGGCCGATTCCGACCTCATCGGACTTCCAGAAACTGGGATTTTGACTCTCGCAGCAATGGCTGGCCTCATCCCGGCCTCAACCTTCAGCCCTGGTCGCCTCTGTCTCTCCAGCAACTTTTGGTTAATGATTTGACCCACACCCAACCTTCCCCAGGGCTGAACTAGGGCATGTCGGCCGATCTCCGAACTCCTTTCGGGGCTAAATGGAGTCGTCTGCAGTCCCTCACGCGAGGGAGCCGAAGCCCCCTGCCTCTGCCAGGTTTCAGGCTGCCGTTTTTAAAGCCCGACCAAAAACCCGAAAAATGGGCATAAAGGGAAAAAATTCCCGCCCGAAAAGGGTTGAAAGTGGGTGGGGCGGCAGCCCTGGTCGGTCTCTGCAGACCTTAGTTCCTGCTGCTCTTTCGTAAGCAAAGAAGAGGGAACAAGGTTTAAACTTATCGCTAACAAATCTCTCAGTTGGTGTTTTAGGTGCAGTGTTCCTTCTATTTTTTATTTGTTAATTAATTGCGTATTACATTTTGTGCTTTGTAAGTCTTGGTGCTTTCCTTGTACTTTTTTATTTGTTATTGAATGCTTATTTTTGTGCTTTGTTTAGTGTTTGGTGCTTAAATGTACTGCTTTCAGTGCTTGGTGCTTTAAATGTACTTACCTGCGCTGATTTCTTAGCTCACCGCAAGGTTTTTCTGTGCAGACACAAGTGGCCTCATTCGCTGGCCTAAGTTAGTTTGGAGTAACTTTTAGCTGTCTAAACTTGCTTAAATGGCCAAAACAGGCATAAGTGGCTGGCAACGCCCCCTTTTGAAAAAATACTAAACATAAAAGAAAAACTAACTCACTTACACTGGAGCAAATTAAATGGGCAGAATTGCGATTTTTAAGATACTCCAAAAAAATCTAGTTGCTCCAAAAAAAACGGAGCAACTCCTGGGCAAACTTGGGCCCCCTGTGCCGGCCCTCTGCAAGAGCACTTCAGCTAGTCCCGCTCCCCCAAACTTTCCCCGTTACCCTGCAAATTTTTTTCCTGCAGGTACTTATCCAATTCCCTTTTGAAAGCCATGATTGAATCTGCCTCCACCACCCTTTCAGGCCGTGCATTCCCGATCATAACCACTCGCTGTGTAAAAAAGTTTTTCCTCATGTCACCTTTGTTTCTTCTGCCAATCACCTTAAAGCTGTGTCCTTTGGTTCTCGATCCTTCCACCAATGGGAACAGTTTCTCTCTATCTACTCTGTCCAGATCCCTCATGATTTTGAACATCTCCATCAAATCTACTCTCAACCTTCTCTGCTATAAGGAGAACAAACCCAACTTCTCCAGTCTATCAACATAACTGAAGTCCCTCATCCCTGGAACCATTCTTGTAAATCATAGTGGCATATCCCTTCTTTGACAGAGGATACAAAGAGAGTATATGTCCCAGAGGAAACACGTTTTATATTATTAAACTACAATTTTTATCAAGGTTTTAAAATATTTGTGGTGAAAGGGGCAAACAGCTAGCAATTTAAAACAGCAATGAAAAAATATCTTTCAATGCGTAAATTAAAGGACTGGATTTTCCTCTGTGATCCAGCCGGAAAACAGGAGGAAACAATGGTAAAATGGGGCTGTAAGGTCTCCCTGCCCCGACCTGGATTTCTCTCCCCCCACCCAAAGGTATGCCCCTCTCCGCTTGTCCCAATTTTATACTGCTGGCCAGCCGTTACTCAGGCGCAAATTGGGCAGCCATCAGTTGAAAATGGCCCCTCCCAAGTTAGATTTTGATCCTATGCAGTACATGGAATCTGCTGTTGCAATACTCTGCATTGTAGGGAAGCTGCACAAAGCATTGCAAAGTGGGGTGGCTGCTGAAGTGTACACGGAATGGTTTGTAGTTGTTCTTCCTGTGACAAAGACATCTATTTCACTAACGGTCTTTGGACTTCTGACTTGAAGTTTCATAGGGAAATATCACATAGAACACTTCATGAATTTGGAGCAGATGGGCTTCATTTGATACGAATTTTGGATCATGAAAACAGGACGAGCACCCTATGAATTGGTCCTGCAGCTTTGATACCACATGGTCCAAAGATGGAGGGAGGCATTCGCCCTAATCCGGTGGATTAGATCTAGTGATTTATCTGCCATTTGCTCGTAGATTCAGATTCAGCTGAAGATATTTTTATAAGAACATAAGAACATAACAAATAGGAGCAGGAGTAGGCCATTTGGCCCCTCGGGCCTGCTCCACCATTCAATAAGATCATGGCTAATCTGATCTTGGCTTCAACTCCACTTTCCTGCCTGCTCCCCATAACCCTTGACTTCCCTGTAGTACAAAAATATGTCTATCTCCACTTTAAATATATTCAATGACCCAGCCTCCACAGCTCTTTGGGGTAGAAAATTCCAAAGGTTCACAACCCTCTGAAAGAATAAACTACTCCCCATCTCCGTCTTAAATGGGCGATCCCTTATTCTGAATTTATGCTCCCAGATCTAGATTCCTCCACGAGGGGAAACAGCCTCTCAGCATCTATCCCGTCAAGCCCCCTCAGAATCTTATGTGTTTCACTAAGATCACCTCTCATTCTACTAAACTCCAATGAGTACAGGCCCAACCTGCTCAACCTTTCCTCATAAGACAACCCTATCATCTCAGGAATCAACCTAGTGAACCTTCTCTGAGCTGACTACAGTGCAAGTATATCCCTCCTTAAATAACGAGACCAAAACTGTGCACAGTACTCTCGGTCTGGTCTCACCAACGCCCTATACAGTTATAGCAAGACTTCCCTACTGTTTGTACTCCATCCCCCTTGCAATAAAGGCCAACATTCCATTTGCCTTCCTAATTACTTGCTGTACAAGGGTACAGTAGCATAGTGGCTATGTTATTGGACTAGTAATCCAGAGGCCTAGATTAATGATCTGGAGACATGAGTTCAAATCCCACCATGGCAGCTGGGGAATTTAAACTCAGTTAATAAATAAATCTGGAATAAAATGATCATGAAACTACCGAATTGTCGTAAAAACCCATCTGATTCAATAATGTCCTTTAGGGAATGAAATCTGCTGTCCTTACCTGGTCTGGCCTGCATGGGACCACAGACCCACAGCAATGTGGTTGAAACTTAACTGCCCTCTGAAATGGCAGCTTACCACCTCCTTCTCGAGGGCAATTAGGGATGGGCAATAAATGCTGGCTTTGCCAGCGACGTTCACAACCCATGAACGAATAAATAAAAACATTTTAAAACCTGCATGCTAACTTTTTGTGTTACATGTACGAAGACACCCAGATCCTTCTGTACCGTAGCATTCTGTAGCCACTCTCCATTTAAATAATATTCTGGTTTTCTATTCTTCCTACCATAAACTCACATTTTCCCACATTATAATCCATTAACTTTTATTTTGTTGGGACAAAAAGGGGCTTGAGCCCACAATCCTATTGTCCTCGACCAGCGACTTGCCTCTGAGCACCAGTTTGGTTCCTGAAGCTCGCTTGCAGTGTACAATTGAGGCCCAAGTCTCAAAATGCCTCGGGCCTCATGGCATTGGGTAGACGGGTACATGCTACCCACGAACCATCGGTTGTGCAGCTACAATTAAAATCAGCCCAACCAAGTGTTTCCTGATAAGAAAATATTCCTGTCTTTTACCTCAAGTTCATGGGAAGATTCATGAGGCCTTTCAGTTCTACAAGATAAGCACTGTAGCTCTGAGGGGGAAATGTAGGTGTGTTTGAAGGTTTCTGGAGCTGCCACCTGCTACAATACAGATGAATGCACAATTTACAGGTACAGGCTCCAGCTTCAGGAACAACTGTGTAGATTTATGCCTGAATATCATTGAACCTAATGCTCATGTTGCTGCCTCTATCATCGGCTCATCCTCGCATAAAATCGTTTGTCAATGCCCCATGTGGTCAATGCTGCAGGAAAAAGTCTGAAAGATATCTCTCTGCTGTATTAGCAGCTTCTTTAAAATCAATAGTCTTTTTACAAGTTTCTGCCTGTCCTTTTTTATGCACCGCAAGTATAATTTGTTGTTTGGTGGCAACGTCTGTTGCACCATCAGCTTTAAACTGAAGAACTTCGCAGGTCTTTCCTTTGTAAAGTTTTCCATTCAAAAACTGTTGTTCTGCAGCTTAATGAATTAATTTTACATAGAATGTACAGCACAGAAACAGCCCATTCGGCCCAACTAGTCTGGGCTGGTGTTTCTGCTCCATGTGCACCTCCTTGCATTCTACTTCATCTATCCCTATCAGCATATCCTTCCATGAGTTTCTTCCTCATGTATTTATCTAGCTTCCTCTTAAAAGCATCTATGGTATTCGCCTCAACCACTGTGTTAGCGAGTTCCACATTCTAACCACTCTCTCGGTAAAGACGTTTCTCCTGAATTCGCTAGTGGATTTATTAGTAATTTTCTTATAGTTATGACCCGTAGCTTTGGACGCCCCCACAAGTGGAAACATCTTCTCTATGTCTACCGTATCAAACCCCTTCATCATTTTAAAGACCTGTATAGTTATATTTTAATGCAAATGGCAGTTTTATGCCCAGGCTGCAAATTGGAAATCTGCCCCAGTGGTCCTTGTGTTACTGCTATATATGTGTAGGTCTGGCTTAAGGGTTAATGGTTTTTATGATATTGCTCCATTCACAATCTTGCAATGGATTTACAACACTGCCATATTTCTTTGAGTTGGAGCAAGTGGTGCCCACCATGGAGTGGGCCATGTTCATCACGTTGATTGGTCTTCGTGGCTTTTGAACTGGGCTAAGTCCAGGAGCAAGAGCTCCATTTTCTGTGTAGTGTACTAGACAACATTACAATATTCCTTCACTGGGCATATATAGGTTTCGTACCACTTTGAAGATGCTATTGGTGACAAGGAGCTTAAATCAAATGTCAAGTGATAAGTACGTTTGCCTTAAGCAACTGAATAACAGTCACACCTCAACTGCAGGGCATCAAGTGTCTAAGTAATGTGGACAAAATCAGTTATTTCAAAGTGAGCCAGATAAACTCATGCCCTATTAAACACAGTTCCCTTAAAGCAAGAATGCAATATATTTGCTATCCACTTACATATAAACAGTGTATCCATGGGCATTTTAGTCAAAATTGCCTTTTTACATCTTTTCACTCAACTTCTTGTCACAAATGTGTGGACAAATGCTTGCTACATTTTTAATTGAAGAGCAGATGGTGTCTTTTGATCTAGTGGGAAAAATGATTTGTTTCAATGATTGATTAGTGGGGACTTGCTAAGCATGCTCCCATATGTAGGGCTCAATTTTCCCCAAAGCTTTTTTTTGGCGGACTTGAAGAGTTACGCCTGTTTTATGGGAGGGCCCCAAGTACGGCAAAAAAAATGTTCTCAGTTTCCTCGTTGGATTTCTTCATTTTGGCGCAGCCTAACCTGTCCTTTAGTTTTGGGGGTGGAGCCTTGATCTGTGCCAAAAAGATCGGGTTGCCACCGTAACCAGGGCCACAATGCAAGCTGAGGCTGGAAAGTGAAACATACAGCCAGCTCGCAACACATTAAAACACATTGCAGCAACTTAAAAACACGTTAAAATATATTGCAGCAACTTACCTCCAATTATTAAAGTCCGCCCCCCCCCCCCCCGATGCCGGTGCCAATCCCCGCCCCATCCCAGGCTGAAGGGCTTCCTCCTTCCCAGTCCCCACACCTAACTACACCCTCTCTCTCCCCCTCTCCTCCCCCCCCACTCCCTCTCTCTCTCCCCCACCCCTCTTCTCTCTTCCCCCCCACCCCCTCTTTCTCCCCCTCTCTTGTACCTCTCTTGCTATTGCTGTCCGGGCATCTGCTGTACTTACCTGCGCCGATTTCCTTACCTGCGCCGATTTCTTTAACTCTCCAGAAGGATTTTCTGCAGAGGCCACATATGCTGGCCTAAGCAGAACTGGAGTAACTCTCAGCTGGCCAAACTTGCCTAAATGGATGAAAAAAAAACTTACCTAAAAAAACCGTAACTAACTGAGTTATGTTGGTGCAAATTGATTGGGGAAACTGTGTTTTTTTTTACTTGGGCCAAAAAAAGCGGCCTGCTCAAAAAAAACGGCGCAAATCACTAGGGAAAATTGAGCCCTATGTAATGTGAATCTGGCCCAGTCTGCATGCTGTATTTATTTGCATGTTTGTCAATTATATATCTGAGTACAGGGTATAATATTAAGTTCATCTGAAAATCCCTACTTCAAGAGAATTAAGGCAGTGCAAGCAAGAGTTTTGAACAGTTCAGGAATTCTTTTGTAGTTTTGTTACATGATCAAAGCATGGGGTTTCTTACTTGCCTTGAGTTGCTGTATTATAATATGCATGATTTGATAGATCAATACTAATGATCTGAAGAGATGAAATCTATTAAATTTGCCTTGCTAGAAGCTAGGTATTTGATTTTCAATTACGGAGCCAATTACAGAAGTATGAGGGGGGAGTTGGTTAAGGCAGATTGAACAATTAGATTAAAAGATATGATGGTAGATAAGCAATGGCAAACATTAAAAGAAATAATTCATGATTCTCAATGAATATACATTCCCCTGAGGAATAAAAACCCCTGGAAAAGTGGTACAACCATAGCTAACTAGAGAAGTTAGGGATAGTGTTAGATTAAAAGAAGCAGCCGCCATGTTTTTTTTGGTCGGCCGACTATCATGTCAGCTCAAGAATTATGCCCCCGGGTTCAGCCAGGCCGCCAACAGGCAGCCTGGCACCCCACTCTTGGGTGATAGGCTGCTGGCCCAGCCGAAACCCTCCCTGGTGGCCCAGTGGATCAAAGTTTTAAAATCGCAAAGGTAAGTGAATGGGAGAGCCGTGGTGACGTCACCGCAGCGGTCACTCCGCACCCCCCCCCCCCAACTTCTGCCCCTCAGGTATTGCCACTGCCGTGTACCCACCCCTCTCGTGTAGTCACCGCCCCTCATTAAGAGTGCCTTCCGGATCCAAGTTAAAAAAAAAATCAAAGAGCGGAATTTCGCTCAAGAGGCGACCTCAACCACCGCAGCAGTGAAAATACACAAAATGGGGTGGGAGTGCCCCGTTTCGGTCGGGGAGCAATTTCGGCCCCAGGAAATCTTGCTGCAACTATATAGGGTTTTGGTGAGACCACACCTGGAGTACTGCGCACAGTTTTGGTCTCCTTACCTAAGGAAAGATATACCTGCCTTAGAGGGATTGCATCGACGGTTCACTAGATTGATCCCTGGGATGAAAGGGTTGTCCTATGAGGAGAGATTGAGTATAATGGGTCTATATTCCCTGGAGTTTAGAAGAATGAGAGGTAATCTCATTGAAATATATACATTTCTTCAAGGGATTGACATGGTATTTGCTGAGAGGTTGTTTCCCCTGGCTGGAGAGTCTAGAACCAGGAGTTATAGGCCTAGAAATTGGCCTCCTTAGCGTCTCCCATTATCGACTCCAGGGGGCGATAATGGACCATTAACCACTTACCGACCGGGCATGGCAAGATGAACGACTCCCGCTAAATTTGGCACAAGGTTTGCGGCGGTGGTACGACATTGCGCCCCAATCTCTTTCGCCCGGTGATCGTGATGTCATCGCCGTGCACATCGCCTCGGTAGCATCCTGGACCTGAACTTTGGTTCGTCCCCCTGCAGCATCGCCGGGCGAAACGCCGAGGTGAGTAAAAAAATTTCAAGCATGGTGTTTCTCATTTTTTTAAGATTCCTCTTCAGCTGCGATCGATCAGCCCGGCACTCTGCCGCAGTTCAACGGGTTGATCAGCCCAGATCACATTCGCCGTCGAGGACCAGGTAAGTGTTTCCAATGCAGAGCCTGCAGCAATGGCCTTTCCCTTTAAGGGAGGGAAGGAGCCTCTGAATGTGGCAGTGCTGCATGGCCCAGTGTGCAGTGCTGCACAACTACCACCTCGCCTGCGTCCTGTTGCATTCCAGGAACGATTCAGCACTCCACTTCCTTCCTGGAGTGCCATCCCCAAATATTTTTAAAAATCATTCAGGGGTACTAATTTTTTCAACTTTGGTGTTCCAGAATTTCTCCCCCAGTCTCAAGATAAGGGGTCAGCCATTTAGGACTGAGATGAGGAGAAATTTCTTCACTCAGAGGGTGGTGAATCTTTGGAATTTTCTACCCCCAGAGGGTTGTGGATGCTCAGTCGATGAATATATTGTAGACTGAGAGCGATAGTTTTTTTTGGACACTAAGGGAATCAAGGGATTATGGGAATATGGCGGGAAAGTGAAGTTGACAAAGAAATTCAGCCCTAATCTTATTGAATGACGGAGCAGGCTCGAGGGGCCGTTTGGCCTGCTCTTGCATTCTCATGAATCATCAAAATCTGTCATATTTCTTAATTCTTGCAAAGAGTAATTGACATTTTTGCAGACTTTCCCACGATAGCTTGCTCATTGCCAGCAAGTATCAAAAAATCATGAGCGCTATGTCCACTTTTCCAATATGCAGGCGAGACAGAACTGGAAAACCATAGGCCTGTGCAGCACAGAAAGAGACCATTGTGTCTATGCCGGCTTTTTGCTACAACAGTCCAACCAACCACTCCATGTTTCAACAAGCCATCAACACAGACAGAAAGTCAGCCCTCTACATATGTTCAAATAGATAATAATTTTAGATAATGAAAGATCATCAACCTGAAACGTCAACTCTGTTCCTCTCACCAGAGAAATTGCATGATCCGCTGCTGAGTGTTTCCAGCATTTTCTGTATTTATTTGAGATTTCCAGCATCTGCACTATTTTGCTTTTGTTTGAGATAATAATTTTAGTATTTGCTGAACTTGTGCGTTTCAAATTTCTATTTAATAATTATAACTAAATATGTTAGTTGCTTTGGTCTGTAGTCTGTAAAAGCTGGTCGATATTTATATCCACTAACTATTATAAAGTCAACTGAAAGCAGAGCATAAGACTACGTTAAATCCCATATAAGATTTATTGTTGATGCTTAGGATAGGCACCTCTGCTGATCGGAGATTATTAAAATGTCCAAACCATTGGAGCAAGGTCCTTTCATGGGAGGTGCTGTTAAAGCATTCAGAAATAAAATAATTCTATAAAAAGATCAAAATGTTAACACTTATTAATTGCTACAATAAATAGCATGATTTGTAAATTACACAAACATGATTTTTGTGTTAAAAGTGATACAACAGGATCCACCAAATGAGACAGCAAGTGAGACTGTGGGCAGATTTTCTAGTTATTGAACGTGAGCATATTGGATAGCCTGGGTGCAGCGCGTAGAGGCAAGATGGGTGGGGAAGATCACACAGCCATAAAGCAACCCATTCAACATGACCTATTAACTTAAATGGACAGAAAGGTAGGCAGCCTCCTAAATAGACATGCAATCCTCTTGCCCAGGTTTCCTTTATTCACTATGCCCAGCCTATCCAATACACCCAGAGGCAATAACAGAAAATTTTACCTTGATATTTAATATAGCACAAGCATTTTCATATGGGGAAGGTTTCAATCCCAACACTGCAAAGTTGCAAAACTTTGAAGGTGTAGAACTCTTTACTTCTTTCAATATTTCCTTTCTCATATCATTTTTAGGGTTTTAGGACTCAAACTTGACATTACCTGGAATAAAAAGCTAGTATCAGTAATGGTGACCATGGGCCCAATTTTGGCCATGACTTGCATCAATATTTTTGGAGTAAGTTGTTTTTTTTGGCGTAAGTTAAAAAATGCCATTTCCCCAAATATTTTGCTCCAGAGTTAGGTACGATTTTTTTTAGTTCAGTTTTTTTTATCAAAAGGGGGCGTTCCCAGATACTTACGCCAGTTTTGGCCATTTATGCCACTTTGGTCAGCTAAAACTTACTCCAAATCGACTTAGGTCAGCGTATGTGGCCAGTTCTGAAAAACCTTGCGGGCAGTTAAGAATTCGGCGCAGGTTAGTACATTTAAAGCACCAAGTCTTACAAAACACTAAACAAAGCCCAAAAATAAGCATTCAATCACAAATAAAAAATAGAAGGAAGCTGAGGACCTGTGCCAAGACTTACAAAGCACTAAACAAACCACAAAAAGTAATAAGCAATCAATCAATAACAAATAAAAAATAGAAGTTCTACCTTTATGCCAGAATCAAGTTTTATTTTAAAGTTCGCTCCCCCATCAAAACACTCTTTCTCCCCCCCCACCTTCCCCCTTCAAAACACTCTTTCTCCCCACCACCCCCCCGCCCAAAACTCTCCTCCTCGCACCCCCTCCCCCGCAATCAAAACTCTCAAGCACAACCATCAATGAATAAAAAATAAAACTGAAGTCCTACCTCGGCCCAGGAACTCAGCGAGCCGGTTGGCCGGTGCAGGAGACACTTGGCCAGGGATAGGGTGCGGCGAAGATCGGGCGTCCCTTCGGCCGGGGATAGGGGCTGCGAGCATCGGGTCCTGCTCACAGTCCGCAGGACGCGCTGGGAGGGCAGGAGCATGCGCGCAGACTTCACTACGCATGCGCACACGTGCCGGCACTGTTTTCAGCGCTGTTGCTCCGCCCCCCCCCCCCCCACTTCACAATGCACACCACGCTGGGACTCCAGGGACTCAGAAGAGTGGCCAGGATGGGGCAACTTTTTTCTGGCACTTTTTTCCGGCACTTAAGGTAAGTGCGCCAATAAAATGATTGGGCAAAATTGAGCCCATGCATGAAACTACCGAATTGCCGTAAAAACCCAACTGGTTCACTAATGTCCTTGAGGGAAGGAAACCTGCCGGTCTGGTCTATATGTGACTACCACCAGCTCACCACCTCCTTCTCCAGGGCAGACAGGGATGGACAATAAATGTTGGCTTTGCCATTGATGCCCACATCCTGTGAATAAAAAAAAAAATCACCTACTCACTGCCTCCTGATTTACTCTGTCTTCTCTTTTCACCCTTGGCCGTGTCCTAGGTTCATGGCCTTGGTCTTCCACCTGTGGTTTCCAATAAAGAAAGGAGTGATAGTACTATAAGTGCAGATTTATATTGTTTGAAGTGCTGTTTGGGAGTTGAATTGCTGGAAAAATGGGTGATTCCACTCCCATTTGCTATTGTAAAAATCTTGGCCCTGTAATTCACGTGGGGCCGCTCTGCAGACAATTGTAGATGCTGTCCCAAATCCTGACTATGGGGTGATTTTCATGGACTGGGCAGGCTGCTGACACGTGCTCAAGCGCATCAGCAGTGCCAATGTAGTATAGTGTAGCAAGACAGGCTAAATGCGTGCACGAACAGAGAGGCCTGGGGTATGTGTGCATAACTTGTTGAAGGGCAAGTTGACAAAGCAGTTAAAAAGGCTTAAGGGATTCTGGGCTTCAGAAAAAGAGGTATAAAAGTGTAGAAATGATGATGAACCTGTATAAAACACTGGTTCGGCCCCAACTGGAGTACTGTGTCCAATTCTGGGCACCACACTTTAGGAAGAATGTGAAGGCCATAGAGAAGTTGTAGAAAAGATTTGCGAGAATGATTCCAGGAATGAGGGACTTCAGTTACGTTGATAGGCTGGAGAAGCTGGGGTTGTTCCCCTTGGAGCAGAGATGATTGAGAGGAGATTTGATAGAGTTGTTCAAAATCATGAGGGGTCTGGACATGGTAGATTAGAGAGAAACTGTTCCCATTGGCAGAAGGGTTGAGAACCGGAGGACACAGATTTAAGGTGATTGGCAAAAGAACCAAAGGCGAAGTAAGAAAAAACTTTTTTACGCAGCGAATGGTTAAGATCTGGAACGCACTGCCTGAAAGGGTGGTGGAGGCAGATTCAATTTTATCTTTCAATTGGGAGTTAGATAAATATCTGAAGGAAAAAAATTTGCAGGGCTACGGGGAAAGAGCAGGGGAGTGGGACTAGCTGAGAGTCGGCACGGGCTCGACGGGCTGAATGGCCTTCTTCCGTGATGTAACCATTCTATGATTCTATGATAATGCCTTAGCATAGGCATCGAGCATGATGGGATAGTTAGCATATAATGTAAAGGAACAAAGAGTAGTTCTACTCAGTTAACAGGGAGGCAGAGATAAAACAAAACAAGGACAGTTAGTTTAAAGTGTAGTACAGGCAATAATAAGGGAATGATTCAGCAGCATTGAGGACTGGTATTGATAAGCATGGGGCCCAAAAAATCACATAGTTTTGCCCCAAAATTAGTTACGTGGCATCTGCTGCTGAGTCAGCATGATTGACAGTTGCAATCAAAAGAACAATATAAGTAGGTGTGGTTCAAGAAAAGGTATAAATAAGTAATGAAACACTCTGTTAGGTGAACTCTGTGTTAGAAACAGCCTGGATTAGTGATGCTCCTGGCACTCGATGAGTATGTTACAAATGAGTGTATAGACGTATCACTTGCTTGTATTATTTATGTGCTGTCCAATAAAATCTCTGTCAAGCTGGACTCACTCCTAGGTTTTGAACCTTTATTCATGGAGTGTGGATCACTCCGACAAACCCTGTCCCAATATCACCCCAGAAAATTGGACCGGTCCCAAGCTCTGGAATTTCCTTCACCTCTCAAACCCTCTTTCCTCCTTGAAGACGCTCCTTAAAACCTACCTCTTTGACCAAGCATTTGGTTACCTGCCCTGATTTCTCCTAATGTGGCTCATTGTCAAATTTTGTTTTACAACACTCCTGTGAAGCACCTTGGGAAGCTTTACTAGGTGAAAAATACTATATAAATGCAAGTTGTTGTTATTATTAGACATGAAATGAAGAGAATTTTACTATAATGCTCAGGCATTTTCCCAATGGATTAGCTCTACAATCTTGTCAAAGAAGAGTTAAAATCACTGTTGTGTATGGAGAAAGAGTCAGACTGAACACTGTGAGGTCAAAGTAAAGTGTGACCGTAGTCTTTTATTGCAGGTCTCCAGAGTGCCACACCAACCTTTGAAGCCTCCTTAAATACCTGTGCTCCCAAGGGATTATGGGATCCCTTGGGACTCCTGGGGCTGAGCCCTTTGGTGGCTGCACATAGGAAATACAAGTCCACATATATAACAACACTCCCCGCCCCCACCCCCCCCCCGCTCCCCCAAGTCAATGGTGTAACTAGTTACAATGTGAGTCGATCTGGGGCCTTTCTTGCCCTGGTTGATTGTCTCGGTGTGATAGCTGGTGTTGTTGAATCATTTGTTGGGCCCTCGCTGGGCTGCTGTGGATGATGGGTTCTGCTTCGTGGTCAACCGTGGTGCCGGTTGCCACTGGTGTGTATGTTGGGGGATCAAAAAAGGTAGGGTCCAAAGTGGGTTGCTCAGGATAGTCCGTGAATCTGAGTTTGATTTGGTCCAAGTGTTTCTGGTGAATGAGTCCATTTGAAAGTTTGACCCGAAACACCCTGCTCCCCTCTTTGGCCACAACAGTGCTGGGAAGCCACTTGGGACCTTGTCCATAATTTAATACAACTACAAGATCATTGATTTCAATCTCACGTGACACATTTGCGCTATCATGGTATGCACTTTGTTGAAGCCGCCTGCTCTCTACCTGTTCATGTAAATCAGGGTGAACTAATGAGAGCCTTGTCTTAAGTGCTCTTTTCATGAGCAGTTCAGCAGGCGGGATCCCAGTGAGTGAGTGGGGTCTTGTACGGTAGCTAACCAGGACTTGGGATAGGCGACTCTGCAGTGAGCCTTCAGTTACCCTCTTCAAACCTTGCTTGATGGTTTGCACTGCTCTCTCTGCCTGACCATTGGACACTGATTTAAACGGGGCAGATGTGATATGTTTGATCCCATTACGGGTCTGAATTCTTTGAACTCAGCACTGGTAAAACATGGCCGTTGTCGCTCACCAGGACATCGGGTAAGCCGTGAGTGGCAAACATGGCCCGCAGGCTTTCAGTAGTGGCAGCGGACATGTTAGCCGACATTATCTTACATTCAATCCACTTGAAGTATGCATCTACAACCACAAGGAACATTTTACCCAAGAACGGGCCTGCATAGTCGATGTGTACCCTAGACCACAGTTTGAAGGGCCAAGACTATAAACTTAGCGGCGCCTCTCTAGGTACATTGCTTAACTGCGAGCATGTATTACATCTATGAACGCAGGACTATAAGTCCGCAACGATACCGGGCCACCACACATGGGATCTGGCTATCGCTTTCATCATTACGATGCCTGGGTGGGTACTGTGGAGGTCATTGGTGAAGGTGTCTCTCCCTTCTTGGGGACCACTACTCAATTGCCCCACAGAAGGCAGTCTGCCTGTATAGACATTTCATCTTTGCACTGCTGGAACGGCTTTATCTCTTCCTGCATTTCCACTGGGACACTGGACCAGCTCCCGTAAAGCACACAACTTTTGACTAGAGATAATAAGGGGTCCTGGCTTGTCCAGGTTTTGATCTGCCGGGCAGTAATGGGTGATTGCTCACTCTCAAATGCTTCCATAACCATGGCTAGGTCTGTGGGCTGCGCAATTTCCACCCCCATGGTGGGCAATGGCAGCCTACTGAGAGTATCGGCGCAGTTTTCTGTGCCTGGCCTGTGGCGGATGGCGTAGTTGTTGCGGACAACGTGAGCACCCATCTCTGGATGCGGGCAGATGCGTTGGTATTTGTTCCTTTACTCTCGGAAAGCAAGGATATAAGTGGCTTATGGTCAGTTTCCAATTAGAATTTTAGCCCAAACAGGTATTGATGCATTTTCTTTACCCCATAGACACACGCTAACGCTTCTTTTTCAATCATGCTGTAGGCTCTCTCAGCCTTGGACAGACTCCTGGATGCATAAGCAACCGGTTGCAGTTTCCCGAAATCATTAGCTTGTTGCAATACACACCCGACGCCATATGACAACGCATCACATGCTAGTACCAAACGCTCACATGGATCATACAACACAAGCAATTTGTTTGAGCATAACAATTTTCTCGCTTTTACAAAGGCATTTTCTTGGCTTTTGCCCCAAACCCATTCGCCCCCTTTTCGTAGTAAGACATGTAGTGGTTCTAGCAGTGTGCTGAGATCCGGAAAGAAGTTACCAAAGTAGTTCAAGAGTCCCAGAAACGACCGCAGCTCCATCACGTTCTGTGGCCTCGGTGCGTTCTCGATTGCCTCCGTCTTCGCGTTGGTGGGCCTGATGCCGTCCGCCGCAATCCTCCTTCCCAAGAACTCCACTTCAGGCACCAGGAAAACACACTTTGAGCATTTTAACCTGAGCCCCACGCAGTTGAGTTGACTAAGAACCTTCTACAGATTCTGCAGGTGCTCGACTGTGTTCCGACCTGTGACCAAGATGTCATTCTGGAAGACCACAATGTGCAGGACCGACTTCAGTAAACTTTCCATGTTTCTCTGGAATATCGCCGCCGTTGATCGGATTCCAAACGGGCATCTGTTATAAACAAAAAGACCTTTGTGCGTGTTGATGCAGGTGAGAGTCTTCGATGATTCCACCAGTTCCTGCGTCATGTAGGCTGAATTCAGATCCAGCTTCGTGAACGTCTTTCCTCCCACCAGCATTGCAAAGAGGTCATCGGTCTTTGGTAGTGGGTATTGGTCCTGCAGGGAGAAACGATTGATAGTTACTTTGTAATTGCCACAGATTCTGACAGTGCCGTCTCCCTTGAGGACTGGGACAATAGGGCTGGCTCACTCTGAACTTGATCAGTGAAATGATGCCCTCTCTTTGCAGCCGGTCTAGCTCGATTTCTACTCTTTCTCTCATCATGTACGGTACGGCTCTTGCCTTGTGATGGATGGGTCGCGCCCCCGGAATTAGGTGGATTAGGTGAATTTCCCGATGCTTGGTTCGAACATCGAAGGAAGTTTGTTTAAGACCTGGGCACACGAAGTGTCATCAGTGGGCTTGGCACTCGGATGTCGTCCCAGTTCCAGCGTATCTTTCCCAGCCAGCTCTTGCCGAGCAGCGTGGGACTATCGCCTGGTACCACCCAGAGTGGTAGCTTGTGCACCGCTCCATTTTAGGAGACCTTTATGGTAGCACTGCCGATTACAGGAATCAGTTCTTTCGTATAAGTTATTAGTTTCGTGCGAACTGGAGTTAAGACTGGTCTTGAGGCCTTGTTGCACCACAATGTTTTGAAAGTCTTTTTGCCCATGATGGACTGGCTCGCACCCGTGTCCAGCTCCATTGACACCGGGAGTCCATTTAATTCAACATTCAGCATTATCGGGAGACAATTCATGGTGAATGTGTGCACCCCTTGTCCCTCTGCCTCCTTGATCTGTGGCTCTGGTTCGTCGTGATCCTCCATGGATCTGCCCTCCTCTGCAACATAGTGATTTACAGGTTTAACAGGACTTGCAGCTCGCCTGCATACTCGTTGGAGGTGTCCCATTGTTCCACAGCCCTTGAAAGGAAACGATGATCACCCCCGCAGCGCCAACAAGGTATTAATGGCCTTACATTCATCACCCTTGATAGTGGACTCTGAGACATTTGCGGACGTGCAGCTGCAGGTCTGTGTGACCTGCCCTATACATTACGATTCGAAAACAACATCACTTTGTTCACAGTACTTGTAGCAGCACTTGTGTGCTGAGAGATTTGCTTCGTATTGTCACTGGTGGCAATGAATGCCTGGGCTATCGTTATGGCCTTACTCAAGATTGGGGTCTCTACAGTCAAAAGTTTTCGAAGTATGGTTTTGTGGCAAAAACCAAGTACAAAAAAATCTCTGAGCATGTGCTCCAAATGTCCTTCAAATTCGCAATGTCCTGCAAGGTGTCTTAGCTCAGCGACATAACTCGCCACTTCCTGGCCTTCAGACCTTTTGGAGGTGTAGAACTGGTACCTCGCCATCAGAATGCTTTCCTTCGGGTTCAAATGCTCTCAGACCAGTGTGCACAAATCGTCGTATGATTTCTCCGTGGGTTTCGCTGGAATGAGCAGATTCTTCATGAGGCCATACGTTGGTGCCCCACAGACGGTGAGGAGGATCGCCCTTCATTTGGCAGCGCTCTCTTCCTCATCTAGCTCGTTGGCCACGAAGTATTGGTCGAGTGACTCCACAAAAGTTTCCCAATCATCTCCCTCCGAAAATTTCTCCAGGATGCCCACTGTTCTCTGCATCTTTGGGTTCACTATCTGTAACTCATGCCAGTTGTTGTGTATGGAGAAAGAGTCAGACTGAACACTGTGAGCTCAAAGTAAAGTGTGACCTTAGTCTTTAATTGCAGGTCTCCAGAGTGCCACTCATAAGAACATAAGAACATAAGAATTAGGAACAGGAGTAGGCCATTTAGCCCCTCGAGCCTGCTCCGCCATTCAACAAGATCATGGCTGATCTGGCCGTGGACTCAGCTCCACTTACCCGCCTGCTCCCCATAACCCTTAATTCCCTTATTGGTTAAAAATCTATCTATCTGTGACTTGAATACATTCAATGAGCTAGCCTCAACTGCTTCCTTGGGCAGAGAATTCCACAGATTCACAACCCTCTGGGAGAAGAAATTCCTTCTCAACTCGGTTTTAAATTGGCTCCCCCGTATTTTGAGGCTGTGCCCCCTAGTTCTAGTCTCCCCGACCAGTGGAAACACCTCTCTGCCTCTATCTTGTCTATCCCTTTCATTATTTTAAATGTTTCTATAAGATCACCCCTCATCCTTCTGAACTCCAATGACTAAAGACCCAGTCTACTCAATCTATCATCATAAGGTAACCCCCTCATATCCGGAATCAGCCTAGTGAATCGTCTCTGTACCCCCTCCAAAGCTAGTATATCCTTCCTTAAGTGAGGTGACCAAAACTGCATGCAGTACTCCAGGTGCGGCCTCACCAATATCCTGTATAGTTGCAGCAGGACCTCCCTGCTTTTGTACTCCATCCCTCTCGCAATGAAGGCCAACATTCCAATCGCCTTCCTGATTACCTGCTGCACCTGCAAACTAACTTTTTGGGATTCATGCACAAGGACCCCCAGGTCCCTCTGCACCGCAGCATGTTGTAATTTCTCCCCATTCAAATAATATTCCCTTTTACTATTTTTTTTTCCAAGGTGGATGACCTCACATTTTCCGACATTGTATTCCATCTGCCAAACCTTAGCCCATTCGCTTAACCTATCTAAATCTCTTTGCAGCCTCTCAGTGTCCTCTACACAACCCGCTTTCCCACTAATCTTTGTGTCATCTGCAAATTTTGTTACACTACACTCCGTCCCCACTTCCAGGTCATCTATGTATATTGTAAACAGTTGTGGTCCCAGCACCGATCCCTGTGGCACACCACTAACCACCGATTTCTAACCCGAAAAGGACCCATTTATCCCGACTCTCTGCTTTCTGTTAGCCAGCCAATTCTCGATCCATGCTAATACATTTCCTCTGACTCCGCGTATCTTTATCTTCTGCAGTAACCTTTTGTGTGGCACCTTATCGAATGCCTTTTGAAAATCTAAATACACCACATCCATCAGTACACCTCTATACACCATGCTCGTTATATCCTCAAAGAATTCCAGTAAATTAGTTAAACATGATTTCCCCTTCATGAATCCATGTTGCGTCTGCTTGATTGCACTATTCCTATCTAGATGTCCCGCTATTTCCGCTATTTCTTCCTTAATGATAGCTTCAAGCATTTTCCCCACTACAGATGTTAAACTAACCAGCCTATAGTTACCTGCCTTTTGTCTGCCCCCTTTTTTAAACAGAGGCGTTACATTAGCTGCTTTCCAATCCGCTGGTACCTCCCCAGAGTCCAGAGAATTTTGGTAGATTATAACGAATGCATCTGCTATAACTTCCGCCATCTCTTTTAATATCCTGGGATGCATTTCATCAGGACCAGGGGACTTATCTACCTTGAGTCCCATTAGCCTTTCCAGCACTACCCCTCTAGTGATAGTGATTGTCTCAAGGTCCTCCCTTCCCACATTCCCGTGACCAGCAATTTTTGGCATGGTTTTTGTGTCTTCCACTGTGAAGACCGAAGCAAAATAATTGTTTAAGGTCTCAGCCATTTCCACATTTCCCATTATTAAATCCCCCTTCTCATCTTCTAAGGGACCAACATTTACTTTAGTCACTCTCTTCCGTTTTATATATCAGCAAAAGCTTTTACTATCTGTTTTTATGTTTTGCGCAATTTTACTTTCGTAATCTATTTTTCCTTTCTTTATCACTTTCTTAGTCATTCTTTGCTGTCGTTTAAAATTTTCCCAATCTTCTAGTTTCCCAATAACCTTGGCCACCTTATATGCATTGGTTTTTAATTTGATACTCCTCATTTATTTCCTTGGTTATCCACGGCTGGTTGTCCCTTCTCTTACCGCCTCCTCTCTTTTTCACTGGAATATATTTTTGTTGAGCACTATGAAAGAGCTCCTTAAAGTGCTCCACTGTTCCTCAATTGTGCCACCGTTTAGTCTCTGTTCCCAGTCTACTTTAGCGAACTCTGCCCTCATCCCACTGTAGTCCCCTTTGTTTAAGCATAGTACGCTCGTTTGAGACATTACTTCCTCACCCTCAATCTGTATTACAAATTCAACCATACTGTGATCACTCATTCTGAGAGGATCTTTTACGAGGAGATCGTTTATTATTCCTGTCTCATTACACAGGACCAGATCTAGGATATCTTGCTCCCTTGTAGGTTCTGCAATATACTGTTCTAAGAAACAATCCCGTATGCATTCTATGAATTCCTCCTCCAGGCTACCCCGTGCGATTTGATTTGACCAATCGATATGTTGGTTAAAATCCCCCATGATTACTGCCGTTCCTTTTTCACATGCCTCCATTATTCCCTTGATTATTGCCCGCCCTGCCATGAAGTTATTATTTGGGGGCCTATAAACTACGCCCACCAGTGACTTTTTCCCCTTACCATCTCTAATCTCCACCCACAATGATTCAACATTTTGTTCATTAGAGCCAATATCGTCTCTCACAACTGCCCTGATATCATCCTTTATTAACAGAGCTACCGCACCTCCTTTCCCTTCTTGTCCATCTTTCCGAATTGTCAGATACCCCTGTATGTTTAATTCCCAGTCTTGGCCATCTTGCAACCACATTTCTGTAATGGCCACCAGATCATACCCATTTGTAATGATTTGTGCCGTCAACTCATTTACTTTATTTCGAATGCTGCGTGCGTTTAGGTAGAGTGTTTTAATACTAGTTTTTAAACCATGATTTTTAGTTTTGACCCCTCCTGCAGCCCCTTTATATTCATACATATTGTCCCTTCCTATCTCCTTGTGGTTTACATTTACCCCAGTGCTACTCTGCTCTGTTGCCTCCTGCCTTTTGCATTCTTTCTTGGGGTCCTGTTCATCTGAGCTCTCACCCACTCTAATTAACTCAGAGCCCTCTCCTGGGTTCCGAATACTCCTCGCATTGAGGCACCGAGCTTTCATGCTTGCCTTTTTATTACACTTTGACCCTTTAGAATTTTGCTGTACAGTGGCCCTTTTTGTTTTTTGCCTTTGGTTTCTCTGCCCTCCACTTTTACTCATCTCCTTTCTGTCTTTTGCTTCTGTCTCCATTTTGTTTCCCTCTGTCTCCCTGCATTGGTTCCCATCCCCCTGCCATATTAGTTTAACTCCTCCCCAACTCCAACCTGTGCAGCCTCCTTAAATACCTGCGCTCCCAAGTGATTATGGGATCCCTTGGGACTCCAGGGGATGAGCCCTCTGGTGACTGTACAGAGTAAATACAAGTCCACATATATAAAAATTACCTTCCTAAAAAAATAATTTTCAAAAATTAGTCTTTAAAAAATAATTGATTGATTTAGCCTTTGAATTAAGTGAATTTCAAATATCAAGCACAAACACAGAATCTCCAAAGAAAAACATGTTGGTGGAAAGCTACAGTAATAGCTGGAAACATATATATAATTCTTTACTGTTTAACATTAAAAATATCAAAAAATAAGTGTCAGACTGGTTGTCTCAGTAAAAAGAGAATTAATCACTTAAAGTGTTTATAGCTATGATGGGTGCCTTAAAATCGATGGTTGTGGGTAGTATGTTATCGAGTCATTATTATTTAAAACAGTGTTGCTTTGCTGCACAAATACTCAATGGCATAAACCAGTCTGTACCTGTGAGCTCTAAAGAGCTGCAGAGAAAAAAATATCAGATTCAAAAGATCCATCAACTGATGAAGTGGAGAATAAAGAGGAGATAAGAATATTTCCAGCAGACATAGCCAGATTTCACAGGATAAGACATCCATGAACCACACTAAAACTCGCATCAAATGCACAAGGGAATTGTTAGACCTCCCGTAAGCCAGCCACACATCACTGATAAAACTATGAAGTGTATTCATCTTTCAAACCTGAGGCAATGTAGTTTTCAGCTAGTTGTACGAAGTTTGCTTAGCAAAGAGCTACTTTGTACATATAATTAATATATTGTAAACTTTAAAATACAATTTAATAGGGTGAGATGATTATTTAGAGTGTTGACAAAATTAATTTGTAATAAAAATCTGGAAATGTTTGCTGATGCGAAAAATGCTAATGTTGGTAGCAGCTACAGAATCAGCAACTGCATTTGAAACAGAGCAGCTTTAAAAGACAGATGACAACCAGTAATGCCCAAAACTTCTTGTGGTGACACCATTTGGTCCCCAGTACCTTTTAAAAATCTAAAAAAACGATTTATATTTCATGTGCTGTTATTATACACAAAACCTCCATCAGTAATAGCAGTCATGAATGGCCACGTTGACCAGAACAATTGCTGTTACTAAGTCACTGTTCACATATTTCCTGGATCAGTGTGTTTCTAGTCACACAAGCAACAAAGCATTGCTTGATTTAGTGTTGGGGGGGGAGCGAAGAAGCAACCAATGCACCCCTGCTCCGGATCTCCAGGAGCAACGAAGTGACAAATGCACCCCAACTCCAGAACGCTGTGAGCGACGACACCATGGTGGATGCACACAAGGAACAACCAACACCAGGCGAGGGCAGCCCAGTTGACATGGAGGACCCCCTGTCCACACTGCTGGCGTCCCCTGGTCGAACCATCCCCAAGGCAGAGGACAACCCATATCTCAGCCAAGGTGCAGTAGAAAAATTTAAAGTTAACCTATGTATACGGGAACAGGCCACAGGGCCAAAGGACTGCGTGATCTAAATGTAATTTTTGGATTGTAACCACCAATTTAAAAATGGGTTTAAAGATTGCATCCATTAACGTGCTTAGCATTAAGTCAACTACGCGATGTGTTTCCACCTTGGGGTACCTCGCCAAGGTCAAGGCAGACCTGCTATTCTTGCAGGAGTGCGGCCTGCCGCACTTCAGCAGTTACCGGCAGTGGTCGCAATGGTGGTCCCACGGACCATCCGTTGGTCAGGAGGCAACGATTGCCGTTCCTCCGGCCTGGGCATTCTGCTGCAGAGAGGCCACTTCACCATCACCAAAATTAAGGAGGTGGTGGGCGGCCGCCTCCTCGTAGCAGATGTATTGTATAAAAATGTTCCTCTAAGGCTAATTAACGTGTATGCCTCGCCTCTCAGAAGCGAGCGGCTGGCTCTACTCCAGCAGCTCCCACTGCTGCCGGCGACATCCAGACCGGTCGTTCTGGGCGGTGATTTCAACTGCACCATCGATGCGGCTGGACGATCCAGCAGAGCCGACAGCAAACTGGACACCACGTCCAAACTCCTGATGGACATGGCAAAAGATGCCAAGCTGTGTGACGTCTTCAGCAACTCTGCAGATGGAGCACCGCGCAGATACACCTGGTCGAGACCAGACGGGTCCGTCCGTTCCAGAATAGACTTCTTGTTTGTGTCCCACATACTCAAGGTCAGATCCACCGATGTCACGCCGGTGTTCTTCTCTGACCGCTGCCTCCTACTGGCCGACTGCCTCCCACAGGAAGACCAGAAAGTTGGCAGGGGGATATGGAAGCTCAACGTGAAACTGTTGACCCTGGAAAACGTTGAGGAACTGAAGAGTGATTACAAAGGTTGGAGAACCGTAAAATCCCTCTGTGATTCCCCGATGCACTGGTGGGAAACAATCAAGACAAACACCAAGAGGTTCTTCATCCTCAAAGGTGTTCAGGAGGCAAGAGGGAGACAGAGGGAATTATTCCAACTCCAGAAGAGCATGCAAAACCTGCTCCTGCTGCAGTCGATGGGGGTCGATGTCGCGGAGGAACTCGAAGAGGTGAAGGGCCAGCAAGCCTCGCTCTTTGCCTCAGAGTCCTCCAAAATCATTTTCCGCTCAGAGTCCTCTCCGTTGAGCAGGATGAGATGTGTTCGCGTTTCTTCTTCCAAAAGGTACACAGGGGGAGCTCTGTGATCACTAGCCTAAAGGAAGAAGATGGTTCTGTGACGTCTTCACAGCCCGACATGCTGAGGATCAGCAAATCCTTCTATGCCGGGCTGTACGACGTCAAGCTCACAGGCCGCACGGCCTCCCAGTCTTTCCTGCCGTCTATCTCAGAGGTCTTCGACGAAAGTGAGCGGGAGAGTCTGGACCACCCGCTAACTCTGGACGAGATGACAAAGGCCGTCCGGTCCCTTGCAACGAGTAAAACTCCCGGAAGCGACGGCTTCCCGGTCAAGTTGTATTCGGCTCTGTGGGACTGGATGGGCCCAGACCTGCTGGAAGTGTACGGGGGTATGCTTCTGGCCGGCAGTATGTCAGAATCAATGAGGAAAGGCATCATCATCTTCATCTACAAGCAGAAGGGGGAGAGGGAGGAAATCAAAAACTGGCGGCCCATCCCGCTGCTCAATATGGTCTACAAGATCCTGTCAAAGGTCATCGCAAACAGGGTCAAGTCTGCTCTGGAGCTGGTGATCCACCCAGACCAGACCTGCGCTGTCCCCAGCAGGAAGATCTCTGATAGCCTCGCGCTACTCAGGGATATGATCGCCTACGTGCGGGACAGGAGGGTGAACATCTGTTTAATCAGCCTGGACCAGGAGAAGGCCTTTGATAGGGTATCGCACACGTACCTGATGGACGTGCTCTCCAAGATGGGGTTTCGTGAGGGTATCCGCAATTGGATCCAACTGCTCTACACAGACATCAATAGCACAGTTCTAATCAACGAGTGGGAAACTGAAAGCTTTCTGATCAGGTCTGGAGTCAGGCAAGGCTGTCCCCTCTCCTCTGCCTTGTTTGTGTGTTGTATCGAGCCCTTTGCCGAGTCCATCAGGAAGGATGCGAGCATTAGAGGGGTGACGATCCCAGGCAGCGAAGGCGCTCAGGTCAAGACCTCCCTGTACATGGACGATGTCACCGTCCTTTGCTCAGATCCGCAGTCAGTCCGCAGATTGCTCACAATCTGTGACCAGTTTGAACTGGCCTCGGGAGCGAAGGTCAATCGCAGCAAGAGCGAGGCCATGTTCTTTGGCAACTGGGTCGACCGATCCTTTATTCCCTTCACCGTTAAGCCAGATTACCTGAAGGTGTTGGGAATATGGTTCGGAGCGGACGGGGCGTGCACCAAAAACTGGGAAGAGCATATCGCCAAAGTGAAACAAAAACTGGGATGGTGGAAGCTGCGCTCACTCTCCATGGCAGGAAAGAACCTGGTCATCAGGAGTGAGGTGCTCTCAGTGTTGTTGTACGTGACACAGGTCTGGCCCATCTCACGCTCCTGTACTGCGGCAGTCACCCGGGCCGTCTTCCACTTTGTCTGGAGGTCCAAAATGGACCGTGTCCGCAGAGACACGATGTACAAATCTCTGGACAGTGGAGGAAAGGATGTTCCGAATGTGACCCTCATCCTGATGGCCACCTTTGTGTGCGGCTGCATCAAGCTGTGCACCGACTCCCAGTATGCAAACACCAAGTGTCACTACATGCTGAGGTTCTACCTATCCCCGGTGTTGCGAAGGATGGGTCTGGCCACGCTGCCGCGAAACGCCCCCACCAGTTGGACCAGGCCTGTCCACCTGTCCTTCGTGGAAAAGTTTTTCAGAAAAAACCCCTTTGACCACAAGGCCATAAAGCAGTGGTCGGCACGTAAAGTCCTGGACGCTCTACGAAAGAAGGAGAGGGTGGACCCTGTCGGACTGTTCCCCGAGCAGACTGTCAAACTCATCTGGCAGAATGTCTCATCGCCAGAGCTTTCACACAAGCACCAAGACGTAGCTTGGTTGGCGGCGAGAAGGGCCCTACCTGTCAGATCCTTCAAGCACAGCCGGGGTTTCAGAGACACTGCACTCTGCCCCCGAGTTGGCTGTGGTGCGGACGAGACTGTCATCCATCTCCTTCGGGATTGCCCCTTTGCAAGGCAGGTCCGGATGGAGATGCAGTGGTTGCTGTCGAGGTTCATCCCAAGCAGCTCCGTAACACAGGACTCTGTGCTCTACGGGCTGTTCCCAGGGACGCACACCGAGACAGACATCATCTGCTGCTGGAGGACCATCAACTCGGTGAAAGACGCACTTTGGTCTTGCCGAAACTTGCTGGTCTTCCAGAGCAAGGAGAAGTCCACGTCTACGTATTGCAGACTGGCGCAATCCAAGATCCAGGAGTACGTGCTGAGGGACACACTAAAAATTGGTGCAGCCGCCACAAAGGCACGGTGGGGAAGAGCCACAGTTTAAAGCCCTTCCGCCACAATAAACCCAGGGGCTGGAATCAGTATAAAACTCCCCTCAGGCTGTACTTGTAAACTTTTTGTATACATAGAGCACCATGATCTGAAAAAACCTATGTAGTGCCATGTATAATGCAAGTTCTGTTTAGTGATGTATGTTGCAAAGAAATGTAACTGTACCCTCACCCATTCCGTGTACCGTATAGTGTCACTAGTAAATTAATTTAACGAATGTATTACAATGTATCCTGGATTGTACTGAAATGTACCTCGGAATGTAAAGCAAGCAAATGAATTGAACGGAACTGCCGTCAGCATCCAAATGTATTGCATGGAATTGCTGACCGCATCCAAATGTACTGAACTGCCTTCCAATGTATTGTGCAAATTTTTATATGAATAAAGTATATTTTGAAATTTAAAAAAATTTTAGTGTTGGGAAATAAAGTGGGCCAAATGAATGATTATGCATGTAAAACAGTTGGGAAATAATAAAAACAGAAAATGCTGGAAATCTTAGCGGGTCAGGCAGCATCTGTGGCGAGAAAAACAGAGTTAACGTTGTAGGTTGCTGACTCTTCGTCAGAACTGCCGAATGTTCGAAAAGAATAGGTTTTCAAGAAGCACTGAAAGGGGGCGGAGAAGAAATAACAAAAGGAAAGATCTCCTTCTCAAGGCACCTTCCCGTGCAAGCGCAGGAGATGCAACACCTGCCCTCTTACCTCCTCCCTTCCCTCTATCCAGGGCCCCAAATACTCCTTCCAGGTGAAACAGCAATTTACTTGTACTTCTTTCAATGTAATATACTGTATTCGCTGCTCACGGTGTGGTCTCCTCTACATTGGGGAAACCAAACGTAGATTGGGTAACCGCTTTGCAGAACACCTCCATTCAGTTCATAAGCGTGACCCTGAGCTTCTGGTCGCCTGTCACTTTAATTCCCCACTCCACTCCCACTCCGACATCTCCATCCCCAACCTCCTACACTGTTGTAATGAAGCTCAGTGCAGAGGAACAGCACCTCATCTTTTGTTTAGGCACTTTACAGCCTTCTGGACTCAACATCGAGTTCAACAATTTCAGACCATAACCTCTGCCCATTTTTGGCTCCCTTTCCACGCCCCCCCACCCCACCCACCACTCCCCTGCCCCCCCCACCCTCCTCCACCCCCCCGGCAGCTGGTCATTATTCTGCCATTCACACCCGATTTAGACTAACCTTTTTCTCACTTCTTCCATTACTGTTTCAATTCGGACCATCATCCCTTTTGTCTTTCTTATCTCTTCTGCCTTCCACCCTATCACAGACCTTCCCTTCTTAAGAATGTTTTTTCGAACATTCGCCAGTTCTCACGAAGGGTCATCGACCTGAAACGTTAACTCTGTTCCTCTGTCCACAGATGCTGCCTGACCCGCTGAGATTTCCAGCATTTTTTGTTTTTATTTCAGATTCCAGCATCCATCCACAGTATTTTGCTTTTGTGTTGTTGTAACTGGGAAATAATGTTCGATAGTTAGGCTCAATGTAAGTACAGAAAAGAATACTGAAACATGAAAGACAACAGTGCTGACAAGTTATTGAAATTTGAAGGCAAGTGGTAGATGCAATTTAATGTGGAAAAATGCAAAATAATGCATTTGGGGCCAAAAACAATGATGAAAGTATACACTTAATGGACAATCACTGTCGGTTGTGGATGAACAGACACCTCAGTGTTTGAAAAAATAACTTCCCGAAAGTGAAAATGCAGGTTGATAAAGACATTAAAAATATCAACAGATTTCTGGGTTTTGTAAACAAAGATAAGAATATGGAGTAAAGAATTATTGGTCCAAAGTTTCCTGGAATTTCCTTCTCATCTTTCATCCCCACTCGATGGGGTCAAGTTTCGGGCCGCGCCTAGAACGGCGCAGTCCTGCGACCCACGCCTGTTTTCCGTGCTCAAAATCGTGCCGAAAACTTACCTCGGTATTCTCCACTCCCTCAGGTCGATCCAGGCCCTTGGCGCGGCGCAGCACGAGCTGTGGGGGGGCGGAGCCAGGTCCCTGCGCTGAAATCAGTGCCAGGACCTCTGCACATGCGCGCTACAGTGTGCGCACATGTGCAGTAGCTCCAGGCGCCCAAAACTGTGTGGGAGGGGCCCGAAGCACGCCGCCCCTAGCCCTGGCCGAATGGGCTCACTGGGGTGGTGAAGATCAGAATGCACCTCCCTCCTCCAGCTCCTGCTCTGGCTATGGCTCCGGCTCCCCCACATTCAGCTCATGCTCCCTCTGGCTCTCTCACGCTTGCCACCCCCCCCTCCCCCCAACCCCGAGCTCCCGCTCCGCTCCGGCTCCCCCCACCGCGCCCCCACCCCAGGTCCGGTCCGCTCCCTCTTCCTTCGGCGGGGCCCGCCCATCCGGAATCTTGCTAGGGGCAGGCCCCACCCGAAGTCTTCGGCCTGGCTTCTTCTCGTCGGCCGGGCCCAATCAGCCTCCCCCCTCTCCTCTCTTTCTCCCTCTCCCCCTTCCCCTCCTCTCCCCTCTCCCCCCTCCCCGCTCCCCCTCCCCCTCCCCACTCCCCCCTCTCCCCTCTCCCCTCTCCTCTCCCCCCTCCCCTCTCCCCCTCTCCCCTCTCCCCCCTCCCCTCTCCCCCCTCCTCTCACTCCCTCCCTCCACTCTTCTCTCCCTCCCTCCCCTCTCCTCCCCCTCCCTCCCCTCTCCTCTCCCTCCCCTCCCCCTCCCTCTCTCTCTCTCTCCTCCCTCCCTCTCCCCCCTCCCTCCCTCTCCACCCCCCTCTCCTCTCCCCCCTTCCCTCCCTCCATCTCCTCTCCCCCTCCCTCTCCCTCCCTCTCCTCTCCCCCTCCCTCCCTCCCTCTCCTCTCCCCCCTCTCCCTCCCTCCCTCTCCTCTCCCCCCCCTCTCCTCTCCTCCCCTCCTTCTCACCCCCCCCCTCTCGCTGTCAGAAACACATAGACACTGACAGACAGAGAGAGAGAGAGACACTGTCACAGACAGAGAGAGAGAGACACACAATAACAGACGGAGAAAGAGATACACTGACAGAGACAGAAAGAGACACACTGGGGAGTGGGGGGGAGGGCCGTCCCAGCATGCTGTTGGAGGGCTCCCGGTTCTGCAGTCGATGAGTAGAAACGTAATTTTTTATTTATTGATTTTTTTATTTATTTTTTTATTTTTTTTGATTGATTTATTGGTTGGTTGATTGATTTATTTAACATTTATTATTTATGATGGCTCTTTATTTGTAAAAGTGATGTGTTTCATGTTTGTAAACTTCCCTTCCCCTCCCCCCATCTCTCTTCCCTACGCCTGATTTTCTAAGTGTAGGCAAGGTTTTTCTGAGCATACAAAAATCTACACTTACTCCATTCTAAGTTAGTTTGGAGTAAGTTTTCGCCGCCTAAACTTTCAAAACAGGCGTAAGTGGCCGGACATGTCCCCTTTTGAAAAAAAAGATCTGTTCCAAAATGAAACTGTTCTAACTGACTAGAACTGGAGCAAACGAAATGCCGAGAATTGCAATTTCTAAGATACTCCATTCTAAACCAGTTGCTCCCAAAAAATAGGAGCAACTCAGGCCGAAACTTGACCCCTTTATTTCTCTTTCTGTATCTGATTTGACTTTAATGCACCTTCCTTAACCGTCATTCCTTTGTTTCTTTCTCAATCCTTAAATCGCATTGATTAAGGAGATACACTGCTGGTCCCATTGTCCACTAAGGTTCCAGATGCTCCATTGCCCTCACATAAGCTCACACTTCCAACAAGTTAAGGCGCGGAAGGTTTTCAAGTTGAAGTGTGCATGAAAAAGTCTAACTAACGGCTGCACTCCAGTAAAATTTGGTCCACTGAATTTCTAAAAATCTTTGGTTAGGCCACAGTTGGAGTATTGTGCAGTTTTTGACACCCCGTTATAGAAAGGCCGTTAAAGCTATAGAGAGGGTACAGCAATGATACACCAGGATAATGGCAGGGATGGGAAACTATATGAACAGAGACTTGAGATACTGGGACTGTTTCCATTGGAGCAAAGAAGGCTAAGAGGAGATTCAATAGAGGTTTTTTTTTAATTCTAAAGCGTTTTGATAGAATGAATAGGGAAAGACTATTTCCTCTGGTTGGGGAATCAGTGACAAGGGGTCATCAATGCAAAATTATCAAGAAGAGAATCAGGAGAGATGTTTCGAGCAATTTTCTTATACAGAGGACTGTCAGAAGATGGAATGCTTTGTCACAGGGGATGGTTGGGGCAGAGAGCATTTAAGTGAGAAGTGGATAAATATTTGAAGCAGAGCAAGATACAGGGCTATGGAGAGAGTAGAGCAGTAGGATTAGTTTTGTATTGTACTAGCAATGGGCCTGTACAGACACGATGGGCTGAATGGCATCCTTGTATGCTATAAACATCTATGATTCTACCTATGAAAGAACATAATGATGCAAGAAGAGTGGCAGGAATAAACAATTACAATTCGGTAGCAGTAACAGCCAGGACATTTGGAATTCATTTAACAGATGTGGATCATTTGGCACAGACTCATAATAAAATGTCACTTGCAATGAAATGTTATTTACCACATCAAAGTGTTACTGTAGGAGTTTCAGTATGTCAGGAATCATCTCAACAAGTGTAACTACATTTGGGCCTTTGTAACTTCTCATTATCAAGAGAGTAACTGAGGTGCTCTTGCTGGCACGGGCTCGACGGGCTGAATGGCCTTCTTCCGTGCTCTAACCATTCTATGATTCTATGGGGCCGAATTTGGTGAAGCTTGCACCTGCAGTGCCGAGGGTCCGCTGGGAATGTGTGTTTCCTGGGCGATTCCTCTGGAACCGGCCGTCTGCTGTCCAGGTTCCACCTGGCACGGGATTAGTCGCGGAGGTCATGTCGCCCGCCCGTGCCAGAGGCTGCAAATCGCCCATTTTGGTGAGGGATGCAGGCCTCAGATCGACCTGCCGCCCACCAGAAGGACCGCTCACAAAAAGCAGGTGTGAGCTGGCTGTGAGTCGGGCAGCAGGGAGAAGGGCTCCGAGTGCTGCAGTGCTGCGCATCCCGACTATGGTGCAGGCGCTGGACCACCAGGAGTGGGACTGCTGGCAATAAGTTAGGTGGATGTTGTCTTACTTTATTGCTGATGGTCATGTTTAATTTGGATGTGATAAACGCGACTGAAATGTGTCTAGGTTGATGGAAGCCCAATAGCGAAGGCAAAATAATTACGAATAAGTGAAAAGTCACATTTTATCCATTAATTCTGTGACACAGTCCTTCAAGAAGTTCTCAGGGAAGCACTACACATCACATAGAGGGTGAGGGGGTTAGGGTTAGAATGATCTATTGTAAGCCTGAGACAGCTGCAGACTCTGACAACATTAGTATAGGAGGAAAAGGGTATAAAGTTACAGCTATTTGACTTTAGGGGCAGCAAGATTACAGACCAAACTGATGCAGGACTACGGTCAATAGAACACAGCAAGAGACAAACGTCGCGGTGATTCAGTGGCCTACCGTTGAGGTTTCAACGACTAGACTGTCACTATTGCCTTGTTAATGAGCCTTTCTTTGTATTGCAAGGAAACTACTTCATAAAATCTGTTCTGTTCATCACACTGTTCACTATTGGGCTTCTCAATGAAGGTCTTTCAGCAAGGTCAAAGAAAAAAGTTTCCATCAATCTAGACACATTTCAGTCGTGTTTATCACATCCAAATTATTTATCATTGTACCCAGCGTGCCTTGTTGTGGTGACAGACATAAGTCTATTCTGAGAGATGTAATTAATCTGACACATCGAATAACCCTCACAGCACATAAAGCGTGTTGCAATGACCTGATGACCGTACCCATTATACAGTGCAGTCGTATGTGGATGGGAAGATATTCCTGATAAAGCAGAAGACCTGAGGGACAGATGTGTGTTTCTCACAAGGTACCACACATGACGTTAAAATCAAACACTCACCAAGAGAGGGTCAACAATGTGAGTGTATTTACAAGTGCACAATAACAAAGGTTACATAACATTATTACATTTACAAACATTAACACCACCAACACCCACCCCTCTACCCAGCACCACCACCTCTCTTCCTCTCCCCTTGAAGCGATGCGCCAGCTCCTCTTCCTCCCCACAGCGTCCCGGTCCCCTGCCCCTCTCTTCCTCTGGTTGACGAGGTTGTGCAGGAAGGCAGTGGAATAGAAACATAGAAACATAGAAAATAGATGCAGGAGTAGGCCATTCGGCCCTTCTAGCCTGCACCGCCATTCAATGAGTTCATGGCTGAACGTTCAACTTCAGTACCCCATTCCTGCTTTCTCGCCATACCCCTTGATCCCCCTAGTAGTAAGGACCTCATCTAACTCCTTTTTGAATATATTTAGTGAATTGGCCTCAACAACTTTCTGTGGTAGAGAATTCCACAGGTTCACTCACCACTCTCTGAGTGAAGAAGTTCCTCCACATCTCGGTCCTAAATGGCTTACAGATGGGTGCCGATCTGTCTGCCTAGAGGGTGTGGGGTCAGGGGCTTGAACTGCGTGTCCAGAAGCCATCTCTTGCCTCATCACCTCAATGGTCTCGGTTGTGCGCTCCAACACAGTGATGAGCCGGTCCATCCTGTCATCATGCTGCTGGGTGAAGGTGGCGATGCTGCCAGCGAGCCCAGCCATGGTCTGGAGTATATCACGACCTATCTGCATGCTTGTCTGTGATAGCTGGACCATCTCCTGAATTGCAGAGAGCGATGATGCACCCTCAGCTAATTGCTCGGTCCTGGTGGGTTCTGACGCCTTGCTTGCCTTCGCACCACGGCCTCTGCGCTTGGTAGAGCTTGCCAGTGTGGAGTCCATTCCAAACCCCAGGAACTCAGAGGCCAAAGCCGAGGTTCTGCTGACACCTGGCTCACATGGCAGGAGGCTGCTGTCATCCTGTTCCTGCTCCTGGAGCTCAAGGGGTTCAAAGACGGGTCCTTCTCCCTCCTCGTTCTCCTCTTCTTCGTAGCTCAGGGTGGCGGAGGTGGGAGCGGTGAAAAAGCGTTTTCGGGGGGCGGGGGTGGAGGAGGGATCCGCTGTCTTGGACTAGGGGCGACGTCAGCGTGGGAAGCGTTGGGGTCTGGCGGGTTCTCTGAAACAGAGTTAATGTTCCGGGTCAATGACCCTTCGTCAGAACTGGAGAGTGTTCAAAAAGAACAGATTCTTAACCAGCACTGAAAGGGGAAGGGGAAGTAAGATCAAAAGGGAAGGTCTGTGATAGGTTGGAAAGAGAGATTAGAGAGACAAAAGGGATGATGGCCCAAATTCAAATGGTAATATCAGGAGATAGAAAAACATTATCTCTTTTGTCTCTCTAATCTCTCCTGTGGAGAAACAGAAAGTAAAATCTTTGAAAGCAACAGTTCCTTTATCTTCTGATTATTTTTATCTTTAATGCTCCAACACTGAATGCAAGATAAGAAACATTTAATGGATAGCTGCTCTGTACATGATGTTATTCCTACTCTAAATTCCATTACTTCGCATTCTCACAATACCACTAGGTTATCTGTTAATGCTAAGCCACATTTTGTAACAGCTTCTATGAATGGCATCAAACTTCTTAACTTGACCTTTAACTTGGAAAGCCCCTCTTGACATCTCCGCAGTAAGATTTATTGATTCTGTAATATCTGTGTGTTTTTTTTCATTCTTTTCAGTAGCTCAGGATAATTTTCTTTGAAAAGGGCAGACTTCACTTCCCATTTCAGTCAGGGGGCTTTGCTATACTGTTTATCGGATGGTTGTTGCAATCATTTCAGTTTCATGAAGCTTTGGTTACCAAACCCAAAATCTTAGCATTTCAAAATATTTTATTTTGCATCTGATATGTTACATTTATAAAATAATCAAAATTGAAGTTCACCAACAGTATTTTCACTGTCCCTTCTGCACAGGTTCTGCTTGGTTAGACGTTATCGGTCATTCTAATACTAAGGGGTCAATTAGCCGAGGCCTTGCTGTTGTTTTAATATCAAGGTGCAATGGCTTCATGAATGTGACTTCATATATGCTTCATGCACTACAATAGTCTTCTCTTCTTCTGAGGCAATCCCTCGGAGTCGAGGATGACTTGCTTCCACACTAAAAATGAGTTCTCAGGCGACCGATGAGTCCGATGCGGGACCGACAGTCACAGGTGAGGCAGATGGTGGTTGGAGGAACGGGTGGGTAGGGTGCTTGGGTTGTTGTGCGCTCCTCCTGTTGTTTGCGCTTGACTTTCGCGTGCTCCCGGCAAAGAGACTCGAGGTGTTCAGCATCTTCCCGGATGCTTCTCCTCCACTTTCAGCGATCTTGGGCCAGGGATTCCCAGGTGTCAGTGGGGATGTTGTACTTCTTTAAGACGGCTTTGAGGGTGTCCTTTAAGCATTTCTTCTGCCCACCTGGGACTTTCTTGTCGTGTTGGAGCTGAGTGGAGTGTTTGTTTTGGGGGTCTCGTATCGGGCATGCGGACGATGTGGCCCGTCCATCGGAGCTGATCGAGCGTTGTCAATGCTTCGATGCTGGGGATGTTGGACTGAGCGAGAACACTGACGTTGGTGCGCCTATCCTGCCAATGGATTTGCAGAACCTTGTGGAGGCAGCGTTGGTGGTACTTCTCCAGTGCTTTGAGGTGTCTGCTGTACATGGTCCATGTCCCTGAAGCATATAGGAGAACGGGTTTCACTACCGCTCTGTAGACCATGAGCTTGGTGCTGGGTTTAAGGTCCTGGTCTTCAAACACTCTCTTCCTCAGGCGACCGAAAGCTGCACTGGTGCACTGAAGGCGGTGTTGGACTTCGTCATTGACATCTGCTCTTGTTGGCAGTAGGCTTCTGAGGTATGGAAAATGGTTCACGTTGTCCAAGGCCTCATCATGGATCTTGATAATCAGGGGACAGTACTGTGTGGAGGGGGCAGGTTGGTAGAGGACCTTTGTCTTACGGATGTTTAGTGTGAGGCCCATGCTCTCGTATGCTTCAGTGAAGGTGTTGACGATGATTTGGAGTTCGACTTCCGAGTGTGTGCAGATGCAAGCATCATCTGCGTACTGTAACTCGATGACAGAGGTTAGGACAACCTTGGATCTGGACTGGAGGCGACAGAGGTTGAACAGATTCCCGTTTGTCCTGTAATTCAGCTCCACTCCAGCAGGAAGCTTACTGAGGGTGAGATGGAGCATTGCAGCAAGGAAGATCGAGAAAAGCGTTGGCGTGATGACACAGTCTTGCTTGACCCCGGTCTGTACTTAAATTGGGTCTGTGGTGGATCCGTGGGTCAGGATCACGGCCTGCATGTCATCGTGAAGCAGGTGGAGGATGGTGACAAACTTTTGAGGGCAGCCAAATTTGAGGGGGCCACTTCCTAATCCCTCACGGTTGACAGCGTCAAAGGCCTTTGTGAAGTCAAAGAAGGCCATGTATAGCAGTTGGTGCTGTTCCCTGCATTTCTCTTGAATTTGATGCGCGGTGAACTACAATAGTGATCCCTATATAACAGGACAGTCTCACTTGCAAAATCAGGTCTGTGCCAAGTTAGCCAGTCTCAGGTGGGATAGCTGTGGGAATGTTGTGGTTAGCTTCAGTGTTCTAGACAAGAAGGGGAAAAAGGTAGCCAAGTTACTTTGTCAGTCTCAATAAATTCAGGCATATGTAACAGCAAGGAATGCTGCCCACTGATCTCTGCTGGAAAATGTATGTGTAGATCTCTGGGAAGGAAAGGATCAAATTTGGCTTTGATGCACTGGACTTTTCAATGGCGCATCACTTCTGGGCACATGTGTGAAGGTGCCTGAATGGGTGAAATACCAGAAGGTTGGTGATACTTTATGGAACAGTAATCTGGCACGAGTCACTGCCTTCAGGAGGGGAGACAATTGAATAAAGTTCACTTTATTCATGAAATATTTCAAGGTTACAGTAAAAGTAAATGTTTCTCTTTAACTGATCAAGCCCTTAAATCAAATACCCTTAAAAATCTGTTTGTTGATTGCCTTTGTCAACAATATTTGGTAGATTCCAGAATTAATGCTTTAACCTGTCTCTCACAGTAACTTTAAAGGAAGAAGTTTTGGATCCGAAATTTCCCCTTTCCGTAAGGCCTGTTACCACGGCAAACCGGCGGCCACGCTGCGGAGTGGAGTGACCGCCGACTTTTGGTAGAATGGCCGTTGCTGGCCCAATTGCCCTCCTGAGTTTTCCCGGTTATGCCCCGATTCACCCCCGCTCCCCTCACGCCCTCCTGCTCCACTGCTGTCGATCGGTGTTAAACACGTCATCACCGTGCACACCCCCGACGGCGACATTCCCCTTGGAAAACCTTCAGCCCGCCGGGCGGTGCCAGAGCCTGGTTTTTCCCGGTGGTCCAGTGAGGCTGTGGCTTTCTGCAGTGGCGGTGTGGCTTCCCTTAAAGGGGAGGGCGCACAGCCGCTGTCGCCATGTTTACTTTTTGTCGGCTGGCTGCCATGCCCCCGGGTTCGACAATTATGCCCCCGGGTTTGACCTGGCCGCCAACAGGCAGCCTGGCACCCCCTCTTGCATGCCAGGCTGCTGGCCCGGCCGAAACCCTCCCTGGTGGCCCAGTGGGCTGAAGTTTTTAAATTGCCGAGGCTCTCCCCTTTAAGTGAAGGGGATGACTGTGGTGATGACATCATAGCGGCATTGACTCCACACCACTCTCCCCAACTTGCACCCCTCTGGTGTACTCACGGCCCCAGCTTCCGCCCCGCCCTTCTCGTGTTGTCGCCGTCCCCATTATGAGCAACTTCTGGATCCAAGGGAAAAAAAAACAACAAAGAGCTGAAAGTCGCTCAAGAGTTGACCTGAACCGCAGCTGCGATAAAAACCATCGGGCGGGGGCAGTTTCTACCCGTTTACCTCCCTTCGCCCGAGAGAAATTGAATGCAGCAGGCGCTAACATCTAAGCGGTGGATTTACCGCAATTTTCCCGCCCTACGGCCATTTAACGCCACTGTTTTCTTGGGCGGTTGAGGCGCTCATCCGACACAGGCAGGAGCCTCATGAATTGGGGTCCTATGATGTTATTAGAACTTTGATGCAACTTGAATGGCCGACGGGGCAAAGCATTCACCACAGACTCCCAGTGAAGACCAGTCAGCTAAATTTAAAGCTTGCCTTTATGGGGCCAGAAGAAGCTGGAGTGAAAGTTTGCACCAGCACTGTGCTGTGCTGTCCTGTGCTCCCCACTCTCACCCACCTAGCCACCACTCCCCTCCCCGAACCACCACTCCCCCACAACCACCACTGCCCCCCAACCACCACTCCCCCCCCCAACCACCACTCCCCCCCGCCAACCACCACTCCCCCCCAACCACCACTCCCCCCCCAACCACCACTCCCCCCGCTAACCACCACTCCCCCTCCCAACCACCACTCCCCCCCCAACTACCACTCCCCCCCCCCAACCACCACTCCCCCCCAACCACCACTCCCCCCCCAACCACCACTCCCCCCGCTAACCACCACTCCCCCTCCCAACCACCACTCCCCCTCCCAACCACCACTCCCCCTCCCAACCACCACTCCCCCCGCTAACCACCACTCCCCCCCCAACCACCACTCCCCCCCCAACCACCACTCCCCCCTAACCACCACTCCCCCCCCAACCACCACTCCCCCCCAACCACCACTCCCCCCCCAACCACCACTCCCCCCCCAACCACCACTCCCCCCTAACCACCACTCCCCCCCAACCACCACTCCCCCCCCAACCACCACTCCCCCCCAACACCACCACTGCCCACCACTCCCCCCCCAACCACCACTCCCCCCTAACCACCACTCCCCCCCCAACCACCACTCCCCCCCCAACCACCACTCCCCCCCCAACCACCACTCCCCCCCCAACCACCACTCCCCCCCAACCACCACTCCCCCCTAACCACCACTCCCCCCCCAACCACCACTCCCCCCCCAACCACCACTCCCCCCTAACCACCACTCCCCCCCCAACCACCACTCCCCCCCAACCACCACTCCCCCCCAACCACCACTGCCCCCCCAACCACCACTCCCCCCCAACCACCACTCCCCCCTAACCACCACTCCCCCCCCAACCACCACTCCCCCCCAACCACCACTCCCCCCCCAACCACCACTCCCCCCCCAACCACCACTCCCCCCCCAACCACCACTGCCCCCCCACAACCACCACTTCCCCCCTAACCACCACTTCCTCCCAACCACTACTCTCCACCCCCCCCAAACCACCACTCGCCCCCCCCCCCTTAAATCACCACTCCCAACCACCACACCCCCGGTGCCACCCCCGCCCCCACTCGTAAAACCTTCCCAAACCCCCACTAGCGACTTACCTGACTGCTGACCAGGGGGCCTTCAGATCACCTGGTCTTCGATGCCACAAGCCAGCGAGCTGCCTCTGGATGCCTATTTTGGTGGATAACTGACGGACAGAATGTTAATGAGCCATGCTTTTAAAAGGGACCAGACCTCCCACTGTAGCTCCCAGGTGGCGACCCATGTGTCCCACCAGCTTCCACACAGGTGTTAAAGTTCTCTCTTATATACTAAAGGGACATTAAACTAATTTAAGTAGCTCTCGAGTACTAGGTCTATTGTAAAGCATTAGGGATAGCTTATGCAAAGTCAGGCAATCATGCAGAAAAAACTTAATGAGGCACTTTCATAAACAAATTAGACTCAGTAGAAAGAATTGCACCAAGTTTAGTAAACTACATGCAAATTATATTGTGAGATGTTTATATTATATTTCATTTGGATTTCAAACAGAGGATAATTGTGGCAGATTTTCCTGCTCCTGTGCCTTGGTGGATTGGTTCGCCTGGGCACAGCAAATAGAATAAAATTGGATAGTAAGGATTAGTTTCCCGTGAGGGACCCCACCCAATTTTCCATCCATTAACTTAAATGGATAAAAAATCAGGGGGGGCTCCCTTTCAGACATGCAAATCTCCCTAACTCATGTTGTACTATTTGCTACATCCAGGATATCTAATATACCTAGGTGCAGAAACAGGATATTCTGCCTGATATGTTTGCAAGTTATTGCAGTCAAATCCAGTATCCATTTTGGAAACTAACCGTTGCAAATTCCTGAATTATGAACTAGCCCAAACTCACCTCCGATCTTGTATGATACTGTGGACTAATTGCGATTCCAAATGGGCTTCAAAACGAAATCCGAGGAAAAACATTTCCTCGTCCTCTCACCGACTCCCGTCCTGCTGAACATGAACCAGACGTAGAAAATTTGAATAAAAATAAAAGCTTAAAACAAAATACTGCACGTGAGATTTTCAAGAGGATGATAAAGAAAACTATTCCCTCAGGCGAGTGCGTCAATAACCAGAGGTCCTAGATTTAAAATCGTTGGCAAAAGGGGCCCCGATATTGGTGGCCTTACCGCCCACTGCCACCTGCTGCCGCCGACTGCCATCGAGCTTTGCTGCCGTTTTCCTCTCGCTCCCAGTTTCCACTTGGACAGGAGCCAGTGGGAGGGCAGCTCCACCGGGAACCGCCCGCTGACGCCCTCTGGTGGCCACGTTGCATAAGTGGTCTCCCGCCCGCCGAGATGCCAGATTGGTGTGGGCGGGAGTCGGCAGGAATCGACGCCAGCAGGGAGAAGGACATTAAAGAAAGGCTAGTCAACATCGGAAAAACAATTTTTTTTACAGCGACTTACCTGGATGGGGGTCCCCTGAAGGTGTTCCGGTGTTTTTTTTTGGTCATTTTTTTAATTTTCAGAGTTCCCCCCCCCCTCCCTGGGCCTGACTCCATCCTCGCCGGCACTTGAGCGGCGAGCTCATTTGCCGCCGAGATTGAGAGCTCCTGCCCGCCCAGATTGACGGCGTAAGCCGTTGTTTTCCCATCGGGCAGTACTGCCACCTCTTTTAGAGGAATCTTTCAGGCAAAGTACTGGTGGTCCTTTGGGCTGCCTTCGCTGGTCCTTTGGGCGGAAATGGGCGGGCCTTGCAGCTCATGAAAACTGGGGCCACAGAGGGGAGATGAGGAGAAATGTTTTCACTCAGTCAGATGTCAGGATCTAGGACATTCTACCTGAAAAGGCGGTGGAAGCTGATTCTATCAATCATTTTTAAAAGGGAGCTGGACAGGTAATTGAGGATGAGAAACTTACAGGGTTACGGACAAAAAGCGGGTGTGTGGGACTAAGCACGACTGCTTTTTCGAGGGGCCATCACAGGGATGGTGGGCTGAATGGCCTCCGTCTGTGCTGTAAGTTGCTATGATTCTCTGCTTGCTTGCACATGCACAGTTTGGAGATTTTTTTTTTACCAATTACTTTGTTTGAGATTGCTCCTGGTAGCCCAAGTGAGGTAGGGGGAAAACGCTGCCTGCGTTCGCATGTTGGGCATGGGACGTCAGATGTGGTCGTAGGCCACAACAGCTGCCTGGCAGGCATGCAGCCATCACAAGAACAAATGAGACATAAATAAATACAACCCAGAAGTATCCCTTTAAAAAGTACAGAACGTGAACCTGTGCCTGAGCAATTGTTCTAGTTAACTGAATCTTCCCAGTAATTGGGTGTCCATTTATAGTCACATGCTGTCTACTCTTTAAATTTCATCATTACTTATTGCATAAAAGGACTAGGTTACAGCATTAAAGGGAATCTTCAGAAATGTTTTCAAAGACTGTAATGGGATCCAGCTGCTTGTATTTTATTTTGCTTTCCAAAACATGTCATTTTCTGTGCATCAGACTCCATGCCAGGGATGAATGTCTGAATTGATTTAGAGACTGAAGGAAAAAAAAACATTATTGGTGCACAAGTTCAACTTACTAACTATCAGGGGTCTGGATCTTCTCACCTGCCCACAAAATAAAGAGATACCTTCGTCATCAAGCCCCCAAAGAATGCATTGCAACAACAAATATCAGCTCCTGAATCATCGCACAAACAGAAATTCAGGAGATTAACCTACCACACCCCCACCCCGCAGCATGACAGAAATGGATACCTCAGATGTTTCCCCCTAACCTGCGATAGAAACAGATATCCTGCGTCATCCCCAAAGTACCACGAAAACTGATACGCCAGATGACCACCACAGACATATATAGAGGCCAAATTTCCCCATGGGTTGCACCGTTTTTTTTGGTGTAACTTGATTTTTCTGGTGTATCTTTTTAGTTGCAAATATGGCCATTTAATTTGCGCCAGTGTAAGTGAGTTAGTTAGGTTTTTTGTTAGGTCAGTTTTTTTTTCAAAATGGGGCGTTCCCAGCCACTTACACCATTTATGCCAATTTGGCCAGAAAAAAGTTGTACTAAACTAACGTAGGGCAGCGTATGTGTCTACTTTTGGCCGCACAGAAAGACCTTACTTACAGTTAAGGAATCAGTGCAAGTAACTACATTTAAATCACCACCAAGCACCAAACAAAGCACAAAAAGTAATAAGCAATTAATTAACAAATAAAACAGAAGGAACCGTGCCCCTAAAGCACCAAGACCAAAGTAATAAGCAATCAATAAATAACAAATAAAAAAATAGAAGGAACCCTGCACCTAAAGCACCAACACCAAAGTAATAAGCAATCAATAAATAAAAAATTAAAAAATAGAAGGAACCCTGCCCTTAAAGCATCAAAATTAATCAGTAAATAACAAATAAAAAATAGAAGTCCTACCTTAAGGAATGCAGCGGGCTGCCGATGAGGGAGCCCATTCAGCCAGGACTAGGGACGGCCTGCTTCGGCCCCTCCCACACAGCCTACAGCGCGCGTTTGTAGAAACGGCCTGCCAGGAGCTAGTGCACATGCGCGCAGACTCTAGTGCGCATGCGTAGAGGTACCGGCACTGTTTTCAGCAATCCATTGGGCCACGCTGCGCCACGACGGAGGAGAGGCTGGGGAGCGGCCAAATTACGAAAGTCTTTTTTCGGCATGCTTGGAGATGGGCAAAAGCGGTGCATATCGAATGAGGGTACCAGAAAAAGAGGTTAGGGAAATTTGGGCCCAAAATCCCAGACATCATGCAACCCCAAGCCACTACAGGAACAGATTTTTAAAAATTCATTCCTGGGATGTGGGCGTCGTTGGCAAGGCCAGCATTTATTGCCCATCCCTAATTACCCTTGAGAAGGTGGTGGTGAGCCACCTTCTTGAACCGCTGCAGTCCGTGCAGTGAAGGTTCTCCAACAGTGCTGTTAGGGGGGGGGAGTTCCAGGATTTTAACACAGCGGCGATGGTAGAGTGAGAGATATGTCAGGTCATAAGGTTACAGATTGCGGTGGAGTACAATTCTGCTGCTGCTGATATCGCAGACATCACCCCAATCACTAAGGAATAGGGAATATGACACGTTGGACAAATGAATCTATTGGACCAGTATCTGAATGATTGCCTCAGACTCCAGAATGCTGTAGCCAGTCAATGGATCTGACAATCTGAATGGTGACCAATGCAAAATAAAACATACGAAAAACACGCACACTTGACAGTTACTCCCTTCCAGCTGATGACTCTAAAATCAAGTGAAGTGAAACACACACATATATTAGTTGCACTGTGAATCATCTGATGCCAAAGTATGCTCAAGGCGCATGTTCCAATGTAGCACAGATTGTAACTATGTTAGTGCAGCATCTAGTGTCAACTTGCTGCACTGCAACAGCAGGCTGGGTGTATTTATTTTGTTAGCAAATGTATTTGATTCAGGATTGGCTTGTGGTAGATGCACAGGCCTTCCAACTTGAGAAAGATGTTATCAGGGAAAGACTTATGTCGAAGGCAGGATGTGTAGCCCAACTTGCTCGATACTCAGACGCTGCATTAGGCCCTTAGCAGTTATCGGTTGCTACAAGCCCTTCTTTTATTCTGTTTGCTTAAGTTACTGGCATATTTTGCATCAATGAGACATCTGTATGCATATTAAAAATTGCAGGTGATTATTACGAAATGAGAATGTTACCCTCCACAACACGGTGTGTTTTTGTTAATCTCATAATACTCCTGTGAAGCACCTTGGGACGTTTCACTACATTAAAGGCACCATATAAATACAAGTTGTTGTTGTTGGACGATCTGGAGTGGCAACAATAAACACGATGGGCAGCAGTTAATGTGGCTCCGTGTGTTCCCTGAATTCTCACCCTCAGAGATGGATGTTCATTTTTGTCGCCTGGGAGGTGATGTGGCAGAGCCGATCGCCAGCCCTTTATTCGAGCCCACCCAATTCTCACTGTTTATTTCAACATAACCTGAAATCCATGGAATGAAAGTCACTGGGTTCCACAAAAGCTGGGCGATCCACTCCGCAAGATCACCGCTCGTGCAGCAACGGCAAAAATGTACCTCACACACTTCACCGGGAAAGGAAAAGGAAACCATATGATTCTGGGAGTAATTTTTAAACTAGCCCGCCGAGCGAGAAACTGACAGGATCAGATCATCCGCCCGGTTTACACTCCGCCCAAAATTACTCTCCATTGATTTCAGGCAGGGTGTAACACCGGCAGCCAATCTGATCGCGTCAGTTTCCTTTCGACTGGGTTAGGCTAAAAAAAAAACTAGTATCAGTAATGGTGACCATGAAACTGTCATAAAAACCCATCTGGTTCACTAATGTCCTTTAGGGAAGGAAATCTGCCATCCTTACCCGGTCTGGCCTATATGTGACTCCAGATCCACAGCAATGTCTTATGACTCTTAACTGCCCTCTGAAATGGTGGCAATTAGGGATGGGCAATCAATGCTGGCCTGACTGGCAATGCCCACATCCCATGAACGAATAAAAAAATAATCACTCCCTCTGTTTCTTTCCAATTTAGAGATATCTGCGTTTATTTAAAAAATTCCATTGATTAAACATTTTACACACATAAATGGTTTTTCATTGAAGTAAACATTATACTTTTTTTTGGACTATCAGCTTTTTATGCTTACGATTTCCTACTGATTCCCCCTTCGAATACTGAGTGGATGGAGGCTGTGGTTCAGTGGGATTATGAGTCAGTCTGACAATGTACCAGTAAAATAAGCTTCACAAGACTGATTCCACACACAGTTCTGATCCGAACCAGGATTTTGTGAGAGGAGGGAAAAGCAACAAATTGCTTTATTATAGGGAGCAGAGGGAACGGGGGAATGTTGGGGGTGGTGGTGGGGAACAAGCCAACCTGCTACATGTATGCTCCTTCTCATGGCCAATTAAACAGGATTATTGGTTGAAATATATGAGCAGCCTGACTGCCCATCATCTGATCTGGGAAGGCTTTTTGGCATACAGGAACCAAAAGGACAAGTTTTCACTGATTTTAGTTGTGTTACCCTAGAGATTTGTAGACTGGTCTCATCCTTATTTTCAAATCCCTCCATGGCCTCGCCCCTCCCTATCTTTGTAATCGCCTCCAGCCCCACAACCCCCCAAGATGTCTGCACTCCTCTAATTCTGCTCCCCTGAGTATCCCTGATTATAATCACTCAATCATTGGTGGCTGTGCCTTCTGTTGCTTAGGCCGCAAGCCCTGGAACTCCCTGTCTAAACCTCTCCTTCTCTCTACCTCTCTTTACTCCTTCAAGACGCTCCTTAAAACGTACCTCTTTGACCAAGTCGTCTGCGCTAATTTCTACTTATGCGGCTGGGTGTCAAATTTTTATCGCGTGATATTCCTGTGAAGCGCCTTGGGATGTTTCACTATATTAAGCTGGTCTCCAGTCATCGTGGGTAACCCTTGCCACTGGACCAAGACCTAGCTCTGCCAAGCCCGTGTGGTGGCTGGTGTGCAACGGCCACCACACGTTAAAAAAATCCATGCACAGGCATCTTCCACCTTTCAAGATGTAGTTCGGGATCTGGAATATTAGGTCCTTCATTGAAACACCTGTGAACTCATCCCTTTTTGGCGTGGAAGTGGGTCATCCTCGATACGAGGGGCTGCCTATAATGATGATGCTGATGATAAAAAAAGTTTGTTGTTGTTGTTGTTGGAGGGCAGGTGGTTTCCCATTGGGAAGAAAGATAAATTGGAGCAGGTCAGTTACCCAAAGTGGCTCTTGTGCACCTCCCAAAGCCTGTCGATGAAGCCACATTTGCAAAGGCCTGCGGTCAGGTCTGAGCCTCTCCTGGTTCAGGGGACCGTCCAACGATGGGAAATAGGGCAGGAAATCAACAATAAACTGAAATTAACTACGCACTTGCAATAAGGTTGCCAAATCTGGTTGAATGTATTCCTGGAGATTTGATCATATGACCCACCCCCACTCTCCCACCATTGGTCACCCAACACATCCATCCTCACAGTGCACTACCTTCCCACGCCAATTGCAACGTGAAAAGACCTTGCGTTACTCAAGTGAATGATGCGTGACCATCAATCAAGAAACTTTATTTTCTCCATCTCCAATATTTTTATAATTAATAAAAAGTGTTCAAAGAAAATGAAAGAAAACATATATTTTTTAATGCCTCTATGATTTTTCTCCTGGGTTCCTCGCAGCGGTGAATCTTCAATTCCTGGAGACTCCCGGCCAATCCCTGGCGACCCTAACTTGCAACATCTGAATTGGGAATATAACCTGTAGTGGCTGATTAAACTACACATAGCCCATTAAAGACAAGGGGCTAGACTTTCCCCTTCATTGTCAGCGGTTTTCTTGGTGGTGCAGCTCTTTTTTTGGTGAAAAAACGCCCGGCGAAAGTTTCCTCTTTATTTTTTCAAGCGTTCCGCCCACATTTTGGAAATACCGCTGGGGAGCAAACCGCCCGGGTGCATCTGCGTGCACCGCCGAAAAAACCGCCAGGATCCAAGTTTTGCCTCAACGGAGGACCCATACCGAGGAAACTGCCCGCGAAAAGCTGCCGGAAACAAGGCGGTAGGTGAGTACCTTGCAAAGAAAGGTAAGTTAAAGGTTTTTTATCATTATTTTAAAAATTCTATAACGACGATTACGTTAAAAAAGGTCTTGAGAATGTTTTCTAACTTTTTATTTTTTGTTTAATTGAAAAAATATTTTTTGAGGTTTCCCCACTCCCTACACCCAACCACAGCCTCGGTCTAAATTTTAAGTACTTACTGTCCATTCTGATAAGAACCACCTGTTTTACCTAGTTTCACCTTTAACTGCCGAGAAACCGCCGAGAATCTTGGTGTTAGATCCATTTTCTCGGCGGTTGGTATTTTTTACCTTTTTTATGGAGATTTTCACCAATGTTATTTGCAGAACCTTAGCATTCTTTCTGGGTGGCAATCGGGCGGTGGGGGTTTTAGGGAAAGTCGAGCCCTAAGTGTGTCTCCTAGTTTTACAGGATGCAATAATAGCTAGTTTAATTTAATTTAAAAAATGATACTTAGGCCTCGATACTTATGGGGAGCACAGTAGTGGGGGGTAACCTATTGAGGGCAGGGAAGCGGGTATTTACTGGCAGGACCTCATTATCATTTATTCATTCCATTTTCTGCTGCTAGGCAGGAAAGCCAGTGGCAGGGGGCGCAGCCGAGGACCTTTGGGCACGGTTCCTGGAAATTGGGAGAGGGAGGCAAGCTACAGATCGTAAGGCGGAGGGGTGGGGGTTTGGGGAGGAATTCCGGGCTTAAGATTATGTGGGGGGAGAGAGCAAGACCATCTCCCGGTCTCCCGATCACGGCAGAGGCTACAGAACGCTCGTGATAGGCAAAAGGAAGGTCGAAGGTTTTCTTGAGGGGTCAGAGGAGGAGCACTCCTGCATCTCCTGGCCCACAAGGAGTGCTGGAAAAGGCACTTAGCTGCTGGAGCCAACTACTCCCACCTCCGTTGTGCTGCCGGGTTTCCCAAGCCCTGGAAAACCCGGCCGGCAGCTGTTAAACTTGAATCAGGCTCCCAACTGCACTGTGGGAGTCTGATTTAAATATGATAACGAAGTGTCCCGCCTCTCCAAGACGTGACACTCGCGCAACCCGCAACTCGCCGCCCTAAAAACGGCAACGGGCGCGTACGCGTCATGTTGGAGATGCGATTCCCTGTTTTTAGGGTTTAACCCCCACCCCCCGACCTCCTCCTGCTCAACGGGCGATGGGGGGGGGGGGGGCGGGGGAGATGCTTGGTTAATATTGCCGTCTTAATCTCTGTTGGGCTGGAATGGGCTTCTGTCTAGTGATGAGTATGGCTCCATTCCCTTTTATGGTTCTATCATCATGAGTTGATACATGTTCAATCTCTGGCAGCATGATCCAGATTGAGCCTGCATGTTAATGGTTCTTGCCAACAAATCCGTACCCTTGAACCTTTACTTGGAAATGGTCAAAACAACATGTTGCAAGTCAGTGATTTATAGCCAAACTAGTTCCTGAAATAAAGATACGTCTCGTTGAATAGATGACATAATTACAAAACAGGAGGGTAAACATAAATGAGAATACACTTTCTTTTCCCAGTTTTATATATTGTATCAGAGTCGGAATTAAAAATATGTTGCTATTTTAAATCCATTGCAAGAAGCATTTGTGCGAAGAAGAGATTCTACGATTTTATTTGAAAAGAAGCCTCTCTAATAATAAAAACATGTCAAGGAGGTCTACCGGAACAGTTCACAATAAATTGTTTTTGTAACTGGTTTAACAGTCGTATTGTTCAACACTAATTCCTAAAATAAAAACGGAATTTCCTCAACATTGAAACTAAACCACAGGCTTCCTTTTTTAAACAAAATGACAGATTCTTAAAGAGCCTTCGAATAAGTTGTGACACAAGCAAATCCAATGAAAGGTGAAGATCTCCCAGGAGCTAGCAATCTGCATATGCTTTTACCTGTACTTATATTGCAGCAAAGGTCATTGCCTGTGGCAATATTCTATAACTACTGCCTTGTCTCGTCTTACAATGTCATTCCCAGCTGTCAGAAAAAAACATGGGGGGAGGGGAGTTTCTATAGTTCAAGCTCAAGTTTATGTTTAGGTCACCACCACAAATATGAGACGCGAGTAAATTAAATAAGATTAAAAATGTTCATTTGAAGTATCAACACAGCAAGAATATGCCAAGCTGAAAATTCTGCATTATGCTGTGGAGAAATATTGGCAAGACCATGGGCAATGAAACAGTGGACCTGATTTCAATGGGACGGGAGGCGGAGGGGTGGGGGAGCGGTACGGGTAAGGGTGCGCATGAGATGACATTATCAGATCCCAATCTGCATAATTAAACAAGACCTGCTGACTTTGAACAGGTGTCCTGCTCGCCTGCTCAAAAAAGCAGGTTAATATTCAGACCCATCAGCAGATCGGAGGGGATCAGTCGCTCCCCTGATTTTAACTGCCTCCCCCAGCCCAGTTTCCGCCAAGCAGGGGGAGTTAAAATTGGAGCCAGTAGCTCAGTAACACGGAACAAACTTTTCTTGGGGAGAATTTCTCCCATTTATTATAAAGAGAGAGACTTCCATCCCTGTAATTAAGATGCCTGTTTTGAGTGACTTTTCTTGATAAACGATGATTGGATGATGTGCACAATATTTATTTCTCATTGAGGCCCCTCATAGAAACATAGAAACATAGAAAATAGGTGCAGGAGCAGGCCATTCAGCCCTTCTAGCCTGCACCGCCATTCAATGAGTTCATGGCTGAACATGAAACTTCAGTACCCCCTTCCTGCTTTCACGCCATACCCCTTGATCCCCCGAGTAGTAAGGACTTCATCTAACTCCCTTTTGAATATATTTAGTGAATTGGCCTCAACTACTTTCTGTGGTAGAGAATTCCACAGGTTCACCACTCTCTGGGTGAAGAAGTTTCTCCTTATCTCGGTCCTAAATGGCTTACCCCTTATCCTTAGACTGTGACCCCTGGTTCTGGACTTCCCCAACATTGAGAACATTCTTCCTGCATCCAACCTGTCCAAACCCGTCAGAATTTTAAACGTTTCTATGAGGTCCCCTCTCACTCTTCTGAACTCCAGTGAATACAAGCCCAGTTGATCCAGTCTTTCTTGATAGATAGAAGCTAAAGACATCTGTTAAAAAAATTGCTTGCCAAAGAGGCACAGTGTTGGAGCTTTATTGCACTCTTGCACAAGACTACAGGAGTCCGTCCCACTGATAAACAAATACAACCAAGTCCCACAAACGTATATTTTTAGATACATTTAAAAGAGACAGAGCACTGAAATATTTTATAGCTGGATAACATGGGAACTCAGCTTGTCTGAAGAGTGCTGATTTTGTTTGGTTTCAGTGCCTAAATAGTGCCTGAAAAAAAAGTGCCTGTTATCCTTTGCTCCACTTTGCACCTGACTAGCCCTGCAGCGGAATTTCTTGTACGGCTTCTCAGGTGGTTGCACATGACTGCACAAGTACTAGGTGCGCCCAAAGAAACTGGCACTATAGTTTCCAGAGCTGAACTTGCCGCAGAATGCTGTAACTCTTTTTCACTCACTGATGGATGCCATGTTTGGTCCAGTGATTCTCTGTGCCCCCCCACCCCCCCCCCCTAACCCTTTGGCATATTTGGAGGTAAAAGAGGCACAATGGCCAAAGGTCCCCTTGACAACTGCTGAAGATATTCACCAGGCCCTCCCCAGAGGCATCACCTGCTTTAATAACAAAGGGCAGGGCTGTTCCTTCCACCTTCCCATACAATAATTCCATCGAACAAGTAATCAAAGTCCTCACAGTCCACACTCTCCTCCTATTATCAACTCTTCACTGTGCACACCTACACTTGTTTTCCCTATTCACCAACAGAAAAAAGGTACAAATACAATGGCAATCGAGTTCCAACAGTGATTTGTAAAAAACATGGTAGCTATGTGACTATCTACTTTTTATCACCTCAATGCTTCCTTCGTCCCCACTGTTTCCATTGAAGTGTTGAGGCCACCTTTCCAAGTCAACTCTCACTGACAGGAGATTGCAGCTGAGTACTATCTCCAGGATATGGTCCTATCACAGGATGCGAACTCTGTAGGGTTTAAAAAATATATATTTGTTCTTGAGATGTCAGTGATAGTATTTATTGCCTATTCCCAGGTGCCCTGAGGGCATTAAGAGTAGTGTTGGACGGAAGTCACGTAGACCAGACCAAGTAGGGGGTAGCAGCTCCTTTCTCTGAAGGACATTCGTGAACCAGTTGGGGTTACAACAGTGCAGCAGCTTTTGTGATCATTTATTTTCTGATGCCAGCCCACAAATTAACCCTCATGAAAAAATTGCTTTACAGTCCTTCCGATAGAGTGTTATAGTACAGTGTCCTGAAAGGATCCGTGGAATACTAAGATTTGCCAGTCAGCTTCTCTATCTCCCACAATTTTGTAGGATTCATTGTCCTTCAATGGCCTGCTTCTACAGAGGCTTCCCCATCTCCCATGTCAGAGCACGGCCTTCTGTTGTGGTCTGCTTTCCCTGTAAAAAAAATCAAACAGGGCACCTAGGAATAGGGTTATAAGATGCTGAACAGTGACATTGAAAAAGCCCATGTCAGAAGGAGGGCTGGTAAGAGGAAAATTTGTTTCATGCAGATGAAAAGCCACTGAAGCTTGATTGTGCTGAGCGGACGAGGGGTGCTGAAAGAATATTTGGAGGAGTAAAGACAAGAGGCTGTCAGGAAACGTGCAAAAGAACAGATTGCAAGGGACAGAATGTTTTGAGGTGCACACGGCAATCACCTTCTCCTTGGCGATAAGCTGCACCACACCAGTGCCTTAGTGTGTCCCTTCTGATATAGTCAGTGAGCATGCAGCACTACATCTGTGTGTGTGTTGGATGGTAGAGCCAGTGTTTAGTTCCTCTCCTACCTACTGCCGCACATTGCACCCAGCCACTTTCGCTTGATGTGGGGTACAGCACTGTCTTCAGCCTCTCCACAGCCTGCTGCAGCATTCTGTGCTCAGCTCATCCAGTCACGGAGCCCTTTACCTTTCTCCTTGTACTGCTGCCACTGTTCCTGCCAGTGGGGCAATAACATATTATCAAGGGATAACATTTTAAAACTAGCAAAGAACACATGCATTCCAGGGCAGTCTTCAGTCAAGAATACATTTGAAAGCATTCTTTAAATCTGAACAATTGAACACTATCAGGAGCAGCCAAAGCATTCACTATCCTTCTTCCTTAGTACAACAATTCTGTAGCAGCTCTTCCAATTTGCCCCCTGATGTTCCATGCCCCTTTAATCAGCTGGCCAAATTTCCTGTAAGCTGGGAGCTCTGCACCAAGTGTAAACCTCCATGTGCACATCAAGTCCATCCTTACTATACTGATGAGGGCGAGCAGGAAATCCTGGCGCACCATGACTTCTCTAGACACAGTACGTTTCCAGGACATCCCATGCACATTGTCCCCAAACAGCATTTGAAGCATTGGACTCTTTCTATGCTACAAGTGCAGAAAAATGTATTATCTGCTGAAATAGTGAAGTAAATTTGCAAATTGCATACCTGTAATTTGACCAACTGAAAGCTGGACTGCGCACATACACAAAGACCCCAGACTAGTAGGAAATTAAACTCTCATACATGTATGGTAATAAGGCCACAAAGGAAAAGATTAAAGAAAGGCTTACATTTATGTAGTGCCTTTCACGACCACCAGACGTCTCAAAGCGCTTTACAGCCAATGAAGTACTTTTAGTGTAGTCACTGTTATAATGGGGGAAACACGGCAGCCAATTTGCGCACAGCAAGCACCTACAAACAGCAATTTGATAATAACCAGATAAACTATTATTGTTATGTTGGTTGAGGGATAAATATTGGCCAGGACACAGGGGATAACTTCTCTGCTCTTCTTCAAAATAGTGCCATGGGATCTTTTCCATCCACTTGAGTGAGCAGACAGGTCCTCGGTTTAATGTCTCATCCAAAAGACAGCACCTCCAACAGTGCAGCATTCCCTCAGCACTGCACTGGAGTGTCAGCCTGGATTTATGTGCTCAAGTACCTTGGAGTGGGATTGGAACCCACAACCTTCTGACCCAGAGGCGCGTGTGCTGCCCACTGAGCTACAGCTGACACATCGGACAGATAGCAACACAAAACTTCTCAATAAAAGCTTAAAAACATCAGCTCGCCAATTGGCTTAGTGTCAAAGCACACTGGTACTGAGCCACACAAACCAAAAGGATCAAAAGTTATGTGCTGTTAGCTGAGTTCAGTTGGGACAGCAATTGACCTCTGTAATCCTGGGCAGAATGATTCCTCCTGTTCGCAATCCTGTGAGTCCTGCTGGATAAGGATGCGGACATCAGTTGATGACAGGATCGAGCTTGGGTGGGATGCCTCCACAATAAAGTAGCCCATCAACATTCACTGTCTAGGCTCATAAATAGTGGCAACTGAACCAGAGACTGTCTGAAAGCTGTCACCCATAGAGCTATACCCCAGTATGAGTCAGATCTTCCAGAAAGAAAATGGAAGACATTTTTGGGGGTAGAGAATTCAAATTAAATAAATAAATAGCATCTACAACACCTGACAGTTATTTCATACTTCTTGCCTTGCACCATCGTCACTTTAGTCCTTTAATCTCTCCTGCTTTCCATCCTATCACAGACCTCCCCTTTTGTTCTTTCCTCCCCTCCCCCATTTCCGGCCTTTGTACTTGTTTAAACCTGTTACATATCTAACATTTTCCAGTTCTGACGAAAGATCATTGGCCTGAACTTGGTTTCTCTCTTCACAGATGCTGCCTAATCTGCTGTGTATTTCCAGTATTTTCTGTTTATATTTTAGTTACTTTGTTCTAGCCACTCACAACAGACATCAGTGCACTAATCATAGAAATTTACAGCACGGAAGGAGACTATTTTGGCCCATCGTGTCCGTGCCGGCCGACAAAGAGCTGTACAACCTAATCCCACCGTCCAGCTCTTGGTCCATCACCTTGTAGGTTACGACATTTCAAGTGCACATCCAAGTACTTTAAAAATGTGATGAGGATTTCTGCCTCTACCACCTTTTCAGGCAGTTAGTTCCAGACCCCCACCACCCTCTGAAAAAAATTCCCCTCAAATCCCCTCTAAACCTCTTACCAATTACTTTAAAAATGTGATGAGGATTTCTGCCTCTACCACCTTTTCAGGCAGTTAGTTCCAGACCCCCACCACCCTCTGAAAAAAATTCCCCTCAAATCCCCTCTAAACCTCTTACCAATTACTTTAAATCTATGCCCCCTGGTTAAGGAAATAAGTCCTTCCTATCCACTCTATCTAGGCCCCTCATAATTTTATACACCTCAATAAGGTTTCCCTTAGTCTCCTCTGTTCCAAAGAAAACAAACCCAGCCTGTCCAATCTTTCCTCATCATTAAAATTGTCCAGTCCATGCAACATCCTAGTCAACCTCCTCCGTATCCTCTCTAGTGCAATCACATATTTCCTGTAATGTAGTGACCAGAATTGCACGCGGTATTCTAGCTGTGACCTGACTAGTGTTTTATACAACTCAAGCATAACCTCCCTGCCCTTATTCTATGCCTCAGCTAATAAAGGCAAGTATTCCGTATGCCTTCTTAACCTTATCTACCTGGCCTGCTACCTTCAGGGATCTGTGGACACGCACTCCAAGGTCCCTTTGTTCCTCTACACTTCTCAGTGTCCTAACATTTAATGTGTATTCCCTTGCCTTGTTAGCCCTCCCCACTCTGTTTCTCTCTCCACAGATGCTGCCTGACCTATTGAGTATTTCCAGCATTTTCTGTTTATATTTTAGTTATTTTGTTCTGGCCACTCACAACAGACATCAATGCACTAATCTTTGATGGCCTGTAATATATATTCAAAGATCAGACAGAAAATCAACTCTTCTGATGTATGCAACCATTTTTTTTATTGGAACAAGTATATCTAAATTCAAATAGTTTAAACTTTGCCTTAATTTGGATATCCACACCAGTCAAATTTGCTTTCAGAAAATGCTTCCAAACGGATTCTCAGCATGGAACTAGTTTTCCTGGAGGACTCTGTGTGATGATTGGGATAATCAGGTGTGTGATTGAGGATTAAAACTGTGCAGCAATTGAAAGAATTGGCAGGATTACTTTTCTGGATTTGTTTAGCAGTGCATGGGAGACAAAGTCAGAAGTTTAGCGTTCATTTTGTAGGCCCAACACAGTCACCTGACGCTTGAAAATGGGGTCCGAATGGAACACGCACACTTCCGATGGGAAGAGCGCAGAACGCCATCTCGCTGAAGAGGTTTGCGTGTGCTCACCTTATGATCACCGCAGAACGGGCAGATTGTGGCACCAATCAGTGTACAATGCTAATTTGACACCACGCTGCATTTTCCAATTGCACATTCAGCCATGATCTTATTGAATGGCGGAGCAGGCTCGAGGGGCCTTATGGCCTACTCCTGCTCCTATTTCTTATGTTCTATTCCAGTCAATGCCCTGTCTTAACCTCACACAGCTGAACACAACGTTAAATGGAATGAAGGATCCCTCCTTCCCCCCACCCCCAGCACTATTTAAAGGGATTGTCAACTACTTACAGGTTAGTTGCTGGATTATTTCTTCTGGTTGCTGGTGCAATTGTATGCTAAAGATTGAATACTCTACAGGAAGTGGTTTGGCTGGTGATGAAGTACTTTTCTGTTCATTTAAAAGCTTGTGCTGAAACAAGTTGTTTCCAGACATGTGCGGTCTGGTAGGACTTCCTCTGGGAATTCAGCATGATGAGAGAATTAAGAGAGGCCACACAGATCAGGACAAGCTGCTAGAAGAGGAAAGAGGAGGGGGAGAAGGGCTTTCAGCAGGAGGACATATCTGCCCAGGGTCTTCATGGATAAATTCTTTTAGCTCAACTTCAGCGAGGACCAGTGCTTGAGACGTCTTCGCTTCACTAAAGAGGTTTGTCTGAAATCTGCCAACTGCTGCAGCAACAACTGCAGCCTCAAAGCAGGGCAAGGATTGCATTGCCTATGGCTGGCAAGGTGACCGTGGCTCTTAAGATTTTGCGTCCTGGCTCCTTTGAGGCTGGAGACATTAATGACATCTCATGGTTTGCAGTACACTTGAGGTCACAAGGGAGGTCACTGAGACTCTTTATACAGAGAGTGAGTTTAATCTCATTCCCTCTTACCAGAGACAAGCAGGCAGAGTGAGTACAAGGGTTTTCATGGATTGCAGGCTTCTCTATAGTGCAAGGTGCCATTGATTGCACGCACATTGCCTTGTGTTCATCTCATGTGAACTCGGCCATTTTCATGAACCAAAAGTGATTCCACTCCCTCACCATGCAGTTGCTTTGCGACCACAGGCAGCGCATCATACAGGTTATCCTGGCAGTAGTCATGATTTCTTCATTCTGTGGCAGTCCTCTGTGCCACATGTATTTGAACCACCACTACAAGTCAAAGCCTGGGTACTGGGCAACAAGGGTTATACACACATGACATGGTTCATCACTCCGGTCTGGAACCCATGGAACTGTTACGTATGCAATAAAGGTTCAAACTGAGTACTGTTTAACTAAGCAAGGTACAACCTTGCTCTGCTTTATTTAGGCCCAAAGTGCCTGACTCTCAAAATGGCTGACCTTTTATACCTGAGCAGCACCATGTGCATGCTGCTCAGTGCCCTCCAACAATTACACCATCTGGTGACTACAAGCAGAATGTACATACATGACAATACCACCCCCCACCCCCACCCCCACCCTGAGATCTTATCACAGTCTTTCACAGGTTGAGACGGTCCGGTGCTTTGCGCTCCCGGGTTGACTGTCTCAGTTCGATTCCAGCCTCTGAAGGCTGCTGGTAGGTTGGCTGGTCGTCGATGGTTTCTTCATCCGACTGTTCTGGCTCGTCTGTGTGCCTCAGCTTTGTCTGACCCATGTGTTTCCTGCAAGTTTGCCCATTCTTGAGCTCAATAACGAATACTTTGTTGCTCTCCTGAGCCATGACCGTACCAGCGATCCATTTGGGACCCTGACCATAGTTCAACACATATACAGGATCATTAACAGAAATCTCGCATTACACAGTTGCGCGATCGTGGTACCCTTGTTGACTCTATCTTCTGTATGCAACATGATTATTTAAATCCGGGTGTACCAGAGATAGCTTGGTTTTAAGACCTCTCTTCATCATGAGTTCAGCAGGCGAGACCACTGTGAGTGTGTGTGGTCTTGTCCTGTAACTCAGCAGTATGCAGGACAAGTGGGTTACTCTCCTCATGCTTTGCTTGATAATTTGTACTGCACGTTCAGCTTGCCCATTGGACGCAGGTTTGAACAGTGCTGATCTTACATGTTTTATGCCTGAAACTCCTGACTGGTAAAGCACAACCCATTGTCGCTCACCACTATGTCAGGCAGACCATGTGTCGCGAACATGACATTGAGATTCTCTATGGTTGCCATGGACGCACTGGATGACATGATTATGGATTTTATCCACTTTGAATAAGCATCCACCACCTCTAAAAACATCTTGCCCAGGAAGGGACCTGCAAAGTCTGCATGGGTCCTGGACCAAGGTTTGGATGGCCATGACCACAGACTCAGCAGCGATTCCGCTGGTGCTTTGCTGAGCTGCATGCAAGTATTGCACTGATGCATGCATGCTTCCAGCTCAGAATCAATTCCTGGCCACCATACATGGGACCTGGCAATGGTCTTCATCATCACTATACCCGGATGTGTGCTGTGTAACTCACACACAAACTTCTCTCTCCCTTTCTTGGACATTACAACGCGATTGCCCCACAATATGCAATCTGCTTGAATAGACAGTTTGTCCTTGCGACGAATGTACAGTTTGGCCTCCTCGCACATTTGCTTAGGTATGGCAGACCACGTTCCTTTGGGGATGCAACCCTTTACCACCGATAAAATTGGGTCCTGGCTGGTCCAGGTCTTAAATTGTTGAGCCGTGACAGGGGTTCCTTCCTAAAAACATCCATGATTAACATTAGATCCGTCAGTTGTGGCGTTTCCACCTCCAATGTGGGCAACGGCAACCGGCTCAAAGCATCGGCACAATTTTCTGTGCCAGGTCTGTGGCAAATTACGTAATCATAGGCAGATATAATGTCAGCGCCCACCTTTGGATGCTGAATGAAGCATTGGTATTGATACCTTTTCTCTCGGAAACAATGAAATGAGCGGCTTGTGATCAGTCTCTAATTCGAACCTCAGACCAAACAGGTATTGATGCATCTTTTTAACACCGTACACACACACTAAAGCTTCTTTTTCTACCATGCTGTAGGCTCTTTCCGCTTTTGGATGCATACCGGACAGGTTGAAATTTCCCCAACTCATTGGCTTGTTGGAGTACGCAACCAATTCCATATGACGATGCATCACAGGCCAAAACTAAACGTTTACATGGGTCATAATGTACCAGCAACTTGTTCGAGCAAAGCAGATTGGTGGCTTTCTCGAAAGCTCTATCTTGCGATGCACCCCACACCCAGTTGTCGTCTTTTCTCAATAGCCTGTGCAGTGGTTCTAGTAAGGTGCTCAATTTAGGTAGGAAGTTACCAAATTAGTTGAGTAAACCCAGGAATGAACACAGCTCTGTCACATTCTGCAGCTTGGGCGCGTTCTTGATGGCCTTGGTTTTCACGTCAGTAGGTCTGATGCCATCAGCGGTGATTTTCCTCCCGAGGAATTCGACCTCCGGTGCCATGAAGACGCACTTCGAGGTTTCAGTCTGAGTTCCACTCTACCCAAACGCAATAGAACCTCTTCCAGGTTGTTCAGATGTTCCTTGGAGTCACGACCGGTGATCAGGATGTCATCTTGGAACACGACGGTTCTGGGAACGGACTTCAGTAGACTTTCCATATTCCTCTGAAATATTGCTGCAGCCGAGCGAATTCCAAAAGGGCATCTGTGGTAAATAAACAGTCCTTTGTGCGTGTTAATGCACGTAAGTCTCTTCGATGTCTCAACCAACTCCTGTGTCATATAGGCCGACGCCAAGTCCAGTTTTGTGAACGACTTCCTTCCGGCTAACATCGCAAACAAGCCATCATCCTTCGGTAACGCGTACTGATCTTGTTTCGAAACCCTGTTGATCGTAGCCTTGTAGTCTCCATAGATTCTGACTGTGCCATCACTTTTCAGCACAGGAATAATGGGGTTGGCCCATTCATTAAATTAGACCGGTGATATGATCTCTTCACGCTGGAGTCTGTCCAGTTCAATTTCGACCTTCTCCCTCATCATATATGGCATTGCTGACAATCACATCTGATTTTCTCCAACCAGCTCCTGCCGAGCAGCGTTGGGCCATTGCCTGGAACAATCCACAGCGGTAACTCGTGAACTGCACCGTTATATGACACGTTAATTTATGCACTGCCAATCACCTTTATCAGTTCTTTGGTGTATGTGTGCAGCTTGGCATTAACAGGGCTCAGCCTGGGCATCACAGTCTTAGTATCCCATAGCTTATAAAGTGCCCTCTCGTTCATGATCGATTGACTCGCCCCCGTGTCCAGTTCCATCGATACCGGTATCCCGTTAAACTTCACATTAATCAAAATTAGTTTACTCTTGGTTATGAAGAAGTACAGTCCATACACTTCCTCCTCTGGCATCTCGGATTGTGTATCCAGATCCGCATTAGTCTGACTCTCATCCTCCACGTGGTGTGTCGCAGCACGCTTGCTCATCTACGCACACTTGCGCTGGAGATGCCCCACTCTCAGACAGCCTTTGCAACTATATTGCTTAAATCGGCACTGCTGATGCCAATAATTTCCACCACAACGCCAACACGGAGAAGTTGGATACATTCTCACTGGCAGACTTTGGGCAGCCACAGGTTTCGCGAACGCAACCGGATAGGCCCTGCCATGTGCCGCTCTGCCGAACGCCGAATCATTCGCATTTACAGTACTTGCCGAGGTTCGGTTCTTCACTGCTATTTGCTTTAAACTCCTGTCCGTCGTCATACGTGATTGAGCGATCTGGATGGCCCTTTTTAAATCCAACTCCTCCACCGCCAGAAGTTTGCGCAGGATCACCTCGTCGTTGATACCGATAACAAAGAATGTCCCGCAGCATGTCTGCCAACATCGTCCTGAACTTGCACGGATCTCGCTAGACGTCTCAGGTCGGCAATGAATTCCGCCACGCTCTGGCCCTCCGATCGAACGTGTGTATAAAACCTGTATCTCGAGATGATGATGCTGTCGTCTGGCTTGAGGTGCTCCCATATCAATGTACACAACTCCTTGTACATTTTCTCTGTTGGATCACTAGGCATGAGTAGATTCTTTATCAGACCGTAGATCTTTGAACCGCAAACAGTGAGGAACACGGCCCGGCGCCGATCTGCATCGTCGACTCCCTTCATTTCGTTGGCCACGAATTACTGGTTCAAACGGCTCACAAAGTCTGCCCAATCATCTCTCTCCACGAATCGCTCTAAAAATCCAATCGTGCGCATTTTGCAAACAAAGGTTCTTGTATTCTCGTCGCCAAATGTTACGTATGCAATAAAGTTTCAAACTGAGTACTATTTAACTAAGAAAGGTACAACCTTGCTCTGCTTTATTTAGGCCCAAAGTGCCTGACTCTCAAAATGGCTAGCCTTTTATACCTGAGCAGCACCATGTGCGTGCTGCTCAGTGGCCTCCGACAATTACGCCATCTGGCGGCTACAAGCAGAATATACATACATGACACACACGTGCACATCATGCATTCAATGGGAGCCATGCTTCAACAAGAAACATAATAGAGCACATCATCAGCATCCTCAAGCACCATTTCTGCTGTAGGACCAAACTGAAGGAGCCTTGCAGTACTCAGCTGAGCGCGTGTCAAGATTTTTGATAGTGTGCTGCATGTTGCACAACCTGGCCATTAAGAGGGAACAGCCCTTGCCACCACCTACCAGGTGAGAAGCTGAGGAGCAGGAAGAGGAGGAAGAGGAGGAGGAGGAAGTGCAACAGGAAGTGGAGGAAGATGAATGGGAAGGGAGGCTACAATGCAGACAGCCCCTTTGTATCCAGGCTCTATGTGATGAAATAATTAAGGAGTGATGCCTGTAACCTCAAACCACACCTCCCCATTCATCAACAGCCCCACACACCTTGCCTTTCCTCTATCACTGACCATCGCATCGTCCTCTTTCTGACAAGTCAAAAATAAAAACCACCAGTAAATGCACATTCTAATCCAATTTTATAAATTCAATCATTACATAATGCATACAAAAATAAACTTGACAACTCGTGTTAGATCGTTAAACTTCTTCCTGCACTGTATTCATGTTCTTAGAGCAGCACTCCTGGCATTGACCTCCACTGCTACTTCTTTCCACTGCCTCCTGAGCATCTGTCTGGAAGGCCTCCTGACCCCTCTCTCCTTTCAATACAGAATGTCGCTCCTTCTTTCCACCTCTTGCACCAAGACCTCCAGTGCAGTGTCAGAAAACTTTGATGCCCGCTTTCTCAAAGTGATTCCTCAAAAGTATCACAGCCCAGTTTCACTTTTGAAAAAAATCCCACCATTTCCTGCGGCCACAATGCAACTCCCCTTTAAGAGGTGCAGGTTGCCTTTATGTAGCGCTGGCCACTCGCGATATTGGGCCCCTTGCTGACGCATGAAGCAAATGAACAGCGCGGTTGCCCTGGCTGCAAGCAGCAATCATTTAGAATGTAAGACCATAAGAAATAGGAACAGGAGTAAGCCATTTGGCCCCTCAAGCCTGCTCCGCCATTTAATAAGATCATGGTTGATCTGACCATGGACTCAGCTTCACTTCCCTGCCCGCTCCCATAACCCTTTACTCCTTTATCGCTGAAAAATCTGTCTATCTCTACCTTAAATATATTCAATGACCCAGCCTCCACAGCTCTCTGGGACAGAGAATTCGGTAGATTTACAACCCTCTGAGAGAAGAAATTTCTCCTTATCTCAGTTTTAAATGGGCGGCCCCTTATTCTAAGACTATGTCCCCTAGTTTTAGTTTCCCTATGAGTGGAAATATCCTCTCTGTATCCACCTTGTCGAGCCCCCTCATTATCTTATATGTTTCAATAAGATCACCTCTCATTCTTCTGAACTCCAATGTGTGTAGACCTAACCTACTCAACCTAGCTTCATAAGTCAACTCCGTCATCTCCAGAATCAACCTAGTGAACCTTCTCTGAACAGTCTCCAATGTAAATATATCCTTTCGTAAAAACGGAATTTATCATTCTGCCTGCAAAGCAATGAACGGGCGTGTCTTACTGCGATCCCCACGTTTTCAGGGTTTAGCCAATTTAATCTCCAAGAAGTCTGATTAGCATCAAGACAAATTAGACTGATAATGAAAGGGCTGGATAGCTGCTTTTTTTCCAATGATCAATAATGTTGTGTTACTTTGCCCCCTCCCCCCAGACTGCCAAACAGATGACACTGTGGCAGAAGGCAAAGACCTGCCACAGGGCTTCTGTTCACTCATAGGCTCCCAGTCAGCGTCCCTGACCCCGCCCAGCCAGAAGATCGCAGCTGTTTTACTGCTCAGTGCCTCCCCCGACAGCCTTGCTGCAATCAGGAACTTCTCATCTGGGAAATCATTGGCGCGTTTCCCGGTCTTAGAGCTGCTTCATTCAGTAACTCAATCAGCCACCATAAGACTTGAATCACAGGGCACATACAGATTACCTAAAAGGTCTTAGGAGTTGTAAGGTGTTTTAGTAAAGAGCGGCAGTTATGAGTGTTGAGTATGGAGAAAGAGTCAGACTGAACACTGTGAGCTCAAAGTAAAGTGTGACCGTAGTCTTTTATTGCAGGTCTCCAGAGTGCCTCTTCAACCTGTGAAGCTTCCTTAAATACCTGTGCTCCCAAGGGATTATGGGATCCCTTGGGACTCCAGGGGATGAGCCCTCTGGTGGCTGTACAGAGTAAATACAAGTCCACATATATAACAACATTCCCCCCCCCCCAAAGTAAATAGTGTAACTATTTACAATGTGAGTCGATCTGGGGCCTTCTTGCCCTGGTTGATCGTCTCGGTGTGAAAGCTGGTGTTGTTGAATCATTTGTTGGGCCCTGGCTGGGCTGCTGTGCAGCTGGCCTTGCTGGGCTGCCTGGTGTGTTGAGCCCTGCAGGGCTGCTGTGGATGATAGGTTCTGCTTCGTGGTCAACCGTGGTGCCGGTTGCCACTGATGTGTATGTTGGGGGATCAAAAAAGCTACGGTCAAAGGAGGGTTGCTCAGGATAGTCCGTGGATCTGAGTTTGATTTGGTCCAAGTGTTTCCGGTGAATGAATCCATTTGAAAGCTTGACCCAAAACACCCTGCTCCCCTCTTTGGCCACGACAGTGCCGGGATGCCACTTGGGACCTTGTCCATAATTTAATACAACTACAAGATCATTGATTTCAATCTCACGTGACACATTTGCGCTATCATGGTATGCACTTTGTTGAAGCCGCCTGCTCTCTATCTGTTCATGTAGATCAGGGTGAACTAACGAGAGCCTTGTCTTAAGTGCTCTTTTCATGAGCAGTTCAGCAGGTGGGATCCCAGTGAGTGAGTGGAGTCTTGTGCGGTAGCTAAGCAGGATTCGGGATAGGCGAGTCTGCAGTGAGCCTTCAGTTACCCTCTTCAAGCCTTGCTTGATGGTTTGCACTGCTCTCTCTGCCTGACCATTGGACGCTGGTTTAAATGGGGCAGACGTGACATATTTGATCCCGTTACGGGTCTGAATTCTTTGAACTCAGCACTGGTAAAACATGGCCCGTTGTCGCTCATCAGGACATCGGGTAAGCCGTGAGTGGCAAACATGGCCCGCAGGCTTTCAGTAGTGGCAGCGGACGTGTTAGCCAACATTATCTCACATTCAATTCACTTGGAGTACGTGTCTACAACCACAAGGAACATTTTACCCAAGAACGGACCTGCATAGTCGAGTGTACCCTCGGCCACGGTTTGGAGGGCCAAGACCATAAACTTAGCGGCGCCTCCCTAGGTGCATTGCTTAACTGCGAGCATGTATTACATCTGTGAACGCAGGACTCTAAGTCCGCATTGATACCGGGCCACCACACGTGGGATCTGGCTATCGCTTTTATCATTACGATGCCTGGGTGGGTACTGTGGAGGTCACTGATGAAGGTGTCTCTGCCCTTCTTGGGGACCACTACTCGATTGCCCCACAGGAGGCAGTCTGCCTGGATAGACATTTCATCTTTGCGCTGCTGGAACGGCTTTATCTCTTCCTGCATTTCCACTGGGACACTGGACAAGCTCCCGTGAAGCATACAACTTTTGACTAGAGATAATAAGGGTTCCTGGCTTGTCCAGGTTTTGATCTGCCAGGCAGTGATGGGTGATTGCTCACTCTCAAATGCTTCCATAACCATGGCTAGATCTGCGGGCTGCGCCATTTCCACCCCCGTGGTGGGCAATGGCAGCCTACTGAGAGCATCGGCGCAGTTTTCTGTGCCTGGTCTGAGGCGGATGGCCTAGTTGTATGCGGACAACGTGAGCACCCATCTCTGGATGCGGGCCGATGCATTGGCATTGATCCCTTTACTCTCGGAAAACAGGGATATGAGTGGCTTATGGTCAGTTTTCAATTCGAATTTTAGCCCAAACAGGTATTGATGCATTTTCTTTACCCCGTAGACACACGCATGCTTCTTTTTCAATCATTTTGTAGGCTCTCTCAGCCTTAGACAGACTCCTGGATGCATAAGCAACCGTTGCAGTTTCCCGAAATCATTAGCTTGTTGCAATACACACCCGACGCCATAGGATGACGCATCACATGCTAGTACCAAACGCTTACATGGATCATATAACACAAGCAATTTGTTTGAGCATAACAATTTTCTCCAAACCCATTCGCCCCCTTTTCATAGTAAGACATATAGTGGTTCTAGTAGTGTGCTGAGACCCGGTAAGAAGTTACCAAAGTAGTTCAAGAGTCCCAGAAACGACCGCAGCTCCGTCACATCCTGTGGCCTCGGTGCATTCTTGATTGCCTCTGTCTTCGCATTAGTGGGCCTGATGCCATCCACCGCAATCCTCCTTCCCAAGAACTCCACTTCAGGTGCCAGGAAAACGTCCTTTGAGTGTTTTAACCTGAGCCCCACACGGTTGAGTTGACTCAGAACCTCCTCCAGGTTCTGCAGGTGCTCGACTGTGTTCCGACCTGTGGCCAAGATGTCGTCCTGGAAGATCAGTGTGTGCAGGACCGACTTCTGTAAACTTTCCATGTTTCTCTGGAATATCGCTGCCGCTGATCAGATTCCAAACAGGCATCTGTTATAAACAAAAAGACCTTTGTGCGTGTTGATGCAGGTGAGGGCCTTCGATGATTCCTCCAGTTCCTGCATCATGTAGGCTGAAGTCAGATCCAGCTTCGTGAATGTCTTTCCTCCCACCAGCGTTGCAAAGAAGTCGTCGGCCTTTGGTAGTGGGTATTGGTCCTGCAGGGAGAAACGATTGATAGTTACTTTGTAATCGCCACAGATTCTGACGGAGCCATCTTCCTTGAGGACTGGGACAATAGGACTGGCCCACTCGCTGAACTCGATCGATGAAATGATGCCCTCTCTTTGCAGCCGGTCTAGCTCGATCTCTATCCTTTCTCTCATCATGTACCGTACTGCTCTCGCCTTGTGATGAATGGGCCGCGCCCCCGGATAAAGGTGGATCTGCACTTTTGCTCCTTGGAATTTCCTGATACCAGGTTCGAACAGCGAAGGAAATTTGTTTAAGACCTAGGCACATGAAGTGTCATCAGCAGGCGATAGAGCTCGTACGTCGTCCCAGTTCCAGCGTATCTTTCCCAGCCAGCTTCTGCCGAGCAGCGTGGGGCCATCGCCCGGAACCAACCAGAGTGGTAACTTGTGCACTGCTCCGTTGTAGGAGACCTTTACAGTAGCACTGCCAATTACAGGAATCAGTTCTTTAGTGTAAGTTCTTAGTTTTGTGCGAACTGGAGTTAAGACTGGCCTTGAGGCCTTGTTGCACCACAACCTTTCGAATGTCTTTTTGCCCATGATGGACTGGCTCGCACCCGTGTCCAGCTCCATTGACACCGGGAGTCCATTTAGTTCAACATTCAGCATTATCGGGGGGCAATTCGTGGTGAATGTGTGCACCCCATGTACCTCTGCCTCCTCTATCTGAGGCTCTGGTTCATCGTGATCCTTCATGGATCTGACCTCCTCTGCAACGTGGTGGTTTGCAGGTTTAACAGGCTTTGCAGCTCGCCTGCACACTCGTTGGAGGTGTACCATTGTTCCACAGCCCTTGCAAACATACTCTTTGAATCGACATGAATAAAAACAATGATCACCCCCGCAGCGCCAACAAGGTGTTAATGGCCTTACATTCATCACCCTTGATGGTGGACTCTGAGTCATCTGCGGACGTGCAGCTGCAGGTATGTGTGACCCGCTCTGTACGTTACGATTTGAAAACAACATCACTTTGTTCACAGTGCTTGTAGCACCACTTGTGTGCTGAGAAATTTGCTTTGTATTGTCACTGGTGGCAATCAACGCCTGGGCTATCACTATGGCCTTACTCAAGGTTGGGATCTCTACAGTCAAAAGTTTGCGAAATATGGTTTCGTGGCCAATGCCAAGTATGAAAAAGTCTCTGAGCATGTGCTCTAAATGTCCTTCAAATTCGCAATGTCCTGCAAGGCGTCTTAGCTCAGCAACATAACTCGCCACTTCCTGGCCTTCAGACCTTTTGTAAGTGTAGAACCGGTACCTCGCCATCAGAACGCTTTCCTTTGGGTTCAAATGCTCTCGGACCAGTGTGCACAAATCGTCGTACGATTTCTCCATGGGTTTTGCTGGAGTGAGAAGATTCTTCATGAGGTCATATGTTGGTGCCCCACAGACAGTGTGGAGGATCGCTCTTCGTTTGGCAGCGCTCTCTTCCCCATCCAGCTCATTGGCCACGAAGTATTGGTCGAGTCGCTCCACAAAAGGTTCACAATCATCTCCCTCCGAGAATTTCTACAGGATGCCCACTGTTCTCTGCATCTTTGGGTTTGCTATCTGTATCTCGTAGCGAGTTGTTGTGTATGGAGAAAGAGTCAGACTGAACACTGTGAGCTCAAAGTAGAGTGTGACCGTAGTCTTTCATTGCAGGTCAGCAGAGTGCCTCTCCAACCAGTGAAGCCTCCTTAAATACCTGTGCTCCCAAGGGATCCCAAGGAACTCCACAGGATGAGCCCTCTGGTGGCTGTACAGAGTAAATACAAGTCCACATATATAACAATGAGCATAATCAGATACAACACGTGATTAGAATAGATGTAGTAGACATACAACCGGTGACAGATGAGAACAATCTACGCCCCCGGAACAGAACGGATGGATATTAAGGCAAAAGGGTGGTCTCTGAACAGAGCCCGAGCTGGTAGAGGTGTTCGGCCTTATTCTATCTTAATAACACCCCATCCATATTGGCGGTAATGGATGCTCAAATGTGCTGCTCGCACCCCGTTTCAGGCGGGGGGCAATTTCAGCCCCAGCTTAAGGCTCCTTGCTAAATCCCTTTTCACCATAACTAGACCTTGAAGGCCTGTTTTTCTCTCTCTGACCTCGCAACTCAGCTTCTGTACAACTCATTTCCTGACATGACTGGAATCCTTCTGTGTCCTCAACTTAATGTGGATAAATGTGAGGTTATCCACTTTGGGGGCAAAAACGCGAAGACAGAATATTATCTGAATGGTGGCAGATTAGGAAAAGGGGAGGTGCAACGAGACCTGGGTGTCATGGTTCATCAGTCATTGAAAGTTGGCATACAGGTACAGCAGGCGGTAAAGAAGGTAAATGGTATGTTGGCCTTCATAGCTAGGGGATTTGAGTATAGGGGTAGGGAGGTCTTACTGCAGTTGTACAGGGCCTTGGTGTGGCCTCACCTGGAATATTGTGTTCAGTTTTGGTCTCCTAATCTAAGGAAGGACGTTCTTGCTATTGAGGGAGTGCAGCGAAGGTTCACCAGACTGATTCCAGGGATGGCTGAACTGACATATGAGGAGAGATTGGATCAACTGGGCCTTTATACATTGGAATTTAGAAGGATGAGAAGGAATCTCATAGAAACATATAAGATTCTGACGGGACGGGACAGGTTAGATGCGGGTAGATTGTTCCCGATGTTGGGGAAGTCCAGAACCAGGGGACACAGTCTTAGGATAAGGGCTAGGCCATTTAGGACTGAGATGAGGAGAAACTTCTTCACTCAGAGAGTTGTTAACCTATGGAATTCCCTGCTGCAGAGAGTTGTTGATGCCAGTTCATTGGATTTTTTCAAGAGGGAGTTAGATATGGCCCTTACGGCTAAAGGGATCAAGGGGTATGGAGAGAAAGCAGGAAAGGGGTACTGAGGGAATGATCAGCCGTGATCTTATCGAATAGTGGTGCAGGCTCGAAGGGCCGAATGGCCTACTCTTGCACCTATTTTCTATAACGAACGAGACTCCTCCATGCTAATTAGTTATGCGACCCCCCCAAGCAGTCCACGTCCAACTTCTTAGAGGGACAAGTGGCGTATAGCCACACGAGATTTCTATGTTAAGCAAACTGCTGAGCTAGGAACCCGTAATAAACTATTATTTCTTCCAATCCACGATTTCTTACACCACTGCTCCTTCCGGGTTTCTAATGTTTAAGAGCCTACAGCTGTCAGGCCACTGTAAGTTGTCTCTGTGGTGTTGTATATGTTATGTAATGAGTGTGACTTTTTTATTTTATAGATCTAATATATGACCAGTATGTCTGGATTAGATTAGATTGAAAGTATCGTAGGTCTGGGCAGCACAATTTTCACATAAGTTATGAGTTACTCGGAAGTTCATTTTCAGGAAATAGTCTCAGTTTCAGCAAATTGCACATCTGTGCTCCCTGTGAGTAACACTTGGCATCAACTTTCTTTTTCAAATCTCCCCCCCCTCGATAATACTTAGGGCTGGATTTTCGGCTCATTTGTGTCTTAGTTAGCGCCCCGGTGGGGCATTAAATGCAGTTTTTGGGCGTTATACCAGCATCCAGGATTTACTGTCTGGGCAGAAGTTTCAGCTATTGGTTTGCGCCAGCGCAAAAACTTACCGCCCCGCCCTTCGTTTTCAGCATGATGATGACGTCAATCATCATGCAATGCTTAACACCTCATTTAACGCCCAGGAAACGGCTGAAAAAAAACAGGCGGTCCCAGGGTGCGGCAGGCGGTAATGGCAGCATTTTTTAATGGAGGAGTGAAGATCCTACATCGCACGATTGACTACAATATTGACTACAATGGTCGCGCACATAATGCTGTGTGAAGCTCCAACTTGCAAACTTCTCTTTTATCTGCCATTACAGTGCCCTTACAACTTCAGTGAGAGAATTTAATAGTTCGCCAGCGTATCATGCTCCATGCTATTGTCAGGTGGTGTCAAGCTAGACGAAGGACTCTTGGCCAAGTCGGCCCATGGATGACAAAAGGCCGAAGATGTCTGGGAAAGAGGGCTTACTCCCCATGGGTTTAGAGGCACCAACACTCAGGCCTCCAGCTCTCTGGTGAGCAGTGTGTGAGAAGTCTGCACTTCCGAAAGGAAGTGCTGACAGGGATATGCCATCTCCTACAGGCAGACCAATGCCTGGACCGCTCTGGAGGCAGCTTTCAATACTCCCCTCAGCAAGTATCTGAATATATTGTGGTGGACTGCATGTTGCACAACTTGGCCATCATGAGGGACCAGGCATTTCCCGTGGGGATTGCAGGCCCACCTCAGGAGGAGGAGAACGACGAAGAGGAGCTTGGCAAGGCCCCCATTGGATAGCAACAGCATCCACCGGGGAGGCAGTGTGGAGTGGTGCCGGACCACGTGTCACACATCGCCAGCTCGTAATGGACCGGCTCTCCTCAATGGAGGAAACTGAGGGATGGAGCTAATACTGGACACTCACTATGTGCCCCCATAAAGGTACATCTCTGGTGAATGTTGGAATGATGCGCAAGACACCAATGGCAAATGATGAGTCATAAATTTTACTGCAACAAAGTCACAAAAACACCCCCACCAAAACAAAACCATACACAACGTTATGTTGCAGGCACTAAACAACAATGAAACTTCTTTACCGCCACAAGTTTCGGCTCGGGTGCACAAAGTCTGTTGTGTAACACCTGACTTAACACCAATGCTCCTCCAACTTACATTTTCACCAAAACTTACAGTTGGAGGTACAAACTATTTTCAGGGGCCAGCTTTAATGCCCCGCCGCGATTAATGCCCCGAAATCTAAAAAGTCCAAAATTCAGCCCTTAATGGAATACTTGTGTGCTCGTAAGTAGGGCAAGTGATTGGGCAATACACAACAAAGCTCGATGAATTTCTACATAGCATAATTTGCTGCACAATTTTGCGCCTTGTGATGTTCCACTTTGTTAAACATCAAATACAAATTGATATATAAATATAAGTTGTTGCCGTTGTTTAGAAGTCCTGGAGGCAGTGAAAATGCGGGTATCTGATCGGATTGGAATGAAAGGCCAATTGCCACAAGTCACCTTCCATACTGAAAAGAAGATCACTCAGTTCCTAAATGTAGCACATTGTGCTGCTTCCTTTAACAAATAAACAGTTTTTTGGGGGGAAGTTTCAGTAAGCATATAGTTCTGCAGGGGCCCTACTGGTTTCAAGCTCTAATTCCAGCAGGAAACCAACCAAGACCCTCAAGGAAATGGTGTCAGCAGCTATTTTCATCTGTTTCCTTGGGGTTCCACTGATCTCAGCATTTCCATGAGGGCTTTGCTGGTTTCCTGCTGGAGTTCCTGCCTGAAACCAGTAGGGCTGGCACAGAATTTCAGGATCATAAAGAAGAATCATCATCATAGGCAGTTCCTCAGGATTTAGGTAGAGAAGGTTATTCAAAATAACAAATGCAGCTCGTTTTCCTTTGTAGAAACAAATTGCAGTGCTCTGTTGTGTAACCAAAGAAACAGGTTAAGTAGCTAGCTGCTGTGTTCACTTTGAACCATAGTGCTCTGCAGTGTATGCTGTTGATATAAATCAGCCTGAAAGCACTTTGGGAACTGTTCTGTTACTAACAACAAAAAGCCCAAACTGCTCTCCCTGACTGCTTCATTGTAGCACATTAGTTGCAATATATCAAGTGTTTACCTGGATATTGTCCATTGCACTGGAACCACCGATCAGGTAACACTGCTGGAGCTTCACATTGTAAGTATTACCTGTTGTGATTTTGCCTTTTTGTTGAGTCAATTGTGAAGGCATTTAGAGAGTAAGGCCTAGCTGGGTAGTATGCAGGCAGTAAAAAGTGTAAAATCGAATGTTTGGGCTTATTGCTGCAATCCTGTCCCAGAAAATGGGCACCGGATTTTTCCTTCGATACAGCTGCCAGTCTCGATTGCTGCCCGTCCCGCTATATACAAGCAGGGGGAGAGGGGCATGGCCAAGCTGATCATATGATCTCCCCCATTTGCACCTCTAACCCACCAGCCATAAAAGTGACGGTCTCAGCAGCAGAGTGATATCCCAGAGGTGGACACTGAGTGGAGGAGGCCGTTTTTAGTGAACTTTGTGCATCTTTCTGGAACTTTCCCAAGACACCAATTTCTGGTTGTTTCGTCTCTGCGGTTTTTGGTAAAGAGTTTTACTGTCCTTTAAAGTGTGCTCCTAACAAAATGAAATGTTGGAGTGGGCAGCCGGATTTCCCTTTGGGAATTGCTTTCTTTCTAGGTAATAAAGAGGGGCAGGCTGCAGATCCTGAACAAGATAGTATGGAAGACATTAGAGTGAGTCAACACAGAAAAATGATTCTTCACAACCTGTAGATACCCACACCACAGTGATTACAGATTTTGAAGATCATCTTTAGAGTTCTTGTCCCATCAATGTCTCAACTGCTGCATCGTGGTTGCAGTGTGTACCATCTATAAGATGCACTGTAGCAACTCGCGAAGGCTTCTTCAACCGCACCTCCCAAACTAGCAACCTCGACCACCTAGAAGTACAAGGGCAGCAAGTGCATGGGAACCTGCAAATTCCCCTCCAAGTTACACACCATCCTGACTTGGAAATATATCGCCATTCCTTCATCGTCGCTGGGTCAAAATCCTGAAATTCCCTCCATAACAGTAACTGTGGGAGTACCTTCACCACACAGACTGCAGTGCTTCGAGAAGGCAGCTCACCACCACCTTCTCAAGGGCAATTAGGGATGGGCAATAAATGCTGGCCCTGCCAGTGACTCCCACATCCCATTAACGAATAAAAAAAACAAGACTCATGGGACACAAGAGTTGTGACAAGGTAGACCACTGGCATGGATCAGCAGAGGCCTAGCAGCAGATTGCCTGAAAATACCATGAGAAAGAGTAGGAAAAACAGGCTAAAATCACTTTTGTAGATGTTATATTAAATAAAACATGTAATTTTAAAGCCCTATGTTGGTATAAGAACATAAGAACATAAGAAATAGGAGCAGGAGCAGCCTCTTGTGGTTGCCTGTTACACTTGTGCTGCCATTCACTAAGATCAAGGCTGATCTTCGAACTCAACTCCACTTTCCCGCCCGATCCCCATATCCCTTGATTCTCTTAGAATCCAAAATTCTATCAATCTCAGTCTTGAATATACTGAACGACTTGGCATCCATAGTCCTCTGGAGTAGAGAATTCTAAAGATTCACAATCCTCTAAGTTAACAAATTTTTCCTGATCTCAGCCCTAAATGGCCGACACCTTATCCTGAGACTGTGCCCCCTTGCTCTAGACTCTCCAGCCAGGAGAAACAGCCTCTCAGCATCTACCCTATCAATCTCCCTCAGAATCTTATATGTTTCAACGAGATCACCTCTCATTCTTCTAAACCCCAGAGAGTGTAGGCCCATTCTACTCAAGCTCGCCTCATAGGGCAACCCTCTCAGCGCACGAATCAGTCCAGTTGCACCAACTTTAAGACAAGGATCTCCTTCCTTAGATATGGAGACCAAAACTGTACACAGGTGTATAGCATGTGAACAATTTACTTGATTACTGTATCTACTCTTACCCAAGTTTTGTGTAATAAATATTCTAAAATGGATCCTTTTTTTTCAGGTATGAAACAAATCAATTAGAATGGACTATTCCGTAGAAACCTCAAAACATAAAGAAAAACTATTGCGAACAATGCATAACCTTCAGGTTAAGTCAGGGAACACTTTGCAAAAGACAAGCCCATTACTAAACTGTCACAGCGGAATGGGTATGGTAACAGTGCAGCATGTGAATCATCTGTCACAAAAAGCATTACAGATCTGTCAAGATTTGGAGAATATTGAAAATCATGTTCGTTTTCGTCAGAATGAGCTTATGTATAAAATAACAAAGCCATATGGTAATAATTCAAATGGTTTGAGTGGTATCCATTGTTCTCTAGATGGTACCATTTACATTGTCAGTGTTAGCTCCCCATGGGTCCATGTATTAAATCAGTCAGGTCAGGTATTCCAATCACTGCACTGTGTTCAGGACCAGGGAAGAAGTAAAGAGCCCTTTCTACCAGAAGATGTAACTCTGACTAGGACTGGAATGGTGGCAGTTACTGATTTGGTGGGTGGAGTCATTCGGATCTTCAATCCCCATTCCAAGTTCTCAGGAGGTGAATGGATAAATGTTGGGAAAATTGATTGCCCCAAAGGCATTGGAGTAGACCCTTCTGGAAAGCTCCTGGTGGCTGATTATACGACAGGCAAAATTCATATTTTTGCCATCAACCACGCCTTCAAGCTGCTGAATGTTCAGACCATCACAGGCCTAAGAGGGCCCAGATACATATGTTCAACACATGAAGGCGGAATAGTTGTGAGTGAAGAATGTGATGATGTGAAGGTGTACGGAAGAAATCTAAAACTCATGTACTCACTCAGCATAAAATACTGCCACCAATTTGGTAATCCCGCTGGGGTGTGCGTCGATACAGAAGGGAACATCGTGGTAGTGGATGAGCAGAAAAGAAATGTGACGCTGTTTCCAAAGAGTGGATCTCCTGCCTGCATTGTGTCTGCAGGCCTCAAGAAGCCTACAACTTTGGCTTGCTCTAGCTATGGTGTAATGTTTGTTATGGACACCGGGGACAACTGCATAAAAGTCTTCAAATACAGAGTAAATCCATATTATGGTTCAGCGAAATGTGGGCCATCTGGCCACAGTCCTCACATAACCCCAGGAGAAAAGGATGGATAGACACCAGCAAGTTGTGTAAGCTTGCAGAAATATCTGTAATAAAATCATTCAGAGCTGGTTCCTGGAAATGTTTATTCCAGGAAAATATTAAAAGCCAATTGCATAATTAAAAAAAGAATTGAGACCAAATATTAAGTAAAACAAATATCAGTGAAAGTCTAGCAAACAGCAAATCAATCAACCTTTGGTAAAGTATTTTTTTCTATATGAAGGGCTGCCTTGATTTATAAACTATGATACTTCAAATAACCTTTCTTGAAGTGCCCATAGGTGCATTGCATTCTCCAATTCTCAGGCTTCATTCAGTTAAATCACAAAAATAATTTAAATTTTAGGCCATGTATCTTGATCAACAATCACACTTCAGGATTGTCTTTGTTGTACCATGAATATAAAAAAATAATAGATTTCCTCACTGTTGCCTAAGAAAATAATATTACATATTACAAATACTGGCAAGTCATCTCCATACCAATAATATCTCAAAGGTACTGACATACTGCACTGAATTCCAGACAGTATTTCGATATACCATAATAACCTTTCATATGTGCCAGCATTTAATATTAGATGATCAGGATTAACCTTAGTGTATGCTCCATTAGTAAAGAAGTCTTAAGAAAAGAGCTTTATATCAGAGATTCACAATATCTCAATAATGCTTGCGAATAGAGTATGTGAACAGCTCACCTGATGCTTTAGTTGGTTAAGGTAACGAGTAGCTGAGAAATACAGACCAAGAAGGTCCCAAGATCGATCCTAGTCTGCTGTATTAGTATCATCCAAAGCAGCGGTAACTGTGCTACAATTGCCATCAAGGCCTCTGGTTTAAGGAGGGGAACATCGACCAGTGTTCCAGCGCTGATCATTATCCAGTGACCCTGCTGGAAGTGTGAATGTCAGGTGAGGATAGATCAGGCTGGGCTGCGATGCCTTCACGGTCAAATTGCCTGACTCATTCTCAATGCTCACGCAATAATTCTAACCACCCAGCAACAACAACAACAACTCGTATTTATATGGCACCTTTAACGTAGTAAAACATCCCAAGGCGTTTCAGGGTGTTATAAGACAAAACAAAAAATTTGACACCGAGCCACATAAGAAGAAATTAGGGCAGGTGACCAAAAGCTTGGTCAAAGAGGTAGGTTTTAAGCAGCGTCTTAAAGGAGGAAAGAGAGGTAGAGCGGCGGAGAGGTTTACGGAGGGAGTTCCAGAACTTAGGGCCCAGGCAGCTGAAGGCATGGCCACCGATGGTTGAGCGATTATAATCAGAGATGCTCAACACCTTCAGGAAAGAAAGAGAAGGGAGAAAACTATCGACAAAAAGAAATTAAATAAAACCTACAAATGCCGGAACAGAAACAGAAATGCAGGTCAGTGCACATTGGAAAAAATAAAGGATTTTTAAGACTTAAGTGGAAACCCTTCACTGTTTAGATTCACATATGAAGAATGGCCAGTTGAAGAAGGAGTAGGTGATGACCGTACCCTGTGAATTCACAGCTCAGGAAGGAGTCCACACTCTCAGGAAAGGAAGAGAACAAGACCAATATTTCAGAAAAAATGAAAAAGAAAAAGAAATCCTAAATATAATTGGATTTAGTTAGCAGTGAATCAGTCACCTGATGAATATAAATGTTGTTCAGCAAGATAGTTTACTGGATAAACAAATCACATTTATTGAAAAACTGATATAAATGAGTTTTATTCTCATACTGGAGTGTCATGGCTTCTGATCATGGCGACAATGTACTATTGTACTGTTCCAAAAAGTCCATTGCAATTATTTACTGATGCAAGTTTGTAAATCATTACAATACAATAATAAACTCAGAGAAAAGTAAAAGGGGTTCTTATCATGTGGCTGATTGTAGCAATTCTCTATTTTTTTTTTACAGTTTGTTGATCAATATAATGCATATTTCTGAAACTATTAAAGTAAGTAAGAACTTGTATTTATATAGCATCTTTCACATCCTCAGGACATCCCAAAGTGCTTCACAGATAATGAATTGCTTTCTTTGACATGTATTGGGGAATTTTAACCTTAAAAAATGGGTGGGTTGGGGGCGGGAGGAAGTTAAAGTATTAAAACTCTAAATCCCAACCCCAACACGCCTCCAACCCGCTCACTTCCGGGTTTAACAGAGGCGAGTTGGGAGGCAGGCGGGGAACTCCCCCCCGGGCTCGGAATCATCCCCAGGATCAGACCCCACACCTATCTGTGGCTGTGACCTCCTGTCCAGCGTTCCCTGCCCAACCTGAAGTCAGCCTGTCAATCAGACCTGACCTGAATTTGGCCTGTCAATCAGACCTGACCTGAAGTCAGCCTGTCAATCAGACGCAGACACACAGCGTGGAGTTAAAACTCCACAACATGCAGGCTACTGCCCCCCCCAACCCACTCCAGGCAGGTCAGAAACCTCAAAATTCCGGCCGTAGTCACTGATGAGGCAAACGCAGTAGCCAACTACACACTGCAAGGTGCCACAAACCACAATGAGGTGAATGAACAATTAATGTATTTTGGTGGTGTTGATTGGGGGTGGTGGATGCCGAACAGGACACTGGAAGAAGGCATTGCTCTTTTAAATCCACTTGGACGGGCAGTTTAACGTCTCGCTAAAAGACAGTACCCTCAGACAATTCATCGTTCCCTCAGTACTGCGATAAAGTGTCAACCTAGATTAAGTGCTCTGGGACTGGACTTCACCGCCTCCTGTCAGCTCGGCTCACTCTCACCTTTCAGTTAAAAGCTGGTGAGTTCAAGCCAATGTTCCCTTGATGCTGCGTGACCGCACTGCGCTCTGGGGCTCCCGCACAGCCATCTCCCTGGCTTTTAAATGCAAAAACAACGCATGCACAGATCTTTGAATGGGCCACGCAGCCCGTTAAAGGAGCCGCGCGGCCCCCCAAAACATAAGAGGGAACATTGGTTCAAGCCCCACACCGGTGTCATGAGAACATCATCTCTGCTGATGCTTGCATGCAATACTGAGGGAGTAATGTATTGTTGGAGGTGTCAGGACCGAAATTGCCCGCCGCCCAAAACGAGTCGCATCTACCGCTCTTAAGTGTTCCGGCCGCCACAATGCATGGGGTGGTCGAACCGGAGAAATTCATCATTTGTGGTTTTTTTTGGAGCGGGGCGGAAGTGTGGGCGGGGTGAAGTAGACAACGCTCAAAGTCATCACTCTGGCGCATCACAGCGTCCTTCCCCAACAGTTAAAGGGGAGGGCCACTGCGAATTCTACAGCCACTTTCGTGCCAAACACTGGGCCACCAGGGAGGGTTTCGGCCGAACCAGCGGCCTGCCATCCAAGAGGGGGTGCCAGGCTGCCTGTTGACGGCTTGGCCGAACCCGCGGCCATAATTGTCAGCCCAACCTGGCAGTCGGCCGACAAAAAAAAACACATGGTGTTTCCGGCAGCGTCACCTCCCCTTTAAGGGCAGCCGCGCCGCCCAGCCTTAGAGAGTGTACTGTCAGCCAAAGCTGTCCGGCGGCAATGCTGCACCCGCGGGGCAATTCTGGGAAAGATGCAATTTCCCATGGGGCAATTTCGGGAAGGGGTCGCCGCCGGTCGGTAAGGGGTCGGCGCGTGCACACCGCGATGGGAAAATGGGCAGAGCGATCCCCTACACCACTCCAAACCTGAGGGAGGGCAATTTTTTAAATGGCAGCCCCACCGTGGGGACTCGGCATTTGGCCCGGTCATCTTTTGGATGACGTGCTAAACCAAGGCCTCATCTGCCTGGTGAGATGAACATGATCGATCGCATGGTAATGTTTGAAGAGCAGGAAAGTTCTCCTGAAGTCCTGACCAACATTTATTTCTCAAGCAACAACAACAACTTGCATTTATATAGCACCTTTAATGTAGTAAAACGTCCCAAGAAGCTTCACAGGAGTGTCGTAAAACAAAATTTGACACTGAGCCACATAAGGGGACATTGAGACAGGTGACCAAAAGCTTGGTCAAAGAGGTAGAATTTAAGGAGCGTCTTCAAGGAGGAAAGAGAGGTAGAGATGCAGAGAAATTTAGGGAGGGAATTCCAGAGCTTAGGGCCTCTGCAGTTGAAGGCACGACCACCAATGAGCAATAAAAAAACGGAATGCTCAAGAGGTCAGTATTAGAGGAGCGCAGATATCTCAGGGGCTGGAGATAAGGAGGATCGAGGCCAAGGAGGGATTTGAAAACAAGGATGAGAATTTTAAAATTGAGGCCCAATCAACCAACACCAGCAAAAACAGATACACTGGTTATTTATTTCATTGTTGTTTGTGGGACCTTGCTGTGTACAAATTGTCTGTCATGTTTGCCCAGATAATAACAGGGACATCATTTCAAAAGAAATTTATTGGCTATGAAGTGTTTTTGGCAGTCCTGAAAAACACTATATAAACCCAAGTTCTTTCTTTCTGACTCAGAGTGAAGCTGATGTTTACAAGTAGTAATCACAGCATATCACAACAGTAGGCATTTTCAAAATAAAATACATTTAAATCAATAAATTATACTTTAAAAGTAACGGGACAACAATATTTCAGCAGTGGCATGACCAGCCAGGATATGTTCAATGAAAACTATCTGCTACAATGTGACAAACATTCCATTAGGTGGCAGTATTGATTTACAAATACTAATGGACCCAATCCACTTCTACTGTTATTAGGATAGCAAAGATTCTTTAATTCCCATTATTTTGGAAGAGAACATTTTCCATCTCTGTTTACTCTTTTCTGGCCTTGAATATAATGCAATTCCTGGACAAGAAGGGTTATTTGGCATTTTGAAGCTGTTGAATGTCTTTTAAGCAACATGATTATTCATAATTTCCACTATCATTTTCATTAAAACATCAGCATTGAACCAACGGATGCTTTATTGATTTGTCCTGATACACACTAACACAGCAATGAGTGTCTATATAAGTAGGTGGCGTTGAAAACTAATATTATCAGTTTGACCTGTTTATTGCCCACACCCACAGCACCAGAAGAGCAGGACATTAAACACAGCACCAAATAACCAAAAAGATCAACTTAAAAATCTGCAAGTTTTCATCTAAGTCAGTGAAGGTACAATGAAAGCAGAGTCTGAACATATAAAATACAGTCAAACTTAAGCTAATATGTGGAGTTTTCGAAAGCTCCAGAATACCACAATACATCTTTGACATTCCTACCACTCCCTATTGTATCTTTTTACCATTTGCTGATCCCTGCACAGCATTACACCCATCTTATCTACAGCCACCACTAACTGCACAATCATCACAACTCTAACGTTACATACAGATGCAGAAATAATTTCCTGATGAGAAGACACCTTGTGCTGCTTGGTGAGTACAGCTCCTTTTTCAGGCTGAGCTTCCTTCATTCACTAAAGATGATTGTACATTGTAATTTCTTTACTGTAAAGTCTTTTTGGAAATGTATCAGAAACAAATGTTTGTGTTGCAGGAACGTTCTTTAAAACTTAAGGGAATCAAGGGCTATGGGGATAGGACGGGGAAGTGGAGTTGAGATAGATCAGCCATGATCTTATTGAATGACGGAGCAGGATTGAGCGGCTGCTCCTATTTTTTATGTTCGTATGTAAGCTTAAACTTGCCTCTGTCCATAATTAGATATTTTTCTTGAACTAATGGCTATTTTGTGCAGCATCTGTGCTACATTTGAAGTCTTCTCACTCTCACTTTTAGAGAAGTATGGAGCACAATCGATGATGCTGTATGATGAGTCCTTGTGTCAACTGCTGAATTAAAATTAAGGGGGAGAAATTTGGGGCGTTTGCGCTTCCCATTAGGTGGGCACTAATGGGGCGTAAACGACTTTTCACCCGGGCACAGCGCCATTATCGACTCCGACAAAACTCCCCGGGAGTTCAGCGGCAGCAGTAACCGCTAGCGCCCCACTCCGCTGCGCCAGCAATGACGTCATCACCACCATGCGCAGTGACCCGCTTTCTCCCCAGAGCGAAAATTCGGTAGCGCCCTCTAAAGCTGTGGCAGGGCAATATTAAAGGGGAGGTGTCAAGTTCAAAATGTTAAAAATGGCCTTCTTCCTGTGTGATCGCGGGATTCGTACTGCGATCTTGCAGCCCGGCACACCGCATGTATGCCCGGGCTGCTGCCACAGCCCTTAGCTCCCTGGTGGTCCAGGGATGGCCCCGTTTCTCGGCAGCAGAGTCGGAAGCTTGGCCCTCTCCTTTAACGAAGGGGAAGGCATTGTCTATGCGGTAGCGCTACTCGTCCTACCGCGTGGCGCTGCGCCCTTCGCAGAGTCCTTCCGCCCCGCTCGCAATATTTTGCGCTCCACTTGCTCTCGGGGCCGGTTAGCTGAATTTTGGTTATGGGGCGGGACTTCTGCTGCCACCGCCCCCAAACGGCCCCTAAATCTCACTTTAACAATATATTGCCTTCCCACAGATAACTTAGCGGTACTGAAAAACTCAGTGTTGCAGTTAGGGGAGCAGTGAAATAAAATCCAGCACAGTGCAACATAACTCCCGGACCCACGGCTCTCTGAAAATGGGCTCAGGAAAATGTCAACAACGGCAGAAATCTTCATACATCAGACTGACATTGGTACAAGATAAAATCTAGCTACTGTCATGTGTTTAAACTTGCTAGGGTTAGGTTGGCGAACTTTCCTTGAAGTAGTTTTCTTTAATTTCTTGTCAGATGGACTCTTCATTAATCATTAATTCTCTGATTTCATAATGGCCCGCGGCACACCCCATCAGTTAGAGTTTTTCCCTCACCCTTCACCTCGAAAAGTTTTGCATGGCGAATTGCTGGAAGTGAGAGCTGAATAATGGGGGCAACAGGACATCTGGGACCCCGCTGCATGAAGGGAGCAACCGTCTAGCTCCTTAACCAATGTGATTGAAGGATTGAGAAAGAAACTGAGGAACAATGGGGGCGGGAATAGGGTGAATTCGAGTCAAATCAGGTACAGAATGAGAAATAAAGAGGGGGAAAGAAAGATTGGATCAAGATAGTGAAAACTGAGACAGAAAAGAAAAGTAAAAAAAACATTTTTTTTTAATTGTTTTAAAAATCTCTGAGAACAATTTACTAACTGCAGGAATGAGACTGCACAATTTCAATTGTTCCTTTTTTGGACCGGAGAGGCTGAGTGGCATTCAAGGAACATAAATCTTGTCATTAAAAGGGTCCTAATGCTGTTAAGTACCAGCTCTTTCTGCAGCGAGTATAATACGCAAATGCAGCAATTCCTTGAAATTCATGGGGAGGCTGAAGGAAAGCTGCTATTTTCACAAAACAAATGACAGAGCGGCGTAAATCGTCCAGCAATTTGTGGTTTTGCTTCCTCTCCACAAATTGGATGATTTAAACACTAACCTCATTAAACTCGCTATTATTTTGCCAGCAAATTCTTGCCTATTGCGTTTATGGCAAATGCAGTTCAGATGTTGTCTTATATATTTTACGTTGAAAATTCATTTTAGCTTGAAATAGCAAATCATCTTGTGCACAAAGTAATGGTTGGGAGAAAGGAGAATTGCTCTTGGGGACCCCAGGAGGGAGAACAGAGAGATTCTATTCAGGGCAGGGGAACGGAACACAGCCCTTTTGAGTGACATGAGAAGACATGCATACTGTGCTGTGAGCATGCAAAGAGAGAGCCTTTTGAGACTAGAAAATTGTGGTGAAGAAGGGAGAGACACCCTGTCGATGCGGGAAGTAGAGGACATGACCTGTTCTGTAAGGTTTGAGGGAGGGATCTCTGTCTCTGCTGATCAGGAGAGACTTGTTGCTCTTGGGGCTTAACAAAACACTTCAACTTCCAACTCACTATGAGTAACATCACAAGATCCACCATACTGTTAAATAAAAGTTTCATCAATTTGAACAGACATGGACATTTATTACATTCAACATTGTTGTGTTTCTTTAAATGTTTGATAGCCTTAATCAAATCATAAATAGAAATGTATTTCAAAGCAATAAATTAATATAATTCAATGTTAATAATACATTTGATAATTCAACATATGTATGATGACAAAGGGTAGGGAATCTTGAAATGCTAATATGCTAAATAATAATAAAAACTTTTCCAAATTGAAAAGCAGTTATCTGCAATAGTAGTTGAGGCGAATAGTATAGATGCATTTAAGGGGAGGCTAGATAAGCTTATGAGGGAGAAGGGAGTAGAGGATTATGCTGATAGTTAGATGAGGAAAGATGGGAGGAGGCGCGAGTGGAGCATAAATACCTGTACAGACTGGTTAGGTCAAATGGTCTGTTTCCATGTCATATATCCTATGTAATTCTGTGTAATATTGCATATTCTAAACATGCTGCATAAATAGCGTGTAATGTGTATCATTTGCTCTCGGTTAGGCCAAAATAATTGAGGTATTCCAAAGGCAAAATACCGTGGATGCTGGAAATCTATAAAACAGAAAATGCTGGAAACACTCAGCAGGTCAGGCAGCATCTGTGGAGAGAGAAACAGAGTTAATGTTTCAGATTGGTGACCTGGCAATTAAGGTATTGTAATGCAGATTTGGAAGGCTGCAGTTTAAAAGTAACTGTAGGTTTGAACATATTTGACCGTTTTTATGAAATCTGCCAATTACATCACTCGGAAACCTGCAGTAAATAAACTGTGGGCTGAATTTTACCAACCTCAGCGGGTCGGTGCCGGGCGCATCGGAGGCGGGAGCCAGCCTCGGTGCTGGCTCCAGCCCGCAGTCCAAAATGATTTTGGAGGGAGTCACAGCACACAAGGAGGTTCTCTTCCCTTCCAATGGGCAGAAGAAACCTCCCCAGGAAACCACCGCAGCCTGGTTGCACATTACACAGGGGGACACAAGCAAGGATGCCGTTAGGAGGACCAGGCTGCAGTGGCACAAACCTTTCAATGATCTCAGTAGATCACAAAACATTACTGAAAAGCTACACTCAATCTCATCCTGCTGTGCCACTCATCACATCCCCATCACTCTGCCTTCCCTACCCTACTCCTGCACATCCTTACTCACACTAACTTAACCTGCACCTCCATCTATCCCTCTCTATCTACATTATCACTTCCCCATCTCACTAGCCAACCCTCACACTCACCCTCATCCTACTGCAATTATACCAACTAACAACACACCAGGGTAGGCACTTGGGTGTTTTATGCAATGTCCATGTAAGGTTTCTGTTAATGTGGTGTCAAAAATTGAAATCTATTTTTGGAAGTGACTTACTGAGTTGTAGTGAATGATGAGACATAACGGTAGTCCCCTCTCCCCTCCCCCCACAATAGTGATGTGAAAAAGGAACGGCTTGGTCATTGTAGGGATGCTTTATGGTGTTGGTGTGGGGTGCTGCCAACCTGACGCATCATGTAACAGCCAGGGTGTACAGCATCAAGTAAAGTAAATCTGGCCATCCCTGATCTCCCGGGCAGCAATATGGTTGGCTGCTGATGCCCTGTGTCCTGCAGCATCAGTGGATTCCGGAGAAGGTTGGTGCTGTTGGTGCTGCTGGTGTGCTTGGTGCTGCTGGTGTTGGAGCTGATCGTGGTGGGATTCTGAGGACCAAGGTGAGATAGTTTCAAGGACACCGATGATGATGGAATAGGTGGCAAGTGAAGTAAAGGTGACAGAAGCGATCAGTCAATTAATAAGGTCAGAGTGTTTGGAGATTTGTGTAAAGACTTGCAGCATTCTGAATCTGTAGTGGAATTGCAGTTTGAAGAAGCTAGTGGGTAAGGGAAGATATTTGATTCAGCTGGGAGCTGTGACTTGACATTTGAAGCTGTCAACTCATCAGCTGAAAGAATGGCAATGGTTGGCATTTAAAGAATTAATACATAATTTACAGCAAATAGACATCCCTTTAAGGCACAAAGCCCCACAGGAAAAGTGGTCCAGCTGTGGCTAACAAGAGAAGATAAAAACAGTATTAGATCAAAGAAAGAGGAATATAATATTGCCAAAAAGAATAGTAAGCCTGAAGATTGGGAGGATTTTAAAATTCAGCAATAGAGGACTAAGAAATTGATAATGAAAGGGAAAATAGAATATGAGAGTAAACTCGCGAGAGACATAAAAACAGACCGTAAAAGCTTCAATAGGTATGTAAAAAGGAAAAGATTAATGAAAGTAAATGTGGGTCCCTTACAGGCTGAGGCAGGAGAAATTATAATGGGGAATAAGGAAATGGTAGAGAAATTAAACAAATACTTTGTATTTGTCTTCATGGAAAAAGACACAAAAATCTTGTTGGAAATAATGGAGAGCCCAGGGTCTAGCGAGAATGAGGAACTGAATTAAATTAGTATTAGTAAAAAAATGGTACTGGAGAAATTAATGGGACTGAAAGCTGATAAATCCCCTGGACCTGATGGCCTACATTCTAGGGTTCTGAAAGAGGTGGCTACAGAAATAGTGGATGCATTGTTTGTCATCTTCCAAAATTGCCTAGATTCTAGAATGTTTCCCACGGTAGCAAATGTAACCCCACTATTTAAGAAAGGAGAGAGAAAACTCGGAATTACAGACCAGTTAGCCTGACATCAGTTGTCGTGGTACATGTAGGTACCAACGATATAGGTAAGAAGCGGGAAGAGGTCCTACAAGCTGAATTTGGGGAGCTAGGAATTAAATTAAAAAGTAGGACCTCAAAGGTAGTATCTCTGGATTGCTACCAGTGCCACGTAAAATCAGAGTAGAGGGAGCAGGATAGTTAGAATAAATACGTGGCTTGAGCAGTGGTGCAAGAGGGAGGGATTCAAATTCCTGGGACATTGGAACCAGTTCTGGGGGAAGTGGGACCTGTACAAAAGGGACGGTCCGCACTTGGGCAGGACTGGAACTGATGTCCTGGGGGTAACATTTGCTAATGCAGTTCGGGAGTGTTTAAACTAATATGGCAGGGGGATGGGAACCTATGCAGCGAGACAGGGCGAAGTAATATGGAGTCAGAAACAGATGGTAGAAAGGTAAAAAGCAATAATAAAGGCAAGAAACAAAAAGGGCCACACTACATCATAATTCTAAAAGGACAAAGGGTGTTAAAAAAACAAGCCTGAAGGCTTTGTGTCTTAATGCAAGGAGTATCCGTAATAAGGTGGATGAATTAACTGTGCAAATAGATGTTAACAGATATGATGTGATTGGGATTACAGAGACGTGGCTCCAGGATGATCAGGGCTGGGAACTCAACACCCAAGGGTATTCAACATTCAGGAAGGATAGAATAAAAGGAAAAGGAGGTGGGGTAGCATTGCTGGTTAAAGAGGAGATTAATGCAATAGTTAGGAAGGACATTAGCTTGGATGATGTGGAATTTATATGGGTAGAGCTGCAGAACACCAAAGGGCAAAAAATGTTAGTGGGAGTTGTGTACAGACCTCCAAACAGTAGTAGTGATGTTGGGGAGGGTATCAAGCAGGAAATTAGGGGTGCATGCAATAAAGGTGCAGCAGTTATCATGGATGACTTTAATATGCATATACATTGGGCTAACCAAACTAGAAGCAATACAGTGGAGGAGGATTTCCTGGAGTGTATGAGGGATGGTTTTCTAGACCAATATGTCGAGGAACCAACTAGCGGGGAGGCCATCTTAGACTGGGTGTTATGTGATGAGAGAGGATTAATTAGCAATCTTGTTGTGCAAGGCCCCTTGGGGAAGAGTGACCATAATATGGTGAAATTCTACATTAGAATGGAGAATGAAACAGTTAATTCAGTGATCATGGTACAGAACTTTAAAAAGGGTAACTTTGAAGGTATGAGGCGTGAATTGGCTAGGATAGATTGGCGAATGATACTTAAGGGGTTGACAGTGGATGGGCAATGGCAGACATTTAGAGACCGCATGGATGAACTACAACAATTGTACATCTCTGGCGTAAAAATAAAAAAGGGAAGGTGGCTCAACCGTGGCTATCAAGGGAAATCAGGGATAGTATTAAAGCCAAGGAAGTGGCACACAAATTGGCCAGAAATAGCAGCGAACCCGGGGACTGGGAGAAATTTAGAACTCAGCAGAGGAGGACAAAGGGTTTGATTAAGGCAGGGAAAATAGAGTACGAGAGGAAGCTTGCAGGGAACATTAAGACGGACTGCAAAAGCTTCCATAGATATGTAAAGAGAAAAAGGTTAGTAAAGACAAACGTAGGTCCCCTGCAGTCAGAATCAGGGGAAGTCATAACGGGGAATAAAGAAATGGCAGACCAATTGAACAAGTACTTTGGTTCGGTATTCACTAAGGAGGACACAAACAACCTTCTGGATATAAAAGGGGTCAGAGGGTCTAGTAAGAAGGAGGAACTGAAGGAAATCCTTATTGGTCAGGAAATTGTGTTGGGGAAATTGATGGGATTGGAGGCCGATAAATCCCCAGGGCCTGGTAGTCTACATCCCAGAGTACTTAAGGAGGTGGCCTTGGAAATAGCGGATGCATTGACAGTCATTTTCCAACATTCCATAGACTCTGGATCAGTTCCAATGGAGTGGAGGGTAGCCAATGTAACCCCACTTTTTAAAAAAGGAGGGAGAGAGAAAACAGGGAATTATAGACCGGTCATCCTGACATCGGTGGTGGGTAAAATGATGGAATCAATTATTAAGGATGTCATAGCAGCGCATTTGGAAAGAGGTGACATGATAGGTCCAAGTCAGCATGGATTTGTGAAAGGGAAATCATGCTTGACAAATCTTCTGGAATTTTTTGAGGATGTTTCCAGTAGAGTAGACAAGGGAGAACCAGTTGATGTGGTGTATTTGGACTTTCTGAAGGCTTTCGACAAGATCCCAAACAAGAGATTAATTTGCAAAGTTAAAGCACATGGGATTGGGGGTAGTGTGCTGACGTGGATTGAGAACTGGTTGGCAGACAGGACGCAAAGAGTAGGAGTAAATGGGTACTTTTCAGAATGGCAGGCAGTGACTAGTGGGGTACCGCAAGGTTCTGTGCTGGGGCCCTAGCTGTTTACATTGTACGTTAATGATTTAGACGAGGGGATTAAATGTAGTATCTCCAAATTTGCGGATGACACTAAGTTGGGTGGCAGTGTGAGCTGCGAGGAGGATGCTATGAGGCTGCAGAGTGACTTGGATAGGTTAGGTGAGTGGGCAAATGCATGGCAGATGAAGTATAATGTGGATAAATGTGAGGTTATCCACTTTGGTGGTAAAAACAGAGAGACAGACTATTATCTGAATGGTGACAAATTAGAAAAAGGGGAGGTGCAACGAGACCTGGGTGTCATGGTACATCAGTCATTGAAGGTTGGCATGCAGGTTCAGCAGGCGGTTCAGAAAGCAAATGGCATGTTGGCCTTCATAGCGAGGGGATTTGAGTACAGGGGCAGGGCGGTGTTACTACAGTTGTACGGGGCCTTGGTAAGGCCACACCTGAAGTATTGTGTACAGTTTTGGTCTCCTAACTTGAGGAAGGACATTCTTGCTATTGAGGGAGTGCAGCGAAGGTTCACCAGACTGATTCCCAGGATGGCGGGACTGACATATCAAGAAAGACTGGATCAACTGAGCTTGTATTCACTGAAGTTCAGAAGAATGAGAGGGGATCTCATAGAAACGTTTAAAATTCTGACGGGGTTAGACAGTTTAGATGCAGGAAGAATGTTCCCAATGTTGGGGAAGACCAGAGCCAGGGGTCACAGTCTAAGGATAAGCAGTAAGCCATTTAGGACCGAAATGAGGAGAAACTTCTTCATCCAGAGAGTGGTGAACATGTGGAATTCTCTACCACAGAAAGGTGTTGAGGCCAATTCACTAAATATATTCAAAAAGGAGTTAGATGTAGTCCTTACTACTAGGGGGATCAAGGGGTATGGCGAGAAAGCAGGAATGGGGTACTGAAGTTGCATGTTCAGCCATGAACTCATTGAATGGCAGTGCAGGCTCGAAGGGTTGAATGGTCTACTCCTGCACCTATTTTCTATGTTTCTATGTTTCTATCAGTAGTAGGGAAAATGCTAGTCTATTGTTAAGGACGTGGTAACAGGGCATTTAGAAAATAATAAGAGTGGGCAGAGTCAACACGCATTTATGAAAGGGAAATTGTGTTTGACAAATCTGTTAAGTTTTTTGAGTTTGTAACTAGCAGAACAGATAAGAGGGAACCAGTCGATGTGGTGTAATTGGATTTTCAGAAGGCAATTGATAAGGCGCCACATGGAAAAATGTGAGGTAATGCATTTGAGGAGTGGCAACAAGACAAGGGAGTACACAATAAATGGGAGGATACTGAGAGGTGTGGAGCAACAGAAGGACCTTGGAGTATATGTCCACAATCCTTAAAGGTAACAGGACAGGTCGATAAGGTAGTTAAAAAGGCATTCAGAATTCTTTCCTTTATGAGCCGAGGCATAGAAGAGCATTGAAGTTATGCTAGAACTGTATATAACACTAGTTAGTGCTGAGGTGTGGGTGAGTTGGTTGGTTCTTCGCTGGGCTGCTGGGCAGCTGGCCTTGCTGGGCTGCTGGGGATGGTGAGTTCAGCTTCGTGGTCGACCGTGATGTCGACTGCCACTTGTGTGTGTGTTGGAGGGTCGAAGTTGGTGATGTCCTCTTCGGGTTGCTCGTGGCTGTTTGTGAATCGTGGTTTGGTTTGATCCAAATGCTTTCTGAAAGTTAGTCCATTAGCAAGTTTGACCTGAAATACCCTACTCCCTTATTTGGCTATGACGGTGCCAGCAAGCCATTTGGGACCATGTCCATAGTTGAGTACAAATACAGGGTCATTGACTTCAATATCGCGTGACAAGTTTGCGCGTTCATGGTACATGCTTTTTTGATGCCACCTGCCCTCGTAATCATGGAGATCAGGGTGGACAAGAGAGAGCCTTGTTTTGAGTGCCCTTTTCATGAGCAGCTCGGCTGGGGTACCCCGGTGAGTGAGTGGGGTCCAGTGCGGTAGCTGAGCAGGACTCGGAACAGGCGGGAGCCTTCCAACACACGTTTCAAGCTTTGCTTGATGGTTTGGACTGCCTGTTCTGCCTGGCCATTGGATACAGGCTTGAACGGGGCAGATGTGACATGCTTGATCCTATTGCGGGTCATGAATTCCTTGAATTCAGCACTGGTAATGCACGGCCCATTGTCACTGACAAGAACATCGGGCAGGCCGTGCGTGGCGAACACGGCTCATAGGCTTTTGATGGTGGCAGTGGACGTGCTTACAGACATTATACACACTCAATACATTTTGAATAAGCATCCACAACAACCAAAAATATTTTGCCTAGAAACGGGCCCGCAAAGTCAACGTGGATCCTAGATCATGGCTTGGAGGACCATGACCACAAACTTAGTGGTGTCTCTCTGGGTGCATTGCTCAGTTGACAGCAAGTGTTGCATTGGCGCATGCAAGACTCCAAATCTGGGTTGATGCCAGGCCACCGCACATGGGATCTGGCAATAGCTGTCATCATTACTGTGCCTGGGTGGGTACTGTGTAGGTCGCGTATGAACATTTCCCTGCCTTTCTTAGGCAAAACCACACGATTGCCCCACAAAAGACCGTCCGCCTGTATGGACATTTCGTCTTTGCACCGCTGGAACGGCTTGATCTCTTCATGCATCTCCACTGGAATGCTGGACCAGCTCCCATGGAGAACACAGTTTTTTACAAGCGACAGTAAAGGATTCTGGCTGGTCCAGGTCCTGATCTGGCGGGACGTAACGGGTGACTTTTCGTTTTCAAATGCATCCATCACCAAGAGCAAGTCTGCAGGCTGTGCCATTTCTACCCCGGTGGTGGGCAACTGTTGCCGTCTGAGAGCATCAACGCAGTTCTCTGTGCCTGGTCTGTGGCGGATTACATAGTTATATGCAGACAGCGTGAGCGCCCATCTTTGGATGCGGGCAGAGCCATTGGTATTAATCCCTTTGCTCGCTGAGAATAGCGAGATAAGCGGCTTATGGTCAGTTTCTAACTCAAACTTGAGACCGAACAGATACTGGTGCATTTTTTTCACCTGTAAACACATGCCAGAGCTTCTTTTTCAATCACGCTGTCGGCCCTTTCGGCCTTGGACAAACTCCTGGATGCATAGGCGACCGGTTGCAATGTGCCCGATTTGTTTGTTTGTTGTAACACACACTCGACCCGTACGAAGACGTATTGCAAGCTAGCACTAAACGTTTACATGGGTTACACAGAACAAGCAATTTGTTGGAACATAACAGATTTCTGGCTTTCTCAAAAGCAGCCTCTTGTGATTTCCCCCATACTTAGTCATCTCCCTTGCGTAGCAGCACATGTAGAGGTTCTAGCAAGGTGCTTAACCCAGGTAGGAAATTATCCAAATAGTTGAGGAGTCCCAGGAAAGACCGCAGCTCCGTCACGTTCTGTGGTCTCAGCACGTCTTGGCATAGGTGGGTCTGATGCCGTCTGCCACGATTCTTCTCCCTAAGAACTCGACCTCTGGCGGCAGGAAAACACACTTCCAGCGTTTCAACCTGAGTCCCACACGATCTAGCCGACTTAGAACCTCTTCCAGGTTCTTCAAGTGTTCGATGGTGTCTCGCCCTGTGACCAATATGTCGTCCTGGAAAACCACGGTGCACGGAACCAACTTTAGCAGGCTCTCCATGTGCCTTTGAAAGATTGCCACGGCCGATTGAATCCCAAACGGCCATCTATTGTAGATGAACAGACCTTTGTGCGTGTTAATGCAGGTGAGGCCTTTCAAAGATTACGCCAGCTCCTGCATCACGTAGGCCGAGGTCAGGTCCAATTTGATGAATGTCTTTCCTCCAGCCAGGGTCGCAAATAGGTCGTCTGCCGTGGGTAGTGGATACTGGCCCTGTAGCGAAAAACGAGTAATCGTTACTTTATAGTCCCCAGCCATCGCCTTTGAGAACCGGAACAATCGGACTGGCCCACTCGCTGAACTCCACCGGCGCGATGATGCCTTCTTGCTGCAACCTGTCCAGCTCAATTTCCACTTTCTCTCGGATCATATATGGTACCGCCCGTGCCTTGTGGTGGATGGGTCGTGTACCAAGAACCAAGTGGATCTGCACCTTCACCCCAGAGAAACTTCCGATGCCTGGCTCAAACAATGATGGGAACTTGCTCAGAACCTGGGCACATGAGGCGTCATCGATGGACGAAAGCACTCGGATGTCGTCCCAGTTCCAGCGGATTTTTCCCAGCCAGCTTCTGCTGAACAGTCCATACAATCCTGGTACAATCCATCGTGGGAGTTCGTGCACTGCTTTGTCATAGGAGACTTTTACTGCTGCGCTGCCAATAACAGGGACCAGTTCTTTAGTGTAAGTTCTTAGCTTGGTATGAATGGGGCTTAAGCTTGGGCCTGTGTGCCTTGTTGCACCACAGCCTGTCGAAGGTCTTTTTGCTCATGATAGACTGACTCGCACCAGTGTCCAGTTCCATGGATACTGAAATTCCGTCCAGTTCGAGTTTTAGCATGATCGGTGGACATTTCGTGGTGAAGGTGTGTACCCCGTACACTTCTGCCTCCTTGTTGCGAGTCTCTAGTTCAGCCTTATCCGCCATGGATCAATCCTCCTCTGCAACATGGTGGTTTGCAGAGTTTGCAGCTCATCTGCACATTCGCTGGAGGTGTCCCATTGTTCCACAGCCTTTGCATACAGTGTTTGAACCGGCATTGATGGGCTCGATGATCACCTCCGCAGCGCTAACAAAGTGTTAACTGCCTCGCATTAACGTTTGATGGTGGACTCTGGGTCATCTGAGGTCGTGCAGCTGCAGGCGTGTACGTTCTGCCATATGCATTCCTGCCTGAAAATGATGTTACTTTGTGTACAGTACTTGCCGAAACCTCTTTATGCTGCAAAATTTGTTTGGTGTTATCGCTGGTGGACATAATTGCCTGGGCTATTGTAATGGCTTTGCTCAGGTTCGGTGTTTCAACAGTCAATAGCTTGCGAAGGATAACCTCATGGCCAATGCCAAGCACAAAGAAGTCTCTTAGCATTTGCTCAAGGAATCCATCGAATTCGCAATGACCTGCAAGGTGTCTTAGTTCGGCGACGTAGCTCGCCACTTCCTGGCCTTCAGACCGTTGACATGTGTAACCTTACCATCAGAACGCTTTCCTTCGGGTTTAGGTGCTCCCGGACCAGCAACACAGTTCTTCATACGATTTGGTTGTTGGTTTTACCGGAGCTAGAAGATTCTTAATGATGCCGTAGGTTGTAGCCCCACAGACGGTGAGGAGGATCGCCCTTCGTTTAGCAGCGTTCTCGTCCCCTTCCAGCTCGTTGGCCATGAAGTATTGGTCGAGTCGCTCCACGAAGGCCTCCCAATCGTCCCCTTCTGAGAATTTCTCCAGGATACCAACAGTTCTCTGCATTTTCGCGTGATTATTCATTATCTCGTCGCCAGTTGTTATGCTTGTAATAAAGTAATGCAACTGAGTACTGTAGGTATGACCTTAGCTCCTTTATTCAAACTCCAGAGTGCTGGTACAGCATTGGAGGCCTGCATATATACAGTGCTCCCAAGGGATGCTGGGATCCTTTTGGACTCCAACAGGTATGCCCTCTGGCGGCAGTATGATACAGGTTACCAAGGATTGCATACATAACAGATAGATTTTTGGATATTAAGGGAGTTCTTGGGATATGGGGATAGTGCAGGAAAGTGGAGTTGAGGTAGTAGATGCGCCATGATCTCACTGAATGGCAGAGCAGTCTCGAGTGTCCAAATGGCCTACTCCTATTTCTTATGTTAAGTCACCCTCCCGCTTCAGCTTTCACTGACACGGTCTAGGCACGGGGCGGGGAAACCGGCGGGCGACCTGTCAAAATCAAAAAAAAGCTGGGGAGGGGAAAAGAGCATTGTTAAGTGGCCCCCTTCCCTTTTATAGGGGGCACTGGGGAAAATTGTGATTTTAGTGCCCAAAAAAAAAGAAAAAAAAAAGAAAAACAAAAAAAAAGGGGGGGGAAAAAAAAGGCCTTGTAAATGTCTGGAGTGTCACCCAGGTCGGGTGGCACCGTTTAATGTTTTTATGTTTTGCAGGTAAACTCAAAAGAAATTAAGTGGCTGTCAACTTGCCACCCACTCGTGATTGCAATGCGAGTGGATTCAGCAGCTGGCAGACTCGTCCGACATTTGGGAAAGGCGGGTTGACAGTGGGGTCCGAACCCCAAAGGGGGGGGGGGAAATGAAACATATTGCCATTCGACCCGCCGCCGATCAGAGCCGCTGAAGCCCCGGGAAATTCTGCCCACACATGTGTGTGTGCGTGAACCCCAGTGCTGGTTGACTCTGGCTTTCGGTCGCAGAGCGCATGCGCCAGACTGCCGGCCGGACGGGTTTGGAGGTGGCGCCGCCTTTCGGCTTGGTTGACAGGTGTGCTGAGGCGGGGAATGCTTTTCGCGCTGCACGCGCGGGCGGCGATCGGTAACCGGGCTGGAGGTTATTTGTTATTGTTTTTTTTAATTTATAATTTGGCGGCGGCGGCGGTCCGGTCCCGGCGCTGTGGAGCGGGCCGGGGGGAGAGCGGGAGTGGGAGGATATGTCGCGAAGGAGTGGCCGCCATTGGGCCGGTTGGATGATGCTGCGCATCACGCAGCCTCGGCGAGCCGGCCTGGGGCCGTGCGGTCTCCATAACAACCGGCCGCAAGGGCACGGCGGACAGAGCGGGGCCCGCGGCATGTGTGCACCCGAAACCTCGCGGCACCGAACCAGGCGTGTTTCTGCGGGCTGAGGGGGTGGGGAGAGCTGAAGCTGAAGCTGAAGCGATGCTGACCACAGAAGTGACCCAGAAACAGAGAGGAATGTGCCCGCGCTGCAATAAAGTGTCCTTGTAAGTCGATATTAGTGCGAGCTGGCGCTGTGTTATTTGCAAGGTCTGGCTAAGATGATGAATACATTGTTGATTTATAGCTTTGTGTATCTTGAGCTCATCCAAAACTCGGCTGCCCAATGTCCTAACTCCCACCAAGTCCCGGTCACCCATCATCATCATAGGCAGTCCCTACAGTCCAATACAGGAATTACAGTCTCGGTCACAGGTGGGACAGACAGTGGTTGGAGGAAAGGGTGGGTGGGGAGTCTGGTTTGCCGCGCGCTCCTTCCGCTGTCTGCGCTTGTTTTCTGCATGCTCTCGACGATGAGACTCTAGGTGCTCCACTTGGGGCGGTCTTGGGCCAGGGATTCCCAGGTGCTGGTGGGGATGTTGCACTTTATCAAGGAGGCTTTGAGGGTATCCTTGAAACATTTCCGTTGCCCACCTGGGGCTCGCTTGCCGTGTCGAAGTTCCGCGTAGAGCGCTTGCTTAGGGAGTCTTGTGTCAGACATGCGGACGATGTGGCCCGCCCAACAGAGCTGGTCGAGCATGGTCAGTGCTTTGATGCTGGGGATGTTGGCCTGAGAGAGAACACTGACATTGGTGTATCGATCCTCCCAGTGAATTTGCAGGATCTTGCGGAGGCAGCATTGGTGGTACTCCAACGCTTTTAGATGTTTGCAGTATATGGTCCGTGTCTCTGAGCCATATAGGAGGGTGTGTTTCACTACTGCCCTGTAGACCATAAGCTTGGTGCCAGATTTGAGGTCCTGGTCTTCAAGCACTCTCTTCCTCAGGCGACGGAAGGCTGCGCTGGCACACTGGAGGCGGTGTCTGCCCTTGCTGATAGTAGGCCGCATACAGAGAATGGGATGATCTGGGATCTAGCCTGGAGGCGGCGAATGTTGAACAGGTTCCCATTGGTTCTGTAGCTTCATGGCTTCGTTCCTCCATATCTCTGTAACCTCCTCCTTTCCCGCCCCCCCCGATATCTGCGTTCCTCTTAAGCATCCCTGATTATAACCGCTCAACCATTGCTGGATGTGCCTTCACCTGTCTGGGCCCTAAGCTCTGGAATTCACTGCCTCTTTACTTCTCTTTCCTCCTTTTAAGATGCTTCTTAAAACCTACCTCTTTGATCAAGTTTTTGGTCACCTGCCCTAATTTCTCCTTATATGGCTCGGTGTCAAATGTTTTGTCTTATAATATTCCTGTGATGCACCTTGGGACGTTTTACTACGTTAAATGTGCTATATAAATGCAAATTGTTGTTTTATGTTTGCTGTTGGTGTAAGGAAAACATGATCAGTGGAAATCATGCATATTTGAACAGACATGGTTTCCTTTTAACCATTATATAGGAAGAAAGACTTGCATTTATATAGTGACTTTCAAGACCTCAGTACATCCCAAAGCGCTTTACAGCCAATGAAGTGCTTTTGAAGTATAGTTACTGTTGTAATGTAGGAAACGCGGCAGTCAATTTGCACACAGCAAGCTCCCACAAACAACAACATGGTAATGACCAGATAATCTGTTTTAATGTTGTTTGAGGGATAAATATTAGACAGGACACTGGGGATAACTCCCGTGCTCTTCTTTAAAATAGTGCTATGGGATCTTTTACATCCATCTGAGAGAGCAGAAGGAGCCTCGGTTTAAGGTTGCATCTGAAAGATGGCACCTCTGATAGTGCAGCACTCCCTCAGTACTGCACTGGAATGTCAGCCTAGATTTTTGTGCTGATTTCTCTGGAGTGGGAATTGAACCCACAACCTTCTGACTCAGAGATGAGTACTACCAACTAAGCCACAGCTGACATCTTTATATACAGCAGTAAGGCTGAATTTTATATCGAAATGGCTTGTCAGTCCTGATGAATGGTACATAATTGATCTATCATATTAAAATCATCATCATTTTTCGTATGGTAGTAGCAAAGCAAATCAAACGTCAATATTCAAGTTGGATATCCAGGCCAAAGCTTCTGGTGTAACAGCGTGGATATCTTGTAGGCTGCCTGACAATTTCCTCTGAGGGCAGTGCTCAATGATTTGCTCCAGCGTCTGATTAGGAGCTCCACAGTCTCAATAGTTAAAATAAAGAAATGGTATTCCCTATAATGCCATTTTAGTCTTTATTTTTGCTTTCCGTTTAAGCGTTTATTGCTGCTTCCTCTCATGAAGATGTATAATCATGCTAAAGTTTGATGCCATTCTTATGTGCATTTATATATACATATTTTATAAATGTTTGTGCATTTTATAGCATATTTTAACAGAAAATGTCCAAGATGCATCACAGAGAGTGGACAACAGACAGTAGTGCAAGAGTAGAGATGAACAAAGGCATTTAGAGGTTTTTTTAAAGTTTTGAGGAGAGAAATAGCAAAGCAAAGTTTTAGGCGGGAGTTGCAGAGAGTAGGGCTGAGGTGACTGAAACCTCCTCAATGGATGGAGGAGCAGCAAGATGGAAGTTTGCATCAGAGTCCAGAGTTGATGGATTGGTAGCATACAGGGCTGGATGAGATTGCAGAGGTAAACTGAGCTGGAGCAATGAAGGGATTTGTAAACCAGTATTATGATTTTGATTTCAGTGGATTGGAGGAAAGAGATCCAGTAGAGGTTGGTGAGTGGGGCAGAATTTGCATAGTTCACGTGTCAGCAAGGGGTGTGTTGGGGAAGTCATAAAGTGATGAAAACGTGGTTAAGGATTTCAGTGGTTGTTGGGCAAGGCAGAAATGTTACAGAAATGAGAGTACAGGTTCTTGGCAATGGGTAGGAAGGTCAACTTGGGGTCAGACACACATTGAGGTTGCACACCATTGGCTTCATAATGAGTACAGGATTTATAGTGGGAGCTAAATAAGGTTGATTCAGTTTTGCCAGTATTCAATTGGAGAAAGTTCTGACTGATCCAGAGCTTGAGGTCAACGAGCTTGTCTGACAAAAGAAAGATGGTTGTGGAATGGAGGGTGGTGATAGCAGCGAGGTAAATCTGCTATCATCAGCATTTAAGTTGGAGCTGTCCGCATGCTTCCAGATAATGCTTCCAAGAAGCAGCATGTAAATGAGGAAAAAGAGGGTGTCAAAGAGGGAACCTTGGGCTATTCCAAAGGTCACTGTATAGGGGTGGGAGAAGAAGCTATTGATGTAGACGAGTTGACTACATTGGGACAGTTAGGAGTGGAACCAAGCAAGGGCAAACTATGGAGCTGAACTGCAGTGAAGAGGTGGCGGAAGATAATGAAGGGATTGACTGTTTTGGATACCATGGAGAGGTTGAGGGGTTGTCGCAGAGAATGCCGTTGGTGACTGATGAGGGCAGCCTTGATGCTGCAGGAAGGATGGAAGCTAGGTAGAGGATTGCAAAATGTAGGTTCACCAGAATGATACCAGGGATAGAAACTATAGTTATGAGGAGATATTGGGACTATTTCCATTGGAACAGAAAAAAACTAGAGATTTAGTTTTAACAGGGTGATTAGGAAAGACTATTTCCTCTATTTGGTGAGTTACTGGTGAGGGATCATCAATTTAAAATTATCACCTAAGAGTGAGAAGAGGTTAAGAGAAATTTCTTAAAGTAATATTGTTAAAGCATGGAGTGCTTTGCTACAGGGATTGGTTGAGGCAGAGACCATTACATTATTTAAAGGAAGAGTAGATAAACATTTGAAATAGAGGAGGATATAGGGCTACAGGGAGAAAGCAGGGCACTGGGATTTGTTTTGGATTGCTCCAGCAAAGAGTAGGTGCAGATGCAGTGGGAGGAATAGCCTCTTTCTGTATGTAAACTTGTATGGTTCTATGAAGCAATTTTAAAAAGGTAATTTTGCGAGAGGTAAATATGGATTGCAATGACTCCTGCAAGCAGCTTGAAGATGAGAAGCTAGATATGGGAAGATAGTTGGGGAGGATTGAGGGTGGGATTTTTGAGGAGGTGGTGCTGGCAGTTGTGAGGGGGAGGGAATGGTGCCACGCTTAGCGAGTTGTTTAAATTGTTGGGGCAAGAAGAGGAAGGTAAGTGATAAGCAGTTAGTTGGGAGAGGGATTGAAGGATAATTCTCTTGGAGGGAATGAGTCTACCGAAGGCTAAGTGGGAGATGGGAAAGAAGTTGAAGACAATTTTGGAAAAAGCTGCCTGGAGCAGCGAAAATGGAGATAGGGGAGATGGCTTTGGTCAATGAGGCAACTGCATGGATAATTGCCTTTGAAACAAAAGCCTATAAACTCCTGGCACTTGGCACTGCAATAGGGGCCGGGGCTGGAGGAGATACCTGGTCATTAAGAAAAGGAATCTAAGATGGCCTTTCCCATTTAGGATGAGCTTGGGAGTATATTTGTAGGAGTGAAGTTGGCAGATTATTCGAGATGCAGTGGAGAGCATAGGCATCGCAGCCAAGCCTATTTCTGCCCATGCATATACACAAATCGGGGATCATTGCGTAACAATCAGGAGCATTGACCCTAGCTGATTTTCTCCTCCCTAACCCAGGGAACTGAGGCCAATTGAGTAACACCATTACTGCCACCCTGGCTGAGATCAGTCTCTATGGATTGGCTGCACACTGTGTTGACAAATTAAACCATTGGGGAAACGTGCCATTTTAATTATAGTGATTTGTTATAGATACTGGAGCATGAGCTTTATTCAACAAAAAGTGATTGTTAAACACCCAACATTTTCATTAAAAATTAGTGTTTCAGGTACAGCAACTTCAGTAACTCTATTTCTGCTCTCTTTTTACAGACACAAAGCCAAGAATTTGTGAAGTCATAACATGGTTATCAAGGTGTTTTTTCCGAGTTGCTGCCCTGAAGCAGAAAGTGGCCTACTGATAGGTCGCTGGATTCCAGAGCAGAATGCTGCAGTTGTCCTGGCAGTTATTCACTATCCTTTCATCCCTGGCCAAGTGAAGCAGTACCTCGAGCAGATTAGGGATGTGACTACGGTAAATGTTTCTGTGCTTGGCTCCTGGAGCAGCCATAACTCCCAGGCAAAGGCAGACCTCAGCCAGTTTCTGGAAGATCTGAGTTCCATCTTTCCGCACAATCTCTGGTTCCAGTTAACGCAGGAGAAAGAAAACAAATCAGTTTTCAACTGCCAAGTGGTTCAACATGATCATAAGAACAAGGACATTGTTATCTTAATTCACTATGATCAACGCAAGGTTATGCTGTCAAAGTTACATGGTCTGGATGCTAAGATCCCAGAGGACAACCGTAATGCTGGAGTGGAGTCCGAAGCTGTTACCTCAGACTTCGCCACAATATTTGATACTGTTGCTAAATGCGAGCTATTGTTTATGATTGATAAATATGATGAAACTCCTATTAAATTTACTCATTGGCAGTCAGAAGGACGAGAAGCAAGTGTTATTGTGGAACTTGTGAAGCAAGCGTCAGTCCCTATGTGTGTGGTCCTTTTGTTCCTGCTGTCCTTTGTATCTAGTATCTGCAAAAGCAGGTAATTGAAATTGGAGAAATTTGAAAAATCTCTCTCCAGCTCATAGGCAAGGTGGTCACAAATTAGACTCTTCCGAGCCTAGGGTAAAAATTGCCACTGTTTTTTTGAAATGTATTTTTAAGTGTAAACTAAAGTCAAGAGAGTTTGCACTGCAGACTTTGCAGGAACTATGTGTAGACTGCTTGAACTCTTGCACTTTGGACTTTTTTTAGTTGCTTTCCAGCAAGGTGCTTATCTGTCAAGGTTTAATGGAAAGAAACTCCTGGAAGTGAAGGGTGTGCTAGCACAGTTAACTACTCGTACTCCATTTTAACTCCAATGCAGATTGGCGATGAAGGCTAAAGTGGAGCTGTGAAATTAGCCATTTTGGTTGGAAAAATAGAAAAGCAGAATATTTTAAAAATATTGAGAGACTGGGAAATGTTAGTATTCAGAGGGACTTGCATGTCCTTGGACACGAATCACAGAGGGCTGTAAATTGCGTATGATGTGCGTATGTGCCCGAAGAAGCACCTCAAGTTCCAGGTTTAGGGTGCACTGCGCACGCGCCTAAACCCAGCACTTGCGATCTGTCAAAATTTCTTTTGACAGATCGAATGCATCCCTGGGAGAAGGGCCTTCACGAGTGGAGATTTGGGCTATTTGCCCAACTCCTTCCCAGCGAACGTCCTTAAAACTCTTACAACTGGGTAAAAGCAGGCATAAAAAAATTCTAAAATATTTAATTTAATTTCTATTAATTTAAAGTAAGTGAGGTGCTTTTTTTTATTTGTGTATTGGGCCCGAAATTGGTCAGAAAACACCTACATATCACCGGCGAAAAATTCATCAATGACATACCACTAGGCGATATGCACACCGCCCACCCATGCAGACCGCCGAAAAGTGCAAAATTCATAACATTCCATTGACATACCACCGGAAATGCATACTGTCCTGGAGACGGTGCTTTTAAGTTGATCTTAAGTGGGCGGTATGTACACAGAGCTGAGAGGTTTGTTTGATATTTATAGTTCTCCACAGTTTTAAGTATTTTTAAATGGATTGTAGTATTTTCTAGTGTTAGGCAATAATATAAATGTTCTAATAAAGCCTTATTTGCTCCTTTATTAATTAACTATAATAAAAATGTTACTAGTATCTCTCACCCACACCACACCCCCCACCCCCAACCGTCACTCCCACACCCCAGTCTCTCTCTCTCTCTCTCTCTCTCTCTCTCACTTTCCCCCTCTCACCCCCCCCTCCCCCCCACAGTGATCCCTCCCCCCCCATAGCGAACTCTTCCCTTCCCCCCCCCTCCCCACAGCGATCTCTTCCCCCCCCACCCCCACACAGCCTCACAGCGATCTCCCCCCACACACACACACACCTCGATCTCTCTCTCTCTCTCTCCATCCCATCCACAGCGATCTCTCGATCTCTCTCTCTCTCTTCTCCCCCCCCCCCCCCCCCCCCAAACACAGCGATCTCTTTTCCCCCCCCGCCCTCTCACCCCCAAAGCGATCCCTTCCCCCTCCCACAGCAGTCTCTGGCCTCTCGTCGATGCCTCTCGGGGGTGGGGGGGGGGGGGCGAAGCTTGAGAGCTGTGTGCACAACTCAGGAGCTGATGATTCCCGAGTCAAAAGGCCTCTCCGCCGCACACCTCCGGCTGCACTCCGCTCGGATTACCGCCGAGAAAAACTCGATTAAATTCCTGTCCACTCAGCCCCAGCGGTACCGGGCGGTAATAAATGACTCACTGCCCGCGGACTGCCGAAAAATGGGCGGACCATGTGTTTGACTAATTTTGGCCCCATTGTGTTTTATTTGTTTTTGGTGGTATTCCCATTCATAGTAATGGGAGCTTTGTACAAATGGAACTCACCATTATTATCAATGGAAATATTACATTTTCATTGATGGACCAGGCCCATGTGATCCCAGGATGCCTGTACGCTCCTGGGATGCGTGGGCCTCTGCGCTGGGTTGTGCATCTAGGCCTCGGAGCGTAAGTGTTCGTTCCACTGGGACCACCAGATATTTTCGTAATTTGCTTTGTATTCTGAGGCATCCACTCCAAAGAAAGCCAACGATGCTATTTTTGGCCCAGAAAGTTAACGTGCAAGTACAGCAAGTAATTAGGAAATCAAGAGTAAAGAAGTCTTACTACAATTACATAGGGCCTTGGTGAGACCACACCTGGAGTACTGTGTACAGTTTTGGTCTCCTTACCTAAGGAAAGATATACTTGCCTTAGAGGGAGTGCAATGAAGGTTCACTAGACTAATTCCTGGGATGAGGGGATTGTCTTATGAAGAGAGATTGAGTAGGCCTATATTCCCTAGAATTTAGAAGAATGAGAGGTGATCTAATTGAAAAAATATAAAATTCTTAGAAGAGCTTGACAGGGTGGCTGCTGGGAGGATATTTCCCTTGGCTGGGGAGTGTAGAACTAGGGGTCACAGTCTTCGAATAAGAGGTCGGCATTTAGGACTGAGATGAGGAGGAATTTCTTCACTCAGAGGGTTGTGAATCTTTGGAATTCTCGACCCAAGAGAGCTGTGGATGCTCAGTTGTTGAGTATATTCAGACAGAGATAGATAGATTTTGAATACTAAGGGAATCAAGGGATATGGGAATAGTGCAGGAAGATGGAGTTGAGGTAAAAAGATCAGCCATGATCTTATTAAATAACGGAACTGGCTCGAAGGGAAGAATGGCCTACTCCTGCTCCTATTTGATATGTTCTTGTGTTGTAGCTTCAATATTAATATCAGCAGTGAAACCGGAATAATCAGTGTAGTTTATAGTGGGCATGGAGATTTCACAAAACATAGAACCTCTCAAAGCATCTTTCACTCAGTATTTTAATCTTAAAGTAACCTTGAATGCAAATATAGTTTATAAAAAAAACAATTTTTAATATATTTTCGTACTTTTTTTTTTTAAGTGCAATGTTTTATAAGGGGACTGAGCAAGAAATTAGGAAATTGAAGGGAGGGAAAAAGTTAAGGTTTATTGTTGTGGCAGAGGGGAGAAGGTTTTACTTTGCATTGAACCTGTGCTGTACCTGACCAGTGGCTGCTGCTGTTGTTGACAAAAGTAGAAAAGTGGTACTAAAACAAGTCAAAAGTTTTTTTTAAAAAAGGTTCAAGAAGTCTGAACCTACTTCACAGCAAACAATGCCTGCAATGCAAACTATTTACCTTAGCTTGTACTTAAAAATAAATAGCAAGATTGATTCCGTAAAGTGCCAAGCCAAGACCTGTACTGCAAAGCAAGCTATCTAGTCTGTGGTGCTGGCAGCCTGATTGCATCCAGATGAAATAACCTGCTCGTGGTCTGGAAAGGTTTAAAGCTCATTTATTTCTGTAATTGTTTTAGCCACGTGCTTGAAATTTAAAAGTCATACACACGCATGTCAAAGTCACATGATTCCACAAACTTTTGACGATACTTTATTAATTAAAATGATTTGCTCTTGTAAAATTCATACCAAGTCCGATTACCTTTTTTTTGGAGGTTTTAAAAAAAAAAACGTGTTCTGCTTATTACAATGAAGTATACCCCGGTAAAAGTACCACTTTATTTTTGGACAATTTTGTCAACAGCCACTACCACTATCAGGTACAGCATAAGTTAAATGCAGAGTAAAACCTTCTCTACTCTGCCACAACAATGTGTCTCCACTCTAGCCTCAGATGAATATCCTCTGCTGTACCAGAGTCATAACTTAAATTTACTACATGGGTTTGTTTAATTGAGAGTGCCAAATTGAAAATAGTTTTGTTTTTGGCCCAGGTTCCCTATGTGCTGTCTTGAGACTGATCCAACTAATTTCATGTCAGACTCATAAAACCAGCAAGTAGGAGAATTATATCCCATAAATTTAAGGAAGATGTATTGGTTCGCTGTGCCATGCTTTACAAATACTGCATCAGAAAATTTGAAGTCAAGTTAAAAGCTTTTTATTTCTGTGTTCAAGCTTCAGTCTGTCCGTTGTGTAGTTACACTGTTACTAAAGAATTGGAACTAAAGAGGGTAGGGATACATGTATAAAAGTCATTGGCCCAGATTTGAAAGGGAAGGGGGAGGAGAATGATGCACGCGAGCCCCAAAGCGGGCAGCTCATCTGGAGAGACCAGAGATGTTGAGGCCCTGCCTATCTTAACGGCAGGATCTCATTTATATAAATGTTCCCAAAGTCTCACCCAGCCCTGGCCATACCTCTACCTGGCTGGCGGGTGGGAGCAGGAATTCGGTAATGGAGGCCACGGTCAAGTGGAGAATAACTACTCTCCACTTGCCTAGATGAGTGTAGCTCCAACAATACTCCAGAAGCTCGACACCATCTAGCAGCCCGCTTGATTGGCACCCCATCCACCACCTTAAACATTCACTCCCTCCACCAATGGGGCAATGTGTCTGCAGTGTGTACCATCTACACAGCTGCAACTCGCCAAGGCTTCTTCAACAGCACCTCCCAGGTCTGCGACCTCTACTGTCTATAAGAACAAGGGCTGTAGGTGCATGGCCACCACCTCCAAGTTCCCCTCTCAAATCACACACCATCCTGACTTAGAAATATGTTGCCGTTCCTTCATCCTCGCTGGGTCAAAATCCTGGAACACCCTACCTAACAGCGCTGTGGGGGTAGCTTCACCACATGAACTGCAGCGGTTCAAAAAGGCGGGCCACCACTGCTTTCTCAAGGGCAGTTCGGAATGGGCAATAAATGCTGGCCTTGCCAGTGACGGCCACATCCCATAAATTCATTTTTTTTAAGAAACCGGCTGGGGACCCGTGAGAACGGTCCTTGACAGTCAGTGGGAGGAGGGGACTGGAGGCAATTGGAGGGAGTGGTGGTGCAGAGGCAATCGAACAGGGGTTCCACTTTGGGCCAGGCCTGGGAAGGCCCAAGGACTCCTTGAGGGAGTGGGTGGGAGAGCACTCTAGCTCTTCCTGGCCCACAAGGAGTTCGGACCAAAGTAATTATAGTTTTGAAACTAACATTAACCTCTTCTGGCCTGTCAGAGCTTCCCGTCATTGTTCTGCTGTCTGGCTCCAGACCGTGCGGGGCTCCCCCTGACTTTTCGTTAAGATTACATTTATGTCATTAGGCCGCGACTTTGATTTCAGAGTAGCCCCTGCCTGCCTGTACCAGAAACCTCAGCTGACTTGAAAGTCGGCGAAGGTCTATTGGTGCTGGGCGGGAAAGGAGCGCCCTCAGGCCGGTAAGTCAACTCAGCCTAATTTTAACCCCTGCTGTACACCATTCTCGCTGGACGAGGGGGGTTAGAATCGTTACTATTGTGTGGATTGAACAAATCTTTTTGTCATTTGTTCAAATAAAGTGGTGAATTGAAGAAAAACCTATATATGTTTTTTTTTAAAGCAATAAAATTGTACTTTATGCACTTTTAGACGTTAGCATAAAGATTTAATTTTAAGCCAAAATACATTTTACATCTAAATCTTGTAAAATATAGTAATTAAGCTTTAAATTGACCACAAGTCTTTATAAAAACATAGAATTTTGAATTATTTTCTGAATAAATGTTGGTGCAAGACTTTGGATATATTGCAAATTTATGTCTCATTAATAACTGAATTAAACCAATATAGATACATAAATATTTATGATGACTAGAAAAAGACTGCAAAAAAGAACCTTGCCTCAAAACGGCTGAGCCCATGTTTCAGCCAAACAAATGGGATTTGAGCTTTGAGCTGTTTTGATATATTGAAGGGCATGGACACTAGCAAACAAATTTTATTCACACTTGAATGTATAATGACACTGGAACTGTCCCACTTTTCCAACTGCAGCAGTCTCCCTCTCTCATAGACTGCTACTATTGATGTGCTTGCCCTGTGAAAACTGGCTCAATATTGCTGGTGTACTGTAAATGGTTTGGTAGTAGTACCCCTGCATTATTATGCCGTGTTGGTTTGTTGTTCTGCTCTCTGACTCCTGGTCAGTGTGTGGAACATCGGTACAAGACTAAATAACAAAACAGTCAGTACTGTTGCTCTAGTATGGGTGAGACAACAGGTGTGAGGGAACCACAAAATTACTTGGTTATATTGACATTTTACTTAATATATTGAAGTAAATGTCAATACATTTTATGCAAGTGACTAAGATAAAACGTAAACTCGGAAGTCGGATGTATCTGAAGTCTACTGTATGACATTAGCCCAGGTTTTGCTGAAAAAATAATGGTATCTGAACAACGCTGTTATTAATGCGCAAATTTGCTAGCAGCTTTTGTTGAGAGATATTCCATGAATTGCGAATTGCTACAAGTTGCTGGCTGATTTCACCGATTAGCTTTGCAAAAACAGTATCTCGCCTTTCACCTATCCATGTTTTTCATGAAGTTGCTGCATTTGCACATTAATTCCCATTAAATGTGCCACAGAGAGCTATGTCTAGTAATTAACAGAATAAGTAGCCTTTTAACAATGTGATAATTGTTAATGATTGCCAATCAACTTGCCCAGAAAGTGAGCAATTGTAAGTGTGGAGTCTCATTCCTTTAGGGTGTGAATTGTTGTTGGAGATTTTTTAAATGTAAAATTTTTTTTAAATCTTACTTTTCCTTTTTTTTCTCTCTCAATCCAATCTATCCCTCTCTTTTTATTTCTCTTTCTGAACCTGATTTGACATTGAATTCACCCTCCTTCTGAGTCTTTCCTCTGTTTATTTCTCAATCACTTAATCTCATTGGGTAAGGAGATACACTCTTTGTCCTGTGTTCACCAAGGTCCTAGATGCCCTGCTGCCCTCGCTGTGCCATTGTCATCTCACACTTCCAGTAACTTTGTGGGAACATTTTTTTTAAACCTAAATTTGCACGAAGAAGTCTTAACTGACTGGGCACACTACGAGATGCCCTGTTCCAGCAAAATCTGAGCCATTATGTGTATAATCTTGGTAAAGTAGAAATTTAATCTCTCTGCTACTTGTCGTGAGTAATTAATTCAGTGGCCAAAGAAGTTGTTGAGCACAAGGTATTTAAATCTCACAATTTAGTTCATTGCTTTTTAAAAATATAACTTCAAAGTTCACACCTGTAGTAATCATAAAGTTAACATACTTCCAACTTTTGCCATTTCAAGGACAGGTAAACATCTTGATGCAGAATTTACTGAACTGTATTTACATTATGGATGTGAGATTAAAGAATGTTATTTTTGTCTTTTTGCTGTAGAGTATTAAACATGTGGCCGCTGCGTTTTTTATGGAGCAAGCTCTCCACCTGTGTGCAGCTTGCACATCGCTTGGATCACTTGCAGACAATCGCAAGTGCTACAAAAGCACAGAATCACTCGGAGTTTATGAGGTACAGTAGGTTTGCTTTTTTTTTAATCAAGATAAACTTGATTCCTAGCAACAACCATTAAAAAAAAATTTACAACTGGTCACATAGATTTATTTAGCGAAAATGCCAACTATATCCAATTAGGTTGACATGTTGGGATAAAAAGCCAAACCGAATCCAAGAGTCTATTTTTATCAGTTAAGGTGCACTGATTTCTACAAGTGTGGATGACAGTTTGCACAGAAAAATATTTAGAAGCGATTTAACAGCTTAACAGGAAATTAACCACATTGGTTTTGAATTCTGATATTTCTGTTACTTAAGAAAAAAAATGTATTTTAAATTATATTTTATAATAGTTTTAATATGAAAGAAAAGATTTGCATCTATATAGCGCCTTTCACGATGTCCCAAAGTGCTTTGCAGCCAATGAAGTACTTTCGAAGTGTAGTCACTGTTGTAATGTAGGAAATGCGTGGTTTGTTAAATGTTCTGTGTGTCCTATAGACACTTGTGAAGCTATTCACCAGACCATTAAGGCATGAATAGCTTGCAATTACACAACTAGCTTTCTTGCTGTCACTAAATTACTGGGATTAACTGGTCTATAGGCACCCAGTTTGCAAAGCTAAAGAAATTAGAATGTTATTTGTAATTCATGTTCCTAAATTGTATGTTAATTTACACCAATATATTGACATTTTGGGGGAAGTTGGAGGGCTATTTGCTCTTGGGCATTGGTAGGTGCTGATTATATCGGCAGATGCCTAGACAGAGGTCTACACTCCACCCTGTCAGCTGAGAAAGTCTTTAATTCAGGGGTGTGAAGAAAATAGGACAAAAATAAAACATTAGTGGGGGAATAATAAAATTTTTTGCATACTGTTTTCAAGGAGGCCCAGCAAACTCGTGGCTATGGTCAGAGCATGAGGAGTCAGGTGTGAGGTGGCAGAATGGATAGGAAACTGGCTCTAAAACAGAATTGGGGTTAAGGTGATTACTCAGGCTGGCAGAAGGTGGAAAGTAGTGTTCTACAAGGATTGGTGCTGGGACCACTTTTGTTTACCATTTACATAAATGATTTGGACTCTGGAATCGGAAGTACAATGTAAATAGTTAATACTGAGGCAGACTGTGACAAAATACAAGAAGACATTAATTAACAAACTTGCAGAATGGCATGGAAAATGAATTTCAATATCACTAAGAGTGAAGTACATTTGGATAGGAGGAATAAGGAGGCCACCTGCTTCTTGGGCGATAAGCATCTAAATGGGGTAGAGGCACAAAGAGATCTAGGTTACAGGTTCACAAATAATTACAACGCAATTCAACAAAGCCATAAAAATTGCAAATAAAGCACGAATTCATTTCTAGAGGAATAGTCTTCAAAAGCAGACATGTTATTTTAATTTTGTATAGAACCTTGGTTAGTCCTCATTTGGAGTGCTGTGCACAAAAAGATATAGAAGCACTGGAGAAGATTTGCAAGTATAATACCAGAATTGAGAGGTATAACTATCAGGAAAGACTGAACAGGCTGCAGCTCTTTTCTGTAGAGATGACCTGATAGTGGTCTTTAAAATTAGGAAGAGGTTCGATAGGGTAGACTCTGTTCTGGTAAAATAATATATGATATACTCTATTTTACAAACGTCTTACAGCAGAATTTGCTCCGCTTTTTTTTGTCCTCATTCTCTCCTTAAAGTTGTTAACACCTGCTGAGGTATGGTTCCACAGCTAACAGTCTTGGCATCTTTCCCAAGCGGCCATTCTTCATGCATGACCCTAGACCGTGATTGTTGAGCTATTGAACTGTGGGGCATTACACTCAAGCCCAATCTTGCCCTCACGTGATGTCCACACAGATGCACTTTTTAGCATAAGTCACTGTGTAAAGCAATCAATGGTGCCTCTCCCACTTCACACACACACAAACACCCTCTCACTTTTCTCCTCCAACAATCTTCGAGTACTGAGACCAGTTGCAGTACTTCCATTGTCACCACAGCTGAGGCAGCTAACTCAGCACAGACTGGAAATTGTAGCTGAAATCTTAAGGTCTGTATGAGTCGGATGCAGGCCAACTTTACAAACTGGCAGTCAGGGCACCATGTGGAATTATAATTCTAACAGAATTGCATCATTTTTTTTGAAGATCGTGTGATGACTTTTATTTAGCAAAAAAGTAGAGAACATTTGGAAAGGGGTTAGTATCTATGTGCAATATTAAGCCATGGTCAGTAAGCTTTTAATTTTAACTTTGTGTCTATCATCAGAATTGGCATTTGAGGTTTTATTTGACTCTTGACAGCATTTAGTGAGACTCCTGAGAATCTATTTCAGGAGCTCCAAACTCTTGTACACCTCATAATTTTCACGGTTCTGGTAACCAAACAGCATCATCTGGCATAATATTATCAACTGGTCTCTAAAGTTCTCCAGTTTATATTTGAATAAGAGAGCATTTGCAATATGTCGGCAAACTCTTTAAATTTTCTTCTAGAAAAGCCAACCTCTTTGTTTCATTCCTAATTGATGTGGCTCTTGGACTGTTGCTGATCTCTTGGCTTTATCAGAAGAATCGGATTGGCCAGTTAGCGGAAGCTCTCATTCCAGTTGCTGACGTAAGATATTTTCTATCTGTTACTGGTGTGAAAATGTGAACTGTTGAGAAAAACATTAATGCCATTTCTATATCCTTTTACAGGCTTTAATTTCTAAACATTTTCTGAGTGGTCCCCGATGGCTCAGCATGGTTATTGGTAAGTGGCTGAGCCATATAGACCAGGAAGGGTCTGGGATCAATCTCTGCTCTTTACTATGTTAACTGACCTCCGGCTGCATAGAGGATAACTTTTGAACTATCAAAGATGGTAATCCTGCTCTAGATTACTATCCAGCAACCCTTGCTACAAAATACGTGTATGGACACTTGTACCGGATTAGGTTTGACGGTGATGTCCACCCCATTTCTATGACCAAGTAGCCTGCAGACATTCACTATAAAAGTTCAGACATAAATATTGGCCACTTGGGTAAGGTACTTGTGGGTATCTGGCATCTTTGGAACATTGCATCAGCACAGAGTAATTGCTTTCAGAAAAAGGGAGATAGGGAAAAAAAATTATAGACAATTTGGCTCGGATCAGAAATAATAAGCAATTGGGTCCTCAACTAATGAACAAGTGTTTAAATCCCAATCTCTAATCACAGTTGCACGCAGGATTTTACATTGCATTACATAGAATTTAAAGCACAGAAACAGGCCATGTTGCTCAACTGGTCTATGCCAGTGTTTATGCTCCACACGAGCCTCCTCCCACCTACTTCATCGAACACAATCGGCATACCCTTTCTATTTCTTTCTCCTTCATATACTCATCTAGCTTCCTCTTAAATGCATCATATATCTTCAAAAAGATTGTATAGGGGCACATTTGAAAGACACACATATCCATTTGAAATTATAAAAAGATCCTGTTCTTATCATATATTTAGATATTGAGCAGTACAAGCACAGTCCTAAACATAAGATGCGCAGATCGTTTGGCAGGAGTGACTACCATTCCTGTACCCAAGAAGCTAATTTAGACTGAATTTTTCTTGGATAAATTGCCTGAGTGCTGCTCTGTTAGTGCTAGATTCAGCAAAGGTGTTTTTCTGGCAGTCCCCACTTTCGCCCCGCTGCTGCCGAGCAGTCGTCAGTGTGTCATCAGTGCGCGAACCCACACCTTCCTTGAAATTCAGCCCGACAAATCTTATGTCCGCCGAGCGGTGCCCCCGACAGCTTTTTCTGTTGGTGCACCTTTCATTCTCTCTGTCAGCCCTGGTTGCACAGTGGCCATTAAAGGCAAAGGCACAATGCTACAACTGCCATTTAATTTTTTTTACAAGCTGACTTCGATGTCGGTCGGACTATTGTGCCCCCTGGTTCGGCCGGGATGCCAACAGGCAGCCTGGCACCCCCTCTTGGCCCGGCCGAAGCTCTCCCTGGTGACCCAGTGGCCGATCCTAAATTATCACCGATTCTCTCCCTTTTTAAGGGAGGGGAGGTACGTGGTGACACAGACGCGCGCCACCGCTCAGCTGCTGAGTGACAGTGATGGAGAATCCGTCCTGCTTCCACTTCCGCCCTCACCAGCACTTACCACCGCACTTCCGTCCCCATTATGACCGACTTCCTTTATGACAGACAAAGAGCTAAATTTCGTGAAAGAGGCGGTAAAATCACTTTGAAAAAGGTAGGTGCATGACGGGGCTGAATTTCGATCCCTATATCTGTATGCAGGTTATATCTTCCCACCTGATTAAGGAAAATAGTTTGAATTTTGAGAGCTTGCTTGATTTTTTGGGGGAAAGGGAGGAAGAAACAAAAACATTGGATATTTCTTTGGAAAAAAATTGAGTGGCCATTGCATCACTCCCAATGATTTGTAAGTGGGAAAATGCATGTTGGGTAATAATTACAGTATAGAAGTCATCCTGCGGTTTGAGTTCAGCCCATGTGTGTGCACAGAAGCTGAATTTAGGACATTGCAGCTCTGACTCACTATATTATAGAGTGCAGGATATACATAGATGACCTTAGTTGTTCATACAAGTTTCCAATTTTGGCCATATGACCAGAGTAAGAGAAGTTTCAGCAGCAGAGATGCCCTGAGCTGTTTTCATACATACTCATTTGGCAGTGAAGGATAACTAGTAAAGAGACCATACACATGGAAGAAGACACTAAATTGGGCCAAAAACATCAGATATGAATTTTGTGAAGGATATTAAATACGTGATTTAAGGGTGTGTTAGACTACATTTAAACTAAAGCTGAAGTGACGGTGTGAAATTAAGTTCTATTGCAAATGCAGGTACTGGCCTCGTAAATAGCAGCTGTGCATCAAGCTCGGTGACGAAGGACTACTTTCCAACCAGCTAACATTTAATGTTAGAAGAGCCTGGGCAGAAACTTTGGTGCTCTGCTAACACTAAAAACATTGAAAATAAATTACGTGCTCAATGTTATAGAAACATAGAAACATAGAAAATAGGTGCAGGAGCAGGCCATTCAGCCCTTCTAGCCTCACCGCCATTCAATGAGTTCATGGCTGAACATAAAACTTCAGTACCCCCTTCCTGCTTTCTCGCCATAACCCTTGATCCCCCGAGTAGTAAGGACTTCATCTAACTCCCTTTTGAATATATTTAGTGAATTGGCCTCAACTACTTGCTGTGGTAGAGAATTCCACAGGTTCACCACTCTCTGGGTGAAGAAGTTTCTCCTCATCTCGGTCCTAAATGGCTTACCCCTTATCCTCAGACTGTGACCCCTGGTTCTGGACTTCCCCAACATTGGGAACATTCTTTCTGCATCTAACCTGTCTGAACCCGTCAGAATTTTAAACGTTTCTATGAGGTCCCTTCTCATTCTTCTGAACTCCAGTGAATACAAGCCCAGTTGATCCAATCTTTCTTGATAGGTCAGTCCCGCCATTCCGGGAATCAGTCTGGTGAACCTTCGCTGCACTCCCTCAATAGCAAGAATGTCCTTCCTCAAGTTAGGAGACCAAAACTGTACACAATACTCCAGGTGTGGCCTCACCAAGGCCCTGTACAACTGTAGCAACACCTCCCTGCCCCTGTATTCAAATCCCCTCGCTATGAAGGCCAACATGCCATTTGCTTTCTTAACCGCCTGCTGTACCTGCATGCTAACCTTCAATGACTGATGTACCATGACACCCAGGTCTCGTTGCACCTTTCCTTTTCCTAATCTGTCACCATTCAGATAATAGTCTGTCTCTCTGTTTTTACCACCAAAGTGGATAACCTCACATTTATCCACATTATACTTCATCTGCCATGCATTTGCCCACTCACCTAACCTATCCAAGTCACTCTGCAGCCTAATAGCATCCTCCTCGCAGCTCACACTGCCACCCAACTTAGTATCATCCGCAAATTTGGAGATACTGCATTTAATCCCCTCGTCTAAATCATTAATGTACAATGTAAACAGCTGGGGCCCCAGCACAGAACCTTGCGGCACTCCACTAGTCACTGCCTGCCATTCTGAAAAGTACCCGTTTACTCCTACTCTTTGCTTCCTGTCTGACAACCAGTTCTCAATCCACGTCAGCACACTACCCCCAATCCCATGTGCTTTAACTTTGCACATTAATCTCTTGTGTGGGACCTTGTCGAAAGCCTTCTGAAAGTCCAAATATACCACATTACTGGAAACATCCTCAAAAAATTCCAGAAGATTTGTCAAGCATGATTTCCCTTTCACAAATCCATGCTGACTTGGACCTATCATGTCACCATTTTCCAGATGCACTGCTATGACATCCTTAATAATTGATTCCATCATTTTACCCACTACTGAGGTCAGGCTGACCGGTCTATAATTCCCTGTTTTCTCTCTCCCTCCTTTTTTAAAAAGTGGGGTTACATTGGCTACCCTCCACTCCATAGGAACTGATCCAGAGTCAATGGAATGTTGGAAAATGACTGTCAATGCATCCGCTATTTCCAAGGCCACCTCCTTAAGTACTCTAGGATGCAGTCCATCAGGCCCTGGGGATTTATCGGCCTTCAATCCCATCAATTTCCCCAACACAATTTCCCGACTAATAAAGATTTCCCTCAGTTCCCCCTCCTTACTAGACCCTCTGACCCCTTTTATATCCGGAAGGTTGTTTGTATCCTCCTTAGTGAATACCGAACCAAAGTACTTGTTCAATTGGTCTGCCATTTCTTTGTTCCCCGTTATGACTTCCCCTGATTCTGACTGCAGGGGACCTACGTTTGTCTTCACCAACCTTTTTCTCTTTACATACCTATAGAAACTTTTGCAATCCGTCTTAATGTTCCCTGCAAGCTTCTTCTCGTACTCCATTTTCCCTGCCCTAATCAAACCCTTTGTCCTCCTCTGCTGAGTTCTAAATTTCTCCCAGTCCCCAGGTTCGCTGCTATTTCTGGCCAATTTGTATGCCACTTCCTTGGCTTTAATACTATCCCTGATTTCCCTAGATAGCCACGGTTGAGCCACCTTCCCTTTTTTATTTTTACGCCAGACAGGAATGTACAATTGTTGTAATTCATCCATGCGGTCTCTAAATGTCTGCCATTGCCCATCCACAGTCAACCCCCTTAAGTATCATTCGCCAATCTATCCTAGCCAATTCACGCCTCATACCTTCAAAGTTACCCTTCTTTAAGTTCTGGACCATGGTCTCTGAAATTACTGTTTCATTCTCCATCCTAATGCAGAATTCCACCATATTATGGTCACTCTTCCCCAAGGGGCCTCGCACAATGAGATTGCTAATTAATCCTCTCTCATTACACAACACCCAGTCTAAGATGGCCTCCCACCTAGTTGGTTCCTCAACATATTGGTCTAGAAAACCATCCCTTATGCATTCCAGGAAATCCTCCTCCACCGTATTGCTTCCAGTTTGGCTAGCCCAATCTATGTGCATATTAAAGTCACCCATTATAACTGCTACACCTTTATTGCATGCACCCCTAATTTCCTGTTTGATGCCCTCCCCAACATCCCTATTACTGTTTGGAGGTCTGTACACAACTCCTACTAACGTTTTTTGCCCTTTGGTGTTCTGCAGCTCTACCCATATAGATTCCACATCATCCAAGCTAATGTCTTTCCTAACTATTGCATTAATCTCCTCTTTAACCAGCAATGCTACCCCACCTCCTTTTCCTTTTATTCTATCCTTCCTGAATGTTGAATACCCCTGAATGTTGAGTTCCCAGCCCTGATCATCCTGGAGCCACGTCTCCGTAATCCCAATCACATCATATTTGTTAACATCTATTTGCACAATTAATTCATCCACCTTATTGCGGATACTCCTTGCATTAAGACACAAAGCCTTCAGGCTTGTTTTATTAACACCCTTTGTCCTTTTAGAATTTTGCTGTACAGTGGCCCTTTTTGTTCTTTGCCTTGGGTTTCTCTGCCCTCCACTTTTCCTCATCTCCTTTCTGTCTTTTGCTTTTGTCTCCTTTTTGTTTCCCTCTGTCTCCCTGCATTGGTTCCCATCCCCCTGCCATATTAGTTTAAATCCTCCCCAACAGCACTAGCAAACACTCCCCCTAGGACATTGGTTCCGGTCCTGCCCAGGTGCAGACCGTCCGGTTTGTACTGGTCCCACCTCCCCCAGAACCGGTCCCAATGCCCCAGGAATTTGAATCCCTCCCTGCTGCACCACTGCTCAAGCCACGTATTCATCTGCGCTATCCTGCGATTCCTACTCTGACTATCACGTGGCACTGGTAGCAATCCCGAGATTACTACTTTTGAGGTCCTACTTTTTAATTTAGCTCCTAGCTCCTTAAATTCGTTTCGTAGGACCTCATCCCTTTTTTTACCTATGTCGTTGGTACCAATGTGCACCACGACAACTGGCTGTTCTCCCTCCCATTTCAGAATGTCCTGCACCCGCTCCGAGACATCCTTGACCCTTGCACCAGGGAGGCAACATACCATCCTGGAGTCTCGGTTGCGGCCGCAGAAACGCCTATCTATTCCCCTCACAATTGAATCCCCTATCACTATCGCTCTCCCACTCTTTTTCTTGCCCTCCTGTGCAGCAGAGCCAGCCACGGTGCCATGAACTTGGCTGCTGCTGCCCTCCCCTGATGAGTCATTCCCCTCAACAGTACCCAAAGCGGTGTATCTGTTTTGCAGGGGGATGACCACAGGGGACCCCTGCACTACCTTCCTTGCACTACTCTTCCTGCTGGTCTTCCATTCCCTATCTGGCTGTGGACCCTTTCCCTGCGGTAAGACCAACTCACTACACGTGATACTCACGTCATTCTCAGCATCGTGGATGCTCCAGAGTAAATCCACCCTCAGCTCCAATTCCGTAACGCGGACCGTCAGTAGCCGGAGGTGGACACACTTCCCGCACACGTAGTCGTCAGGGACACCGGAAGTGTCCCTGAGTTCCCACATGGTACAGGAGGAGCATAACACCCGACCGAGCTCTCCTGCCATGTCTTAACCCTTAGATACACTTAAACTGGTAATAACAATGTTAAAAGTTACTGACCAATATAAGAAGAAAAAGAAAAACTACTCACCAATCACCAGCCAATCACTTACCCCCTAGGCTGTGACGTCACCTTTGTATCTTTGCCTTCTCCCTGTAGCTGCACCGGCACGCCTCTCGCCGACCCCGGACTTGCGCTGCTCCGAGCACCCGCCTCCTCGACTGACTGCTCGAACTGCTCGACTCCCGCTGGCCTTTATAGGCCTCTCGCCGACCCCGGACTCGCGCTGCTCCGAGCTCCCGCCTCCTCGACTGACTCCAGTTGATCCAGTTGATCACCTGGGCATTTTTAAAATATGGCTTCGCCGGGCTGGAGTTATATTACATGCAGTGTGAAATCTAAGTCTGTTAAGTGCTTGTCATGCCAAATATCTGTGAAGATTTAACATTAATTAATAATATATATATATTTTTTTGTGATAGCGCATTGCTAAGGAGTTGCAGGAACTGCTGGAGTGGCTGATGGGAGCTCCTGCTGGATTGAAGATGAACAAAGCACTAGACGAAGTACTGGGACGTTTCTTCCTTTATCACATCCATCTTTGGATAAGTAAGTCATTCTGTGTACCAGTTCCTCTGAAATTGCCACCTTGCCTACAGAACTGTGATTGCACTTCAAAAGTAAGTGGTTTGGGATGTGTTCAATGAGAGGTGATTTCATTGAAACACAGTAAATTCTTAAGGGGCTTGACAGGGTTATTGCTGAGAGGCCTGGCCCAGCAGGCTGAGTGGCCCCCGGCCTGCGAGCACCATCGGAGCAGGCCGGGGTGCGGAAGGAGCGGCGTGGAGGCATACCACTCTAGGGAGCAGCACGTGCTGGAGCAGGAGAGCAACAGCAATGAAAAGGGGCGTCACCAAGATCCAGTTCGGTGATTGGAGAGTGGCAGATACAGCAGGAGCGGCGAGGTCAGGGTGAAGGAGCGGCGAGAGATTGTAGAGAGGCGTGAGTTCGGGGCCCAGGAAAGGCGAGGGCCCAGGGGCATCACGGGCCAGCCCACACTGCGATGTGTGCATACTAGGTCCGTGCAGCAGAGCTGGTCTCCAGTCGTCTTGGTTAATCCTTGCGACTGGACCAAAACCTAGCTCTGTCCAGCCCATGTGGTGGCTGGTGTGCAATGGCCACCACAAGTTTTAAAAAAAAAATTCACGCACAGGCATCTTCCACCTTTCAAGATTTAGTTCAGGACCTGGAATGTTGGGTCCTTCATTGAAACACCTGTGAACTTCTTGACGTGGAAGCAAGTTATCCTCGATTCGATATGATGATGCTGGGAGGATGTTTCCCCTGTCTGATGTGTCTCGAACCAGGGGCCACAGTCTCGGAATAAGAGGTCGACCATTTAGGACTGAGATGGGGAAAAATGTCTTCACTCAAATGGTTGTGAATCTTTGGAATTCTCTACCCCAGAGGGCTGTGGTTACTCAGTCGTTGCAAAAGTGGAGTTGAGGTAGATCATCAGCCATGATCTTATTGCATGGTGGAACATGTTCAAGGGGTCGTATGACCCTGCTCCTATTTCTTATGTTTGATTTTGTCCTTGTGTCTAAAGCCAAGATGGTTTAGATTTTTACAGTCATTAGCTAACAAAATCCAAATTTCCTTGAACAAAAAGCAAAAGCTCTGTAAATCTGAAACAAAAAGCAAAAGTACTGGAAACCCTCAGCAGGTCAGGCAGCATCTGTGGAGAGAACACCTTTTGTCAAAACACTTTGTTCTCTCCACCAATGCTGCCTGACTGGATGAGGGTTTTCAGTATTTTCTGGTTTTCTAACACATTTCCCTGATATAATTTGAAAATCCTTCTTGCTTAGCGCTTTAAATTTCTAAACAAGTACAATTTCATTGGACCAAACATATTGGAACCAGTGTAGTTTTAGTTGCACAGAATAAATTTTGTTTAAGTAACTTCGTGTTTTTATATGTAATTTTGCTGAGTTTTTCCTCTCTGCACCATTTTGGTTACTGTATTGGCAATTTCAGTTATAGTTAAAAATAATAATCACACTGATTGCAACCTCTCATCTGTATGATGATAAAACTAGCGATTCATCAAAACAAAATTTCAAGAAACTGCTAGTCTTAAGATAGCAAATTTACTATGGCTCCAGAATTGTAAAAGCTAAGTTGATAGCAGGAATAACATTACCAGCTACAACATTACTCTATTTGTAAGATTACAACGTTTCATGAGGTTTTTATACTTGTTACATTTTGAGGTTGAAATGACTTTTGAACAGTCTTGGGGCAAAAGAGCTATGTTCCTTACCATAGAATCATAGAAATTTATGGCACAGAAAGAGGCCATTCAACCCAGCATGTCTGTGCCCAGCAAAAAAGAGTTATCTTGCCTAATCCCACTTTCTAGCTCTTGGTCCATAGCCTTGTAGATTACTGCACTTCAAGTGCACATCCAAGTACTTTTTAAATGTTGAGTGTTTCTGCCTCTACCTTCCTTTCAGGCAGTGAGTTCCAGATCCCCACTCTAGGTGAATACATTCTTTTCGCTTCCCCTCTAATCCTTCTACCAATTACTTTAAATCTATGCCCCCTGGATATTGACCTGTCTGCTGGGGGAAATAGGTCCTCCCTATCCACTCTGTCTAGGCCTCTCATAATTTTATACATATCAATCAAGTCTCCGCTCAGCGTCCTCTGTTCCAAAGAAAACAACCCAATCTTTTCCTCATAGCTAAAATTCTCCAGTACTTGCAGTATCTCATAAATCTCCTCTGTACCCACTCTGGTGCTTATGATGTCAGGAAGACTGGGGAGGCTATTTAGTTTGTCCTTGGTGAGCTCTAAGGGAAGCAAAAACTTTATTGAAAATTTGAACTGAGTTTAAAAATTCTCTTCAATTTTTGTTTCCCTGGAGCACTGTTGCTGCCAGGAAGTGCACTCTGATCACAGGATTTATTGTCTATGGCTAAGTTGAATTCAAAGCAACATTTTTTCTGGGAAGGATGTGATAAATGGCAATTTTAGTTGCAGAAAAGTGGGATATCGAGCCAGGTGGTTAGAGAGAAGATTTCGATACCCAGGAGAATTCTGATTCACAATTTCCATCCAGTGTTTGCTTGTTTGTTCAGAACTGTTGCCAAAGTTTCTTTGATCAATGCAACAACACCAGTTCAGTGTGTATTTATTCCATAGGCTACATCCATCTGATGTCTCCATTTATTGAGATGATCCTGTGGTACGTTGGACTATCAGCATGTCTTGGCTTGACTGTCGCCCTGTCCATTGTTTCGGACATCATTGCTCTCCTGACCTTTCACATCTACTGCTTTTATGTATATGGGGCCAGGTAAGGTGTCAACCTTTTACCAAGGACTTGGAAAGATTAATGGCTAGTAACATAATAATTGAAGGTGAAGGACAAGAGAATTTGAACTGAGAAAACAAATATATTTTGTTGTGATCTTTAGTTAGTCTTTTGAAGCCCAGGTAGATGACAGGCATTGTTTGAGTGCAGGAATCAATAGACTTCTGTATCTTACCGAGTAAAATGGCCAAGAGTACCTCAGAGGTGTCAGTCGTGGCTCAGTTGGTAGTATTCTCGCCTCTGAGTCAAAAGGTTTTGGGCACAAAATCTAGGATGACATTCCAGTGCAGTACTGAGGGAGTGCTGCACTGTTGGAGTTGCCGTCTTTCGCATGGGACATTAAACTTAGGCCCATCTGTCCTCTTAGGTGGATGTAAAAGATCCACTATTTCGAAGAAGAGCATGGGAGTTCTCCTCGGTGCCCTGGCCAATATTTATCCCTCAACCAACACCTTATAAACAGATTATCTGGTCATTATCACATTGCTGTCTGTGGGACCTTGCTGTGTGCAAATTGTCAGGTGTGTTTTCTACATTACAACAGTTATACTTCAAAAGTACTTCATTGGTGATAAAGCACTTTGGGGCATCCTGTGCTCATGAAAGGCGCTTTATATATCTTTTTAATTGTCAGATCAATTAAGATCAAATACAAACTACTCATAACAAGTATGTCAGTACAAATGACAGGCATGGCAATGAGTTGCTCACTTCCTGACCCCTTAAACCTTTCCACCATCTACAAGGTTCAAGTAAGGAGTGCGATGGAATACCAATCACTCACTTAGATTGGTGCAGGTTGAACAACACTCAAAGCTCAACACCATCCAGGACAGGGCAGATCACTTGATTGATTTTTCTATCACGCCACCTCCTGCATCATCAGTGCCCTGTGGCTGCAGTATGCCCCATTTACACGACAACACTGCAGCGACTGACCAACACTACTTTGATAGCACCTCCAACATCTGCGTCCTTTGCCATCAAGGAGGACAATAACAGCAATGTCATGGGAACACCACCTCCTAGCTCCCCTCCAAGTTATACACCATCCTGACTTGGATATAAATTGTCCCATTCCTTCATATTCACTGTGTCAATACACTGGAATTCCCTACACAACACCACTGTGGGAGCACCTTCATCACATGGAGAAAGCCCCCCTCTGCTGCTGAACCACCACTTCAGGATCGCTAGGGATGGGCAATAAACATGGTCTTGCCAGCATCACCCGTGCCCCAAGAACACATTTTTAAAAAGACTCTTAAAATCATTCTAATAACAATCATGGGCTTCACATCTGTGACTGAGTGAGTAGCTGACCTTCTCACAGACCTCTCTTATGGTCATTATCAAACTGCAAAGCGATGCAGTAGAGCTACAAGGGGAAATACCTGGATTTTTTTGACCATTTACTGTAGCAAAGTGCCAGTCCTTTCCTCAGCACCCTTCTGTTGTATGTTCAGATGAGATTAGGGGCCATAAAACCTCATAACATAATATATATATAGTGCTTCAATGTGTGGAGCTATCATGTTGACTTTTTTAATTTTCAAATCTGTAGTTTCTGGATGATTTGGCTCTTCGCATTATGTTCACAACTATGGGTTTAGCATTATTTGGACACTTTCTATATTTTGTGTAAAAAAAAAAAGTGTTAACCTTTCCATTCTTCCAAACAAGTCTAAAGCAATAAAATACTCATTTTGTAAATGCTATACCAAAATTCCAAATGTTTCTAATTAGAATTTACAAGCATTTTGAAGTAGGAAACACTGCAGCATTGAAGATTGTATTTATGATGTTTATAATTTATATTTAATTTCATTAAGGCACAGACAGTAGAACTGGAAATACCTATCGTTTTCTTTCTAGGAGCCAGATTACTTTACTGTTTTCTGGGTTAAATTTTAAAATCAACATTCCATAAAACTAGTTATCTTGCTCACCAGGTGGTGCTAAAGCTCATAATTTCTCTCTTTCTAGTATGTCTGGAGTGCCGTTTTCCTCAAAAGTAATACTTCCAATTTATGGGTTTTTAGAAACTATGTAACTTTTTAAGTGGTTTGTGATGTTTCCATATTATGCTTTTACTACTTGATAATTCAGTTGTGTAAGTGATAGTTAATCACATCTGAAAGAGAGTGAATTTGTTTTGCATCTATGAAAGTATGAAGGTTTTTCCTGTCAGAAAAGTTCTCTGAAAACTGATGCTGAATATTTTGAAGTAAAATAATGAAAAAGTGTTTAAACTACAAAATAGATTGTTCTTATTTTGTGGACAAATTGCTATTTTTTTTCCTTTTTGTGTGTGGGTGATGTTACAAAACTAACTTAGGTTCTGGATACATTTACTTTAAATCTTGAAGATTGTAGCAGTGTTTTCTACAGCCTAACTATACATTTTGTAACATTTGTTCAAAGAATAATGTAAACTAAGAAATATGTTGTGATTGTATATTAGCCTGGAAATCTGCATTGGGAGGTAAGAATTAGTTTGGGCCTGAAAATAAAATTTACTTTTGTGTAATTTAGTCTTCAGTTAATGTAGTCCTTTATTGCCTTTGATCTGTACTTTACCTGACAGGGAATGCTTGATGCTGCCATTATGTGCCAAGTACAAAAATGTTTCACTGTAAAGCCATAAGCATTTGGTTTGATGTGCATATGCACAGGGAATACTAAAATGAAAGATGACCATAATCTGCCATTGCATCTGCATTAGTCTGGCAATGCAATTTGTTCAAAATAGTGGTTTCATGACAACTGCAATGAGAGAAGATTGTCTGCATATAGCTCCATTTATAAATGATGTACAGTTGAAGACCACTGTAAATTATTTGGCACTTAATATGGTTCATGTGTTTTTTACTGCATTTTCTTATAAATAGTTGAAAGATATTAATTTTATTTATGAAGAAGTTAAGTAGACTACATTGCAGTGACATCAGGAAAGGATCTCGGTGGAGTGTATCTACTATTCATCATCAAGATAAATGGTAATTGGTAGGTTTCCAGATCAGCCGGAAGTTGTTATTAAAACAACTTTCCACTGGATTTAAAATCTTATAAGAATGCAAGTTGGGAAGCCCAAATAGTTCACCTTATTTAGGTTTACACTCGAGACTAAAAACAGGACACAGTGCTCCCAAGTATGGGTCTCCAGTGCTTTTATAAAGTGTCAGTGTAATTCCTCAGATGTCTTCTGTGGATCTACTTCTAAACCATACAATTGTCTTGGCAACTTCTGTTGTACAGCATGACAACTTTCACGGAGAGTTGCATTCATCCAGTATTTGAGTTGGCTGTCCAGAAATGTAAAAACTGATGAAGCCAGATAGCTGAAGTCTGGTTTTAAAAATGTCAATTTTTCCTACTCTGCATCTTGTGATGAGAAGCAGTTCTATAAGTTTTTTTTAAAATAAAAATCTTCATCACAACCATCCCTGTCCAGCTTTGGACTTGACAAAAGCCAATAACAGTACTTACACAATATTTAGTGAACTAGTGTACCCGAATCTCTTTCAGACTCCACTTTACGTAACTATATACCTTCTATAAAATATCTGCTTAGTTGCTTAAAAACCTAGCTTTTTGTCGGCGGTTATTTTTTCTTACTACTCATCAAAATGGCAGATTCTTGCTGAGGTATAGTTGCACAAGTGTCAGCATTCCCTCAAGTACCTAGACCAAGTGGCCATTCTGTAGTTGAGTCTAGATCATTAATATTGACAAGCTACTCAACCATAGTGGGCATCGCAGCTGTGCTTGACCCTGTGCTTCTTCCCTTCCCCCAAACATCCACATACACACTTTTCAGAAGAAGTGGCTACATAGCAATTAGGAGTAGGAACCTGGCTGAGGCTGAATTGTAGCACTACAATTGGGAACGCAGCAGAAATCCACTAATTCAGCACAAACCATGAATGGCCTTTACCCACAAAGTCATCGGGGAGAAGAAGCTACCCTGTGCGACTGATTATGGTGTGCTCTTTTTTTAAATGACTGCTTTCTGGCAATCTGGAAACAGTATTGTCCTATCAAGGCTAGTTTGCAGACCTCACTCATTTGCTGAAGTTACCAGAATGCTGTCAAATTCATTTCAGGAGAATGGCTGTCTTCCAAGTTCTGTGGAGGAACCTTTCAAATAACTTTTCAAAGAAATGCATTGAGTCAATAAAAAGTAACCGCAATTAACTAATTGAACAGCAAGTGCCTTTATATTCAAACTACTTACTGGTAGAGTTTATATTCCTAGACAAATAAAACTGAGATTGCTAATGGAAGACTCAATTATATCAAGAGGAGAGATTTTTTTCTTTAACGATTTATAAGATTAAATTATCAATGTTAAATAAATAGTGCACAGAAAGCTTGAAATTCTTCTTTGCAAGCTTCCAAGATAGTTCTTTTAAATTTCAGGTCTGCCGATTTAATTGATACAATCTAAAGTGGCTGGAAATGGCCTCAGCTAGAAAAATTGGCCAAGGTTCCTGTACCAATTGCTATCCACCAACTGCCGTTGGATTGTCCATATGTGAATGGGATCAGGCCCTGCTACAATGTAATTATTTTTCCTTACCCCCATGCCCAATCCCCTGCTGTTTGTCTAGTCTCGTATGTGAATAATGGTGCTCGTGAAACCATATGCCCAAAAGAGTCACTGCCCTCTGAAGCAGAGAAGGTGGAAAAATGAACAACTGAAAAGCCTTCCTCGGGCTTGGCAACAATTTTAGAAGTGGTGCACAGTTTTTTAAAAAAAAAAATGTTTGGCACCAACAAAATAGCTGGTGATGAAATATTTTTCATTGAACATTATTTGCTGCAATATAGTGATTGAATTACTTTCCAGTTCTATACCCCTTAACACAGATCCACAACAGATAGTCCTGCTGGTGCTGATCATGCACAAGCCATTATAAACTTACATTGAACAACAGGGGGTGCTGTCATCTTTATTTTTCCCACTTCTCCAACATACTGGAAAGCAAGCTAAAACAAGTATGCAACAGCCTCTGATATCTAATCGAGCAGCATTTTTAAAATCTATATTCGGTGCCCTTCCTGTTAGAACTGCCTTGCAAATTTTATATATAGTTAATGGTAAAACAAAAGAGAATTTATTAAAAAGGATTGTGAAGCAAGTCTGGATTCACAGCACTGGTTGTGGTTCCTATAAGGATCCTATTACTACAACTTGTGTGATCAACTCTTGAAAAATTTGTGTCCTTAATGAATGACTCATTGATATTGCTATAAAAACATTGGCAAAAAAATAAAGGTTTATAGTCATTCTTGGCTTGATTTAGCAACACAGTATTTTTTTTGGATGTGTCTATTTACCCCCACCCCCCGGCAGTTCTTTCTCCCCCCCAGCTCTCTCTCCTTCCCCCCCCCCAGCTCTCTCTCCTTCCCCCCCCCCCCAGCTCTCTCTCCTTCCCCCCCCCCCCAGCTCTCTCTCCTTCCCCCCCCCCCCAGCTCTCTCTCCTTCCCCCCCCCAGCTCTCTCTCCTTCCCCCCCCCCAGCTCTCTCTCCTTCGCCCCCCCCAGCTCTCTCTCCTTCGCCCCCCCCAGCTCTCTCTCCTTCGCCCCCCCCCAGCTCTCTCTCCTTCGCCCCCCCAGCTCTCTCTCCTTCGCCCCCCCCAGCTCTCTCTCCTTCGCCCCCCCCCAGCTCTCTCTCCTTCGCCCCCCCCCCAGCTCTCTCTCCTTCGCCCCCCCCCAGCTCTCTCTCCTTCGTCCCCCCCCAGCTCTCTCTCCTTCGCCCCCCCCAGCTCTCTCTCCTTCGCCCCCCCCAGCTCTCTCTCCTTCGCCCCCCCCCAGCTCTCTCTCCTTCGCCCCCCCCAGCCCTCCCTTCGCCCCCCCCAGCTCTCTCTCCTTCGCCCCCCCCAGCTCTCTCTCCTTCGCCCCCCCCAGCTCTCTCTCCTTCGCCCCCCCCCAGCTCTCTCTCCTTCGCCCCCCCCAGCTCTCTCTCCTTCGCCCCCCCCAGCTCTCTCTCCTTCGCCCCCCCCAGCTCTCTCTCCTTCGCCCCCCCCAGCTCTCTCTCCTTCGCCCCCCCCAGCTCTCTCTCCTTCGCCCCCCCCCAGCTCTCTCTCCTTCGCCCCCCCCAGCTCTCTCTCCTTCGCCCCCCCCAGCTCTCTCTCCTTCGCCCCCCCCAGCTCTCTCTCCTTCGCCCCCCCCAGCTCTCTCTCCTTCGCCCCCCCAGCTCTCTCTCCTTCGCCCCCCCCAGCTCTCTCTCCTTCGCCCCCCCCAGCTCTCTCTCCTTCGCCCCCCCCAGCTCTCTCTCCTTCGCCCCCCCCAGCTCTCTCTCCTTCGCCCCCCCCAGCTCTCTCTCCTTCGCCCCCCCCAGCTCTCTCTCCTTCGCCCCCCCCAGCTCTCTCTCCTTCGCCCCCCCCAGCTCTCTCTCCTTCGCCCCCCCCAGCTCTCTCTCCTTCGCCCCCCCCAGCTCTCTCTCCTTCGCCCCCCCCAGCTCTCTCTCCTTCGCCCCCCCCAGCTCTCTCTCCTTCGCCCCCCCCAGCTCTCTCTCCTTCGCCCCCCCCAGCTCTCTCTCCTTCGCCCCCCCCAGCTCTCTCTCCTTCGCCCCCCCCAGCTCTCTCTCCTTCGCCCCCCCCAGCTCTCTCTCCTTCGCCCCCCCCAGCTCTCTCTCCTTCGCCCCCCCAGCTCTCTCTCCTTCGCCCCCCCCAGCTCTCTCTCCTTCGCCCCCCCCAGCTCTCTCTCCTTCGCCCCCCCCAGCTCTCTCTCCTTCGCCCCCCCCCAGCTCTCTCTCCTTCGCCCCCCCCCAGCTCTCTCTCCTTCGCCCCCCCCCAGCTCTCTCGCCCCCCCCAGCTCTCTCTCCTTCGCCCCCCCCAGCTCTCTCTCCTTCGCCCCCCCCAGCTCTCTCTCCTTCGCCCCCCCCAGCTCTCTCTCCTTCGCCCCCCCCCAGCTCTCTCTCCTTCGCCCCCCCCCAGCTCTCTCTCCTTCGCCCCCCCCCCAGCTCTCTCTCCTTCGCCCCCCCCCAGCTCTCTCTCCTTCGCCCCCCCCCCAGCTCTCTCTCCTTCGCCCCCCCCCAGCTCTCTCTCCTTCGCCCCCCCCCAGCTCTCTCTCCTTCGCCCCCCCCCCCAGCTCTCTCTCCTTCGCGCCCCCCCCAGCTCTCTCTCCTTCGCGCCCCCCCCAGCTCTCTCTCCTTCGCGCCCCCCCCAGCTCTCTCTCCTTCGCGCCCCCCCCAGCTCTCTCTCCTTCGCCCCCCCCAGCTCTCTCTCCTTCGCCCCCCCCCCAGCTCTCTCTCCTTCGCGCCCCCCCCAGCTCTCTCTCCTTCGCACCCCCCCAGCTCTCTCTCCTTCGCCCCCCCCCCCCAGCTCTCTCTCCTTCGCACCCCCCCCAGCTCGCTCTCCTTCCCCCCCCAGCTCTCTCTCCTTCGCACCCCCCCAGCTCTCTCTCCTTCGCACCCCCCCGAGCTCGCTCTCCTTCCCCCCCCAGCTCGCTCTCCTTCCCCCCCCCAGCTCGCTCTCCTTCCCCCCCCAGCTCGCTCTCCTTCCCCCCCCAGCTCGCTCTCCTTCCCCCCCCAGCTCGCTCTCCTTCCCCCCCCAGCTCGCTCTCCTTCCCCCCCCAGCTCGCTCTCCTTCCCCCCCCAGCTCGCTCTCCTTCCCCCCCCAGCTCGCTCTCCTTCCCCCCCCAGCTCGCTCTCCTTCCCCCCCCAGCTCGCTCTCCTTCCCCCCCCAGCTCGCTCTCCTTCCCCCCCCAGCTCGCTCTCCTTCCCCCCCCAGCTCGCTCTCCTTCCCCCCCCAGCTCGCTCTCCTTCCCCCCCCAGCTCGCTCTCCTTCCCCCCCCAGCTCGCTCTCCTTCCCCCCCCAGCTCGCTCTCCTTCCCCCCCAGCTCTCGCTCTCCTCCCCCCACCCCCGCAGCTCTCTCTCTCCTCCCCCCCCCCCCCAGCTCTTCCTCTGCCCCCCACCACCCAGCTCTCCCTCCCCCCTCCTCTCTTTCCCCCCCTCTCTCCCCCCAAGTTCTCTCTCCCCCTCCCCCCATCCCCTCCGAAGCTCTCTCTTGCCCCCTACCAAGCTCTCTCTCTCTTCTCCCCCTGCCCCCCCCCCCACAAGCTCAGAGTGGGGGAGGGGGTGCTCTGAGGCAAGGCTTCCTCGCTGAGCCTGGTGGAGTACTCCTGCTTCTCCTGGCCCACAAGGAACCCTAAAATAAATTATTCATACTTTCTAGCTGTGCCTGCTTTGCCCAATGTACCAGCTCCTGGCAGGTTTGGCCAGACGGTGAAACCGCCACTGCTCATCCGCTCAGTCCTTGCAGATTGGGTCCTACCTTCGTCTGTCCGATCTGCATATTTAAGGAAGGAAGGACCCCCCCCCCCCCCCCCACCTTCCTGCAGGTGTCTTGCTTGCCTGCTCGAAAGACCGGGTTAACATTGGGACACAGCAGGAAGGCTGCACCATAAGTGGAGGTAAGTGGCTGGCTGATTTTAATTGCCCTATTGCCAGATTCCTCCAGGCGGGGTCAGTTAAAATCAGTGTAGTTATGTCTATTATGAATAGTGACAGTACTAATGTTAGCTATATTTTCAATAAGTCTTTGTATTGCATTGTTTTGCTATCGTGTTGTATAATACTGCTCACATTATTGCCAACCCAGTTTGTTCATATTTGTAAGGATGTTGCAAATGCAGCACTTGTAGTTTGTACAATGTGGCTTTTTGTAATTGGAGCCACAAATTAGTGATAACACCAGCCATCATGCTCTGAACAATATTACTATCTTTGTTTTCAGTATTAACATTTCTTTTGAAAGCAATCGTTGTCTTTCTTCAGCTTGACCTGGGAGGCATGCTCTGGAGAGTAGACGGCCATTGTTATTTGCACAGGGTGTCAACTAGTGTGTACCAATAGTTAGGGTTTTTATTTCTGAAACAAAGGTACTTTTCAGTCACTGTTTCCAGGAAGAAAACATATTCATCACAAACCCTTCTCCCATAGTATAAAGTGCCACTGTTTGTCAACTGTTGCAGTGTTATAAACTTTGTGTGTGTTGAATATTAAAATGCTGTTTATCACTTTGTATTCTGTTTTTCCATGCTGCCATTGCTTATGGAATTGCAGTGGGTGTGAATATTGAGGATGTCCAAATGTCACACTGTTCAATTTGATTTTGTCCGACTATGTATATTTGGCTTAGATTTTCCACTTTGTAACACAGACAGTAACCCATTAAAATGATTAGGTTACTGTCAGCAATACATTCAGAAAATCTATGCCTTCTAGCTCTTAAACAATTTGCTTTGTGGGTTTTCTCCTAAATAATAAAAACTCTTTCTTTTTATTATGGTTTAATTTTTGTAATGTTATCTATCTTTGCGAACGATTATATTATCTGGTTTTGTACTGTAGATAATGCAATCGAAGCAGATAGAAAAACAGAATATATCATCTGTTAATCCTGAATAATCATCAATCCATTAAGGACTGAAAGACTTTTTAGTTCCTTAAACAAAATTAACTAATCAAGTCATCCTACCAAATTTAAGGAAGCAAGTATATACATGGATGATTTCTTTAGTTTACGGTTTTTCTTTTTTTTTGAAAAAAATGACAAATTTCAGAAGATTAATGAACTGGGAACTTGATCCAGCTCATGACTGACTGCAGTCTGCCTCCAATGTGGGTGTATTAGGAGTATGAATAGTGATCAAAACAAATATTTTCTTCTGTGTGTACTTTTGAGCAAAACTAGGAAGAACATATTTAGTTCCTTCAAGTTACTCTTTCTGCTATTGTTCTTAATAGAATTTGTTTCTGTGCATTTTCAAATAAAACCTGCCCTTTTTTGGTTTAAAATTAGTGACAGGTACAACATTCTGATCATGTACCCTGAGGAACTGACAATTTTCAGCTTGACAAACCTCAGCACCGTCCTATCACATGCTGAACGTACTCAAGAATTACAAAAAATCTATTTAATAAATCTGCTAGACTTAACCCTTTAAGAGCTACAGTAACATTTCTGATCAAAATAAAACATATTAGGGCTGATTTTAACTTTGCATGGACATAAGACAAATGGTGGGTGGACTGATTGCACTGCCCACCCAATGTCCTTGCTGAAAGGCCAATCCATTTTAATGGTTAGGCCTCATTTACATGTGATTGGCAGACTGCAAGTGCTGAACTATTGATCACAGGCAGCTCACGGACCAAGGGGGTGGAAAATCCTGAAGTTGGCAGTAAAGAGGTAGGGAAGGCATTCGTGGAGGTGGGGTGGGGGTACAAAAGGACCATCAGGCCAGAGATTTTTGAGAAGCCAGGAGGAACATCCGTGCTCCCCTGGCGCCCCAAAAATGAGTCAAATGGATTCTTTTCTGGGCCTGTGAACGGCCTGCAGCGACCCCTTTTAAAGATCACTGATTGGGCCGCTCTCCAACGGGAACCGTGTATGTGGTGCCACTTTTCCCATTGGTATCTGAAAATTGCATTGGGGTCGTGTGTGTCTCGATTTACATACCTTAATGAGGCATCCATGTGAAACAGCTCTGGTCACCTCTCTCTCTCTCTCTCTCTCTCTCTCTCTCTCTCTCTCTCTCTCGGCTTCCAACGAAAGATGGGAACAGGCGAGTAAGTACAATGCTGCAATGGGGGCTATACTACATCAGCCATCATTCCTGGCTGCTTTTTCTATGCAGCATCAAGCTGGAAGAAGGCTTATTGATGAGCGCTTTGAGCGTAACTGAAGAGGTTGCAGATGTATGGGGAGGTGGCCTTACCCCCCCACGAATTTACAGCCAACAGCACTCATACCTGCAGCTCTCTGAGGCACTGTGCATTAGACAGCTGTGCTTCCGAAAAGAGGTGGTCACAGAGATATGCCAGCTCATAAAGGCAGACCTACAGCCCACCAGGGCAACAGGACTGCACTGCCCGTCGAGGTGAAGTTGACTGCAGGACTTGCCTTCTATGCCTCGGGCTCCTTTCAGGCATCAACAGTGGACATATGCTCCATCTCACCTATTTGAGCGTCAGCCACAAGGCCAGTGCTGGATGCTGGTGGACAAAGGTTACGGCCTCGCCACCTAGCTCATGACCCCCCTCAGGAACCTCAGACAGAAGCCAAGCATCGTTATAATGACAGCCATATAGCCACATGCAACATCGTCCAAGACAATTGGAGTGCTCAAGCAGCGCTTCCGATGCCTGGACTACTCTAGAGACAGCCTGCAGGTCGGAGTTCATTGTGGTGTGCTGCATGCTACACAAATTAGCCATCATGCGGGAACAGGATTTGCCACTGGGGACTGCAGGATCACCTCCGGAGAGGGGAGGAGGAGGACGACGAGGAGCCTGGTGAGGAACTCATGCCACCGCCCCCACCACGGGGGGAGGCCTCGTGGAGCTTTCGCCACTGCGACCCGACCTCCATCATTTTCACACATAATGCTGCGGGAATCCTACCCAATACCTCTAGGAGCTGGGTGCTCTCCCTGGTCAGTCCCACCATGTCCAAGTGTGCGTCTTGCCTGTTTGTCAGCAGACCAGCTTTGCTTACTCACCCTCTGGAGAGATGGAAAACGGCCATTTGTACTTGCGGCCTCGGATGGCTCAAAGCCCGAGGATGTTTCTTCCTCGGACAAGATGCGGTCCAAAGAAAAAGGAGGTGTCGAGTGTATCAGCCCCCCCCACCCCAAGCCCTTTCCGTGAAGTTCCTTGCCCTCGTACCCCTCCTCCTGATGGTCTGAGGTAGAGGCTTTCATTGGAGGATGTGGTGCATGCGACTTCTCATCTGGAAATAGAAAACAACAGACGAACGGTTAGCAGCAGGGGAGGGGGCAGGGTGACATGAGTACGGTCACATAGCACAGACTCATTTGAAGGACCGCCGCTACTCCATTATATGTAGTCCAGAGACACTGCATCACATTGCCCGAATCCTAGTCCACAGGCACTACATCACATTGCCCCAACCTTAGTCCCGAGACACTACATCACATTGCCCCAACCCAGCCCGGGGATTTTGCTGGACTTACCCTCACTTTTGAACGGGGGCTCAGCACCCCCACGGGCAGTTGCCCTCCCTGAGGCACCGATCAGACCTGCCACTCATTCCTCCAGGTCTGTCAGAGTCATGGTTCTGGATGGACCGCCGCCTGTCCGCCACTGCTCCTGATGGTTGTGGGACATCTGTTCCTGAAAAGGTGACTATGGGAATGGTTACCAGAGGGCCCATCTGCTCTTGTGGCACACACAGCCATCAAAGCACTTATACCATACTGTGTGCATTTAATACAGTCCTCTGTTTAATGCCCCTGGAAGTTGCACGTGATTCATGAGGAAGACATCGAAGTGTAGAAACATCTTTTAAGATCTCAGAAAGCAATTGTAATAATGTGTAAAGATCATTCATGGTAAATAAAGTGCAACACTAAGCCTACCTATACTAACATGTAATTTAAGTAATGAAGGAGAGCATCAATAAAAATATTACTTGCTCTAAGGACCCTGCAATGGTCATTGAATCTTTTGCGGCACTGGGTGTGGGTCACCTAGACACCTCCTCAGCAATGCTGGTCCAAATACGACGAAAAACCGCTGGGAGGGGTTTAATTTCACCCCTCCTGTTTAAATTCCCCATCTCCTCTTCACAGCAGTGGCAAGGGCCTCGTTGGCACCATTACTAAACTTTCTGGCTCGCTGCCTGCTCCCATCTCCTTCCATTGTGATTGCAATCTAAAAATGGCTGATTTAGCCCTGGGTGCACTATGCATGCGCGGGCGCTCCCTGACAGCTGACCAGAAATGCGTAAAGAACAAAAAAATGTCAACAAAAAAAATCCCGCCCCCCCAGAAAAAAAATTTGTGCATGTGCAGGAGGTCAATTTTTTTTTCGCTTGCAAATTTCGACTCCAGTGCACAAATTCAGTTGTGCAACGCCGGATTTATCGCGAATGCTATATCGCTCTTCACTGTTTGGCGAATTTTAAGAGCTCTGGCAGTAGCGGTACCCCAGTGCTAAAAAACGGGTGAAATCGCTAAAAGCCAAAATTCTAGCCCAATGGCTTTGAATTGAATTCTTACAAAACAGGTGCTTCCTTCCAATGGCAATTTCAGAAAACATTTAATGTGTAAACAATGGTTATTTAGTGCATAAATGGCAAAATTTGTAGAGTTTGTAAATAGACTTTTAAAAACTACCTGCATTCCATGAAGATACTTACTTCATGTTGTAAAGTCTATATCTGTAAGACATAACATTTTAATGCATTCCTTGTTGTATAGACTCTATTGTTTGAAGATCTATGGCTTATCGTCTCTTTGGCGATTGTTCCGAGGAAAGAAGTGGAATGTTCTGAGACAGCGCGTGGACTCCTGCTCATATGACTTGGATCAGGTGGAGTGTTTATTCTGGTGACTAAAATCCTCGAATGATGGGGGCACCTGAGAATTATGTTTGTATTTTTTTTAATTGTCATCGGCAAAGTTTATGGGCTCAATTTTCCCCAACTATCTGTGCCGTTTTTTTGGCGTACACCGTTTTTTTTTGGAGTAAGTTTAAAATCTCCAAGTTTCCCCAAAGTTTCTGCGCTATCGAAATTCACTTAGGTAGGGATTTTTTTACCTCATTGGGGGCATAACCTGCCACCCACGCCAATTCTGGCCAGTTCCGATTTACTCCAATTTTTCTCAGGACTGCGTATGTGACCACTCTGGAAAAACCTTCTGCACAGGTAACAAAATCGGCACAGATAAGAGAATCAGCGAAGCAGAGGCAGTTCCACGGCCCAGACAGCAGCAGCAAAGAGGGTGGTAGGGGGGGTAGGAGGGAGAGAAGAGAAGAGAAGAGAGAGATGTGGTGGGGGAGGGGGGAAGGGAAGCCTTTTGGCCAGGCTTTAACTGCAGCAACCGGGAGGGGGGAGGCCTTTCGGCCAGGGCTAGCAGTGGCACCCGGCATCTGGAGGGGAGAGGCCTTCTGGCCAGGGCTAGCAGTGGCAACCACCCAAATCTATCCGTTATTCTAAATATAAACTATCCGAACGCCTCAGTTAGATTACAGCCTGTAACTCAATCCTGGGTACCTGTTACTTTATATGTAAACCATCTGAACCCCTGGATTTGATTCCCGCCTGTAACACACTCCCAGATGTCTATTATTTTATGAAGAAACCATTTGAACCATTCAATTACATTTCATTCTATAACTCACTCTCCAGTATCTGTTATTCTATGTACAAATAATTAAAAACACTTAATTGGATTCTAATCTGTAAACTCGCTCCTGGTTATCCATTGTTCTATGTATAAAACATCCAAATCCATTAATTTAGATTCCAGCCTGTAATTCATTCTCTGGTATCTGACAATTATTTATATTTACATACATATAATATATATATATATATATATATATATACATACACACACAGGCACCCAAACCCTTTGAGTATAATTCAGCTTTGAACTCATTGTGTAAAAATTCAGCTTTGAAGCAATCGTGTAAAAAAATTTGCAGATGATACCAAAACAGAGATATAATTAATTATTTAGACCAAAGGAAACTGCAAAGGGATATTGATAAGATGGGAGAATGGGCTAAAAAATGGGAGATGGAATTCAATGTCAGAAAGTGTATTTTGGTAAAAAGAAATAGCAGCATTAATTATAGTTTGAATGGAAGTCAGTCAGTGCTGTGGAACAGCAGAGGGACAGGTTCACAGAACAATAAACGCAGCACCTCAGGTTGATAGGATTATAAACAAAAGCGAATGGTGAGTCTATAAGACCTCAGTTTGAGGCATCGGGAGGGGGAGGCCTTTCGACCAGGGCTAGCAGCAATACCCGGCATTGGGAGTGGGGGGAATAAACTTTTGGCATACTTTAATAATTTAATGCTGGAATGCTGCTGCAATGTGCAAGGTGCTTGTGCAGGTTGCTGTGAGCTGGCCAAATGTGTTGTATGTTTCACTTTCCAGCCTCAGGCCGCAATGTGTCCCTCGTTACCCTGGCAACCCGATCTTTTTGGCGCAGATCTTAGGCTCCACCCCCAAAACTAAAGGACAGCCTAGGTGGTACCAAAATCAACAATTCAAACGGGGAAATTGGATGATTTTTTTGGGGCATAGTTGGACCCCAGAAAAACAGGCATAACTCTGCAAGTATGGCAAAAAATGGCTTTGGGGAAAATTGAGCCCTATATATTTATACTAGATAAGTCATATTCAGCCCTTACCTGGGTGAGTTATGGCACATATCATTCATTGGATACGTAGGATCACATGATATTCACAAATACATAGAAACAAGTGTACAGATGGTTGTGAACAGTTAGACAGCAGTAATAGCAAGTACAGCCAAATGGAGGAGATAGGAATGAGGTGGAATGCTGGGAGAGTAGAATGGACTGAGCCTATAAGAACAGCACCTAAAAATTGTGGTGCTTTCCCATCTTCAGGTTAACCATGTATCAGGTGAGTCATATATTGCTTTTCAGACTAGTCCACAGATGTCTTCGCTACATACTTGTGGGCCGATTTGCTCTATAATTGAAGTACAAGTCTTTGAAAAGGTGCCACATAAAAGGTTGCTACGCAAGATAAAGGTTCATGCGGTTGGGGGTAATATATTAGTATGGATAGAGGATTGGTTAATGGACAAAAAACAGAGAGTACGGATAACGGGTCATTTTCCGGTTGGCAGGCTGTAATTGGTGGGGTGCCACAAGCATCAGTGCTTGGGCCTCAGCTATTTACAATCTATATTAATGACTTAGATGAAGGGACCGAATGCAATGTATCCCAGTTTGATGATGATACGAAACTAGGTGGGAAAGTAAGATGTGAGGAGGACACAAAGAGCCTGCAAAGAGATATAGGCAGGTTAAGTGAGTGGGCAATAAGGTGGCAGATGGCTATTTAATGCAGGGAAATGTGAGGTTATTCACTTTGGCAGGAAGAATAGAAAAATAGAATATTTTTTAACTAGTGAGCAACTATTAAATGTTGGTGTTCAGAGAGATTTAGGTGCCCTCATACAGGAAACGTAGAAAGCATGCAGGTACAGAAAGTAATGAGGAAGGCAAATGGCATGTTGGCCTTTATTGAAAGGGGGTTGGAGTATAAGAGTAAGGAAGTCTTACTACAATTTTCAGGGCTTTGGTGAGATCACATCCAGAGTACTGTGCACAGTTTTGGTCTCCTTATCTGAGAAATGACATGCATGTCTTAGAGGCGGTGCAACAAAGGATGACTAGATTGATCCCTAGCGTTGCGGATCAAGGAAAGGGGTACTGAGGGAATGATCAGCCATGATCTTATTGAATGGCCTACTCCTGCACCTATTTTCTATGTTTCTATGAGGGAGTTGTCCTATAAAGAGAGATTGAGCAGATTGGGCCTATACTCTGGAGTTTAGAAGAATGAGAGGTGATCTAATTGAACCATATAAGATTCTGAGGGGAATTGACAGGGTAGATGCTGAGAGGTTGTTTCCCCTGGCTGGAGAGTTTAGAACGAGGCAGCATTGTCTCAGGATAAGGCGTCGGATATTTAAGACTGTGATGTTGAATTTCTCCACTCAGAATTTTGTGAATCTTTGGAATTCTCTACCCCAATGGCCTGTGGATGTTGAGTCATTGAGTATATTCAAGGCTGAGATAGATAGATTTTTGGACTTTAGGGGAATCCAGGGATATGGGGATCAGGTGAGAAAGTGGAATTGAGGTTGAAGATCAGCCATGATCTTATTGAATGGTGCAGAAAAATTGTAATCTGGTTGCCTCATTCCATTGTTAACCCATTCAGAAGATTAATTGCCTGTTTTCTGTGAAAAGTTGAATTATAAACACCATTCGTATAGAATCTGTAAATTACTGCAATAACCAGTTCCCTGTATTACACAGGAATATACCTGTGTATGCTAGATTTATTCACTTGTCTAATGTGTGTTTTAAATTTTTTTGTTTTAAAAGGAGAAAATACAAGATTTTATGTAACCGTCATGTCTTCTATTTTTGCTTACAGCTGTTTATTGGAACCCTGCTGTTCACCATTCTCCTCTTCCTCTTGCCAACTACAGCTCTCTACTACCTCGTATTTACATTGGTAATAAGCTTTGGTTGTACTTCAGTGAGCATGATCGAGATGCACACCATTAGTAGATAATCTGTGATAAATCTTCTTCTGTTATTACACATTGGGCCTGTTAAGCTGCTATAGTACATGCTTCACTATTTCTGTAGATTAGAGCATGGTTAGAAATTTAATTATAATGTTGCTTTTCTATGTGTTTTTTTTAGCTTTATAGGGTAGATGTTACTCTAATCACAAAGGAATGTAAATTGGTAAATTCTTTATACAGTAGTTTTTGTTTGGATCCTATATTCAGCCACAGACGCTGTGTTTTTATTTTTATTCTTCAACAGTTACGATTGGTGGTGATTATTGTGCAGGGTCTCATTCACTTTCTTGTGGACTTCATTAACTCGCTCCCATTATACGCATTAGGACTCCGACTGTGCCGACCGTATATCCTTGCAGGTAATACTGTAAAAGATGAATTAATTTGGTTTCCTTTCTCTTGGAAACAATGGCCCTGATTTTGTGGTCAGTGGCGAAGGAACAGCACGCGCTGTTCATTACACTTGCTGCTCCCCACAGACTTTTCGCCGGCTTTTGAACGGCAACTTGGTGTTTAGAGATCATTTTTCAGCGCAACACCCGCTACAGGGGATCTCTGGCGAGTGTCAGCAGGGAAAGCAACAGTGTGACTCTAACCAATCAGGTTGACAAATCCTCACTGAGCCATGCAGAGTCTAAACCAGGAAGTATAAATTAGAATATTTAAGTCATTTTAAAATTGTGTATGGAAAGCGAAAGAAAGAGGGAAAAGTGGGAGTAAGAGACAGAAAGAAATAGTTGAAAAAAATTATTTTAATTTTAAATTAAAAAAAAAAAATCTCCAACAATAATTAAATTCTAAATGAAGGAGACTCCATGCTTGTAAAGTTAAATTTTCAATGCCAGTGAAGTTGTTTGGCATTAATTAAGACTTATTACGCTGTTAAAATTTCACTTTCACCTGAATGCACCAGCCCTAACTTTTCTGGCGTGTTTAGTGGGTACATACATCAAACTACACACCCTTCATGTACTTTAATCCTGAGTCTCTCGGTGAGGTACCGGTGTAGCATAGTGTAGCTTCCAGAAGTTGCTGTCCAACTTACTCCGTAATAACGAAGATCGCTGATAGCCTCACAGTTATTCTTGACGCAAAATCCAGGTCATTCGTTCATTTGGTTTTATATTTTGGATGCTTGCATGAACAACCGGATTCCTCTAATGTTGTTAATTAGTAATTCTGTAGACATACCTCTATTATTTTCAGATCTTTCTGTCGAAATGAGATACCATTTCCAGATTGTGATTAATGCTTAGCTCTCCGAGATGTAGTTTATTTGAAGTCTGATATTGCTGGGGTTGGTTAATGTCTCCATCCACAGACTTTCAACCAAGTGCAATGGATCTGTTCATTATAAAATGCTAATGATTTTTTAATATGTAACTGGATTGATAATTGATGAAACCTAATGGACTCTGCCTTTATAGAAGCTAATTGTGGTGTTCATAATTTGGCGAACAAATTGTGTTGTAGTTAAATTTTACTATAAAACTTAAAAAATACCACATCAAAATACTTGCTGCATCCTTTTATGGTTTAGAATAGAAAAACTGTATTCCAGAGGCTGATCTCGGTATGGTTTTATCTGTCTGTGCTTTATCTACAGCTGGTGTTAAGTTTCAAGTTTTTCAGAAAGTTGCTGGCAAACCTCTTCACTTGTTAATGCAGGTACAGATCTCAGTATTTTCACTGTGACTCTGCTTTATCCTGAATGGCCATCTTAATTTAAGAACATATGAAGTAGGAGTAGGCCATTTGACTGTCAGTAAGGAAGCTGATGCGACTTTTTAGGATTGTAGTGGTATCACAGTACCTTTTTAAAAAAAAAAGTTTAGTTTCATGAATTTTATATACTTGGAAATGATCTGTTTTGGTCATTTTTTGAAGTTGATTTCACATTGATTCAGTGGGTTGCACTCCTGCCTCTGAGTCACAAAGTTGTGGGTTCAAGTCCCACTCGAGACTTGAGCACAAAAATCCAGACTAACATTCCAGTGCAATGTTGAGGAAGTGCTGTACTGTCAGAGGTGCCATATTTTGGATGAGACGTTAAACCGAGGCCCCCTCTGCTCTTTCAGGTGAATGTAAAAGATCCCATGGCACTATTTTGAAGAAGAGCAGGGGAGTTATCCCCAGTGTCCTGGCCAATATTCATCCCTCAATCAACAGAACAAAAACAGATTATCTGGTCATTATCACAGTGCTGTTTGTGGGAGCTTGCTGCGTGCAAATTGGCTGCCACGTTTCCTACATTACAACAGTGACTACACTTCAAATTGGCTGTAAAGTGCTTTGAGACGTCCAGTGGTCGTGAAAGGCTCTATATAAATGCAAGTCATTTTGATTTCACCAAAATTTCAACCTCGGGCTCTTCCCCTACCTCACCCTTACTGCTGCTGAAATGCTTATTCTTTGTCACCTCCAAACTTGATTACTTCAATGTTTTCCTCCTGAGTTTCACTCTTCACAAATATCAGCTCATCGAAAACTCTACTACTCACACTAAGTCTCACCTCCCTATCTGCTTTAGCCTGACCAATTTGCTTTGGCTCCCTGTCCTCCAGTGCATTGATTGCTGTCATTGTCCCCACCTACTCGTCCCTCCATGGCCTAGCCCCTCCCTACCTCTAACTTGCTTCAGCCCAATATTTCTGCCGTTCTCCTAAATCTGACCTTTTTCTGGAACCCCATACCCCATTGCACCTTCAGCCGCAGAGGTTTCAGCTGTCTTGGCCCCTCACTGTAGCGCTCACCCTAAAATTGTCTGGCTTGTTACCTCTCCCTCCTGCTTCTTCAAAATTCTTATCAAAAAATACCCCTTTCATGATGCCTTCAATCACCATCATTAACCCTTCTCTGGTCCGCTTGTGGTTAACTTGGCCTCTGTGAAGCACTTCAGGAAATGTCATTACATTAAGGGCACAATGTAAGAGTAAATCATTGTTTTGTAGCTTTTTTTGTCGTGCATGCTATGAAAGCTGCCAAGAAATGTCAAGTACTGCAGGTTACAGTGAACTTCAATGCTGTTATCTAGTTAACTTAGACATAGTTTTTATTAAAACTTTGAAAGCTCATTAGTTATCAAGCAACCACTTTGGGCAGGTATGTTAGCTCGGGAACAATAGATGTGGTGGCTCCTGGACCAAATTGTAGTTGATTTATCCACAGCAGGCAGTATCATTTATGCCTAAGTGGATATGAAATTATTGGATAGAGTTTTTGATTTTATCACTGGATACTTGTATTTTTGCATTCTCCAAAGCTTTAAACTGGAGGGAGAAGTGTTAAATGGCAGAAAAATAGACTCTGCAAAATAACCAAATGCAAAAAGCTGGTTTTTTTTGAGTAATCACTGCTGTTCTCATGGCAGATTAATCCCCTGACCTGTGGGATGATAATCAGGCATTACAGACTGCCAACATACAGCTGTTATCCAAAGGACTCGTGGACAGCGCTGTGCAAGAAACTGTTCATCGGGGAACTGATTTATCCCTGGAAACGCAAGACTGAGAAACTAGACTGAGAAAATGCAGCCTGGAAGCAGCAGTCCGAATGAGTATGTCCGTGTCTAATTTCCTGTATTATGTCTGCATTGCGTTTTGCTTTGAGGGTAAAAAGTTTTCCTTTTAAAATAGGCTTGATTTAATATGGTGAAATGTTTTTAAAAATGTAATAACTTTAAAATCAGTGATTTTTACTACTGCCAAAGTTATGCTGCAAAATTATCAATGGATTGACATAATTCTGCAAAGTTTAAAAAAAATATTAGCAGAGAAAGGTTAAAATGTCCTTTGGGATATTAAAGTATCTATGTCTCAAAGTACAATTTCACACTTTACCTCTTCTATTGCAGCAAATGCACTTTTCCACATATTGGGTGCAGTTTTTGAGTTCTGTAAGAATGCACTTCAATTTACTGTAAAATTGAAACATTATTGCACTGTTTTTAGACAAATCACTTTTTATACTTTAAAGGCAAACATTTCCTTTTTGTATTTAGTGACATGTATATTGGTACTTTAATAGTAATTGCCTAATAGAATGCTTATTTTCATTTATCAGCTATATGTGCACCATTTTTAGATTTAATCAAATCTAGACACAATCATCTCCTAAATTGAAGAAATACTATTTTTGTGTTGATTTCAGAAAAAAATATAAACTGGAAAATCCACCTTTTTTAAAAAAAAAAAAAAAAATCTGATTACTGCCAAGTGTTCAGAACCATGTGCTGCCCTATAATGGAACAATCGAGCTAAATATTTAGCATTTTGTTCACTGCCATGATGACAATATTGTTTCCCTGAGATTCAGGGGTGGGTGACCTCAGTGATTTGCACTCCATAACTGTTGCAATGCTTCTGAACCATGTTTCTGAGTTTTTTAAACACAATACTTTAGTCGTGCATTTGTATAGCACAAGCCTGCTTCCATATTATTCTTTCTAGAATGCATTGTATGGAGGAGGAACAAGGGGGTATCTGTAGTTCTCAGATCATTTATTTGAGAGCTGTGTTCTTGGGCTAGTTATTGAAATGTTCTAAACAGGGCTAGATCCCCTTTTGAACTTGTGGGTGTTCAACAAATCTCAATACTAAAAGTTACATTGGCCTGGAATTTCCTGAAAACCTACGCTGAAACAACGGCGTATGGCGTAACGCCGATTTTTGACACACCATATACGCTTGAATTTCCTAAATCTTTTACGCCGATTCTGTGAAACCTCTTGTAACCCTCTGCCGTTCATTAAGATAGCTCTGCCCCCATGCAAATGTTTAGGTCACACGAAGTTTCAACAGTTCTGAACGGCTGTAAACTTACACCTAAAGTTTTTGGCACAAAGTCATATTTCTACTTTTTTTTAATTCTCCTCCACTGAGACCTACATTGCATTTTCTGTGTCTGCGAATGCATCTTCATGGCATCCGAACAATTTGCATTAAAAATTGAAAAATTTCCACAATTGCTTTTACTTAAACATTCTGTGCCTAATGTGCATAAATGATGCCCCCGTGGTTTCAAACTTTAATTTTCATGCATAAAAAAGGACTTGAAGAGGGAATATGCTGTAAGTTTGTTTGGCACTTTCCATGCGCCCCGATTGTTTACGCTGATTTCTATTTGTTACGTGCGGTTTCTACATTCTGATGTATTGCAATAGGATTAACAGGAGGTTTCAACACAACTCACCAACAGGAAGATCAGCGTAAATTCCAGGCCAAAGCTGTGATTGAAAAAGTTCTGTTTTTCTTCTGCTCACAACATTGTTACTCTGCGAATTGTTCTACCAGATTTTTTTTTTACAGAGAAGGCCAAATGTTTTGACGTGTACAAAAGTTGATTAATATCTTGAATAAAATCTCTACTGATGCCATTTGTATATTTGCTTTTTCTGCAAAAACATTTGCATTTACAATTTTGTTAGTAGTTTCAAGAGAAATCCAAGCAAGCTCAATTGCCTTGGCATGCCAGTTCGCCAGTACTAATTCATTATTTAAATGCCAAGACAACACCAAAGTATGATGATCACAGTGCCACGATTACCATTTTAAAGAACTCTAGTCAACTGCTCTTTATTATACAGGTACAATGTCTGCAATCGTGCCGGTTTTTGAGTTTCGCCGGATTTCAGACAAGAAAATCAATAGTCTGAAATCTGGAATCCTCTGGACCGAATGCATTGCCGCATTTCGGGGTTTGCCGCATTTCGGACCTCGCCGCAAACCGAATTCGTGCCAGATTTCGGGTTTTGCCGCATTTTGAACCTCGCCGCCCGCCAATCCTCCATTCCTCGCCACTTGCTGAAATGCCCAGTTTTCGGACAATTTCGGTTTTCGGAAATACGGATTTGGGACGTTGCACCTGTATATACAGTTCTGATACTTAACCAGTCTTGCATTATACATTCATGACATCTTCAATACATGTTTCCGATTGTCAACTTATTGCTAGCTGCATTTATTTCCCTATCAGGAGTTTTATTCCAGTTTGTGGAATAAAATATTTCATAGCTCAAATTCACGTATATTTTAATGAATTGGTGCAGTTACAAGTGAATTGTTAAGTCTAATCAGAAGAATACCAGAGCATCAACTTCACCTTAATTGGAATCGATCTGTAGTGGCTCTTTTCACTGAAATATTATTTGATACAGGTGAAGCATCCAAAATCCAGAATGTTCCGGAATCTGGAGCAATTGGTGGCAGGGTCGTCCGGAATCCGTAAAATGTTCTGGAATCTGGACCCACTGATCTCGAGGTCCCGCCGCTGCCTGATCCTCGGGCCTTGCCTCACTGCCCCTCACCACCGCTGCTCTTACCTCAGGGCCTCCTCGCCGGCCTGCCCGAACACCACCTCCGCGACTGGGTCCACCCGACCAGCTCCTCTTCGGCGGGGGCCCGCTCGACCAGCTCCTCTTCGGTGGGACCCCGCCCGAACAACTCCTTGGCAGCTGGACCCCGCCCCCGATCACCTCTTTGATGGGGCCAGCGGCCCAAACAGCTCCTGGGCGAGCACCGCCCACCCCATCCCACCGCGCACCATCCACCCTTCTGACGTTCTGAAATCCGGAAATACCCGAACCTGGGCTCGGGTGTTTCCCGATTTGTGACGTCAGAAAGACGTTCCAAAATGCGGAATCCGGAATGGCCTCGGTCCCAAGAGTTCCGGATTCTGGACGCTGCACCTGTAATGCAAATGGTTTGACTATTAAAATAGATTTAAAGAAAGCTGCTTATTTTTGAGCTCTCTTTCTTAACTGTTCTCTCCTCACTCCAGGGACTTGAGCACAAAAATTCTAGGCTGACACACCGATGCAATGCTGAGGGAGTGTTGCACTGTCGGAGCTGCTGCCTTTTGGATGAGACGTTAAACCGAGGCCCCGACTACTCAAGTGGACATAAAAGATCCCATGGCACTACATCGAAGAAGAGCAGGAGAGTTATCCACGGTGTCCTGGCCAATATGTATCCCTCAATCAACATAACAAAAAAACAGATTATATGGTCATTATCACATTGCTATTTGTGGGAGCTTGCTTGTGCGCAAATTGGCTGCTGTGTTTCCTATATTACAACAGGGACTACACTCCAAAAGTACTTCATTGGCTGTAAAGTGCTTTGAGACGTCCGGTGGTCGTGAAAGGCACTATATAAAGCCCAAAAAAAAGCCCGACTTCGTGGGGCAGTCAGAGGAGCAGTTTGGAGCACGAGGCTGGAGATGTGGGCAAATCAAAAAAGCTAGTCACCGCAGCAGCAGAATCAACAACGCGGAGGTTGGGACCGGTGAGGAGCGGAGGTTGGGACTGGCGAGGACAGTTGAGGCACGGAGGAACAGAAAGATCGGAGCCCAGAGGTGGAGCAGCATGGACAAGACGAGGGAAGGCGCAGCACGGACCAATAGCGAGGTCGTGAGGCTCACATTGCGTACTATGAATTCCACGTAGAGAGAGGTCCTGTGGGAAGGAGGAAGGAAGGAAGACAATAGTAGTATGTTTGAGTTTGTGTATGTATTGGCAAATGCAGCGGAGCCTGGTCTCCCGTCGTCTTGGATCCCCTTGCCACTGGACCAAGACTTTGCTCCGTCAAGCCCGTGTGGTGGCTGGTGTGCAACGGCCACCCCACATTAAAAGAATTCATGCACAGGCAGCTACCACCATTTAAAATGAGTTCATTAGTCACCTAAGTACTCATTTTTAGTGTGGAAGCAAGTCATCCTCGACCCCGAGGGACTGCCTATGATGATATAAATCCAAGTCTTTCTCTTTCCGATTTTTTTTCTCTGTCAGTGCCATTTTTGTTACTTTAAATTTTTACTTTATATTTAATCTACCTAAAATGTTAAATCTTGTAACCATTTCTTGCTTTTCACTTAACATTTCCCAGATTCGATTCTGCATTTTGAAGGGAGGAGCTATATTGTATAAATGTGCCTCTAACTGCCTGAAGCAGCTCTTTGAAGGTGCTATTATATTACTAGATTTTCTTGTTCCTGTCTAGGGAGGCCCCTGACCTGCGTGAGAACACCAGCGGCAGGTCGGGGCCATAAAAGGAGCGGAGGTGCGGCAGCCCGGGAGCAGCGTGGAGGCATACCCACTTCAGGGAGCAACGCGAGCTGGTGCAGGAGGGCGACAGCAGCAAAGATTGACATCATCAAGGTCCAGTTCGGTGATTGGAGCGTGGGCAGATACAGCAGGAGCGGCGAGAGACTGTGGAGGGATGTGATGGGGCCCAGGAGAGGCGTGAGTTCGGGGCTAGGGGCCCAGGGGCAGCACGGGCCAGTCCACACTGCGATTATGTGTGCGAACTAGGCCTGTGCAACAGAGCAGGTCTTCAGTCATCTTGGATAACACTTGCCACTGTCAAGCTCGTGTGGCAGCTGGTGTGCAATAGCCACCATATGTTAAAAAAATCCACCCTTCAGGATGCAGTTCAGGACCTGGAATATTGGGTCCTTCATTAAAACACCTGTGATCTCATCCTTTTTTGGGCGTGGAAGCAACTCATCCTCGTTTCGAGGGACAGCCTATGATGATAATCCCATGCACTACTATCTCCTTTTTATACATTCATCACTGGGTGCCAGACTTCAGTGTAATAATGTGTTTGCAAATACACGGGAGCTACTCTCCACGTTTAGCTTTGTTGAACAGGCTGCTTAAGCTCAACAAATAAGTCATAGACCTAGACTTTTGTGGGCTATTCTTGGCGTGCAGCTGAAAGGAGAGAGGAGTGGGTGGACCTGTGTGCCTGCAGTCTGCAGCAGAATCATTAAGTAGAAGAGCCTTGACCTAATTACATCATTGGCCAGTTTCACAATTTTCTTATTTCAAATGGAGACTTGCTACCACTGGATCAGTTTCCTCACTTATGGCGTTGATAGACCAAGAGAGCCTACATTAGATATAACCTCTGGCATTAGAGTTTTTAAAGATTGCTTTCACATTTTTTTCCCCAACCAAATGGAAGTTGCAGAGGGTGATGCCGCTCTCAAAAATTACAGGTGTTATCAGATTTTCATTGACTAAACAAACATTCTGTAGAATGAAAATATGCTTCCATTTGAAGAATGCTGGCCGGACTAATTTAACAATAAGGGAGTTGCCTTTCTTTTCCGAATCTTCCATTTACTAATGTAGAATTGCAGATACAAATTCTTGAGCTTCTGTAATGTACATTGCGCTCTTTTATGTCTACTATTTTACATTACAGCTTCTCAACAAATACAAAATAGTTTGCATGTTTTTGCACATTTCATGTAAGCATACAAAGTATGATGTTGGTAATGTTGTCCTGAAACAATGCTTTGTACTCTGAAATTGGATCTTGACAAGAAATGTCATTCATTGCTTCATCACTCCACGAGAAGAGGCAACGGGATATTATAGTTAAATTCCTACGAGATATCAGCCCTGAAGTGTTCATTATTATATTCAATGACTATTAAAATGGATCTTGTTTCCTTAATTCACAAATTTGCACAACGATCATGCAAAATGGTATCAAGAAATCTATTTCCATATATTCAGTGTTTGCTCCTGTCTGGCTTCAACCATTTCATCTTTTAATGTGTCAGGAATGCAGCTGTGACACGTTTGAGTAGTAATTTTATTTAATCTCTTTCTAAAGATTTTTTTTAATACTGAAAATTATATAAAGCTGCCATCTGAAATGCCAAGCAAATTATTCATAATCATTATTCATTTGATTATTTGTAGGTAAAGCTTTATGTTGCTGAATGATTTATATATTATTAGCATTCAAACAGTTCTTCTGCATCCGAAGATTGTATAATGCTGACATTATTTAGGAGCGGGTAGCTTTTCTTTTAATCTACAAAGCTGTGTTTGCAGTAAATTTCAGCTTGTATTTGCATAATATATTCTGCTTTCAAAAAGATCATTTGTTTATGAAAATCCAAATTAACGATTTAGTAACGGTCTGAATTAATCAAGAAAAATTATGAAGATCAGTTATAGTTTTTCTAATCCCAACAAAGACAATTTCATTACATTATAAAAATTGCACAAAAATGTTTGCAGTATAGCTGAATGATCTGTGGATTTAATTTTGTTATAATGGGCCCTATTTTGGAGTTTGCAATGAAATTACGCTTACACTTGCTCACAGCCGTTCATTACGCTTACACTTGCTCACAGCCTTTATGTGGGATTTTTGCACTGTAATTTGCTGTGATTAGAAAGTCATTTTGACACAGTGCCCTCCACAGGGGATCTGGAACCTGCATGAACAGGGCAAGTAACTATCTCCTTAACCAATCAGATAGAAGAATTGTGACTAAGCAGCGCAGAGTCTGAACCAGGAAGTGCAAGTTAGAATATTTCAAAGCCAAATCATATACAGAAAGCAAAATAAAGGAAGGGAAAGAAAGATGGGATAAAGAGAGATAAGAGAAAGAAAAATCTTGTTTAAAAATTTACATTTTTTGTCTCTGTTAATTGTAAATCTAAAGGAATGAGACTCCACACGTAAAAGTTAATTTTCAGTGCCAGAGAGGTTGCTTGGCAATAATTAAGACTTATCACGCCATTAAAAATTTACTTACACTGGAATGGACAAGCCGTAACTTTTTCTGCTGCGTTTATAGTGTATCTATCGCACAAGTACAGCAGCTTCACGCCGCTACATGTGTTTGTTTCAATGCCGAGTCTCTGCGCAATACTATTACAGCAAAGCTTCTGTAGCAGCAGGACAACTTGGACAGCAACTTCATGATTTCCACGTTTAACTGCATAGGTGCGGTCGCCGGAAGTTGCTATCCAGTGTACACTTTAACAAAAGTGAGCGCTGATGGAAGCCTGTTATATTTATCGCAAAATCCGAGCCAATGTAACTGGACATGCACAATACTGTGTAAACTGGAGAGCATTTGCTGTCCTTGTACAGAATTCTTTTCAAAAGCAGTTTATAAAAAAGATGATTAGAAGTGGAGTTGGATATAATATTGGTTCAGATATTTGTTTAAATGATGTAGGGTCAGACAGAACAAGCATTGACTTACAATTTTATGACCTGAGTTGTACTGTCAACAGCAAGTGGAAGCTGAACATTTTACAATTATTTGCAGAAACCCAAAATTGATTATACACTAAACTATTGCCCTGAAATTCCACTCGGAGGTTTCTTTCGATGAACGCCTCCGACCGGAGAATTTTTACAAATTTACCTGGTGGTCCCGAAGGCGCCTGCGATTGCGGTGGAGAAGCCTTCTCTTCCCGCGCTGCGTAGCGCACTCCCGTCTTCGAGGTTCCCACGCTGAAGGTGTCATCACGTGTGACTGCACAACCAATCAGGTACAGTATTCCACAGCATTCTCATTAATAGCAATGAGAATTCTGTATCTACGAGTTCTCATTGCTATTAATGAGAAAAAAACAAACACTAAACACCATAATAAAAAATAAAAAAAACACACTTCACATAACTAATTTCAATTAATTTTAATTAATAAATGTCTTCGAAAAAAAATCAGGTTTTTTTTAAGTTATGGTTTAAAATAAACACGCTAGTGAGCAGGGGATTTTTAAACAATAAAATATGTTTTTTTAAATGTTTTATTAGATTTTTGTATGTTTTAAAACTCATGCCTGTAAAAGTCGGCTACGCGCCTGTTTTTATCAGGCGCAAGAATTTTGAGGACATTTGCTGGGCAAGATATGGGTAAATACTGCAATCTTGCCCTTGCAAATGTCCTCGCTCCCGAGATAGAGAGAATCTGTCGAGCTGGAGCGTGACAGATCGGAAAAGCCGGTTTTCAGCGCATGTGCATTGTGCGCTGAAAACCGGCTTTTGCAATGCCTTCCTGGGTCTGTGCAGACCCGGGGAGGCCGGGATTTCCAGGCCATTGTCAGGTGCTTGTTTCAGGAATAATAAATATAATTTGGATTGAGTGTTGAACTTCAAAACAGTGGTTAGTGTGGTTAAGCTCCTGGTGAACACACACATTGCAATATACTATTGCTGCTAGTTGACAAGTTAAATTTGAGAGGAAACATTATGGGCAGGATTTTGCAGTCAGCAGCAAATGAACAGTGCCAGCAGTTCATTACATTTGCATTTGCCCAAAAACATTTATGGGTTTTTACATTGAAAGATCCTGTCGGCCTCTCCTGACTACCGCTGGAGTCACATGGCTCTGGGCAGCTAATCAGGTAAGTATCATAGTAATAGGAGTTCCGCAGGGTCCTAAACTCCTATTACTATGATTGTGATAGAGCCCAAAACTCTAATTTAAAAAAAAAAGAAAATAATTACACTACATTCATTTGAATGAAAGTTATTAATGTCTTTGAAAAAATCGTGAATTTTTAAAAAAGTTTTTTAAAAAGAAACTTACTGTTGTGGGGAGGGTTTTTAATAAAATATGTTTGAATAACTTTATTTTTATATGATTTTGTGTTTGTTAAAACACTTGCGCCTGTAAGCGTATGCTATGCGCCTGCTTTTTCAGGCATAAGATTTTTGAGGACATTTGTAAGCAGAAATAGCGGAAATTTCCACTCGCTCGCGAGATGCAGCCATCTGTCAAGCCAGAAACTTGACAGATCAGAAATGCTGGTTTCCAGTGCATGCGCATTGCGCACTGGAAACCGGCATTTCCAATGCCTTTCTGGATCCGTAGGAACTCCGTACAGACCTGGGGAAGCCGGAATTGTTGGCCCAATATAAAATTTGAAGCAATGAAACTTCACAATTGTAAAAGTTAATTTTCCATGCCAGAGAGGTTTGCCGATAATTAAGACTTACCATGCTGTTAAGAGGGTACTTACATTGAAACGGACAAGCCCTCACTTTTTTTCTGGCAAGTTTAGTTCTTTTATATATCAGGTAAGTATCACATCTTTATGCTTCATGCAATGTATTTGAATGGCGAGTTAGATGGCGAGCTGCCATCATCGTACAGCTTTTGGAGTAGGGCATCTCAGACAGCAATTTCCTGATTTCCGCATTTAACCACACATGTATAGTCGCCAAATATTGCTGTCCAATTTCCATATAAATAACGGTAAGCACGGTTAGTCTCACCGTTATTTCTACTGTAAAATCTGACCCATTGAAAAGAATAAAGTAAGCTGCTGCAGGAAATTGCTAATGAACAATTGGGATTTGAACATTTTGCAACCATCATACTTGATTTATAGCCCTGCTGTTGTCAGTTATAACATTGCTATGATCTTAGCTGTGATCTAATATTTCATATGAAATCAAAGAATTTTATAGCACAGAAGAAGACCATGCGGCCCCTTATGCTTGTCCCATTTAGTCCCATTACTTTACCCTTTCCTTGCAGCTGTCTAATTTTTTTTTCAATTACTTATCCATCATCATCATCATAGGCAGTCCCTTGGAATCGAGGAAGATTTGCTTCCACTTTTAAAATGAGTCCTTAGGTGGCTGAACAGTCCAATATGAGAGCCACAGTCCCTGTCACAGGTGGGACAGATAGTCGTTGAGGGTAAGGGAGGGTAGGACAGATTTGCCGCGTGCTCTTTCCGCAGCCTGCGCTTGATTTCTGCATGCTCTCGGCGATGAGACTCGAGGTGCTCAGCACCCTCCCGGATGCACTTCTTCCACTTAGGGTAGTCTTTGGCCAGGGACTCCCAGGTGTCGTTGGGGATGTTGCACTTTATCAGTGAGGCTTTGAGGGTGTCCTTGTAACGTTTCTGTTATGTCTTTAATACTCTTATGAATGACTCCACGAGGTCTAGTATTGTACTTGAGCTGTTGTGACCTTAGTCCCATTCATTGTAACTCCAAAGTGAGGCACAAGCATGGTGTGCAACCTTTTGTACTGGGTCCTGCACGCCTATGTAGGTGACCCTCTGGTCTCCCACCGCAGTGCCCTCTGGTGGCACACCTTATATGACTATACAGTTAGTATACATGGTCTACATACATGACATAATTTCTTCCCAAGTCTTTAATGCAAATTGACTCGTACATTGACAGTGACCTGGGCTTTGCTCTTCCTGGTTGACCATTGGAGGGTCACTTCTACCTACATTCTACCTACACACTGATCATGCTAATGGCCCATTACATGCAAGTTGCATTCAAGTTTATCACATGGATTTAATATTTACATCTTGGCACATTTGTTGGGTGGATTAAAGTTACATTTCTTTATGTGGTACATTTACATGATCAGTACAGGCACACAAGGACAGTCTAGATCCAGCACGGCCGGGTGAGATCCGGGTCGTCTGGTGGAGGTGCAGCGCCCCATGCTAGTGGGTCTGTGGACGAGGTGAGCCCATTTTGCTCGAGTTGCCGGAGCTCAGGGCTCTTGCCGTTACTCCTAGTGTCAGGCAGGCCCAAAGACAGCTGATGTGTCTGTGACCTCCCCGTCCTTTTCGTTTGTACGTTGTCATTGCTGCTCCCTGGGAAGCGGTGTGAGCGAGTGAATGTTTCGTCTAAGTGACGGTGGGACTACCTCATCTTATCTACCAGTTTGCAGGGGACTGCTGACTCACTTTCCTTGAGGGCACCATTGTGAGCACTCTCTAGTTTGGGATCCTGGCTGGTCCAGGTCCCGTTCGGAGGAGCCATTGTGGCTGACCCTTCGCTCTTGGGCATTGCCGTGGTGGCGAGTGGTTTGTGGGCTGCGCCTTTTCCTCCCGGGTGATGGGCGACGGTAACCGACTGCGAGCATAGGCGCAGTTTACTGTTTCTGGCCTGTGGCGGTTCATGCCATCGTGTGCCTGCAATGTTAAACCGATCTGAGGCAGGATATGTCTACCGGTGCCTCTGTTCACCGGGGATTGTTTACTCTGCGGCTTGTCTGCTTCTGTCTGCTGTGGGGACACTTTATGATACATCATTCTGGTCCCGGGGACGCAGGCTACAGCATTGGGTAGCCTGCTGGACCTGTATATGACTGTTAGGTGTTCGCCCGCTACATTGGCTGATTGCAATTTGCACCCGACATCGCTCAACAACATTTTCTTCGTTACAGCTGGACTTTTACATTGGTTACCAATTTCAAGCAGTTCATTCAAAAATGGCGGGTTGCTGGCCTCCTTTAAAATGGCCATACTACTTTTACCCCAATCGTCTTCCTTGTGTGGAACCACGTGTCGTTGCTCCATAGGCGCTGCGCCTCGTGGTTCGGACGCCATCTTTTCCCTATCCATAATGTCGACTGCCGCGATCTTCTTTCCCAGGGATTCTGCCACTGAAGCTGGGAAGGCATCCTCGGATCCAATCTTCCTCCCCAGGAGTCCTGCCACTGAAACCGGGAAGGTGCATTCGGGCCGTCTCGGCCGGATCATCGGCATTCAGTCGTGATGAGCTGTCTGCCTCAGGGGCTGCGCGGATCTGCTCCGGTGCCGGTCCAATTGAAGGTGGGGGCTTGCTCTGCCTCTGAGCATGGGGGACATTGATCGCTGGAGGGATGAAGTCTTCCCAGTTTCAATGAATCTTCCCCATCCATCTTCTTCCAAGTAGAGTTGGTCCATCACCTGAAACAATCCACAATGGTAAATTGTGCACCACGCCATCATAGGAGACACTTGCATCCGCACTACCAACAACTGATATCAGTTGTTTGGTGTAGGTGCGCAGCTTTTCCTGAACCGGGACCAGTTTGGGTCGTTCAGCTTGATCGTTCCATAGCGCCTCAAAGGCTTCGTGGCTCATTACTGATTGACTCGCCCCCGTGTGCACTTCCATGAAGACTAGAACACCATTTATTTTGACTTCCATTATCACTGGAGGACAATCTGTGGTGCAGGTATATATTCCATACACTTCGTCCTGGGACAGAGCTGCCTCTCTAGCCATCTCCTCGTAATCCGCGCTGGATTCACAGCCATCTGCTGACTCCTCTTCCACATGGTGAGTCACAGCTCTTTTGCACATTCGCTGGAGGTGGCCCTTTGTGCTGCAGCCTTTGCACACACAGGCTCTGAACCGACATCGATGAGCCCTGCGATTACCTCCGTAACGCCAGCATGGTGCTACTCGATTTACGTTTGCACCCCTTGGTGGACTCTGAATTAAAGGACTCGAGGGGCCTGTACGCTCTGCCCTGGGCAGATTCACGTTCAACAGTTCTGCCTGTGAACGGCGCCATTCTATTTACAGTACTTGCCGGGTTTGAGTCCTGAGAGTGAATCATCATCTGCTTGGAGCTGCAGCTTGAGATCATGAACGCCTGGCTGATGCTGATGGCCTTCTGCAGAGTGACAGTGGTTTTGGCAGACAGTAGCCTGTGAAGAAGGGCCTCATGACCGATGCCAATTATGAAGACGTCCCGCAACGCATCAGCAAGGGATGCGCCAAATTCACACGGTCCTGCCAGCCTCCTGAGGTCAGCAGCGTACTTCATGATTTCCTGGCCCTCGGGAAGGCGGTGTGTATAAAATCGATGCCTGGCCATGAGGATGCTCTCCTTCGGTTTGAGTTGGTCCTGAATTAGCACTTTCAGCTCCTCTTATGACTTGGTCGTTGTTTTCTCTGGTGCAAGCAAGTCCCTGACAAGACCGTAGACCGCGGGCCCACAAATGGTCAACAGGATAACTCTGCGCTTATCTGCCAGTGTAGCCAGATCATCGCCTACCAGGTCGTTTGCTACGAAATATTGGTTGAGCCGCTCCGTAAAGCCTTCCCAATCTTCACCCTCTGAGAACTTTTCTAATGCACCAATGTTGGTCATTTTTGTGTGAAAGTTCGTAATCTCGTCGCCAGTTTTTATGTCTTTAATATTCTTATGAACGACTCCACAAGGTCTAGTATTGTACTTGAGCTGTTGTGACCTTAGTCCCATTTATCGTAACTCAAGCATGATAGGCAGCCTTTTATACTGGGCCCTGCACACCTATGCAGGTGACCCTCCGATCTCCCACCGCAGTGCCCTCTGGTGACACACCTTATGTGACTATATAGTTAGTATATATGGTCTATGTACATGACGGTTTCCTCTGCTCACCTTCAGCTCATTTGCCCTAAAGGAGTTCCAAGTAGAGCGCTTGTTTTGGGAGTCTTGTGTCTGGCATGCGAACAATGTGGCCTGCCCAGCGGAGCTGATCAAGTGTGGTCAGCGCTTCAATGCTGGGGATGTTGGCCTGGTCAAGGACGCTAATGTTGGTGTGTCTGTTCTCCCTGTTACCTTTTAAAAGGTATTACAGATTTTGCTTAATTCAATGTCTCTGGTAGGGCACCCATGTCCTAAGAACTCTGCATGAAAAAAATTCCCCTAACCTCTTCCCTTTGTTTTTTGAGCGATGATCTAAAAGTTATGCCCTCTGGTTACCAACTCACTGACTAGTGGAAATATTTTTTTTTCCAGATTTACCTTTTCAAAACCCCTCATAATTTTCAGCATCTGTATCAAATTTTCTAACTTTTTTACTAATGGAAATACCTCACTTTTTCTAGTGTACCCCCATGCAGGAAGATGGTTGTAGTTATTGGAGGCCGATCATGTCAGCCCCAGGACATCGCTGCAGGAGTTTCTCAGGGCAGTGTTCTAGGCCCAACCATCTTCACCTGCTTTATCAATGCCCTTCCCTCCGTCATAAGGTCAGAAGTGGGGATGTTTGCTGATGGTTGCACAGTGTTCAATTACATTCACAATTGCTCAGATAATAAAGCAGTCTGTGCTCGCATGCAGCAAGACCATGACAACATCTGGGTTTGGGCTGAGAATGGCAATGAACACTTGTGCCACACAAGTGCCAGGCAATTACCATTTCCAGCAAGAGAGTCCAAACATCACTCCATGACATTGCCACTGTCTAATCCTCAACTATCAACATCCTGGGAGTCACCATTGACCAGAAACTTAACTGAACCAGCCACATAAATACTGCGGCTACACGAGCAGGTCAGAGGCTGGGAATTCTGCGGTGAGTGACTCATCTGACTCCCCAAAACCTTTCCACCACATACAAAGCACAAGCCAGGAGTGTGATGGAATACTCTCCACTTGCCTGGATGAGAGCAACTCCAACAACACACAAAAAGCTTGACATCATCAAGGACAAAGCAGTCTGCTTGATTGACACCCCATCCACCACCTTAAGTCACTCCTGGCTGGCCTCCCATATTCTACACTATGTAAACTTGAGGTCATCCAAAACTTGGCAGCCTATGTCCTAACTCGCATCAAATCACTATCACCCGTCACCCCTGTGCTCACTGACGTACATTGGCTCCCGCGATTTCAAAATTTTTATCCTTGTTTACAAATCCCTCCCTGGCCTTGCCCCTCCCTATCTCTCTCATCTTTTTCAGCCTCATAACCCCACAAGATGTCTGCGCTCCTCAAATTCTGCCCTGTTGAGCATCCCTCATTATAACTACTCAACCATTGGTGGCCATGCCTTCAGCTGTTTGGGCCCTAAGCTCTGGAACCCCCTCTATAAACCTCTCTGCCTCTCTTTCCTCTTTTAAGACACTCCTTAAAACCTACCTCTTTAACTAAGCTTTTGGTTATCTGCCGTAATTCTTACGTGCCACGGTGTCAAATTTATCTGTTTTGTCTTGTAACACTGCTGTAAAGCGCCTTGGGACGTTTTATTACGTTAAAGGCTCTATATAAATAAAAGTTGTTATTAACCATCCACCCCTTCCATCATCAGTGGCTGCAGTGTGTATCATTTACAAGATGCACTACAATAACTTGCCAAGGTTTCTTCAACAGCACCTTCCAAACCCGTGACCTCTACCACCTAGAAGGACAAGGGCAGCAGGCGCATGGGAACACCACCATCTCCAAGTTCCCTCCAAGTCACACACCATCCTTACTTGGAAATATATCGCCGTTCCTTCATCATCGCTGGGTCAAAATTCCGGAACTCCCTCCCCAACAGCACTGTGGCAGTACCTTCACCACATGGACTACAGCAGTTCAAGAAGGTGGCTCAACAGGACTTTCTCAAGGGCAATTAAAGATCTCATGAATGAATAACTAAAAAAATGTTTTTAATGTTCCACAATTTCCTTATTAATTTGCCTCTGCTCGATACCTCCCTCCAACAATAGTGAAATTGGTAACTCTAATGTATGTGAGATAAGCCTAATGCTGCAGTACATTGGTACTCCAAACATGTTTTTGCACCACACCACCCAAATTTTAACCTTGTATACACAATTGAATTAGCAATATGTTCAAAATTAATACATCGTTTGCAGTTAAAATACAACTCATTTATCCTTAATCCCATAGGGACCATTTCCTGCAGTCAATTGTGTTAGCAAAAATTTAGGAATGCACAAAGTTGTACAGCAGCTAAGAATGGAGCTAATCAAATGTTATGACCTCTGAAAGATTTATAATTCAGTTACATTACATGGAGGCTTCAGTGTCGGGAAACATGTTCCTAAGTGTCACAGTACAATATTTAAAATATATTCTGAAGATGAGTAGTATTTTAGCCTTTGTTTAATCAGTTCCATTGTTCTATTATGTATTACCACCATGCAGCACTTGTCAAAACCAAATGATTTTACTGGGTGTGGCATATCAGGGCTGTGGACTTGATTTTAGATTCTATCTGAAAGACTGAAGCTCAATGCTTTTCTGTGCTCAGTGATAACAAATGCTTTCTCTCTGGTGGCCTTACCACAGTGACCTACCGCAAATGGAAAGCTTGATACGTTTCTGGTTTCATCTCTTGCCAGGATCCCTGTGGAATAACACTGCCCCATCCTCACATCAACAGCAGATGGCTATCTCTCAGGAGAGTGACTGCAGGTCTCTTAACAGCAAATCTGAGTGTGTCTGCACAGACCGCTCACTTCCTATTAGCATTTTAATCTGTTCATTATTTCACATTGCATGCCCTGTAGTCCCTCCTTTCAAAACAAGCTCTTAAACACAACAAAAAGATGATTGTGTGTTGATCAGGTGCTTTATTTCAACTTGATGGAAAATGTAGCTTAACACTTTGTTTACAAACCCAGATTCATATCTGTTTTATTAAAAAAACACACACATACAATATAGTAACTAAATGTTACCAGTCCCTTAGGAAATGAACTAGATGAGCTTTTCTTATTGATGATAGTAGCTGGCAGAAGAGGAACTGCTGGTAATAAATCTCAAAAACGCTTGATGAACCCTGTTATTCAAAAATGCCTTCTATAGGGAGCTTGCTGTTTAATAGTTTTGTTATTTCATGAGCCTACAAATAGTAACGTGTGTCAAATTATCCTCAGTCACGATTAAGGAATATGTTGTTCTGAATAATGTAATAGGCTGTTCTAAGCAGCCTATTTAAAGTGCCAGTACTTTAAGTACTTTAAGTAGCACCTCTGTTAATGTCCATTTTACATATGAAAGAAATTCTGTGCTGCAATTATACAGCACTGCTACTCAAATTAAGGAGGGGAAGCTATCAAATAATTTTAAAACTTCTCCAAAACAACTGTAGACAAATATATAGTTCTCTTTTTTTATATCCTATTGTTCAACAGTTTTATTTTGTTATAGCATGTTTTAACCTATTTGTTGAAATGGTTATTTTAGAGTTTATTTAAGTGGAGATCACCTTAAAGACACCCAAAAAGTGCTTTGAATAATATTGGTAGGTGAGAGATAGCTAATCAAACATGTGTGGAGTTCTTCTTTTAAAAAATGATCATTTAGTTCTCTCATGTTGTTCAGAACGGGAGAAAACTCCACCCAGATCTCTGCCAATTCCAGTTAAGTATTGAGGCAGCTGCAGCGAAGAATGTGAGAGCATAGGCTAATTCAATCTGACTTTTCCCTCCCTGCGGGAAGTGCCTTGCTTCTACTCCACATTTCTCCCGACAGGACAATGGAGACCACAATCTTGCCACATGGGTATCACGCGAGGTGAACTCAGACCCGAGATAATATGCAACCTTTGTTTACATTTAAGAATGCATAGAGTTTCAAAGAACCCTTTTAGTGTGTATGAGTAATACAACAGAGAATTGTTCAGAGTATAAAGTAAAATAAGGTCTCGCTGTATGCTGCAATAATAGGCTTAATTTATGAAGACAGATACAGCAGTTGTTTTGCAGAGGGGTTTAATGATTTTTCAATTGTATAACATTTCAATTATTTACTACATAGACCTAAATTTAAGATGATAAACAGTGCCTCTGGGCTGCATAAATCTTCTGTACAATATCAATTTAACAGGTCTACTTGTAAATGTAGATTTTGTTCACCGTTAGTTGCCTGAACAATTCAGAGCACATCCAAATATAGAACATTGTCTTCTTGAAAAAGTATTATACAGTCTTTTTGTTGTATTGCAAGTGAAACAAAAATGCATTTCATCATAGTACTTCATTTGGTAAAACTTTTCAATGAAGGTAGCTATCTTGAACATTATTAGTCAACTAGTTCATGTTCCAGCATATTTCTGTATCAACTCAGCAGGCTAAAAAGCAATGGAACATTGATTGTCCAAAGGTGAGTTCCTGGCTTCAATGTAAGATACCAAGTCAATGCTAGGCATTTTAACAATGTAGAAAGATCCACAAGGAAAATCACTCCAATCTGTTCTCATGTACAATTTAGCGACAGATTGTAAAACAGCATTAACAAAGCCTGGGAACAGGATACCGTCCTGCCCTTTGGTTCAGGAAAGGGTAAGTGTTTGATGAGGAGGAAGATATATTTAACAATGGTGGCTGGGACTTTGGAGGGAGAAGACATAAGAGATTTTGATATGGTTAGCGTATTATGTTTAGGTTGCAGAGCTGTATTGTATTCTTTGCTCAGTCAATTAAAGTTTACATCTTTGTGTTATGTGAATAAAAGGATCACTTTGGCATCATTTACGTGAAAGTGTGAATATATTGCTAATCGAATTGTAATTAAATCAAACTAAGTAAATGAAAACGGTAACTATTTTACGGTGGAAAATATTGTTGTTGTTCAACACATCAAGAGTTTTAAGTGGCAAAGTAAAAATATGTTTATATAGGATGGAGCAAACACACGGAGCACGACCTCCACACAAAAGTTGAATTTAAATCTGAGGGCTTGTTGTAATTCCAACTCTATTGCCTCAGTTGGGTAAGTGTGTTTTTTTGTTTGTCCTCAATAAGGAGACTGCATGAAATGTTACTTTAATGATGACACACAATCTCAGTAGAAAACATCTACTTATTTCATTGTGCCTTCTGTCAGCCATCCAGAGTATTATTAATAACTGCCAGGAAGAAATCTGCAAACCACCCATGTTCCAGGTTGAATGCTGCCTTGAAGTCAAGGGCAGTCACTCACACCCCACCTCCTGAAATTCTGCTCGTGTCCATGTTTGGATCAAAGCTTGAATGAGGTCTGGGTCCAAGTGGTCCTGGCAGAACCCAAACTGAGTAAGTTATTGGTAAGTGCCACTTGATAGCAATGTTGATGACTGATGGAGCAGTAATTAGCTGGGTTGGATTTGACCTGCTTTTTGTGGACAGGATGTACCTGGGCAGTTTTCCACATTGTCAGGTAGATACCAGTGTTGTAGCTGTACTGGAACAGCTTGGCTAGGGACACAGCTAGTTCGAGAGCACAGGTCTTCAGCATTATATAATGTTGTCAGCTCCCATAGCCTTTGCTGAGTTCAGTGCATTCAGCCATTTCTTGATGTCATGTTGAGTGAATCGAATTGACTGAAGATTGGTATCTGTGATAGTGGGGACCTCAGCAGGAGGCTGAGAAGGATCATCAGATTTGCACTTTTGATGTGCAAATGCTTCAGTCATGTCTCTTGCATTCACATGCTGGGCTCCACCATCATCCAGAATGGGGTTGTTCATGGAACCTCCTCCTCCCATTAGTTGCTTAATTATCCACCACCATTCACCATTGAATGTGGCAGACTGCAGAGCTTTGACCCGATTCGTTGGCTGTGCAATCACTTCTGTGGCGAGTGTTTCACCTCCTGACTCACCAAAGCCTCCTCACCATCTACAAGGCACAAGTCAGGAGTGTGATGGACTACTCTCCACCTGCCTGGGTGAGTGCAGCTCCAACAACGCTCAAGAAGCTTAGCACCATCTAGGACAAAGCAGCTCGCTTGATTGGCACCCCATCCACCACCTTCAACAAACCGTTCACAGGTTTAATAGCTCCGGCGCACCGTGGCTGCAATGTGTACCATCTACAAGATGCATTGCAGTAACTCGCCACGGCTTCTTCAGCAGCACCTCCCAAACCTGCGATCTCTACCACCTAGAACGACAAGGGCAGCAGGCGCATGGGAACACCATCACCTGCAAGTTCCCCTCCAAGTTACACACCATACTGACTTGGATATCTATCGTCGTTCCTTCATCGTCGCTGGGTCAAAATCCTGGAACTTTCCCCCACTCCCCCCTTAAACAGCGCTGTGGGAGTACCTTCACTACAACGACTTCATCAGTTCAACGAGGCGGCTCACACCACCTTCTCCAGGGCAATTAGGGATGGGCAATAAATGCTGGCCTTGCCAGCGAAGCGCACATCCCGGAACGAATAAAAAAATGTTTTAGCTCTGTCTACAGCATCCTGCTTTAACTGTTTAACATGCTTGTAGTCCTGTTATAGCTTCACCGGGTTGGCACCTCATTTTCAGTTACACCTGATGCTGCTCCCAGCATGCTCTTCTACACTCCTCATTGAACTAGGGTTGGTCACATAACTTGGTGGTGAGGGATAGTCCGGGCTGTATACAATTCTGGACTTGTATACAGATTTGAGCTGTTAAACCTATGAACGGTGGTAGTACCACACAACATGATAGAGGGTGCCCTCAGTGTGAAGACGGGACTTAGGATGAGGCCAAGTAGGTTATTCCATCGTTCTTTCACCACCTGGTAGCCACTCCCCAGTCTGCCAGCTATGTCCTTCAGGATGTGGCCAGCTAGGTCAGTGATGGTTCTACCAAGTTACTCTTGGTGGTGGGCATTGAAGTTCCCCCATCAAGAGTACATTCTGTACCCTTGCTACCGTCAGTGCTTCCTCCAAGTGATGTTCCAATGGAGGAGTACTGATTCATCAGCTGAGGGAGGGCGATATGTGGTAATCAACAGGCGGTTTCCTTGCCCATTTTTGACTTGAAGCTATGAAACTTCATGGGATCCAGAGTTAATGTTGAGAATTTCCAGGGCCACTCTCCACAACTGTATACTACTGCGGCCCCACCTCTGCGAGGTCTGTCTTGCTGGTGAGATAGGACATATCCTGAGATAGTGAAGGAGGAGTCTGGTACATTGACTGATAGGTATGATTCTGTGAGTATGACTAGGTAAGGCTATTGTTTGACTAGTCTCTGGGGCAGTTCTCTCAACTGTGTCACCAATCCCGAGACGTTAGTGAGGAGGACTTTGCAAGGACGACTGGGTGTGGCCTTCATCGTGTCCTGATTGAATGCCTAAGTTGAAGCCGAGTGATCTGTAAGTGGCTTGATGGGCCAGTTCAGAGGGTAGTTAAGAGTCAACCACAGTGACCAGGTAAAGAGGACAGGTTTCTTTACCTAATGGACATTAGTGGGTTTTTATGACAATCTGACAGCTTCATGGTCACTTTTACTGATACCAGCTTTTTATTTCCAGATTGTTTTAAATTGCATTCAAAGTCTCAAACTGACATGGTGGGATTTGTACTCACATTCTCAGGATTACTAGTTCAGTAACATAAGTACTACGCGACCATACCCTGTTTTATGGATTTCATATAGCAATGTGACCATTGGTAGTGGAACATTAGAGACATATCAGTGCTCGTGGGCGGATCCCAAATTGGAAGGGTGAGATTTGAGCCAAATTCTGCGTGGAATGAGTCAGAGCTGGAGACAGGCACTGAAAAAGAGATGTGGCTGTGAAAGCAGGTCTTAGTAAATATGTGATCAAAAACAAGAAGGGAATGGGATAGCGATGAAGGTGTAGAGAGCAGAAGAAACAAATCACATCGAAGAGAGGAACAGAAGTTCTTCAGTTGGCATTCCTGAGAGGGATGTGGCAGTGAATTAAACAATATCAACCAAAAGCAAAAAGCTGCCCATGTTGGAAAACTGAAACAGAAAACAGAAAATACTAGAAACTCTCAGCAGTTCACTCAGACAACATCTGTGGGGAGAGCAGAGATTTGATGTGTCGGGTATCGTCATACAACAGAGTTCAGTTGTTCAAAGTTGATATTCAGACCAATCTCTGTACAATCTGCTTTCCAAATGTGTTTTATGGGGGGTCATTTTCAACTTCCCCACCTGGGTATAATCTGGCTGAGCAAGTCGCTCCGCCAGTTGTGGAACCTGCGTAAAATCAATGGGGTGAGAATCGGGTGGGTTCTATAATGGACGGTTTATCATCCAGGGGTGAAGTTGAAAATGATCTCCATGGTCTCTGGGTTATTTTATAGTTGTGGCTGCCATAAATGTATTTCTCTCTATGGATCATAATTCCTTAGTGCTGTCGTGGGTGTTTTTTCAGCATAGTAAATATATGTTAACTCTTCATTATTAGATGTTCAAGCAAGGAAATTAGCCGTTTATAGTCTGTTACTACAACACAATAACTTGTATTTATATAGCATCTTTGACGTAGTGACATGTTCTAAGACCCTTCACAAGAGTATTATGAAATAAAAAAATTGACACTGAGCCGCATAAGTAGAAATTAGCGCAGGTGACTAAAAGCTTGGTCAAATGGTAGGTTTTAAGGAGTGTCTTGAAGGAGGAAAGAGAGGTGGAGAGGTTTAGGCAGGGAGTTCCAGAGCTTGAGGCCTAGGCAACAGAAGGCACGGCCACCAATGGTTGAGCGATTATAATCAGGGATGCTCAAGAGAGCAGAAATAGAGGAGCGCAGACATTTCATGGGGTTGTGGGGCTGGAGGAGATTACAGAGATAGGGAGGGACGAGGGCATGGAGGGATTTGAAAATAAGGATGAGAATTTTGAAATCCAGGCGTTGTTTAACCGGGAGCCAATGTAGGTGAGCGAGCACAGGGGTGATGGGTGAGCAGGACTTGGTGCGAGTTAGGACACGGGCAGCCGAGATTTGGATCACCTCTAGTTTACGTAGGGTAGAATGTGGGAGACCAGCCAGGAGTGCTTTGGAATAGTCAAGTCTAGAGGTAACAAAGGCATGGATGAGGGTTTGAGCAGCGGTGAGCTGAGGCAAGGGTGGAGACGGGCGATGTTAAGGAGGTGAAAATAGGCGGTCTTAGTTATACCACAGATATGTGAGTCAAATATGACACCAAGGTTGCAAACAGCATGGTTCAGCATCAGACAGATATTAGGGAGAGGGTTGGAGTCAATGGCTAGGGAACAGAGCGAAAACAATGGCATCGGTCTTCCAAATATTTAATTGGAGAACATTTCTGCTCATCCAGAATGGGTTGTCGGACAAGCATTCTGACAATTTAGAGACCGTGGAGGAAGTGGTGTCAGCGTACATGTGGAAACTGACACACTAATTTCGGTTGATGTTGCATGTAGATGAGAAATAGGAGGGGGCCAAGAATAGATCCTGGGGGACACCAGAGGTAACGATGCAACAGCGGTAAGAGAAAACATTGCAGGTGATTCTCTGGCTATGATTAGATAGTTAAAAATGGAACCAGGCAAGTGCAGTCCCACCCAGCTGGACAAAGGTGGAGAGGCGTTGGAGGATGGAGTGGTCAACAGTGTCAAAGGCTGCAGACAAGTCAAGAAGGAAGAGGAGGGATAGTTTAAACATGTCACAGTCACAAAGGATGTCATTTGTGTCTTTGATGAGAGCTTTTTTGGTATTGTGGCAAGGGCAGAAACCTGATTGGAGGGATTCAAACATGGAATTGTGGGAAAGATGGGTACGGATTTGGGAGGCGACAACACACTTAAGGATTTTGGAGAGGAAAGGGAAATTGGAGATGTTTGCAAGGACGGAGGGGTCAAGGATTGTTTTTGGAGGAGAAGGGTGAATACGGCAGATTTGAGGGAGAGGGGGACAGTACCTGAGGAGAGAGAACCGTTAACAATGTCAGCTAACATGGGAGCCAGAAAAGGATGTTGGGTGGTCAGCAGTTTGGTGAGAATAGAGTCAAGGGAGCAGGAAGTGGGTCGCATGGACAGGATGAGCTCGGAGAGGTCATGAGGGGAGGTCGGAAACTGGAGAAAGATGTGAGGTCAGGGCTAGGGCAGGGGGATCCTTAGAGGAAGCTTGGCCCATTGGGCTAGGGGAAGGAAGGGAAGTAGCAGAGGCAGCTGAACGGATGGTCAATACTGTTACACAGTATTGTTGTGGCCAAACAACATTGAATCATTTTACTGTTAATTACATGGGCTTGTGAACCACTGCATGCTAGATATAATCATATTGTACAATTAAATTAATATTAATGCATGTATTAGAACCTGGGTAAATAATTGCCTCACCACCACAAACACAGCAAATTTCTCCTCCTACAAAGAACACTTGAAAAGTCTCAGGGGCTTTGTGTAGCTGGGGAATGCATTGCTCTTTGACCACTGATACGGACATAGTTGGTGTATGTATCATTTCCTGAGGCAGAAAATAATTGACACAGCAGCATAGGTTCATTGCCAGACTTTCCCCTCCTCCCAAACCCCCATCCCCCCCCACCTCAAAAAATGCATCTTACCTGGTAGGCATCTAGCAACCCATCTTAATAGGTTATGTGCACTTTCATAAATCCCCTGTCCCCCCCCTCGCCCCCCCAGTCACCAGAGAGTTTCACACAAGAAAGCACACATTGCAGGGGGAGATTTTGTCAGCACAGCTCCAATTGTTGTTTGCATTTTAAACCCACATTAATGGGAATCCTAACCATATATCATTTTATAATTTTTTAATGAATTGCAAGTTCATTTTTCTACAGGCTTCATAAATGATTAAACAAAGTGAAAAACTGCATGCATATTGTATGGATGCTTCTTGGTGAGATTTCGTGATAGGAATAACAATCTACAGATCCCTACCCCCGCCCCCCGAGGCTGGATTTTAAACCCTTTTGAGTCAAGTCATGATTTATCATTAGATTTTACATCTACAATCAGAATCTGATTTTTATGCAAGCACACAGAAAAAAATTGGATAACCTTATCATATTGGCCAGAGGCTTAAAAGCTATTGCTCTGCAGGAGCTGAATAATCTGCTTTCAGAATGATTTAGTGAATAGCTTATTTACTTTCTTCATTTTGTAATAGAATCATGATCACTGTCTGGGTAAAAAAGATAAGCCTGATCCAATATAAACAAACCTGCTGTGAAAGTTATCTAGTAGAGCTGTTGATCTTGAAACCTACCAGAAATTAAAGTCCAATTGTCACTGTTAAAGGTATTGTATTATCCCACAGGGAGGCAGTGTGATTGTGACAATGTAATGCAAGCTGTTACCATAGCAATATAAAATACCAGGTACGTAGTTAAATATGAGCTCCCCCCATAACGTTGTATATGAATGTCCAATTCCAAAAATGTATATAAGCGCAATTTGCATTATAAATATTCAGGTGGATTTGCATCTGTGCTGCCATTTTTGATATTCTTGAAGTCTGTTCTTTCCTCACCTCCATCATACTGGACAACAATATTTCACAATCCCAGCCACAGCCCCATAATATGCCCTTGGCCTAAGACACAGGATACGGAACCCTCAATTCTGAATGCTTGCAGCACTATGGTCTGTCCCTTTATTTTGACAGAATTTGCTCTTCTTGCCAGCACCAGCCAAAGATGAAACACTTTTGTGACATATGCCAATCTGAACAGACATGGGCTATGCCTGAAACTGCAAAAATAACAGGCCGTCTATGGGGCCGAAATTCAGGCCCACCAGAAAGCTGGCGCACCTAACTTTTTAAAAATGTTTTTAACGTCGGGTGCAATGAGGCGGGCTTCCAAGTGATTTTCACCACTTTGACGTTTTGTCGCATTGGACCGGAAGCTGGTCATAATGGGGGCAGAAATGCGGCGGTAAGTGCCGGAAGTGGGGGTGGGACGGAGTCTCCGTCACTGTCACTCAGCAGCGGAGCGGTGGTGATGTAAGTGCACATATGCATCATCACGTCTCTCCCCTCATTTAAAGGGGAGAGAAGCAGAGATTTTTTAGGTTTGGCCTCTGAACCACCAGGGAGGGTTCCGGTTGGGCCAGTGGCCTGGCACCCAAGAGGGAGTGCCAGGCTGTCTTATGGTGGCCTGGCCGAACCCGGGGCCATAATTGTCCGACTGATCGGGAAGTCGACCAGCAAAAAAAAAAACATGGCGGCTGTGGCAGTGCGCCCTCCCCTTGAAAGACTGCCGCGCTGCCGTGGCCCACACACAAGAAACCAGGTGCACCGACAGAAAAAGCTGTCGGAGGCATCACGCAGCGGATCAATGATTTTCCGAGGTAAATTTTGCGCGGACTGGGATGGAGGTGCGGGAGAGCGGCAGTGTGCACTTTGATGATGCATTTGGGGCAGTCGACAGCAGCGGGGGACTACTGGAAAATTCCCCGAGGTGAATTTGGATCGTGGCGGCCATGTTCTGCAAGCGGCGGCCATTTGATTCCACTGCAAAACAGTGGTAACGGGCCTTATCCGGAACCTACATTTTGGCCCCTATGTCTCTTTTCATATGGCCTGATCCAACCCATCCAATGCTCTCAATGTGGGAATTTCTACTCCAATCCTCTCCCTGAAGGTCAAGTCAGGCCAGCCTCAGGCAGGGCGGTGGTAGCTAAAAGTGTCAAAAATTTCACCCCATTGTCTTCCTGCTGCCATGGAAATGGCTCCCAAGCACAGCTTCCTCCTTATCGGTGGTCAGGCTACTTCCCCATAGTTTGGGCTCAATTTTCCCTAGTGATTTGAGCTGCTTTTTCTGATGTAAGTTAAAAAAATTAAAGTTTCCCCAACGAATGTGCGCCAGTGTAACTCAGTTAGTTCCGATTTTTTTAGATTAATTTTTTTTTGCGTCATTAGGGGGTGTAACCTGATGTCTGCGCCACTTTTTGTCAATTATGGAAGTTTGCCCCCCAAAAAATCTCCTTGGTCGTCGTATGTGACCACTCCCGAAAAACCTTCTGGTGAGATAAAAAAAAGCATCACACATTGAAAAATCGGCACAGAAAGACGCCATTGTTTTTCAGCCAACAAAGTTTTGGAGGGAGTCAAGAAGACTTAAATATGCATAATAAAGATTACGTTTTTTAACCTTATAAACGCAGTAAATGGAAGTTTGATGGAATTCTGTAAGTTTTCATATTTTTTCAACTGGCACGCCACCACTAAACGTCTGCAAACAGGACTGGAGAGTCGGAGCATTGGCCGGCAGAATCGGTCCCGCGCCTGGACACAGGGGCTCGGCTGCAAAGGAAGCCCGGGGGGAAGAGGGGAAGTGCGGGGCTATGGAAGGCGATTGGAAGGCATCAGAAACCTGCACTACCCATCAAATCAAGCCCGGGTGGGTAGGGGGCTGTGGAAAGCGATCGGAAGGCATCACAAGACTGCACTACCCATCAAATGTAGTCCAGGGGTGGGGGGTTTCCTGATCACTGCGCCTGCTCAGACCTGGATGTGGAGCATACAGACCTGTGGGGAGAGAGAACAATGAACCTTGTCTTGCCTGCCTGCCGATTTGAGCTTCTTGCAAAGGTAAAATTTAAGCATGGGGGCAATACTGACAATTCCATATCTTGTGCAAGCCTTTTGCATGATGGTGCTGTGGAGGAGACAATTGATTCGACGTCATCCCATGAAGAACCTCAGAGCCTGTAGAGTGATGGGCAGCAGGCCTTACCCATGTCAGGTATATCGAGACAGGCGTTCGTACCTGCACCTGAGTAATGCGGACTCTGAGAAGGCTGGGTTTCCACAAAGAAGTTGTAACTGAGATCTGACTGCTGCACTATAGGCCCGGAGGAATGACCGCATAAAGTTCTCCATGACCACCCAGGCAATGCATTTCAGGGCTGTGGACTTCTCCAGGATCGCTGGCTTCCCAAAGCTACAGGACTGCATTGATTGTACCCACATTGCCTTGCGAGCACCTTTGGAGGATTCCGAGATGCACAGGAACAGAAAAGGCTTTCACTCCATTAATGTGTGTGACAACATGCATTGCATCATGTCAGTTGATGCAAGATACCCTGGGTGCACCCATGATGTGTTAACCCTACGCGAGAGAGTTGTATCTGCCATGTTTCAGCAGCAGCCAGAAGGGCAGAGCTGGCTACTGGGAGACAAAAGGTACGGCCTCGCCAACTGGCTCATGATGCCTCTACGCATAACCCGGACGGAAGATGACCGGGAATACAATGTCGCACATTGCGATGCGCAGCATAATAGAGAGGACCATTGGCATCTTGAAACAGCATTTCCGATGCCTGGACCATTTCGGAGGCTACTTGCTATACTCCCCTGAGATTGACAGTCAGTTCACTGTTGTGTGCTGCATGCTCCATAACTTAGCAGCAGCAGATGGTAGTAGAAGACCCACCTGAGGCGAGAGTGGCTGATGATAATGAGGAGGAAGATGCCGATGATGAGGAGGAGGACAATGACGAGGAAGATATGCAAATATCTAAACCTGGAGCACGACGGCAGAGGAGGGCGGGCGTCAAGCCCCTTTAACGATTGCTCGAGCCCTGCGCCAGCAGCTCATCCATGAACACTTTGCTGCCTAGAGGCTCAGCAGCAACTATTCTATATGGATCATGTTTACTGTTTGGGTCTGTTCCATCATGTTGTGTTGTGTTAATGGAACAAATGATGGAAATGATTCTTGTTTACTTCAAAAGTTGTGTTAATAATGGAACAAATAATGGAAATGATTCAGTTATAATTTAAAATATATTTTATTCAAAAGCTTAACAAATATTTGTTTGTACTTAACTTAACTTTAATAAACATAATCTTGTATCAAACTTTAAAGTTTTCACTTAAGATCACTTAAAAACTTTAAGATCACTTACTAACTTTTAAACTTGTAAATTTACATAACTTACAAAAAACGTTTAATTTGAGAAGTTACAACAGTAACAACAATAATAACAGCAGCAGCAAAGAAAGGCTGCCCCCATCTCTCCTCCACCACATTCTAAGACCGCCCGCTGCGCTTGGTCTTGTTGACTCCACCCCTGCCCGCAGGCGGTGGCACAGCGTTTCTCGGGTTGGTACCAAGCTTATTCTTTCGAACATCTCGGGTAATGCGCAATTCTTGATTGGGGAGGGGGGGGGGGAGGTGTGGCAGGTGGTAATGTGGCAGGCCCGGCTTGGGCCTCTTCAAAGGCTGGTCTGGGGATTGGAGTGGGAGTGGCAGTTGATTCTGTCAATGGGCGCAGGGTCTGGGCATGTCACCTTATTGTAGCAGCTAACTCCAAAGTTTCTTCGCTCCTGTGCCCTGACAGAGCCTCAACTTAATCTAACATTCCCTCCCTCATGTTCGCTGACAGTGTCTCAGCTATCTGTGACATGCCCTCCCTCATGTTACGCAACAGTGTATCAATTACCTGCAACATTCCCTCCCTCATGTTCACTGACAGCGCATCAGCTACCTGTGACATTCCCTCCCTCATGTGCACCGACATGGTTTCAACTGACTGAGATGTTCCCTCCCTCATGTTCCCAGACAGCGTTCCCATTTCTCGTGAGAGTGTTGTTACTTCTCCCAACAGTCCCAATACCTCATCACTCACCCCACTGGTGGTGTCCAGGAGTGATCGTGTAAGGTCAATGCTCTCCACACTCATTTCCATCATGTGAACCACATCTGTTAGATCCTGCACCTCAGGAGAGCGCGGTTGAGCTCTCCTTCCCCTCCTCCTGGGTGTGGCTCTCAGCATCCCAGGGGACCCAGAGTCTCGGACGGTGGGAAACCACGGAATGTCCCACCAACACTCAGCCCCTTCCCTGAGTAGTGGTTTAACACCTCAATGGGCGGCACCTGCACCTCCTCAAAAGTGAGTATAATAGTGAGGGCTTCATCCATCTCCTCCCCCTCCCCCTATGCTCTTGGTCTGGAAGGTGGGATTGGAAGATGCATGTAGCAAGGGTATTACAGTAATCGTAGGTGACTTTAATCTACATATACACTGGCCAAACCAAATTAGTAATAATACTGTTACAGATGAATTCCTGGAGTGTGTACGAGATGGTTTTTTAGACCAGTATGTTGAGGAGCCTACTAGGGAACAGGCTATCCTAGATTGGGTATTGTGCAATGAGAAGAGGTTAATTAACAGTCTTGTTGTGCGGGGTCCTTTAGGGAAAAGTGACCATAACATGATTGAATTTCTTATTCAGATGGAAAGTGAAGTAGTCCAATCCGAAACTCAGGATCTAAATCGAAACAAAGGAAACTACGAAGGTATGATGAATGAATTGGCTATGATAGATTGGGAAGATTCATTAAAAGACATGATGGTGGATATGCAATGGCTAATATTTAAGAAACGAATGCATGAATTGCAATAGTTATAGATTCCTTTCTGGCGTAAAAACACAAAAGGAAAAGTGGCCCAACCATGGCTAACAAAAGAAATTAAGGTTAGTTTTAGATCCAAAGAGGAGTTACACAAAGTTGCCAGAAAAAGTAGCAAGCCTGAGGATTGGGAGCAGTTTAGAATTAAGCAAAAAAGGACCAAAAGATTGATTAAGAGGGGAAAAATAGAGTATGAGAGTAAACTTGCAAGGAACAGAAAAACTGACTGCAAAAGTTTCTACAAGTATGTAAAAAGAAAAAGATTAATGAAGACAAATATAGGTCCTTTACAGACAGAAACAGGAGAATTTGTAATGAGGAACAAGGAAATGGCAGAACAATTAAATAAATACTTTGGTTCTGTCTTCACGGAAGAGGACACAAATAACGTCCCAGAAATGCTAGGGAACCAAGGGTCTAGTGAGCAAGAAGAATTAAAGGAAATGATAATTAGTAAGAAAATAGTGCTGGAGAAACTAAGGGACTGAAGACAGATAAATCCCCAGGGCCTGATGATCTGCATCCCAGAATACTAAAAGAGATAGCCATGGAAATAGTAAATGCATTGGTTGTCATCATCCAAACTTCTATAGATTATGGATCAGTTCCTACAGATTGGAGGGTGGCAAATGTAACCCCACTATTTAAAAAAGGAGGGAGAGAAAACGGGGAACTACAGACCGGTTAGCCTAACATCAGTAGAAACATAGAAATTTATGGCGCAGAAGGAGGCCATTTCGGCCCATCGTGTCCGCGCCGGCTGACAAAGAACCACACAGCCCTTGGTCAGCAGCCTTAAAGGCTACATATAAACCTATGAACAATGACGGAAAGGCAAAGTGCACCCAGCCCAACCAGCCGCCTTACACAACTGCGACACCCCTTATACTGAAACATTCTACACTCCACCTCAACCGGAGCCATGTGATCTCCTGGGAGAGGCAAAAACAGATAAAAACCCAGGCCAATTTAGGGAGAAAAAATCTGGGAAAATTCCTCTCCGACCCATTCAGATGATCGAAACTAGTCCAGGAGATCACCCTGGCCATATTCTATTCCCTGCAGTACTTACCATTATATCTGTGCCGTCCAACAAAAGGTCATCCAGTCTAATCCCAATTACCAGCTTCAGGTCCGTAACCCTGCAGGTTACTGCACTTCAAGTGCCCATCCCACCATCTCTTAAAAGTGGTGAGGGTTTCTGCATCCACCACTCTTCCAGGCAGCAAGTTCTAGATCCCCACAACCCTCTGCATAAAGAAGCCCCCCTCAAATCCCCTCTAAACCTTCCACCAACCACCTTAAAACTATGCCCCCTCATAATAGACCCCTCCACCAATGGAAATAGACCCTTACTATCCACCATGTCTGGGCCCCTCAATATTTTGTATGAGAACAAACCCAGCCTATCCAATCTGTCCTCATAACTAAAATTCTCCATTCCAGGCAGCATCCTAGTAAATCTCCTCTGCACCCTCTCTAGTGCAATCATGTCCTTCCTATAATACGGTGACCAGAACTGCACGCAGTACTCCAGCTGTAGCCTAACCAAAGTATTATACAGTTTAAGCATAACCTCCCTGCTCTTATATTCTGTGCCTCGGCCAATAAAGGCAAGCATTCTGTATGCCTTCTTAACCATCTTATCCACCTGTCCTGTTACTTTCAGGGATCTGTGGACAAGCACTCCAAGGTCTCTTTGTTCATCTACACTATTAAGGAGCCTACCGCTTAATAGTATGCCCGTATATACCCGTTCCTTATTAGCCCTCCCAAAGTGCATCACCTCACACTTCTCTGAATTAAATTCCATTTGCCATTGCTCTGCCCACCTGACCAGTAGATTGATATCCTCCTGCAGCCCATGACTTTCCACTTCATTATCAACCACATAGCCAATTTTAGTGTCGTCTGCAAACTTCTTAATCATACTCCCTATATTCAAATCTAAATCGTTGATATATACCACAAAAAGCAAGGGACCCAGTACTGAGCTCTGCGGAACCCTACTGGAAACATCCTTCCAGTCACAAAAACATCCATCAATCATTACCCTTTGCTTCCCACCTCCAAGCCAATTTTGGATCCAACTTGCCACTTTGCCCTGTATCCCATGGGTTTTAACCTTCATGATCAGTCTACCATGTGATCATCATAGGCAGTCCCTCGGAATCGAGGCAGACTTGCTTCCACTCCTGAAGTGAGTTCTTTGGTGGCTGAACAGTCCAATACGAGAGCTGCAGACTCTGTGACAGGTGGGACAGATAGTCATTGAGGGAAGGGGTGGGTGGAACTGGTTTGCCGCACGCTCTTTCTGCTGTCTGCGCTTGATTTCTGCATGCTCTCAGCTTTGAGACTTGTGGTGCTCAGCGCCCTCTCAGATGCACTTCCTCCACTTAGGGCGATTTTGGGCCAGGGACTCCCAGGTGTTAGTGGGGATGTCGCACTTTATCAGGGAGGCTTTGAGAATGTCCTTGTAGCGTTTCTGCTGCCCACCTTTGGCTCGTTTGCCGTGAAGGAGCTCCGAATAGAGAACTTGCTTTGGGAGTCTCGTGTCTGGCATGCGGATTATAGAAACATAGAAATTAGGTGCAGGAGGAGGCCATTTGGCCCTTCGAGCCTGCATCGCCATTCAATAAGATCATGGCTGATCATTCAACCTCAGTACCCCTTTCCTGCTTTCTCTCCATACCCTTGATCCCTATGCAGCCTGCCCAGTGGAGCTGATCGAGTGTGGTCAGTGCTTCAATGCTGGGGATGTTAGCCTGAATGAGGACACTGATGTTTGTGTGCCTGTCATTGCAGGGGATTTATAGGATCTTGCGGAGACATCGTTGGTGATATTTCTCCAGCAACTTGAGATGTCTACTTACATAGTCCATGTCTCTGAGCCATACAGGAGGGCAGGTATTACCATGAGCCTGGTACTCAGCCTGGTACAAATACTCAGCTTTGAGGGCCTGGTCTTCAAACACTCTTTTCCTCAGGCGGCCTACCATGATATCTACCATGTGGGACCTTATCAAAAGCCTTGCTGAAGTCCATATATACTACATCGTATGCACTACCCTCATCGACCCTCTTGGTTACCTCCTCAAAAAATTAAATCAGGTTAGTCAAACACGATCTTCCCTTAACAAATCCGTGCTGACAGTCCCGAATTAATCCTTGCCTTTCCAAATGCAGATTTATCCTGTCTTTCAAGATTCTTTCCAATAATTTTCCCACCACTGAGGTTAGGCTGACAGGCCTGTAATTACTTGGCCTATCCCTTTTTCCCTTCTTAAACAAGGGTACTACATTAGCAGTCCTCCAATCCTCTGGCACCATGCCCAAATCCAAAGAGGACTGGAAAATGATGGTCAAGGCCTTTGCTATTTCCTCTTTTACTTCGCTCAACAGCATGGAATGTATTTCATCCGGGCCTGGGGATTTATCTACTTTCAAAGCTGCTAAACCCCTTAATAGCTCCTCGCTCACTATATTTATTTCATCCAGAATATCACACTCTTTCTCGATAGCCGTATCTGCATTACCACTTTCCTTTGTGAAAACAGATGCAAAGTATTCGTTAAGAACTCTACCAACATCTTCTGCCTCCACACAAAGATTACCCTCATGGTCTCTAATAGGCCCTATCCTTTCTTTAGTTACCCTCTTACTCTTAATATATTTATAGAACATCTTAGGGTTTTCCTTAATTTTACTGGCCAAGAATTTCTCGTGCTCTCTCTTAGCATTCCCAATATCCTTTTTAATTTTGCCTTTTAAGTTCCTATATTCTTCTAAAGGTTCTAAAGTATTTAGCCGTTGGTACATGACATAAGCGTTCCTTTTTTTCTTAATCCTCCCCTGTAAGTCCCTAGACATTCAGGGGGCTCTGGAATTATTTTTCCCAGCCTTTTTCTTTAAGGGCACATGTTTGGCCTGAGCTTTCCGGATCTCCTCCTTGAATGCCTCTCACTGTTCCGACACTGATTTACCCACAAGTAGCTGTTTCCAGTCCACTATGGCCAAATCACTCCTTAACTTAGCAAAATTAGCAAAAGTAGTAGGGAAAATGCTGGAGTCTATTATAAAGGATGTGGTAACGGTACATTTAGATAATATCAACGGGATTAAACAAAGTCAACATGGAGATATGAAAGGAAAATCATGTTTGACAAACCTACTGGAGTTTTTTGAAAATGTAACTGATAAAATAGGTAAGGGAGAACCAGTGGATGTTATTGTGTTCCTAACACAGATGAGACTGCACACAGGGAGGTTAAAGTAACAGTGACCTCAGTCTTTATTAAGACACTCCAGAGTGAGGAACAGGCCATAGGGACCGGCTTTTGTACAGTGCTCCCAAGGGATGCTGGGATCCCTTGGGACTTCAGGTGATGCGCTCTCTGCTGGCGGAACATGGGAGTGCATGCTTTACAGATACACAACATCACTCCCCCCCAAAGTCAAAGTGAAAACTATTTACAAGGTGAGGCGGTCGGGAGCCTTTCTTTCCCTCAGGGAACCGCCTCAGTACAAATGTCTGTTCTGGTATGTTGGCTGTGCCCTCGCTGGGCTGGCGTGTTGTTGGCCCTGCAGGACTGCTGGGTGAGCCTGGCCTTGTTGGGCTGTTGGGCGTGATGGGTTCAATTTCCTGGTCAGGGGTGGTGTCGTTGATCCTTTGGGTGTGTGTTGTGGGCTCGAAAAAGGTGGTGTCTGCTGTGGGTTGTTCAGGGCAGTCTGTGAACTGCAGCCCCGTTTGGTCCAGGTGCTTTCTGCAAATTTGTCCATTGTCTAGTTTGACTACAAACACCCTACTCCCTTCTTTAGCTATCACCGTGCCCGCGATCCACTTGGGACCATGTCCATGGTTTAGCACATACACAGGATCATTCAGATCAATTTCCCGTGACATAGTGGCGCGACCATCGTTTACATTTTGTTGCTGCCGCCTGCTCTCTACCTGATCATGCAGGTTGGGGTGAACCAGCGAGAGTCTGGTTTTAGGTGTCCTTTTAATGAGTAGCTCAGCCGGGGGGACCCCTGTGAGCGAGTGGGGTCTCATGCGGTAGCTGAGCAGTACTTGGGACAGGCGGGTTTGGAGTGAGCCTTCTGTGACTTGTTTAAGGCTCTGTTTGATTGTTTGTACTGCCCGCTCTGCCTGCCCATTGGAGGCTGGTTTAAACGGGGCCGAGGTGACATGTTTGATCCCATTGCGGGTCATGATTTCTTTAAATTCGACACGGGTGAAACATGGCCCGTTGTCACTGACCAGCATGACAGGCAGGCCGTGGGTGGCATACATGGCCCTCAGGCTTTCAATGGTGGCGGTGGCGGTGCTTCCCGACATTATTTCACATTCAATCCATTTTGAAAAAGCATCCATCACCACCAGGAACATTTTACCGAGAAACAGGCCCGCATAGTCGACATGGATCCTCGACCATGGTCTGGAGGGCCAGGATCACAAACTTAGTGGCGCCTCTCTGGGCGTGTTGCTCAACTGAGCACACATGCGGCATTGCCGTACACAGGACTCTAAGTCAGAGTCGATACCGGGTCACCACACGTGGGATCTGGCTATCGCTTTCATCATTACTATAACCAGGTGTGTGCTGTGGAGATCCGAGATGAACGTCTCCCTGCCTTTTTTGGGTAGCACTACGCGGTTACCCCACAACAGGCAGTCTGCCTGAATGGACAGCTCATCCTTTCGCCGCTGGAATGGCTTGATTTGCTCTTGCATTTCAATGGGGATGCTGGCCCAGCTCCCATGCAGTACACAGTTTTTTACTAGGGACAGCAGAGGATCTTGGCTGGTTGAAGTCCTAATCTGGCGGGCCGTGACAGGTGATTTATCATTTTCAAACGCTTCCATGACCATCAACAAGTCTGCGGGCTGCGCCACCATCAACAAGTTTGCAGGCTGTGCCATTTCCACCCCCGTGGTGGGCAATGGTAGCCGACTGAGAGCATCCGCACAATTCTCGGTGCCTGGCCTGTGGCGGATGGTATAGTTATATGCTGATAGTCCGCATACAAAGGTGGGCACTCGCGCTGAGGCATTGGTATTTATCTCCTTGTTTTCAGCGAACAGGGATGTGAGGGGCTTGTGATCGGTTTCCAGCTCAAATTTGAGGCCAAACAGGTACTCATGCATTTTCTTTACCCCGAACACACACGCTAATGCCTCTTTCTCAATCATGCTGTCGGCCCTCTTGGCCTTAGACAAGCTCCTGGAGGCATAGGCGACAGGTTGCAACTTCCCCGTAACGTTAGCTTGTTGTAATACACATCCGGCTTCATAAGGCGACGCATCACATGCTAGCACAAGTCTTTTACTTGGGTTATACAATACAAGCAGCTTGTTTGAGCATAAAATGTTTCTGGCTTTCTCAAAAGCAATTACTTAGTTTTTTTCCCCATATCCAGTTCTCACCTTTACGCAACACATGTAGGGTGCTTAACCCCGGTAGGAAGTTACCAAAATAGTTGAGGAGTCCCAGGAACGAATGCAGCTCCGTGATGTTCTGTGGCCTGGGCGCATTCCTGATAGTCTCTGTCTTGACGTCTGTGGGCCGAATGCCGTCCGCCGCGATCTTTCTCCCCAAAAACTCCACTTCTGTTGCCATGAAGACGCATTTCGACCTCTTCAGCCGCAGCCCTACGCGATCCAGTCGCTGGAGGACCTCTTCCAGGTTTTGTAGGTGCTCGACGGTGTCCCGACCCATGACCAATATGTCGTCCAGAAAAACCACCGTGCGTGGTACTGACTTGAGTAGGCTCTCCATGTTTCTCTGGAAGATCGCTGCAGCCGACCGAATTCCAAACGGGCATCTGTTGTAGATGAACAGACCCTTGTGCGTGTTGATGCAGGTGGGGCCCTTCGAAGACTCCTCCAGTTCCTGCGTCATGTAGGCCGAAGTCAGATCGAGCTTGGTGAATGTCTTGCCTCCTGCCAGCGTCGCAATAGGTCGTCTGCCTTAGGTAGCGGGTATTGGTCCTGTAGCGAGAAACGATTAATAGTTACTTTATAATCGCCACAAATCCTGACCATGCCATCACTTTTGAGTACTGGAACAATCAGGCTGGCCCACTCACTGAATTCCACTGGGGAGATGCTACCCTCGCGTTGCAGCCTGTCTAGCTCGATTTACACTCTCTCCCTCATCACGTGAGTTCCGCTCACGCCTTGTGGTGAATGGGTCATGCCTCTAGGACCAAGTGGATCCGCACCTTTGCCCCGGAAAAGTTTCCAATGCCTGGCTCAAAAAGGGAAGGAAATTTGTTAAGTACCTGGGTACATGAGGCCTCATCGACATGTGATAGCGCTTGGATGTCATCCCAGTTCCAGCGGGTTTTGCCCAGCCAGTTCCTTCCAAGAAGTGTGGGGCCATCGCCTGGACAATCCAGAGTGGCAGTTCGTGCACAGTGCCCTCATAGGTGACCTTGACCATGGCACTGCCCAGGACAGTGATGAGCTCTTTGGTGTACGTTCTCAGTTTCATGTGGATGGGGCTCAGGGCTGGTCTGAGTGCTTTGTTGCACCACAGTCTCTCAAACATCTTTTTACTCATGATGGACTGGTTAGCGCCAGTGTCCAGTTCCATGGCTATGGGTAAGCCATTCAATTTTACATTTAGCATTATTCGTCGAAAATGTGTGCACCCATGTACTTCAGCATCTGCCTCCTCTCTCTGAGGCTCGAAATTGCTTTGATCCACTATGGACCGATCTTCCTCTGCCACGTGGTGGTTAGCAGGTTTTGCTGCAAGCTCGTTGGAGGTGCCCCATTGTTCCACAGCTCTTGCAAACATACCCTTTGAAGTGGCATGAATAGGCTGAATGGAAGCCTCCACAATGCCAAAAAGGTGTGAACTGCCTTGCATTCATCCTTTGTTACGAAATCTGAGTTATCTGGGTCACCTGAGGCCTGCTGGCAGTTGCAGACTCGTGGTTTCTGCCCTGTACATTTCTGCTTGCACAGTTCCAGTTAATTTATGAACATTGCTAGCACTTGTGTGCTGAGAGATTTGTTTGGTATTATCACTGGTGGACATAAACGCCTGTGCTATCGCAATGGCCTTACTGAGGGTCAGTGTCTCTACAGTCAAAAGTTTCATAGGATGGTCTCGTGGCCAATGCCCAGTACAAAAAAGTCTGAGCATCTGCTCCCAGGTAGCCATCAAACTCACGTTGTCCTGCAAGTCGCCTTAGCTCGGCGACGTAGCTCGCCAATTCCTGACCTTCAGATCGCTGGCACATGTAGAACTGATACCTCGCCATCAGCATGCTCTCCCTCGGGTTAAGATGCTCCCGAACCAGTGTACACAGCTCCTCATACGACTTATCTGTGGGTTTCACCGGAGCCAGAAGATTCTTCATAAGGTTGTAGGTCAGTGCCCCGCAGACCGTGAGGAGGACCGCTCTCCTTTTTGCAGTGGTTCCTTCTCCGTCCAGTTCGTTGGCTACAAAGTACTGGTCTAGCCGTTCGACATAGGCTTCCCAGTCCTCACCCTCCGAGAACTTCTCCAGGATGCCCACAGTTTGCTGCATCTTTGCGTTGGATTCGTATTCTCGTCGCCAGTTATTGTGTTCCTAACACAGATGAGACTGCACACAGGGAGGTTAAAGTAACAGTGACCTCAGTCTTTATTAGGACACTCCAGAGTGAGGAACAGGCCTTAGGGGCCGGCTTATATACAGTGCTCCCAAGGGATGCTGGGATCCCTTGGGACTTCAGGGAATGTGCTCCCTGGTGGCGAAACATGGGAGTGCATGCTTTACAGATACACAACAGATGTAGTGTATTTGGATTTTCAGAAGGCCTTTGATAAAGTCCCACATAAGAGAGGTTCGTGTGCAAAATTAAAGCACATAGGATTGGGGGTAATGTATTGGCATGGATTGAAAATTGGTTAACTGACAGGAAACAGAAAGTAGGAATAAACGGGTCTTTTTCGTGGTGGCGGTCTGTGACTAGTGGGGTACTACTGGGATCAATGCTTGGGCCCCAGTTATTCACAATATATATATAAATGATTTGGATAAGGGATCCAAATGTAATATTTCCAAGTTTGCTGATGACACAAAACTAGGTGGCATTGTGAATTGTGAGGAGGATGCAAAGACGCTGCAAGGCAATTTAGATAGGTTGAGTGAGTGGGCAAACACATGGCAGATGCAGTATAACATGGATAAATGTGAAGTTATCCACTTTGGTAGGAAAAACGTAAGGACAAAGTATTATTTAAATGGTGATGCCTTGGGAAGTGTCGATGTACAGAGGAACCTCGGTGTCCTTGTACACCAGTCATTGAAAGCAAACATGCAGGTTCAGCAAGCAGTTAGGAAGGCAAATGGTATGTTGGCCTTCATTGCAAGAGGATTTGAGTACAGGAGCAAGGATGTCTTACTACAGTTATACAGGGCCTTGGTGAGACCACACCTGGAGTAGTGTGTCCAGTTTTGGTCCCCTTACCTTAAGAAAGGATATACTTGTCATAGAGGGAGTGCAGCGAAGGTTCACCAGACTGATTCCTGTCGTATGAGGAGAGATTGGGTCGACTAGGCCTATATTCACTAGAGTTTAGAAGAATGAGAGGGGATCTCATTGAAACGTATAAAATTGTTTCCCCTGGCTGGGATGTCTAGAACAAGGGGTCACAGTCTCAGGATATGGGGTAGGAAATTTAGGACTGAGATGAGGAGAAATTTTTTCACTCAGAGGATGGTGAACCTCTTCCACAGAAGGCTGTGGAGGCCAAGTCACTGAAGAGGGACATAGATAGATTTCTAGAAACAAAAGGCATCAAGCGGTATGGGGAAAAAGCAGGAATATGGTGTTGAGATAGAGGATCAGCCATGATCATATTGAATGGCGGTGAAGACTCGAAGGGCCGAATGGCCTACTACTGCTCCTATTTTCTATGTTTCTATGTTCTTCTCTTCAGTCTCGTCCACGTCTGAATCTTCTTCTGCATCGTCAGGGTTGGCCTCAAGTTCTGCAAAATATAACAGAACAGACAAATGGTTAGCAGCAGAGGAGGGGGCAGGGTGGGTGGCATGAGTAGGCTCACACAGCGCAGGCAGCAGGCTCATTTGAAAGACCACGATGAATGATAGCACATTGCATCAACCGAAGCGCTGCTTAGGGAGATATCCCCATGAACCGAAGAATGGCCAGCCTGCGCAGTACTTAACATTTAGGAAAGACAGACTGTGGAATTTGCAGGACTTACCCTCTCCCTTGAGTGTGGGCCCAGTTCGTGCAGTGGTGGTTACTTTTCTCCAGGCAACGACCCCTCTTCCAAGGGTGTCAGTGGGTGCAGATTTGCTGGGCCTCCTCCTGTTTGAGTTCCTTCTCGTTTGTTGTGTGCCACTTTCCTCTGCAAAGTTGAAAATATAACTTTTTAGAGAGGGTGTCTTTCTGCTGGGTGGGACATATACAAATGGTCACATTTACAATTGCAATTCCATTGAAAAATGAAAATATTACTTACACTAACTACTTGACCAAGGTCTCGCCACTTCTTTTTGCACTGGCCTCCAGACCTCAGGGTAGTCACTATTGCACAATCTTGTGCAAGTTGGTTCCAGCATTTCTTCATTTCTTTGGGTGGAACTTTTATGTGACCTCTGCTGGTGTCCAGCTCCTGCCACTGCCCTCAATCACAGTAACTGGTGCCTCCACTTAATCCTGTCAGAAATTCTTGGTCCTTGTGCCGCATTGCATTTTGTATTCAGCTCCAATTTTTCCAATGATAATTGAAGTTCTCTCACACACAACTGGCTCTTTACAAATGGCCGATTGCAGATTGGGAGCTGTACTGCGCATGTGTGCCCATAAGAATCACGTCAAAATCATCCTTTTCTTTCATGCGCAGAAGGGGCGGCATTGTTTTTTCGGCGCTGACAGTAGGCTCCATACCCTCCCCCCCCCCTCCCCCGCCCCCAAGGCTACAGGACAGGCTTCACAGCGACAATTTTGAAAAATAGGGCATGTTTTGCCATATTTTGTACGTTGCCACGGCCCGAATCCGTGCCGAATTTTGGGTTTTGCCGGATTTTATATGTCACCGTGGCCCGAATCCATGCCGGAATTCGGGTTTTGCCGGATTTCGGACCTCACCGCCCACCGATCCTCCGCTCGCCGAGATGTCTGGTTTTTGGACAATTCCGATTTTTGGAGTTCCTGATTCGGGACGTTGCACCTGTACAGTTTATTTTAGTGTGGAAGGACTGGGAGAGATAGTGAACATGATTGTTAATGCAGCGGAGCATGGATTGTTCAGTTGAAGTTCTCGTCAATGCGCTGCTCTGACTGCATGTGACTGTTGGTATCCTCCTGCTTCCTTTTCACCTGCTATGGATTCAGTATCCTCTCTTCATCATGCTGAAAGCCATCCTGCAATGGTGGCTCTGCATGTTGTCCCTATTACAGAGCAAATTTATGCAACAAACAGCAAACCACAGTCATATGGGACACTCTATGCAAGAAGCCACCAGATCTGTCCAGGAATCTGAATTGTTGTCTAAGAGCTCCAATGGTCTGCTCGGTGAGAGCTCTAGTTGATTCATGAACTTGATTGTACTGGAGTTCCACAGCCACGTGTGAGTTCCTAAGAGGAGTCATGAGCCAAGTGCACAGCAATAACCCTTGTCTCCAAGCAGCCAGCCTATAACTTACTGTACAAAGGCAAACAGTGAGGGAATAGATAACAGATGCAATCTAAAATCAGTATGGCAGCTGTCAAGAAAGCAAGCACAGATATGCATGATGCACTGCTGGTTATCACACACAAGCTGGACATTAATAGAGTAGAAGCCCTTGAGATTTGCGAAGGCAGTTGCATTATATGAAGGAGTCTGCAGGGTGACATGGAGTTAATTAGGCCTTGGACAGGAGAAACTTGAAACCAGTGTGAGTCCCATCCTGCCACCTCCAGATAAGACAAGAATAAACTAAAGACTAATGTTGCTAATATTCCCACTGGCAGCCTGGAAAAAGCTTGAGACAAAGTATTTGAGGTCTGCAGTGACTTTGATTGCAACAGGCAATGCTGTGCTGGCTGCAGCAATTGGCAGTCGGACTTCCTGCAGGATATGACAAGCTCTGTTACTGCCTCCCTCGGGAATCAAAGCCTTCTTATGGACTGTTCAACATCGTCCGAAAAAATAATGTCAAGTTCCACATATACACTGACGTCACTCAGCTTTACCTCAGCACCCTCTCTCTAATCCTCCACCGCTTCTGGGTTGTCAAACTGCTTATCCAACATTCAGTACTGGATGAGAAGAAGCTCCTCCAGTAAAACATTGGGAAGACCAAAGTCATTGTCTTCAGATCCCGTCACAAACTCCATTCCCTAGCCATCGATTCCAGTCCCTCCCTTGTCAATGTTTCTGGCTGAACCAGACTATTCACAACCTCGCCTTCCTATTTGACCCCGAGATGAACTTCCAACCCCATAACCTCTCCATCATCAAGACTGCCTACTTCCAGCTCTGCAATATCATCCGTCTCCACTCATCTGCTGCTGAAACCCTCATCCTTGCTTTTGTTACCTCCAGACTTGACTATTCCAATGCTGTCCTACCATCTGTCACCCTTCATAAACTTGAGCTCATTCAAAACTTTACTGTCCGCATCCTAACTCGCAACAAGTTTCGTTCACCTATTACCCTTCTGCTCGCTGACCTACATTGGCTCCCGGTCCAACAACACCTCAAATTTAAAAATCTCATCCTTGTGTTCACATCACTCCTTATCTTTTGTTGTGCGGGTGGAAGAGGCTACATTCAAGAATGTTGCATTTTCCAATTCCAGTCTCTTGTGCATCCCAACTTCCTTCGCCCTACCATAGGTGGCCGTACCTTCAGCTGCCTAGGCCCCAAGCTCTGGAATTACCACCCAAAACCCTTTCTTTCCTCCTTTAAGACGCTCCTTAAAACCTACCTCTGATGAATCTTTTGGTCACCTGTCCTAATGTCTCCTCCTTCTTTGGCTCGGTGTCAATTATTTTGTCTGATTACAGTCCTGTGAAGCACTTCGAGATGTTTTAGTACATTAAAGGAGCTATATAAATACAAGTTGTTGTTATTCCTCAGACAAATGCAGGTATGTTGTTCTGAGCCTATAATCTCTGTTGCGAAGGTAAATATTCCTCCAAGCACACCTCCTTCTATTTGGTCTCCCTCCAGCTGCAGCTCTTTTTGCTCCATCCATCTGTTATTCTTTATCCTCCTCCTCCTCCTCCCCCCAGAGTGGGATTCCTGGAAGGATCCCCAGCAAGAAACAACTGCAACGTCAGAAAGCCCTTAACAGTTCAGAATCTACAATAGCAACCACAAGCACTTTCAGATCCTTTAAGGTTAAAAGCACACAAGCAAGAAAATTGTCTCCAAAAGCTCTTTGCACCTTTACCCGAAAAGAGCTGAGGATCCTTTTAAATGTTGTTTGAATTAATCCCCTTTGGACTTGCACTACCCATGGTTGGTGGGCAGGAGCAGGATGTGGCATTAGTCAGGGAGTAAGGTCTGAAAATGGCGTTGGCATTGTAATAACATCACTTGAACCCAATTTGAATATTTCATGAGGCCTGTTTCAGACAGAAGCTCTTGCTGTCAGGAATCATGTTCCCCCGGAAAATCAAGTCAGCTGTAAAAACTGTTGTCTCAGTTATGAGCACAAACTGGGCTGTAAGGAAATTGAAATTGTCACCATAGAATTTGAAACCAATGATTGTCAATAGAATGAAAGATGGTTTAAAATTTGCAGTCTTTCCTCATGCAGTAAAATAATTTTTGAGCTTTTATTTCAAAACAAAAAACAAACTGGAATTAAATTCTGAAATCTTTTCAGGTAAACATTTTACAAAGACAGAGGCTAATTACAGACTACAATGTTTTTTTGGCTGTTTACAAGCTGCAACAGGTGACATCAGTTATATTAGTCAATCTGCATCAAGCAGTAAGTGAGACTCTCTTCACGAAGGCCAACCAGCATATCAGGTTCCCGACGGACACCAGGAGTCAGCAGAAAAGGGATATAGGTTTTGCTGACGTAGCTTCCCCCCAAATTAGTGTGTGATTGACTGCACCCAAGTTGCCATCAGTAAATCTGCAATGAGACTGCAACCTTCATGAATAGAAATGGCTTTCACTATCTTAATGTTCAGCTGGTGATTGATTACCTCCAGTCCATTATGCAGCTCATGATACTTTCCTGGTAGCTGTCATGACCAATGCTCCCTTTAATTTTTCTTTGGGTGCGTGACCCATTAAAAATACACGCATGCACGTTATTTCCTATTTAAAAGCTGGTGAGCCAGCTGTGCGGGAGCAGTTCAGCGCTGCCCGGCCACGCAGCTTAAAAGGAACATTGGTCATGACAACTACATACTGCACCAGTCCTCCAACCCTCACATCCCTCTCTCTTGACCCAGCACATCAAGACAGAGGCCAAAATGTGAGACACGGTTGAAGTCCGTATCAATGTGATGACGTGGAGATGGTGGAGCCCAAAGCATCTGCTGTATTCTGCACAATTTTGCAGTCCAACAATGTGTCAGACATGGCTCAGTGGGTAGCACCCTTGTTTCTGGGTCAGAAGGTTATGGATTCAGGTCCCACTCCAGGGACTCGAGCACAAAAATCTAGGCTGACACTCCAGTGCAGTACTGAGGGAGTGCTGCACCGTCAGAGGTGTTGTCTTTCAGATGAGGCATTAAACCAAGGCCACGTCTGCCCTCTCAGGTGGATGCAAAAGATCCCATGGCACCATTTCGAAGAAGAGCAGGGAAGATATCCCCGGTGTTGTGGCCAATATTTATTCCTCAGCCGACATCACTAAAAGATTATCTGGTCAATACTTGTATCACATTTCTGTTTGTAGAAGATTATTGTGCGCAAATTACTTGCCATGTTTCCTACATTACAACAGTGACACTTCAAAAGGTAATTCATTGGCTGTAAAGCGCTTTGGGATGACGGTGGTCGTGAAAGGCGCTATAGCAATGTAAGTCTTTCTATTTTTTCCCCCAAGGACAGCAATTGAAGCCTGAACAGCATGAAGATCTCTACCATTTGATGAGGAAGATCACAACAGCAGTGGAGATAGAGCATAAGCAGGAGTGAAAAAATATCCACTTGCAGGTAGAGCTCTTCAGCAGCAGTTAATCAACCACTGCTTCATCGGAACTACTCCTCCCCCGCATTAACAGTCCTGAACACTATCTCTACCAGTCTTTTCAAACTTCCAACAAAGTACTTCCAACCACTGACTAACGTTGATATACATGACACCTGACATTGCAGACTCAGTCATAACTGTAGAACCACCAAGTAGACAAAGCCGTAATTGCAAATGGTGTGCCTTGATAATGGCTTACAGAACTGTCATGGAAGAACCATTATCATCCATGCATTAGCCTTTCTTAAGTGAAATGTTTGCTAGTCTAGTGTTTGTATGAGGTGTTCTCCCAGTCGCTTCAGCAAGGGTAGCATTAGCTGCTGATGCTCAGATGAGGGCCCTGTAGAGGCTTGTGGTCAATGACCTCATGGAGCCTAGCATAAGATTGCAGCATGTTAGCTGCTGCTGGGTCAGTCTGGACAAGCTGACCACCTAGCACTAGGGTGAGCATTGGTTGAAGAACTGGCGAAAGAACAGACATGCTGTCATCTGAAAGAGAACATGTGCCACTCTGATTGAGACATTGCCAGTCCCATGGGACTGCACTAGACACTCCCACTGATCTGCGGAAGAATAGACTACAGGAAATGTGTGACATGGTTGAAGTCCGTATCAATCTGTTGACGTGGTGATGGTGGAGCCCAGAGCATGAAGGGCACCAGTTTGAGTTTTGATCAGTCTATATCACACCTTGGGTGTCATACTTGCATTAAATTGGCTCAAATTTCACATACATAAAATAGCAAAACAGCTCATTATATTTAAATAATGTGTAGACTCTGAAATTGGTCTGCCCCAGTGCCTGACTTATCACATGATAAACTAGCCCAGAAAATCAAGGTGCTAGCAATCAGCAAGGATTCTGCAGCAGCCCTATTTAAAGGGCTCATCCACTCCAAACGGGTTAGTTGCTGGTTTGGACTTTTAGGTTGCTGGTTCACATCTGGATGTTTTTTTGCTTATTTTCCACCTTCTACTACTGATTGTGAGTTTCTGCTAATGTGTGCCAACAAGTCCAACAGCTCTTATCTGCCTTCAAAACAGTTGTTTGCAGTCATGGGTGGTACGTCTGTTTTGCAGGCTGGAGATAAAGCAGTGAAGACAGCAGGAGAAACTGGCAGAATAGGGCATTGAGTAGAGGGCCATTCTTCAGGTATTGTACTTAGTGAGTCTTCAGAGAGCACTTCTCACACCTCAACTTCACCGAGGAGCAATATGTCATACACCTTCAGTTCACCAAGAAGACCTGCTGCAACCATAACTGGAATTTCAAACCGGGGCATGGACAGCACGGTCCTATGGTTGTCAAGGTAATCGAAGCTCTCTACACCAGGAGGAACAACTACATCACTTTCCCAATGAACAGCGAGAAGCAGAACAAGACAGCACCAGGCTTCGTCCACATTGCAGACATCCCACATTGTCTAGTGTACTCCCCATCATCAGCCTGGCATATTTCTCAAACAGATAGGGATTCAATTCCGTCAATGTCCAGTCATAATTTATTCATCCTACGCCAGTCCACGCCATCTTTATTCCAACTAGGCCATCAGATAACAAGCTGGCTAATGGGCGACAAGGGATATCGTCTTCAGATATGGCTGATGACTCCTGTCAGGAACATTAGGTGACCTACAATGATAGCTATGCTGTCACCAGAACTATCATGTAGCAGACTGTTGGCATGCTCGAGCATCGCTTCCACAGCCTGGACCATTCAGGAGGAGTTTTGCAATATAGTATAATCCAGATTTGTGGTCATGTACTACATGTTTCATAACTTTGCAGTATTGAGGGACCAGCCCTTACCCAGGCAGCAAGACGTGGAGGGAGAGGAGGAGGAGCAACAGGATGAAGCAGAGCAGCACGAAGTGGAGAAAGAGCATGAGCAGCATTGATCACCAGTGCCCATAGCTCTTAGAGAGCAGCTCATCCAAGAATGCTTCAAGTATACCATCGCATCTCCAATACACCAACAGTCCTGCAATCCTGATCACCACTATCCTTACTGCCACCATCCCATTGCCTTCCTTTAGTTCAATTTATGGGTCGTGCCCTCACTTCACTACAAATATTAATGTCAACACCAAATCCAGAAAAATAAATTTAATCCAACAACTCAATTCCAGGTGTGTTTAATATTTAACTGGAATAATTAAGAATAACCTTGGTGCAACCTCTTACTGACTGTCTTATATACTTGTATATCTAACCTTGTGCTCCAATGAAGTGTTTCCCCAGTGGCTACAGCTTGGGAGGTGGAAGGCTGCTGAACTTCCACTGAGGACACTACAGATGGCCATGGTCGACCTTAAGTAGCTGTGGGCCTTGAGGGCTTGCTGCTGACTGCAGCATTTTGGCGTGGGCCGAGGCAGTCTGTCCCAGCTGGTCAAGTGGCACTGAGGGGACTGGTGGAGTGGGCGCTCCCATGGGAGTCTTTCCCATGGAACCAAGGCCACTTGCCCAGGAGCTTGCCTCAGCCCTCCTACGGATCTGTGCTAGAATAGAGTGAAGGAGTGATGCGATGCTCTGGAAGCAGTGTGAGGTGCCATGGAAGCTATCAGAGCTGTCATTTGAGGCTCAATCATTATGGGTGTTACCGTTGTGTTCATGGAGGTGACCACTCATTCCATATGGACAGAATGGTCTCCATGCTCAGCGCAAAGCCGTGACACAAGTTGGAGCTGGAGATCTCCATGCTCAGAGCCACTATGTACAAGTTCACTGGCAGGTTGCCAGTGCACCTAGCATTTCCTGGAATATGTCTATGAGCCTTTCTTGTTAGACTGGGCCCTCAAACTGAGTATCTGAGTCATCTGCAGCAGAGCTAGTATGTGATCTTGCTCCTTGTGTGCGCGTTTTCAGGTAAGATTGAATATCTAGACTATTGTGTTTGAAAACAGCCCTGTACCTTATTGGCAAGAGCACTTGTCTTGCAATCCACTGAGTGTAGGTTTAAGTCCTGGGGCTGCCTAGCACTCAAATCTATCAACCTCAATTATGATAAATGTTATCAACTGTCAGCCAGACTACTAGGTGGAATGCTTAGGGCATTGGAGGCAAGATTTATATAATTCATCTCATTCTACTGTATGCGGACTGCCTGTTGGCATAACAGAGCAGTATTTGTAGCGTCAAAGAGATGCTCACGGCATGAACCATTCAGTGTTCCTTGTTAAGAGGATAGGAATTCAAAGTTTGAAAAGTGCCAAGAACAGAAATGATTGTGAATGAGGATTTATAATTATGTATGGGCTGTACACCCCACGGTATATAGGGGTCAATATATGCATAATTAGTCAGGCCAAAACCAACCAGAGGTCCTATAGATTTCTATAGTTCATCCTGACCTATTATGTTGTATAATATATACAAATTATTTTTCTTCCTTGTCTCTATGATAAATGACTGGCACCAGGTCAAATTGAGTTGACAGCAAAATTGAGGAGGTAATAAAGAACGCGTATATGATAATGTACAATGTTCAAGGCTCAACATCAGAGTAAATGACTGGCACCAGAGGTATGCAGTATCAGACCATAAATCTGTAGGTTTTGGTATCAGGAGCACATGCCGATAATAGGAATTGTACGGACCTTGTTCCTTTAACGATAATTTGTAATGTTCAGCATTAAACATTTAATGAAAATCATGTTTGTGTAAATGGCATGACAAAGTAGCTGTAAAGGAAGTTTTCGTACCGGAGTAATGAGTTTCTGAATGGAATTATTTATTTTCATGTCTTGTTGAACATCAGCAATTCATACTTCAGTTTTGTATTGAGAAGGTAGCACATAAAAAGACAGAGACAATTGCTATTTTGAGGAACAGGACCTCCAGATCCAGGGGTAGGAATTGGATGAGTAATGGAAGATGGAGAAGCAGGAGGGTCAGCGCAGGGTTTGTGCAACACTTGTCCTTGCTTCGCCCAGCATTCTATTCAATAACACAATCACTGATATGAAAGCTTTCGTAGAACAGCTTTAGGCAGACCATGGGCAAAATCTGCTCAGTAACAAGTCTTTATATCAGGATGTCTTCCAAACACTTTTCCTCTTTCTGTATCTACAGGTATGACAGAAGAAACTACCATGGCTTCTCAGAAATTGACTCACCAAAATGCTTCATCCTTTCACTTAATCTTACTCTACCAAACACCAGTACAGATTCAGCAACCCCAAAGGATTTAAGCCTGCTCCATCACTAATTCAAGCTACATGTCCTGCTCCATTGCACTCCAACCTCACTTCAACCACTTGCTCCCACCCTATTACTCCAGTACCCAGCTCGTGTCTTAGGTGATCCATAAGCATCATCGGGGTGGTCTATTAGATTATCAAAAGGAACTTCCCATTTCTTCCAAAAGAATGGAACATGCATTGCTCTTTCAGACTAAATCTAAACAGGTCATGTGTCAACAGGCAAGATCTGACAACACAAAGAGAACTAGACTGATGAAAACCAATCCAATATAGTGACTAGATCATGGACAAATGAGTCTACAGCCATCAAGGGGCTATTGCCAAAAGGTAAAAGTGTGGAAAGTAATGCACTGAAGAAGAAAAAATTGGTGACCTAAGTTCTGCATAAATGGTGTCAAAATACGGGTGAAGTTGAATGAAATCTGGGGGTTTAAATACTTTTTAAAAATCGTTCATGGAATACTGGTGTCGCTGGCCAGGCCAGCATTTATTGCCTATTCCTAGTTGCCTTGAGGCAATAATAGTGTGCCACCTTCTTGAACTGCTGCAGTCCATATGGTGAAGGTATTCCCACAGTGCTGTTACGGAGGAAGTTCCAGGATTTTGATCCAATGATGATGAAGGAATGGCGATATACTTCCAAGTCCGGAAGGGGACTTGGAGGAGAACTTGCAGGTGATGGTGTTCCCATGCACCTGCTGCCCTTGTCCTTCTAGGTGGTAGAGGTCAGAGGCTTGGGAAGTGCTACCGAAGAAGCCTTTGCGAGTTACTGCAGTGCATCTTGTAGATGGTACACACTGCAGCTACGGTACGCCGGTGGTGGATGGAGTGAATGTTTAAGGAGGTGGATGGGGTGCCAATTAAGCGGGCTGCTTTGTCCTGGATAGTGTCAAGCTTCTTCAGTGTTGTTGGAGCTGCATTCATCTAGGCACGTGGAGATTATTCTATCACACTCCTTACTTGTGCCATGCTGGAAAGGCTTTGAGGAGTCAGGAGGTGAGATACTCGCCGCAGAATACCCAGCCTCTGACCTGCTCTTGTTGCCACAGTATTTATGTGACTGGTCCAATTAAGTTTCTGGTCAATGGTGACCCACAGGATGTTGATGCTGGGGGATTCAGTGATTGTAATGCCGTTGAATATCTGGGGGATTCAGTGATTGTAATGCCGTTGAATATCAAGGGGTGGTGGTTAGACTCTCTCTTGTTGGAGATAGTCATTGTCTGGCACTTGTGTGGCGTGAATCTTACTTGCCACTTATCAACCCAAGCCTGAATGTCGTCCAGGTCTTGCTGCACGTGGGCATGGGCTGCTTCATTATCTGAGGAGTTGCGAATGAAACTGAACACTGTGCAGTCATCGGTGAACAACCCCACTGCTGACCTTATGAAAGAAGGAAGGTTATTGATGAAGGACTCTGCCCTGAGGAATTCCTGCATCGATATCATAGGGCTGTGATAATTGACCTCCAACAACCACAACCTTGTCCTAGGTATGACTCCAACCAGTGGAGAGTTTTCCCCCTCATTCCCATTGACTTCAGTTTTACTAGGGATCCTTGATGCCACACTCGGTTAAATGCTGCCTTGATGTCAAGGGCAGTTACTCTCACCTTACCTCTGAAATTCAGCTCTTTTGTCCATGTTTGGACCGAGGCTGTACTAAGGTATTTGATGCTCAACATATCCAAATCAGTATATAACAACAATCAATAGAGCTAAGGTACTGATGAACTATACAGCCAAAACAGTAGAGTACAAGTTGGAGGATACCAAACTTAAATTGTATAACTTTAAACTGCTGCTCATATTCCTGTCATTCACAAAGTCCAATCCATCATTCCTACATTCTCTTATCTATACTGGCTCAATGTGTCCACGTGTCTCAAATTTGAAATCCTCACCCTTGTTTTTAAATCACTTGATGGCCTTACCCTATCCTATCTTCACAACATCCTCCAGCCCTATATCATTCCCCAATATTCTGATTCTGGCATCGTGTGCATTGCCACTTTGGCAGCAGAATCTTTAGCCACTTGGATCCTACTTTTTTGAGTTATGTCGCTAGACCCCTCTTCGTCTTCCCTCTCTCTTTAAAAACATTTTCAAAATCTATCTTTTCAACCCTCCAAATCTCTCCTTTTCTGGCTCAACATCTGTTTTCCATATGCCTGTCCATGAGGTGCTTTGGGATCTTCTTTGAGTTGAAAGCACCATGGGGTGGATTTTCTGGTCTTGTGTTCTGTTTTACGCCCCAGAGGGGCGGCAATAGCGGCGGTGGGGTCTTCTGGGCGGGCGGTCAGCCTCCAGCGCCCCTGGGGCCGGTTTTGCAGCAGCGTGGAGCAGTACCGCCCGGAAAAGCTGCGCCGGTGTGCAACGCTGCTGGTTGTGACACCGGCGTGCTTTTTGAGTCCCGCCTGACCTGTACATCCCACAGGGCACCCCGCAGTGAATGCCTGGGAATATGGGCAGTCCAACCTATACCGACTGCAAAGAGGTAAGTAATGCCGTCCTAAGCTAAATGTGATTGTTTTTTTTTTTGAATTTTTGTGGTGGCGTGGGCTATGTATTTTTTCCTCTCCCCAGGCATCTCTTAGAGCCCTTCCCGGTGGCTCTTTAGCTCGGGATTTCCCCATGCTAACACCCTAACAGAGGTGCACAACGCCTCCTTTAGTGCTGCGTCCCAGACTCGGGGCCCAGCTGCTCAATTTTGATGACTGAGGTGCAAACTGTTCCCGGGCGCAAGCTTTACCGCCCCAACACCATTACTGCCCCAAAGTCATCAAAGCCAAAAATCCAGCATGTAAGTATAAGTTATTGTTGTGTAGTGTTCTGGTTAGACCATACTTTGAATATGTGCTCATTTCTGATCAGTGAGATACAGGGAGAAATTCAGGCCTTAGATCTGGTTCAGAGATCATCCATTAGACATCCCTAGCATCAGGAAACTGAGTTATGAGGAAATAATGGAGAAATTTGGGCTTTTCAGCCTTGAAAGAAGGTGACTAACAGCTGACATTATACAGACACAAGACAGTAAATAATATAGAATAATAAATCTAAAATAGTACTTGAAACTAAAACGTGAAAGTAAGACAAGGAACCACAGCTCTAAACTAGGAATAAACAAACTTTAGACCGATGGAAAGGATTTTTTTCTTCACATGAGCAGTTCTCCAGGTAAGATACTGGAGGTAATAGGCCAGGAATAAATTGAATCAGTTGGATGCTATGTTGGGGAACTAGCAGGATGAGCTAAAGTTAATTGACTGGACTTACTCATCTGTATCAAGCTAGTGATCTTATGAAAATAATTTCACTATGTTAATGGTTAAACTATTTACAAAATTAATAAGTGTTTTGCTTGACCACAAAAACCTTGATTATTTGTTTGTAGGTTGCTCCATTTTGCAGACAGTGAGACCCAAAACATGTACTATTAAGCAATATCTTCCAGATTCTGCCCTCAGTGCAAATACATTTGCTATTTATGAATAATTGAATGCAAGTATCAGGCTCAAAGTGATGTAAGCAAACTTAACAAATATTAAGGCAGCATTGCAATCACCTATAGAAAATGACTTTAAAAACGAAGAAGATTTATTCAAATGAGGCTGTGTAATGATTATCAGTGTACAACAGTGACAAGAGATGGTAAAATATAATACAATGAAAATACATTAAAGGCAAAACCTAATAGGGGGCATCATCCATCAGGGTTTTGCCTTGATGAATCTCTTTGAATTTATGCTTATTTTCTTAAAAGCGTAGGTTATTCATAAGACATTTATGGAGCACTTGCTGACATTCTATGGTATTGCTCACAGTCTTACAACTGGATGCAATTGTGATTAAAAATTTTCCCATTTTGAGCTGGGGAATGGAGTACAGCAACTGGAGAAAGGGTCGCGGAGTGCAGAGGTAACAGCGTACAGAATTAAAAATTAAAACCATTGGACATTGAGTGAAGCAAGGGTTTATCTGCTTAATAGCATCAGGGTGCAGTGACCCGTGATAGTGTTGTGAAAAAGATAAAGAAAAAAGAATTCTAATTTACGATCAAAAGACTGTGGCCCCAAGTTTCGCCATGATTTGCTCCTGATCTTTAGGAGCAACTGGTGCAGAACGGAGTATCTTAAAAATCGGAATTCTCGCTATTTAGTTTGCTCCAGTTCTAGTCAGTGAGAACAGTTTCACTTTGGAACAGAATTTTTTTTTCAAAAGGGGGCGTGTCCGGCCACTTACGCCTGTTTTCAAAGTTTCGTCAGTGAAAACTTACTCCAAACTAACTTAGAATGGAGTAAGTGAAGATTTTTGTACGCTCGAAAAAACCTTGTCTACACTTTAGAAAATCAGGCGTAGGTTACAAATCAGGCGTAGGGAATGGGGGAGGGGGGGTTTAAAGGGAAGTTTACAAACATTAAACACTTCAGTTTTACAAATAAAGAGCCATCATCAATAATAAATGATAAAAACATCAATAAATCAACCAATAAATCAATCAAAAAAAATTAATAAGAAATCATTTTTTTATTAAAAATCAATAAATAAAACATTTTCTACTTACCGACTGCAGCACCGGGAGCCCTCCAACAGCATGCTGGGATGGCCCCCCCCCCCAGTGTGTCTCTGTCAGTGTCTATCTCTCTGTCTGTCTGTGTGTGTATCTCTCATTCTCTGTCTGTCAGTGTCTGTGTTTCTGACAGGGAGGGGGGTAGAGGGAGGGGGGGGTAGAGGGACTAGCTTTGGAGGGGGTACAGAGACGATTCACTAGGCTGATTCCGGAGATGAGGGGGTTACTTTATGATGATAGATTGAGTAGACTGGGTCTTTACTCGTTGGAGCTCAGAAGGATGAGCGGTGATCTTATAGAAACATTTAAAATAATGAAAGGGATAGACAAGATAGAGGCAGAGAGGTTGTTTCCACTGGTCGGGGAGACCAGAACTAGGGGGCACAGCCTCAAAATACGGGGGAGCCAATTTAAAACCGAGTTGAGAAGGAATTTCTTCTCCCAGAGGGTTGTGAATGTGTGGAATTCTCTGCCCAAGGAAGCAGTTGAGGCTAGCTCATTGAATGTATTAAAATCACAGATAGATAGATTTTTAATGAATAAGGGAATTAAGGGTTATGGGGAGCGGGCGGGTAAGTGGAGCTGAGTCCACGGCCAGATCAGCCATGATCTTGTTGAATGGCAGAGCTGGCTAGAGGGGCTAGATGACCTACTCCTGTTCCAAATTCTTATGTTCTTATGTTATGTTCTTAAGAAGCAACTTTTATTGCATTGTGAGTAGTGTTGTAATTGATCAGTGACATACATATTGATACTGTTCTGACAAAAGGTCATCGACTTGAAACGTTAACTCTGTTTCTCTCTCCATTGATGCTGCCTGACCTGCTGAGTATTTCCAACATTTTCTGTTTTTATTACACATTGATACTGTTGCGTTCTGGAAGCTATAGTTCGTCAGTGCGACATGCACATGCACTGGTGAATTCTAGGAGTCTATTTGATTGAGCGTCTTTACTCGGGATCCGAGTGATTGCAATAGAACTCAAGCCTCATGTCGGGGAAAGGTCTTGGAGGCATTTCCAATGCAGCCTTATATTCAGCTGGGTCAGAAATAAAAATGTGGCTGGAACCACTTAGAAAAAGTAACAGGATCAATGTGATTGGCTGAAATTGCAGCCTCTCAAGAGATTAACTTTTCTGCAGTTTACTTTGGGATCCTTGTTGATCTATGTTTCAGTAAATCAATTTGCTTAAGTTGTGTATTTCAGCTGATTTTTTTCCCCCTCACAACGCACAAATTTAATGTGCCACACACTATAGGCTAGACTTTTAACTATATAGCAAGGTTGGGTTTTTTGATAGGACTGCCCTCACTGATGTTTCTGATGCACCATTTTCAGTTGTTCAATGTCAGCTTGATTCATTTAGTGGCAATCATGCCTCACAATTAGAAGGTTGTGGAATCAAGCTCCACTCAGTGACTAGAGTACACTATCTATGTTGATATTCAGTGCAGCAAAAAGAAAGACTTGCATTTATATAGCACCTTTCACGACCACAAGATGTCCGAAAGTGCATTATAGCCAATGAAGTACTTTTTAAAAAGTGTAGTCACTGTTGTAATGTAGGAAACACGGCAGGCAATTTGTGCACAAGGTGTCACACACAGCAATGTGATACTGACCAGAATACAGCAATGTGATACTGACCAGATAATCTGCTTCAGTGATGTTGGTTTTGGGTAAATATTGGCTAGGATACCAGGAATAATATCTCAAAATAGTGCCATGGGATCTGTTACCTCCACCTGAGAGGGCAGATGGGTCTTCCGAAAGACAACGCCTCCAACAGTGCAGCACTCCCTCAGCACTGCACTGGAGTGTCAGCCTAGATTTTTGCACTCAAGATTTTTGCATGAAGCCACAACCTTCTGACTCAGGCGAAGGTGCTGCCCACTGAGCCACAGCTGACACCCGCCATTCTCAAAAGTAATTGATAATGTAGTCGTTTTCTAGAGGTTTTAGATCAGTTTTAGGCTCTTTGTGGGTTTATATCATTATTATTTAAAAAGAACTGATAAATTATTTTCTTTCTTTTTAGTTTTCACACAGCAAGACCTCTGTTGCCGAGCCATTGTTTCTTGCACACCTGTTCACCTTATTGACAAACTACCACTACCTGTTGCCATAAAAAGTCACCTCAAATGTTTCTTCATGGTCAAGGGTGCTACCAATTGAGCCACTGGCTGTCACTAATAAGTATTAAGGAATTGCCATATTGTCTTTAGTTGAACCAGCCTTTTCTGGTAGTTTAGCTAGACATTAAGGGGCCGAAATTGCCCCTTTAAGAGTGGGTTGGGGCGGAAAGGAGTTTCCGCCCAGTTGGGGTGGACTCTCAGACGATTGAGACATTGCCCTCGTGATGTTTTGAGGCGGAGAGGGTATCCGCTCCGCTCCTGTGCGAACGGCGATAATGACGTCATTAGAGTGCGCATCGCCTGGTCCCCGCCCCGGAAGCAGCATTACCCTCAAATAATCGATCGACTCTGCAGTCGGCCTGACAATGGCGGCCACGGGTTCAGCCGTGCTGCCAACAAACAGCCCGGCACCTCCTCATGGGTGCCGGGCCGCTGACCCAGCCAAAGCCCTCCATAGCGACCCAGTGAGCTTTGCAGCGTCCCTCCTCTTTAAGTGAATGGGAGGAACATTGCTAAGCGTCAGCTCGGCACGGCACATCCTCGGTCGCGCTGACGTGCTCAACGCGTGCTGATGTTACCACCTGCCTTCCGCCCCGCTCCTACCACCACAAACACAGCCACGATGACTTTTGAGAAGAAAAGGCGGCAATTTCCCTCTATTCCCCGCCCTATCGATTCGGGTAGTAATTTACCATTTAATTCGAATTATCCACCCCAAACGGGGCGGAGGGCAATTTCAGCCCCTAAAAATCCCATTGCACTATTTGAAGAAAAGCAGGGAATTGTCCAAATCAACATTTCTCCCTCACCCTAACTGCTGTTTGCAGGACCTTGCTGTGTGCAAAATGGTTGCTATGTTTACCTCTGCAAGTTGCTTTGGGACATTTCTGAGCGACATGATAATGTGCTGCATAAATGTAAGCTTTTCCTTCTGAAAGTATAATGAATCACAATGAACAGCAAGAGCAAGGAAAAAGGTCATGCCTTTCACAAACAAAATAAACAAGCAGACACCAAATATTTTGACATAAATATTGTGCCCATCAATATGTGAACTATACAACTGTTCACAAAACAAAGGTGAAATTCGTAACAGAGTACTGCAATTTTGAAGACCAATTATTAATGCTTAAAATTTTTGTTACCTTTTCAGTTTTTCACATAATAAACATGGTTATTGCCATAATTTAAATTACATTTAACCTGATATGTTTCCATCATAAATGCTAGTTTTGAAGGGAACGAGGAAGGTTTACAACTAGGGATTTCTGGAAAACCTTAACAGGTGGAATCCAACAGGGAAGGACTAAAAGAGGAAGTACAACTGCATTTTGAGAAAGTCTAGAAAGAGGACGTGGTTGCAGAGAGGAGTATAAAATGTAACCTAAAGCATCAGCCATGGTGAATGCAGTAGTTTCCTGTATAGGTGACAATAAGTTAAAAAACAGGGTTTTAATTCAGTGATAAGGTGGACTTTGCAATAAATGTGATAGGGTGGGAGGCAGGAGTGATTAAATGTACAGCAGAATCATTACCAGCACTTGTTTTCTGAAAAAAATGAGAGCCGTGATTATGATTTGAAATTGTTGGAACTCGATGTTGATTCCAGTAGGTTGTAAAGTGCTTAATCAAAAGATGAGATGCTGCTCCTCGAGCATTGGTTGAGCTTCATTGGAACAGTGTGGGAGGCCGAGAACAGAGAGGTCAGAGTGGGAGTGGGACGGAGAAGCGATCGTAAGCTCAGGGTCACGCTTGCCGTCTGAACGGAGGTGTTCAGCAAAGCGATCACCCAATCTATGTTTGGTCTCTCCAATGTAGAGAAGTTAAGGTCACATCATGAGCAGCAAATGCAACATACTAAGTTAGGAGAAGTACAAGTAAATTGCTGTTTTACCCAGAAGGTGTTTGGAGCTCTGGATAGTAGGCAGGGAGGAGGTGAAAGAGCAGGTGTTGCATCTCCTGCGCTTGTATGTGAAGGTGTCGGGTGAAGATGAGCTGGCGTTGGGAATGATGGAAGAGTGGACCATGGTCTCATGGAGGGAACGGTCTCTTTGGAATGCTGAAAGGGGAGGGACTTGAAAAATGTAGGGTGGAAGGTGAGGACAAGTGGAACCCTATCGTGGTTCTGGGAGGGAGGGGAACAGGTGAGGGCAGAAGTGTGGGAAATTGGATGGACACGGTTGAAAGTCTTGTCAATAGATGTGGCAGCTCATTCCCAGAAATGGAGATAGAGAAGTTGAGGCAGGGAAGGGAAGAGTCGGAGATGGACCATGTGAAGGCAAGGGTAGGATGGAAATTTGAACACAGTTGATGAAAAGCAAATGTAATTTAAAGCATTGGTGTGTAAAAGGAATGGCAAGATGCAAATCAGGGCCTTTTCACTGTAGTAATGACTTAAATGAAGGGACTGAGTGTAATGTATCCAAGTTTGTTGATAAAAAGTAAGGTGGGAAATGAATCTGTGAGGAGGACACAAAGAGGCTGCAGAGAGATATAGGGCTAGACTTTCCTCCATTTTTGCATGCTTAACGCCCACTTTACCGCTGAAATGGCATATAATGCACATATTGCCCATTTAGCCACAAAATGGAAACTGACGGGCATTTTTCAGACACTTATCGCCGAGCATTACTTTCCTCATGTGCGTAACGCCGGGAAAAATTACCGCCTGCCCACTTTTTTTGGGCAGAATCATCAGAATGGGCGAAATCAACGCCAATAATATCGTCCAGCGTTAATTCCGTGAGTAAAGTAACACAGAGATTCAATAATACCGCCCGCCCATTTTTTTTGTCATAAAGCGCACATTTGCCGAAACTATCGCCCAGGAAATCGCCCACCGTCACTTTCACCACTTTGCACATATATCGGCCACAATATCGCTCGCCCAAAAAACTGCTTGGAAAAAATGAAACTGTTCTGAACTAAAGCCAGCGGTGTGGCTGCCAATTTTTTAAATCGCAGGTCGCTTCATTCAAAAAGCTGCTTCAACTTCGGGGGAGTTTGGATTAACTCTGGAGTTCTTCTCAGGTGAAGTGACCATCTCAACAGACATATTTTCAGACTCTGGACTATTGGGGGTTTACTCTAGGTGTATTTTAGTGAGGAAATTATTGCTTCTGATCAATCGCTATTATACTTTCATTGCAATGGGGCCAGCCATTTCTCAGCCTGCATCAATTAATATACAGACACTGCAGAGTGCAGATGGCTCAGTGTGTGATGCACATCATTATGTCCCCAATTTAAGACGCGCAAGAATGAGGAGGAGGGCCAGACCATACACACCCCGCACGTACAGGGAAAAGAGGTCTTACCTCGAAGTGTCTTCAGAGACTGCGCTTCCACAGGGTGGTGATCAATGAAATATGAGCGCTCATCAGGCCACATATGTAGCCTGCCATCAGGACATCAGTGTCAGTTGAGGTCAAGGTCACCGCGGCACTGTCTCTCTACGCGTCCGGTTCCTTTCGGGCCTCCACGGTCAAGATCTGCCCTCTGTCTCACCATACCACCCATCGCTGCATTAGACAGGTCACTGAGGCTCTACTTGCTCAGGGTTGTATTGTAGCCCTGTCAATAGATGTGGCAGCTTATTCCCAGAAATGGAGATAGAAAAGTTGAGGAACGGAAGAGTCGGAGATGGACCATGTGAAGGCAAGGGAAGCCCTGTCAATAGATGTGGCAGCTTCCCCATGACCGCGGAGGCTCAGATTGACAAGGCTGGAGCATTCTACTGCATTGCTAAGTTCCCCAGGGTGCAGGGATCTATACAGTGCACTCACATCACCATGCGGCCACCTTCTCAGGACCCGGAGCTTTTTCGTAACAGAAAAGGATTTCACTCCCTGAAGGTCCAACTAGTTGTCGATCACAACCAGATCATAATGGCAGTGAATGTCAAATGTCCGGGCACCTTTGATGAGGCTCACATCCTGCGTGAGAGCGCTGTCTCTGACATCTTTAAAGAGTCAGCCACAAGGACAATGCTGGATGCTTGGTGATAACCGATATGGTCTAGCCACCTGGCTGATGATCTCCCTACGTGACACCAACACCGAGGCCGAGAAGTGATACAACCAGAGCTACAGAGACACACGCAATGTGGTCCACAAAACAATAACTGTGCTTCAGCAGCGCTTCAGATGTCTGGACCACTTAGGAGGGGAGCTACAATACAACCCTGAGCAAGTAGGTAAATTCGTGGTCGCGTGCTCCATGCTGCACAATCTGGCTATCAGGAGGGGCCGTGAATTGCCAGAAGGGACTGATGCTCCTCCTCAGGAGAGAAGAAGAGGATGACAAGGGGCCGGAAAATCAGGCTGGCTATGCAACCATGCCCATGACCCCCTCCAGACCGCAGGTAAGGGCCCGTGGTGGCGACATAGCTGCAAGACTCTCATGTGAAGAGCTGATATCTGAATGATTTGCTTGAAAGAACATTGCTGTGAGTGACAATGCTGACACACTGCTGTGTGTGTGCAGCTCAGACAATCAATGGTGCCTGTTAAAGTTTACATTGATTGAAGTTAAGTTTTATTTAACCCTTTCATGTTAAGGAATCACCAGTGTGTAATGGTCCAGCTATCTGAGACAATGCGCAACAAGGTTATGTTCAATAAAAAAATGTTTATATCAACATTGGTCTGAAGTATCACGGGCAAAAACACCCAACCCCCGCCCACACCCTACTTTTTCCATCATTGACATCAATCAAATGTTCAATATGTCCAGCAATACAGAATAAAAATGCAAAGCAGGAGGGTGGTCCCCTCCCCCCATAATTACAACAAATTGCATACACCCGGATGGAGATATAACACAGCCATCACCTGCGGATATGCACCTCACTTTCCTTCCCATCTTCTCCCCACCTCTACTCCTTCCCCTCCTTGCTCCACGACGCCTGGCTGAGGAGCTCCTGAGGCAGTGAAGGCAGAGGCGGTAGTTGCACGGGTGCGGGAGTGGGGGGTGCCGAAGGGGCAACATTCTCTGATGCAGAAGCAGGATCTTGGTCCTTGCTCTCATCCGTCATTCATAGTGGTGGTGCGGAACCTAGGGGTGGAGTGTTGCGCTCTGGAACCACTGGGAGGCCTGTGCCAGCTGTGTTCCTGGCTATCGCATCCAGGGCCTCCGCCATCCGCGGAACGTACTCAGTCATGGTGATCAGCTGTCGGGATATGCCCCCCAATGCTTCGATGAGCTGGTCACCAATGTCTACAGTCCTCCTGGACAACTGTACCATCTCTCCGCTCTCATGTGGCGCTCATGGACCAGACCTGCCGCGTCCACGAGGCCTCCGTGGGGTCGGCGCCGTCCTGGGAACAAATGGGGTGCCCTGTGGCAAGGTGCTTGGGGCCAGTACCTCCAGAGTGGAGGCGGGAATAACCAGAGGACCACTAGATGGACTTGGGGTGGAATGGTTTCTGGAACGTGGCAATGCAAGTTCATCGAAGTCCGCGCTCTCATCCGTAGAGAACAGACCCAGCGGATTGACAGGCGAGAATTGGACCTCCTCAGCAGCAGATGTAGGATCGTCCGGAGAGTCGGGCCCCACCCCCCCACTTTCTGGGCTCTGTGGTCTTGCTTAGGGCCGTGCTGCTGGCTGAGCTGCAAAACACAAATGAGGTTAATAGAGGAGAATGAGGTGCTAGGGTCACAAGATGAGTCCAGCGCTACACACAACATATGCACGACAAAAGCACCACCACTATCAAAATCATCACAGACATCACATTTCATGACCATCAACACATTTGCATAGCAATGATTTTCATTCGGCCAGCATTATTTCTATGACAATTTTAGACCCTGGAAGGGTCTATTACGAGGGGGGATAGTTTTAAGGTGTTTGGTGGAATGTTTAGAGGGGATTTGAGGGGGGGGCTTCTTTATGCAGAGGGTTGTGAGGATCTGGAACTCACTGCCTGGAAGAGTGGTGGATGCAGAAACCCTCACCACTTGTAAGAGATGGTTGGATGGGCACTTAAAGTGCCATAACCTGCAGGGTTACAGACCCAGAGCTAGTAATTGGGATTAGACTGGATGACCTCTTGTTGGATGGCACAGATATAATGGTAAGTACTACGAGGGAATCGAATACGGTCAGGGTGATCTCCTGGACTAGTTTCGATCGTCTGGATCGGTCGGAGAGGAATTTTCCCAGATTTTTTCTCCCAAAATTGGCGTGGGTTTTTAATCTGGTTTTTGCCTCTCCCAGGAGATCACATGGCTCCGATTGGGGTGGAGTGTAGAATGTTTTAGTATAAGGGGTGTCGTTGTTGTGTAAGGCGGACTGGTTGGGCTGGGTGCTCTTTGCCTTTCTGGCATTGTTCATAGGTTTATATGTAACCTTTAGGGCTGCTGACCAAGGGCCTCTTTGTCGGTCGGCATGGACACAATGGGCTGAAATGGCCTCTTTCTGCGCTGTAAATTTCTATGTTTTTATGTTTCTATCATATATGATTGTTCGGACATCAATGGGTGTGGCATCTATTGACTTTACATCACGCAATGGTGTAAACTTTACTCACAAGGCATCACTGCAGGGTCTGCAGATGTTTCTGTGGCTGTCTGGGTGTGCTACCCCACCAGTGCGAGCACCCGCTCCTCCATCTCAGTGATGTCGCTGGGGACTGGTGGCCCCCCACCCGTTCGCCTCTGCATGGACCTCATCATCGAGAGTTCCTTCTGTAAAAGGTGACAGGACGACATGGCATGAGATCATTGTCTCATATCATTGCTAGGTACTGTCAAAGAGACTGATACAACACATAACCAACAGATGTAATCATGATTATGATGATAATTATCATTCTTTACCTAAAGACGTGCACTGTGACCGCAGGCTTTGAGTAAAATATTCCTGGTAAAAGTGAAAGACCTCACATCTGCTGATAGTCACTCATGACTGTTACAAATCAAATTATATAAATACATAAGTACAAGTAAATAAATGTAATACTTACTGTTGCGGATCCCACAAGGTCGTTCCATCGTTTGCGGCATTGGTTGCCCTCACGCACCTCGTTGGTCACCGAAGAGGCCACCTCTGCAATCTCGGTCCATATCTGGTAGGCCTTTGGGATGGGCTTCCCATGCCCTCCCTGTGAGAAATCACCCCAGCATAACTCGACCTCCTGCAGGAGGGAGGCACCTGCCTCTTCCGAGAACCTCCTCCCTCTTTTGCGCCCTCCAATTTGCTCCTCTCCCACCTCACTGCTCTCTCCAGCTCAGTCTTCACAGCGTGCTGTGATGCCTCCTCCTCTCCCTCCATTATAGGCCAAATTTGGGCAAATATATGGCTGGTAACAGCTAATTTTTGTTTCCCTATTTGCTCTAAAGCTCTAAACTCTCCCTCCTTCCTCCCAAAGCAGCAACACCACACCCACACATGCCTTCAGTCCCTCTTGGCTCCCTCTCTCTGTCTCTTCTTCTGTGAATGTCATGATGACCCTTGACCTCCTGAATCGCAGGAATTGAGCGTTGCCATGGATGGCGACACTTTACGGCAGAAGTTCAGTGAGATTTAACGCTACCGCCCATTTCATATCGCTTGCGGTAACACCCAATTTCAAAAATGGAGACTAGGTGCTTTGAGAATGGGCAGAAGCCGGCGATCTGAAAACCCATTTTTACCGCCCACGCCAAAAATAACGCCCATTTTTGGGCGATATGCACAAAAGTGTAAAATCTAGCCCATAGACAGGTTGATCGAGTGAGCAAGAACATGGCAAATGGAACACAATGTGGGGAGGTGTGAAGTTATCCACTTGGTAGGAAAAACAAAAAAGCAGAATATTTTTTGAATGGCGAGAGACTTGGAAATGTTTGCATTCAGAGGGACCTGGGAGTCCTTGTACATGAATCACGGAAAGTTAACATGCAAGTACAGAAGCAATTAGGAAAGCAAATGGTATAGAGTATAAGTGTAAGGACGTCTTACTACAGGACATTGGTGAGGTCACATTTGAAGCACTGTGTGTAGTTCTGGTCTCCTTACCTAAAGAAAGACATATTTGCCTTAGAGGGTTCACTGAACCGGTTCCTGGGATGAGGGGATTGCCCTATGAGGAGAGATTGAGCAGACTAGACCTATATTCCTTAGATTTTAGAAGAATGAGAGTTGATCTAATTGAAACATAAAATTCTTAAGGGGCTTGACAGGGTTAATGCTGAGAAGATGTTTCCCCTGGCTGGAGAGTCTAGAACACGGAGTCAGAGTCTCAAAATAAAGGGTCAGCCCTTTAGGAGTGACAGGAGGAGAAATTTCTTCACTCAAAGGTGCGTGAATTTTTGAAATTCTCTACCTCAGAGAGCTGTGGATGCTCAGTCATAAGAACAAAAGAAATAGGAACAGGAGTAGGCCATAACGCCCCTCGAGCTTGCTCCGCCATTCAATATCATGGCTGATCTGATGACGGATTCAGCTCCACTTCCCTGCCCACTCCCCATAACCCCTTATTGTTTAAGAAACTATCTATTTCTGTCTTAAATTTATTCAATGTCCCAGCTTCCACAGCTCTCTGAGGCAGTGAATTCCACAGATTTACAATTCTCAGAAGAAATTTCTCCTCATCTCTGTTTTAAATGGGCGGCCCCTTATTTTAAGATCTTGCCCTCTAGTTCTAGTCTCCCCCATCAGTGGAAACATCCTCTCTGCATCCACCTTGTCAAGCCTCCTCATAATCTTATACATTTCGATAAGATCACCTCTCATTCTTCTGAATTCCAATGAGTAGAGACCCAACCTACTCAACCTTTCCTCATAAGTCAACCCCCTCATCTCCGGAATCAACCTAGTGAGCCTTCTCTGAACTGCCTCCAAAGCAAGTATATCCTTTCGTAAATATGGAAACCTAAACTGCACACAGTATTCCAGGTGTGGCCTCACCAATACCCTGTATAGCTGTAGCAAGACTTCCCTGTTTTTATACTCGATCCCCTTTGCAATAAAGGCCATCTGTACCTGCATACTATCCTTTTGTGTTTCATGCACAAGGTCCCGCTGTACTGCGGCACTTTGCAATCTTTCTCCATTTAAATAATAACTTGCTCTTTGATTTTTTTCTGCCAAAGTGCATGACTTCACACTTTCCAACATTATACTCCATCTGCCAAATTTTTGCCCACTCACTTAGCCTGTCCATGTCCTTTTGCAGATGTTTTGTGTCCTCCTCACACATTGCTTTTCCTCCCATCTTTGTAGCGTATGCAAACTTGGCTACGTCACACTCAGTCCATTCTTCGAAGTCGTTAATAGATTGTAAACAGTTGGGGACCAGCACTGATCCCTGTGGCACCCCACTAATTACTGGTTGCCAATCAGAAAATGAACCATTTATCCCAACTCTCTGTTTTCTGTTAGTTAGCCAATCGGCTAAAGAGATCATGGGGTATGGAGAGAAAGCAGGAAAGGGGTACTAAGGGAATGATCAGCCATGATCTTATTGAATGGAGGTGCAGGCTCGAAGGGCCGATTGGCCTACTCCTGCACCTATTTTCTATGTTTCTATAATCCTCTATCCATGCTAATATATTACCCCCAACCCCATTAACTTTTATCTTGTGCAATAACCTTTTATGTGGCACCTTGTCAACAAATATAATGTGATTGGGATTACGGAGACGTGGCTCCAGGATGATCAGGGCTGGGAACTGAACATCCAGGGGTATTCAACATTCAGGAAGGATAGAATAAAAGGAAAAGGAGGTGGGGTAGCATTGCTGGTTAAGGAGGAGATTAAGGCAATAGTTAGGAAGGACATTAGCTTGGATGATGTGGAATCTATATGGGTAGAGCTGCAGAACACCAAAGGGCAAAAAACGTCAGTGGGAGTTGTGTACAGACCTCCAAACAGTAGTTGTGATGTTGGGGAGGGCATCAAACAGGAAATTAGGGATGCATGCAATAAAGGTGCAGCAGTTATAATGGGTGACTTTAATATGCACATAGATTGGGCTAACCAAACTGGAAGCAATACGGTGGAGGAGGATTTCCTGGGAGTGCATAAGGGATGGTTTTTTAGACCAATAGGTTGAGGAACCAACTAGGGGGGAGGCCATCTTAGACTGGGTGTTGTGTAATGAGAGAGGATTAATTAGCAATCTCGTTGTGCGAGGCCCCTTGGGGAAGAGTGACCATAATATGGTGGAATTCTGTATTAGGATGGAGAATGAAACAGTTAATTCAGAGACCATGGTCCAGAACTTAAAGAAGGCTAACTTTGAAGGTATGAGGCGTGAATTGGCTAGGATAGATTGGTGAATGATACTTAAGAGGTTGACTGTGGATGGGTAATGGCAGACATTTAGAGACCGCATGGATGAACTACAACAATTGTACATTCCTGTCTGGCGTAAAAATAAAAAAGGGAAGGTGGCTCAACCGTGGCTATCAAGGGAAATCATGAATAGTATTAAAGCCAAGGAAGTGGCATACAAATTGGCCAGAAATAGCAGCGAACCCAGGGACTGGGAGAAATTTAGAACTCAGCAGAGGAGGACAAAGGGTTTGATTAGGGCAGGGAAAATGGAGTACGAGAAGAAGCTTGCAGGGAACATTAAGACGGATTGCAAAAGTTTCTCTAGATATGTAAAGAGAAAAAGGTTAGTAAAGACAAACGTAGGTCCCCTGCAGTCAGAATCAGGGGAAGTCATAACGGGGAACAAAGAAATGGCAGACCAATTGAACAAGTACTTTGGTTCGATATTCACTAAGGAAGACACAAACAACCTTCCGGATATAAAAGGGGTCAGAGGGTCTAGTAAGGTGGAGGAACTAAGGGAAATCCTTATTAGTCGGGAAATTGTGTTGGGGAAATTGATGGGATTGAAGGCCGATAAATCCCCAGGGCCTGATGGACTGCATCCCAGAGTACTTAAGGAGGTGGCCTTGGAAATAGTGGATGCATTGAGTCATTTTCCAACATTCCATTGACTCTGGATCAGTTCCTATGGAGTGGAGGGTAGCCAATGTAACCCCACTTTTTAAAAAAGGAGGGAGAGAGATAACAGGGAATTATAGACCGGTCAGCCTGACATCGGTAGTGGGTAAAATGATGGAATCAATTATTAAGGATGTCATAGCAGTGCATTTGGAAAGAGGTGACATGATAGATCCAAGTCAGCATGGATTTGTGAAAGGGAAATCATGCTTGACAAATCTTCTGGAATTTTTTGAGGATGTTTCCAGTAGAGTGGACAAGGGAGAACCAGTTGATGTGGTATATTTGGACTTTCAGAAGGCTTTCGACAAGGTCCCACACAAGAGATTAATGTGCAAAGTTAAAGCACATGGGATTGGGGGTAGTGTGCTGACATGGATTGAGAACTGGTTGTCAGACAGGAAGCAAAGAGTAGGAGTAAATGGGGACTTTTCAGAATGGCAGGCAGTGACTAGTGGGGTACCGCAAGGTTCTGTGCTGGGGCCCCAGCTGTTTACACTGTACATTAATGATTTAGACGAGGGGATTAAATGTAGTATCTCCAAATTTGTGGATGACACTAAGTTGGCTGGCAGTGTGAGCTGCGAGGAGGATGCTATGAGGCTGCAGAGCGACTTGGATAGGTTAGGTGAGTGGGCAAATGCATGGCAGATGAAGTATAATGTGGATAAATGTGAGGTTATCCACTTTGGTGGTAAAAACAGAGAGACAGACTATTATCTGAATGGTGACAGATTAGGAAAAGGGGAGGTGCAAAGAGACCTGGGTGTCATGGTACATCAGTCATTGAAGGTTGGCATGCAGGTACAGCAGGCGGTTAAGAAAGCAAATGGCATGTTGGCCTTCATAGCGAGGGGATTTGAGTACAGGGGCAGGGAGGTGTTGCTACAGTTGTACAGGGCCTTGGTGAGGCCACACCTGGAGTATTGTGTACAGTTTTGGTCTCCTAACCTGAGGAAGGACATTCTTGCTATTGAGGGAGTGCAGCAAAGGTTCACCAGACTGATTCCCGGGATGACGGGACTGACCTATCAAGAAAGACTGGATCAACTGGGCTTGTATTCACTGGAGTTCAGAAGAATGAGAGGGGACCTCATAGAAACGTTTAAAATTCTGACGGGGTTAGACAGGTTAGATGCAGGAAGAATGTTCCCAATGTTGGGGAAGTCCAGAACCAGGGGACACAGTCTAAGGATAAGGGGTAAGCCATTTAGGACCGAGATGAGGAGGAACTTCTTCACCCAGAGAGTGGTGAACCTGTGGAATTCTCTACCACAGAAAGTTGTTGAGGCCAATTCACTAAATATATTCAAAAAGGAGTTAGATGAAGTCCTTACTACTCACGGGATCAAGGGGTATGGCGAGAACGCAGGAATGGGATACTGAAGTTGCATGTTCAGCCATGAACTCATTGAATGGCGGTGCAGACTAGAAGGGCTGAATGGCCTACTCCTGCACCTATTTTCTATGTTTCTATGTTTGTCAAATGTCTTGAGTGGCATTTGATGTGGCACCTTGTCAAATGCCAGTCATTGAGTATATTCAAGACAGAGGTCGATAATTTTTTGGGAACGAAGGGAATTAGGGATATGGGGATAGTGCAGGAAGGTAGAGTTGAGGTAGATCAGCCATGATCTGATTGAATGGCAGAGCAGACTCGAAGGGCTAAATGGCCTACTCCAGCTCCTATTTCTTAAGTTCTTACAAGTGGCAGTGTGAGACATGAAAACTTTCTTTTGTTTTGTTGCCGACTTACATTTTATAACTCATACGTACACTGAATACATCATAAGCAATAAAATGTTTGATTCTGCAAAAAGTAAGTTTGTTTCTGTTTTAGCCTTATCATGTGATATGATCAAGAAACACTAGTTTCCATTGTGGTGGGTCTGGAGATGGAAAACACAGACAAATAACCACTAATTGATATGGATCTTTGTGATCGACTTGGGCTTCATCCTATTTCACATTACAAAATGTGTGTTAATTATATCTTTGCATATGAAATTGTAGTTAGGCCAGAGCACTGGGATTTTTAAATTGGAGCTATGGCTGCTGATTCTGATAGGATTTCCTTCGCTCTTGTTTTGACCATCTTTGGGTGGAGTAAATATACAAGTGTTTATCGGGGCAGATGTAAGTTAATTGGGATTGCTGCAGCCATTAAAAGCGGTGTCAGGTCAGATGAAATTCTAATAGCAGATCCAAATAATTAAACAGCTTATTAGACTGCTATTCACTTCCCATTCATCCAGATGATAAGCAATAATTAATATTGATGACCAGGATGTTCAGAAAGGATTTGGGGATTGCAATGTTCCCTATGTTAAAAAGCCTTTGATTTGAAAGGTAAGGTGCTGCCTAGACCAAGTATATTTACCGCAGCCTTTTGCTATGTGTTTCCTTCAAACTGGAGTTATGTCACGGCAACAAGATGGATCTCCACGGAGCTGCAATATTCATGTTACATTACAAAAAGATCCAGTTAACAGACTCTGAAAAAGGACTCTAGAAATGTTAAGAATTCCATAATGCTTTGTTATTTTAGCTTCACGAATTGGTATTATCGTGAGATTTAAGTACTGAATAGTTATTTTATCGGTTTATTTATTTTGTTTTTGTATAAATTTATATCTTATAAGAATACAATGTATAATTTAGATTGAAATATATACCTGTGTGATGCTTTCTTATCAGCAAGGTGAAGAGTTTTTATTGGGCAGATAATACTATTTCCAGTGCATACCCACAAGTACAAGATGGATTGCTAATCCTGAGATACAATGGGGCTAAAATTCCAGTCAGAGGCTTCATTCGGACGAACCCAAAACTTTTTGTGAAAGTACCTGATGGTCCCGGAGGCGCCTTCGATTCCGGTCAGGGGCCTTCTTTCGAAGCGTAGTGTAGGGGAGGAGGACTTCTCCGTACATACGAAAGAGCTGGAGTCACGTGGGCCTGGACCACCAATCACTCTGCAGTATTCTCATTGATAGTAATGGGAACTCCCGTTTTTACGCGTTCCCATTATTATCAATGAGAATAAACCCCAAGACAAGAAACACAACATAATAAATAAATAACCACATATTTAACATTAATTGAAATTAAAGTTAGTTAAATGTTTTAGGAAAAAACATTTTTTTTGACATTTTTATTTTGTGTGTTTTAATACGGTTTAGAATAAACTTACCTTAATCGACAGGGTTTTTAAACATAATTTTTTTTTTTAAATTTAAGTTTTATATGTTTTAAATCTCTTACGCTGGTCAAAGTAGGCTATGCGCCTGCTTTCACCAGATGCAAGAATTTGAAGGACATTTGCTGGGCATGAGTTGGGCAAAAAGCCCAATCTCACCTGCGAGAATCTCCTTCTCTTGGGGATGCGGAGGATCTGTCAAGAGAAATCTTGACAGATCGGAAAAGCCGGTTTTCGGCGCATGAACGTCGTGCCCCGAAAACCGGCTTTTGCGCGGCCTTGCCGGGTCTGTGCGCACTTCATACGGACCCGGTGAGGCTGGAATTTTAGCTCCGCTGTTCTCAAATCACTTCATGCATAATATTCAGATTCAGCTTATAGGAGCTGTCTTTTGCAGTAAAGAGCATAGAGAAAGAGCAATAAAATATATATTTATGTTACCAATACAATAATCTCATTGGCCAATCTTTACCTAATGATTTATAATGGTAATTGACATTACTTTATATTTATGAAATACTAGATTTTTTCTGACCCAGACATTTTTTGCAAGTATGTTTGTTAATCTATAAGTAATAACAATTGTAAAAAAGGAACATCAATGCTCACCAACTGGACAAAATTCTATTAAGAAGCAACATGATTTATTTAGATTTAATCTAAAATAACATGCAGCTTTTAGAGAAGCAAAATAGGAGATAAAGCGATTAACTGACTGATATATGGTTGCATTGAAATCAATAAGAAATAGGGGTCTGTAAAATGAGATTTGCTAAGTAACGTGGTGACATGAACATCTTTGTAATGTGGGGACAGGAATTACAATGTAAGCAGGAAAAAGAAGCTAATTCAAGATGTTAAGAAAATGTCCCAACATTTGCTGTCAAAATAATAGTGAGGTTAATGGTGTTCGCGCTGTTAGTTTCACAAAAACAGCATCTCGCTGTCCGGCTCCCCATTCAAATGCATTGAGCGGCAAAAAGGTCCTGTACTTGCATGGTAGATATGAAGTAAACTCACCACAGAAAGGCAAGTCAAGTCATTTCAAATCGAAGTACTTTCAGGTTTTAATTGTTATTGGAGATTTTTTTTTTAATTAAAAATTACAATCTATTTTTTCTTTTCGTCTCTTTTTTCTCTCACTCTTGAGCCAATCTTTCTTTCCCTCTCTTTATTTCTGTTTCTGTACCTGATTTGAAATTTGAATTCACTATTCTAATTTACACTTCCTTCTCAGTCTTTGCGCTGTTAATTTCACAATCCTTCAATCTTATTGATTAAGGAGATACACAGTTGCTTGTCCTGTTTACTCGTTTTCCAGATGTCCTATAGACTGCGCCACGCCATTTCTAGCTCACACTTCCAGCAACTTACAGTGCAAATACTATGGAGATTAAACGGGCAAGGATAAGTCTAACTAACGGCGGGTGCCAATCGTTGACTGGTTACAGCGAATTCTGGATCAATAATATGTTTTCTATTGAATTCCTCCATTTCAGGCCTCTCCTCACATCATGGACCCAAACCAATGACATAGGTTATAGGTGTCTTCGTGAGCAGCTCCATCAGCAAACTCAGAAATTCATGTTGGAGACAGGTTTTGATGGCGTCTGAGCCAAGAAAAAGCTGCATCATCTCTGTCTAACAGCTGCCTTCACTGAGATCTGTGCAGATTTTTCAGGCCTGGTTTTACTTACAACATATTTACAGAGGGAATCACTTGGATCTTGCAAAATTACAAAAGCTCTTCAAGAAATATTGTTCTACAATTCTTTTCCCCATTGGTCAGTGGGCGTTTCAAAAGGTATGTAGAGAATTACATTATATAGAACAAATGAAGACTAGTTTGTGTGTGCAATTTATAGAAATGTGCTACATTATAAAACCTGAAAATACATTACTCGATATATGTTGTACCCTGATTTCACAAGCAGGCCGTGTTGTAATTTTCATAAGCTATGTATCAGTACAGTATTTTTAGGTCACCCATGATTTAATTAGATAAGAACTCCAGTTCCCTTTTAAAGACTGGACAGCAAGGATCAATACAATATGGAGCTGATCAGAATTCCAAGCAGTTAGTTTTTCTGTCAATAGAAGAGTAAAAGCAGCTACTTCCACCTGTGTTATTCTTCCTAGCAAAGGAAGCCATGTGGGGATCGAAATTCATGTTGGATGACAGTGCAAAATGGGCGTTATCACATAGGTCACCCGCTATATACCCCGCCGATATTCAGTACTATTTGCATCAACATATCAGTACTATTTGCATCAACATAACAGGCAGTCGATCCAATACCACTTGCTTTGCATCAGCGCCAAGATGTATTTCTACCCCATGGTGTTTATTTCACATCAATTCAAGGAAATGTTGTGTAGCATTCCAATAATATTTTGGAAACACCCTCCTGACAGTTATTAGCAAGGATGTAACACAGCCTAAGTAACTGGGTTTTTGATGCTTAATTATGTTCATCATCATAATCATAGGCAGTCCCTCGGAATCGAGGAAGACTTGCTTCCACTCCTAAAGCGAGTCCTTTGGTGGCTGAACAGTCCAACATGAGAGCCACAGACCCTGTCATAGGTGGGACAGACATTCGTCGGGGGAAGGGGGGGGTGGGACTGATTTGTCGCATGCTCCTTCCGCTGCCTGCGCCTGACCTCCTCACGCTCGTGGCATTGAGATTCGAAGAGCTCCAGGATGCACTTTCTCCACCTAGAGCCATCTTGGGCCAGGGACTCCCAGATATCAGTGGGGATGTCGCATTTTACCAGGGAGGCTTTGAGGGTGTCCTTGTAATGTTTCCGCTGCCCACCTTTGGCTCGTTTGCCATGAAGGAGCTCCGGATAGAGCAATTGCTTAGGGAGTCTCGTGTCTGGCATGCGAACTATGTGGCCTGCCCAGCGAAGTTGATCGAGTGTGGTCAGTACTTCAATGCTGGGGATGTTAGCCTGGGCGAGGGCACTGATGTTGGTGCGCCTGTCCTCCCAGGGGATTTGCAGGATCTTGGAGATATCGTTGGTGATATATCTCCAGCGTCTTGAGGTGTCTTCTGTACATCGTCCATGCCTCTGATTCATACAGCACTGTAGACCATGAGCTTGGTGGAAGATTTGAGGGCCTAGTCTTCGAACACTCTTTTCTTCAGGCGGCCAAAGGCTGCACTGGCACACTGGAGGCGATGTTGAATCTCCACATCAATGTCTGCCTTTGTTGGTAAGAGGCTCCCGAGTTATGGGAAATGGTCCACGTTGTCAAGGTCCATGCCGTGGATCTTGATGACTGGGGGGGTGCAGTGCTGTGCGGCGAGGACAGGCTGGTGGAGGACTTTTGTCTTACGGATATTAAGCGTATGACCCATGCTTTCATATGCCTCGGTGAATACAATCGACTATATCCTGGAGTTCAGCCTCAGAATGTGAGCGGACGTAGGCGTCGTCCACGTACTGCAGTTCAACGACAGAGGTTGGGGTGATCTTGGACCGAGCCTGGAGGCGGCGTAGGTTAAACAGCTTCCCACTGGTTCTGTAGTTTGGTTCCACTCCAGCGGGGAGCTTGTTGATTGTGAGGTGGAGCATGGCAGCGAGGAAGATTGAGAAGAGAGCTGGACCGATGACACAGCCCTGATTGACCCCAGTCTGGACGTGGATTGGGTCTGTAATGGAGCCGCTGGTAAGGATCACGGCCTGCATGTCGTCGTGGAGCAGGCGAAGGATGTTGACAAACTTTTCGGGGCATCCAAAACAGAGGAGGATGCTCCAGAAGCCCTCACGGTTGACAGTGTCAAAGGCCTTTGTAAGATCGAAAAAGGCCATGTGTAAGGGCTGGCACTGCTCCCTGAATTTTTCCTGCAGCTGTCACGCTGCAAAGATCATGTACGTTGTGCCCCGTAGGGGACGAAATCCGCACTGTGATTCCGGGATGAGCTCCTCGGCCACAGGGAGAAGACGGTTGAGGAGAAATGTAGCGACAACCTTCCCAGTGGCTGATAGCAGGGAGATTCCCCTGTAGTTTCCGCAGTCGGACTTGTCCCCCTTTTTAAAGATGGTCACGATCACTGCATCTCGGAGATCTCCTGGCATGCTCTCCTCCCTCCAAATGAGAGAGATGATGTCATGTATCCACGCCAACAGCGCCTCTCCACCATACTTTAGCGCCTCAGCAGGAATTCCATCCGCATCCGTAGCCTTGTTGTTCTTGAGCTGTTTATGGCTTTGCCTACCTCGTGCAGCGTTGGGGTTTCACTGAGGTGGTGGCAGGTCGCATGCTGTGGGATGGAGTTGAGAACACTCGAGTCAAAGGCAGAGTCTCGATTGAGGAGATCTTCAAAGTGCTCCTTCCAGTGGGGCCTGACAGCCTCGGTGTCATTGATGCGTGTTTCTCCATTCTTGGTCGGGAGTGGTGTGGGGCCTTGGGAGTTTGGACTGTAGGTGGCCTTGACTGCAATGAAGAATCCTCGCATATCGTGGCTGTCGGCCAGTTGTTGTATCTCTCGTGTTTTCTCCATCCACCACCTGTTCTTTAGGACGTGGGTTTTTTGTTGGACCTCAGCCTTGAGCAGTCTGTAACGTTGCTTTGCAGCTCCCGAGTTGGGTTGTTGCTTGAGGCTCAGAAATGCTCTGTGCTTCCAATCTATTAGTTCTTGAATCATCTGATCATTTTCATCAAATCAGTCCTGGTGTTTTCTGGTTGAGTAACCAAGTGATTCACAGGTACTGATTATGAAGACCTGGAGGGCAGACCAAGCGCTGTGGGCATTCAGTATCTTAGGGTCATCAAGGCATGCCAGATTAGCTGTGAGGCGCTGGCTGTATAAGACTCTCTTAGCTGGGTCTTTAAGTGCCCCGGCATTAACTTTTTTGCGGCACTGCTTCTGCTGTCCCCTCTGCTTTGGGGCTATGTTTATATCGATGATGGATCGGATTAGGCGATGGTCCGTGCAGCAGTCGGCAGATCCTGTCATGGCGCGGGTGATGTGCACGTCCTTGCGATCCCTGGCTCGGACGATGACATAGTCGAGCAGGTGCCACTGTTTGGAGCGAAGGTGTTGCCACAATGCCTTGTATTTGTCCCTCTGGTGGAACAGGATTGGTGATGAGGAGTTCGTGTTCTAGACAGTTTGTCAGGAGTAGGGTGAAGGCCAACATGTCATTTGCTTTCTTAACCGCCTGCTGTTACTGCATGCCAACCTTCAATGACTGATGTACCCATTCTTTTAAATTTCATGCTTCTGCCACTAGTGAACTTCCTACAACCATCTAAATCTGCACTCAAAGCTATACTAATGAGTTGACCTCATTGAATTGGATGTAACAGTTCACTTACAATTGAGTCTCTCTAAAACACACCAATAACCATTGGTCCAATTGGACTAAGAAAGGAAAATCTAGGCATGCAAATCTGTATGCATGAATAAAGTTAAAGTTTAGAAATGACCGTTGGTATATTAGCTGATTAAGCTTAATGATAAATAATAACAACTTTTATTTATATAGCGCAACTTTAACGAAGTAAAATGTCCCAAGGTGCTCCACAACAATTTTACAACACGTTAGATATTGAACATTGAGTGAAGGGGAGAGAAGAAGCGTAAAAAGAGATTAACACCCAGGTCTCGTTGCACCTCCCCTTTTCCTAATCTGTCACCATTCAGATAATAGTCTGTCTCTCTATTTTTACCACCAAAGTGGATAACCTCACATTTATCCACATTATACTTCATCTGCCATGCATTTGCCCACTCACCTAACCTATCCAAGTCACTCTGCAGCCTCATAGCATCCTCCTGGCAGCTCACACTGCCACCCAACTTAGTGTCATTCGCAAATTTGGAGATACTACATTTAATCCCCTCGTCTAAATCATTATTGTATTATTTACAATGTAATTTGAATTTATTTTTTACATTTTTTTTCGCCTGTGTCCAACTGCGTGCGCATTTTGGCTGCCGCTTCGAACCTGAGCCTTTAATCTCTTTTTACGCTTCTTGTCTCCCTTTCACTCAATGTTCAATATCTAACGTGTTGTAAAATTGTAGTGGAGCACCTTGGGACGTTTTACTTCGTTAAAGTTGCGCTATATAAATAAAAGTTATTATTATTTATCATTAAGCTTAATCAGCTAATATACCAACGGTCATTTCTAAACTTGAACTTTATTCATGCATACACATTTGCATGCCTAGATTTTCCTTTCTTAGTCCAATTGGACCAATGGTTATTGGTGTGTTTTAGAGAGACTCAACTGTAAGTGTACTGTTTGCATCCAATTCAATGAGGTCAACTCATTAGTATAGCTTTGAGTGCAGATTTAGATGGTTGTAGGAAGCTCACTAGTGTCAGAAGCATGAAATTTAAAAGAATGGGAATCATTAAAGCGGAGAATCACAATAAGGTGATAAATGCATGTCTTTTAGAGACACTGAAGAAGAATCTCAATCTATTAGCAGCCTTTACCAAGATTGAAGAGACAGGAGACTAAGAGACAACTAATAAAGAAACAGGAATACCATTGTGCATGTATGAATCTGCAGGCAAGTGATTGAGCTGTTTGATAGCTACTAAAGTGAAGGAGGTTCTGCAAGAGGTGGTTGTAAGGAAACGTTAGTGAATTGAAGAGGATTTACTGTAATTGAAAGGCTGCATTAGAGGGAGTAGCGTGCGGCGGCCCACAAATCGGCGCGGTCCCAGCCTGCAAGACCATCAGCAGGCCGGGGCCATCAGAGGGAGCAGCGTGCGGCGGCACCACTGCAGGAGGGGTGAAGGAATGGCAAGAGTTTGTAGAGGAAAGTGACCAGGGCCCAGGAGAGGCGTGAGTCTGAGGCCCAGAAGAGGTGAGGGCTCAGGGGCAGCAGGAGCCAGCCTACATTGTGATATGTGCGCGCGCTCGGTCCGTGCAGCAGAGCTGGTCTCCAGTCGTCTTGGGTAATCCTTGCCACTGGACCAAGACCTAGCTCTGTCAAGCCCGTGTGGTGGCTGGTGTGCAATGGCCAACATACATTAAAAAATATCCAAACACAGGCATCTTCCACTCTCCAAGATGTAGTTCAGGGTCTATTAGAATATTAGGTCCTTCATTGAAACACCTGTGAACTCATTCCTTTTTGGCGTGGAAGCAAGTCGTCCTCGCTTCGAGGGACTGCCTATGATGATGATGATGTAAGGACAGCAGTCCTCTATAGCACCAGAAGGGGTGGATGCGCAAGGTGACTGGCCACCGCCATGTCAATCAGGGGAAAACACTGCCCCCTTTCCCACCCAGCCAGAGCGCCGGCAGGTCGTATGCCCACTCCATCCCCTTCACTGATTGGGCGGGGTGCCACGATCTCTGAGCCCCAAACTCACACCTCTCCTGGCCCCCGGTCACTTCCCTCTACAAACTCTTGCTGCTCCTTCGCCCCTCCGGCTGTGCCTGCCCGGACTGCAATCAGCGACCTGGCTTCGCAGCTGTCGCCCTCCTGCAGCAGCACGGGCTGCTCCCTGCAGTGGAGAAGCTAGGTGCAGCCCTGTGCCTCTGTTATCGTTAGTGTTTGCAGAATGGAATCCGAGTACTAGCTGAAAGGACCCTGCATCGATCCGCTTCTATCTCGGGCCGAAAGGACCCCTGCACTGGCCTGCTTCTATCTGAGTCAGAAGGTTATGGATTTGAGAGCGGAGGACGGATCCCGCCCGGGGGGGAGGAGAGAGCAGGTGTGGTGGTGATTCCAGTTTCGGTGTCCTGCCCTGGACTGCAGTATCGCGACTTGGGCCTCCCGTCTTGACCACCCTCAGTGACTGTGAAACATTCTGCCCGGGACTCCGAGGCCGCCGTTCAACTGGCCGAAAAAGACTCCAGTGCGGAAATGGCTGAAGGGACTCAATTTATTTTTTATGTTCATATAAATTATACACACAGTTTGTGCGTCCGAAATCCGGAGTTCCAAAAGTCGGAATGTTCTGGAATTTGGACACCGGGCTGATCTGTGGTGGGGTCATCTGGAAAATGTTCTGAAATCCGGACTCCCATCCCGCCTTGGTGGCCCGACTTCGCCGGCCCCGACCTCACCCCAGTCCTCGGCGGCCCGACCTCGCCCTGATCCGATCTTGCCCTGGCCCTTGCCGGCCCGACCTCACTTCGGCCCTCGGCGGCCATACCTCGCCTCGGCCTGACCTCGCTCCGGCCCTCGGCGGCCCGACCTCACCCCGGCCCTCGGCGGCCCAATCTCGCCCTGGCCCGACTTCGCCCACCCCAGACCTCGGTGGCCCGATCTCACCCTGGCCCTCGATGGCCCGACCTCGCCCGCCCCGACCCTCCCCTTTCTCCCCCCGGCCCCGGCTCCCCGCCTTACCTCGGCTGCCTGACCCCACCTACCTCGACCCAGGCAAAGACGTTCCAAAATCCGGAAATACCCAGAATCCGAAACGGCCTCGTTCCCAAGGTTTCTGGATTTTGGACGCTCAACCTGTATAGAGAGATATATATATATCTAGAGAGAGATAGAGAGAGAGAGTTCTCTATGTCACTGTGTATGAAAGAGTTCCTGTTTATTTTAAATGGGTTAACACCCGAATATAATTGACAAGGAACGACACTTGCATATGCGCGAGCCTGGAGCAGCTGGAAGGAGATTTAAACATCAGCGTCTCCCTGATAACGGAGGCAGCTCAAGCCTGGAGCAGCTGGAGGGAGATTTAAACATCAGCGTCTCCCTGACAACAAAGGCAGCTCAAGCCTGAAGCTATTACAGGTCCTGTCAAGAGGACAAAATGAGAAATAAAAAGTAATAAAATTATGACATCGCAAGGATGGAGGACAGTGATTGGTTTTTGCAGATTAATTGAATCACTGGACAGGGAATGAATCTTAAAGAAAGCTATAACTGATTTAATTTGATTCAATTGCTGATTTTCAAATTATAACTTAATTTATAATTATGGTATATATTATTTAATTTTGTTTAATTATAATTAATCTTTATTATATTGATTTTACTATTGTATACTCCTTATTGTATTATTTACAATGTAATTTGAATTTCTTTAAAAAAAATGTTTTCGCCTATGACTATCTGCGCGCACATTTTGCATGCCGCTTCGGACCCAAGCCTTTAATCTCTTTTTACGCTTTTTCTCTCTCTTTCACTCAATGTTCAATATCTAACGTGTTGTAAAATTGTTTTGAAGCACCTTGGGACATTTTACTTGGTTAAAGTTGCGCTATATAAATAAAATTTATTATTATTTATCATTAAGCTTAATCAGCTAATATACCAACGGTCATTTCTAAAATATAACTTTATTCATGCAAACAGATTTGCATGCCTAGATTTTCCTTTTATTAGTCCAATTGGACCAATGCTTATTGCTGTGTTTTAGGGAGACTCAATTGTAAGTTTACTGTTTATATCCAATTCAATGAGGTCAACTCATTAGTATAGCTTTGAGTGCAGATTTAGATGGTTGTAGGAAGCTCACTAGTGGCAGAAGCATGAAATTTAAAAGAATGGGAATCATTAAAGCAGAGAATCACAATAAGGTGATAAATGCATGTCTTTTAGAGACCCTGAAGAAGAATCTCAATCCATTAGCAGCCTTTACCAAGATTGAAGAGACAGGAGACTAAGAGACAACTAATAAAGAAACAGGAATACCATTGTGCATGTATGAATCTGCAGGCAAGTGATTGAGCTGTTTGATAGCTACTAAAGTGAAGGAGGTTCTGCAAGAGATGGTTGTAAGGACAGCGGTCCTCTATAGCACTCCAAGAGACCATCACCATAAGTCAACAATACAGGATTCCTGCTGAGGACTGGAGCCAAGCTTTCAGCCAAAGCTGACCATTACTGCTACTGCATATGACAACAATTTGTATTTATATAGCGCCTTTAACATAGTGAAACGTGCCAAGGAACTTCACAGGAGTATTATGAGATTAAAAATTGACACTGAGCCGCCTGCATAAGTAGAAATTAGTGCAGGTGACCAAAAGCTTGGTCAAATGGTAGGTTTTAAGGAGCGTCTTGAAGGAGGAAAGAGAAGTAGAGGCAGAGAGGTTTAGGCAGGGAGTTCCAGAACTTGGGACCTAGGCAACAGAAAGAAAAGCAACCAATGATTGAGCGATTATATCAGGGTTGCTCAAGAGAGCAGACATCTTGGGTGGGGGAGTTGTGGGGCGAGAGGAGATTACAGTGATATGGAGGGGTGAGGCCATGGAGGGATTTGAAAATAAGGTTGAGAATTTTTAAATCGAGATGTTGCTTAACCGGAAGCCAATGTAGGTCAGCAAGCGCAGGGGTGATGGTTGAGCGGAACTTGGTGTATGTTAGGACACGGTCAGCCGAGTTTTGGATTATCTCTAGTTTAAGTAGGGTAGAATGTAGGAGGCCAGCCAGGATTACATTGGAATAGTCGAGTCTAGAGGTAACAAAGGCATGGATGAAGGTTTCAGCAGCAGATGAGCTGAGGCAAGGGCGATGTTACGGAGGTGGAAATTGACGGTCTTAGTTATGCTGCGGATATGTGGTCGAAAGCTCATTTCAGGATCAAATATGACACCAAGGTTGCGAACAGTCTAGTTCGGCCTCAGACAGAAGTAGGGGAGAGGGATGGAGTCCCTCAGTGGCTATGGAACAGAATTTGTGGCAGGCACCAAAAACAATGGCTTCGGCCTTCCCAATATTCAATTGGAGAAAATTTGTGCTCATCTAAAACTGTCAAGCAGTCTGACAATTTAGAGACTGTGAGGGGTCGAGGGAAGTGGTAGTGAGGTAGAGCTGGGTGTCATCGGTGTACATGTGGAAACCGATTTGTGTTTTTGGATGATGTCGCCAAGGGGCAACATGTAGATGAGAAATAGGAGGGGGTCAAGGATAGATCCTTAGGGGACACCAGAGGTAACGATCCTGGGGCAGGAAGAGAAGCTGTTGCAGGTGATTCTCCGGCTACGATTACATAAATAAGAATGGAACCTGGCAAGTGCAGTCCCACCCAGCTGGAAGATGGTGGAGAGGCGCGGAGAAGGATAGAGTGATCAACCGTGTCAAAGGCTGCAGACAAGTCAAGAAGGATATGGAGGGACAGTTTATCTTTGTCACAGTCATAAAGGATATCATTTGTGACTTTGATGAGAGCCGTTTCGGTACTGTGGCAGGGGCGGAAACCGGATTGGAGGGATTCAAACATGGAATTGCGGAAAAGATGGGCACAGATTTGTGAGGCGACAACACGTTCAAGGATTTTGGAGAGGAAAGGGAGATTGGAGATGGGGCGGAAGTTTGCAAGGACGGAGGGGTCGCGGGTTGTTTTTTTTGAGAGAGATGCTGATGGCAGATTTGAGCGAGAGGGGGACAGTACCTGAGGAGAACAATGCCAGCTAACATGGGAGCCAGAAAAGGAAGTTGGGTGCTCAGCAGTTTGGTGGGAATAGGGTTCAAGGGAGCAGTAAGTGGGTCTCATATCACAAGATGAGCTCGGAAAGATCAAGAGGGGAGATCGGAGAGAAACTGGAGAAAGATGTGAGATCAGGGCTCGGGCAGGGGAGATCCTTAGAGGAAGTTTGGCCCGGTGGGCTAGTGGAAGAAAGGGACGAGGCAAAGGCGGCTGAATGGATGGTCTCAATATTAGAGACAAAGAAGTCCATGAGCTCCTCACACTTGTTGTCTGAGGTGAGGGTGGAGACTGGGGAGAGGGGTTTAAAAAGTTAGCAGTGGAGAATAGAATCCGGGGTTTATCTTTGCATTCCAGAATGATTCTGGAATAGTGATCGATTTTGGCAGACGAGAGCAGGACCCGATAATGCTTTACGTGGTCCAGCCAGATCTGGCAGTGAATGGCTAAACCAGTTGTCTGCCATATCTGTTCAAGTCTGCATCTTTTGGACTTAAGGGAGCGAAGATCAGGGCTGTACCAGGGGAATTGACCAGGGTAAGAGAGTAATTGTTCTAATAGGGACTAGGGCATCAAACGTGGTGGTGAGGGTATGATTGAGCAGATCGGTAGCTGCAGAGATGTCATGGTGAATGGAGGGCCAAAGGCTGGACAGTTGGGAGTTCATAAGTGCAGTTGTAAGAGAGTCTGGAGAGAGTTTTTCCAGGGGCGGACACAGAAAGAGGTAGGATGGGGGATGTGGGATGGAAGGGGGATTTGGGTGGAGCGCGATACGAGGAAATGGTCAGAGATGGCTTGATCTGAGATTTACACGATGGCAGTAGCGAGGCTACAAGAGATGGCAAGGTCGAGGGACTGGCCGTGAATATGGGTTGGGGAGTTTATATGGAGGGAGAGATTAAGGGCGGATAGGAGGTTAGTGAACTCAGGAGGGACCATGATGAATTAAGATGGAGGTTGAAATCACCGAGGATGAACAGTCGTTCAGTGCAGGCCTATTGCAGGTGCTCTAGCAACATGTGGTATGACTGCACCGGTTCTTTGTTGACTTAGATCCTGTGAAGATAGTTCTCCATGGTCATTGTGAGGCAACTGTTCCAGGAGATGCAGAAATTGTTAGAGGCAAAAACAAAATCTCTTCTGCTTTCCACCCTATCACAGACCTTCCCTTTTGTTCTTTCCTCCCCTTCCCCCTTTCCCTACTTCTGTACTTGCTTAAAACCTGTTGCATCTCTAACCTTTTCCAGTTCTGACAAAAGGTCATTGACCTGAAACGTTAATTCGGTTTCTCTCCACACAGATGCTGCCTGATCTGCTGAGTATTTACAGCATTTTCTGCAATTGTTAGAGACATCTTGGCAGATGCCACCAATCAGGCTACACTGACTCTTGCTCACCCTGGTATGTCTTTTCATCCAGTGGAATGCATATTGTGATTGGGGCACATCCAAGGAAACATTAAAGATTACAATTAGTCAGGTATTCATATATCTTGGTGGTGCTATCTGCTGTCCCAGATTCCGATGAGAAGAATAGCCTCCACATGCACTAATTATCGGCCAAAACAAAATATTTCACCGCTCAGTGGTTGTGTGATTATAAGATTTTTTTCTTCTCCCTTACTCCTTGCAGAGGACTTGTAATTCTTGCTGCAGCATTGTTACATAAGAACATAAGAATTAGAAACAGGAGTAGGCCATCTAGCCCCTCGAGCCTGCTCCGCCATTCAAAACGATCATGGCTGATCTGGCCGTGGACTCAGCTCCACTTACCCGCCCGCTCCCCATAACCCTTAATTCCCTTATTCGTTAAAAATCTATCTATCTGTGATTTTAATACATTCAATGAGCTAGCCTCAACTGCTTCCTTGGGCAGAGAATTCCACACATTCACAACCCTCTGGGAGAAGAAATTCCTTCTCAACTCGGTTTTAAATTGGCTCCCCCGTATTTTGAGGCTGTGCCCCCTAGTTCTGGTCTCCCCGACCAGTGGAAACAACCTCTCTGCCTCTATCTTGTCTATCCCTTTCATTATTTTAAATGTTTCTATAAGATCACCGCTCATCCTTCTGAGCTCCAACGAGTAAAGACCCAGTCTACTCAATCTATCATCATAAAGTAACCCCCTCATCTCCGGAATCAGCCTAGTGAATCGTCTCTGTACCCACTCCAAAGCTAGTATATCCTTCCTTAAGTAAGGTGACCAAAACTGCACGCAGTACTCCAATACCCTGTACAGTTGCAGCAGGACCTCCCTGCTTTTGTACTCCATCCCTCTCGCAATGAAGGCCAACATTCCATTCGCCTTCCTGATTACCTGCTGCACCTGCAAACTAACTTTTTGGGGATCATTTCTATAGTTTCTTACTTGAGAAATGTGTTCTAAAGTGTCTGGTCTCACGAACCACGAGGAGGAGTTACAGTGTTTCCTTCTGAGCGTGAAGCGGGCCACGAGTGTTGCTTTATGCAAGAGCTTGTGGCCATTGATGATCGTTCCCTTCTCTCAATGTGAGAGTTGTGGTCAAAAAGAGTTTCATGTACAAGGACCCCCAGGGGTCCCTCTGCACCGCAGCATGTTGTAATTTCTCCCCATTAAAATAATATTCCCTTTCACTGTTTTTCTTCCCCCAAGATGGATGATCTCACATTTTCCGACATTGTATTCCATCTGCCAAACCTTAGCCCATTCGCTTAACCTATCTAAATCACTTTGCAGCCTCTCTGTGTCCTCTACACAACCCACTTCCCCACTAATCTTTGTGTCATCTGCAAATTTTGTTACACTATACTCTGTCCCCTCTTCCAGGTCATCTATGTATATTGTAAACAGTTGTAGTCCCAGCACCAATCCCTGCGGCACACCACTAACCACCGATTTCCAACCCGAAAAGGATCCATTTATCCTGACTCTCTGTTTTCTGTTAGCCAGCCAATTCTCGATCCATGCTAATACATTTCCTCTGACTCTGTGTACCTTTATCTTCTGCAGTAACCTTTTGTGTGGCACCTTATCGAATGCCTTCTGGAAATCTAAATACACCACATCCATCGGTATGCCTCTATCCACCATGCTCGTTATATCCTCAAAGAATTCCAGTAAATTAGTTAAACATGATTTCCCCTTCATGAATCCATGTTGCGTTTGCTTGATTGCACTATTGCTATCTAGATGTCCCGCTATTTCTTCCTTAATGATAGCTTCAAGCATTTTCCCCACTACAGATGTTAAACTAACCGGTCTATAGTTACCTGCCTTTTGTCTGCCCCCTTTTTTTAAACAGAGGCATTACATTAGCTGCTTTCCAAATTGAGTCTCCAGTGACCAGCACCTGATTAGACAGCATTCAGAATTGTACATGTCTGGCAGACCATCTATCTCTGGCCACAACATTTGAGATCAGAATCATAGCACGGGATAAATATCCTGCTCTATCCTCACATCAGCTGCCTCAGCCCCGTCTGCCCTCTCAGGTGGACTTAAAACATCCCATGGCATTATTTGAAGAAGAGCAGGTGAGTTCCCCTGGTGTCCTGGCCAATATTTATCCCTTCACCAAAATCATTGAAACAGATGATCTGGTCTCACTGCTGTTTGTAGGACCTTGCTTATCGGGGACTTGGCCTGAAGGGTGGTGCACGGAGCAGTCCCGTGCAATAAATTTTAAAGTCGGTTCACGGGCTCCCAGGCCGCCTGCAATTTCTGCGGTCTGGAAGAGTCCGTGTTCCACGTTTTTATCGAATGTACGAGGTTGCAGTCCCTGTTCCATTATTTAAAGGGACTGCTCCTCAATATCTGGTTGCACTTCAGTCCCACACTCCTGATCTTCAGGCACCCTGTGCGGAGGGGAGCGGGTAGGTCCGAGGGCCTCCTCGTAGGACTGCTCCTGGGCACGGCCAAGGGTGCCATCAGCCGGTCCAGGCAGCAGGCGGTCGAGGGCGGTCATTCGCCTGCCTCTCTTCCACGCCTACATCCGGGCCAGGGTGACCTTAGAGATGGAGCACGCAGTGTCCACCGGTACGCTCGCGGCTTTCCGCGAGAGGTGGGCACCGGAGGGATTGGAGTGCATCGTCACCCCCGGCAACCAAATTTTAATTTGATTTTATATGTTTTAAGGTTTAATTTGTTTTAATTGCCGGGTTCTTAGTGTCCCCCTCCCCTTTTATAGGGGGCACTTGTAAAATATATGGTTTTAATGCCCCCCCAAAAAAAAAAATCCAAAAAAAACCCCACAAAAAAAACCCAAAATAAACATTTATTAGAAAAAGTGGCAGTTAAGTGTCTGGAGTGTCCCCCAGATCGGGGGGGCACTTGATCTACTGTCTATTTTGTTCCCCCCCCCCCAAAAGAGTTGTAGGACCTTGCTTATCGGGTACTTGGCCTGGAGGGTGGTGCACAGAGCAGTCCTGTGCAATAAATTTTTAAGTCGCTTGCAATTTCTGCGGTCTGGAAGAGTCCGTGTTCCACGTTTTTATCGAATGTACGAGGTTGCAGCCCCTGTTCCATTATTTAAAGGGGCTGCTCCTCAATTTCTGGTTGCACTTCAGTCCCACACTCCTGATCTTCGGGCACCCTGTGCGGAGGGGAGCGGGTAGGTCCGAGGGCCTCCTCGTAGGACTGCTCCTGGGCACGGCCAAGGGTGCCATCAGCCGGTCCAGGCAGCGGGCGGTCGTTCAGCCTGACTGCCTGCCTCTCTTCCGCGCTTACATCCGGGCCAGGGTGTCCTTAGAGATGGAGCACGCGGTGTCCACCAGAGGTGGGCGCCGGAGAGACTGGAGTGCATTGTCACCCCCGGCAACCAAATTATTATTTGATTTTATATGTTTTAAAGTTTAATTTGTTTTAATTGCCGGGTTTTTAGTGTCCCCCTCCCTTTTTATAGGGGGCACTTGTATATATATCTCTGGTTTTACTGCCCAAAAAAACCCCACAAAAAAAACACACAAAAAAACAAAAAAAAAACAAAAACCAAGGGCATGTGAAAAGTGTTTACAGTGTCCCCCAGATCGTGGGGCACTTGACTTAAATGTTTAATTTTGTCCTATCAAAAGAGTTGTAGGACCTTGCTTGTGCGCAAATTGGCTGCTGCATTTCCCACATTACAACAGTGACTACACTTCAAAAAGTACTTCATTGGCTGTGAAGCGTTTTGGGATGTCCTGAGGTTGTGAAAAAGCGCTATATAAATGCAAGTTTTCCCCCTTTTAGATCAGTCCTAATTATTAGGAGTGTGCAAACTTTTTTAAACAGTGGATTATCTCCCTCCTTCCCTCAGCATGGCTGAAGCACCTGAACACAATGGTTTTTAACTGCCTTCCTGAGTCAACCTTACGGAAGCAAGGGACTAACAAAACAGTTAAACTAAATGTCAACAAACAATTATTTTCACACAGTTACACACACACACACCTTCCGCGACCGGTGGGCACCGCAGGGACTGGTGTGCATCGTCGGCACGGCTGGCAACATGAATTTGTTAAATTTGCGATTTTTAAAAATTCGTTGTGCCAAAGGGGGAACCTTTGTTAAGATGTTTATGGGGGGTTGATGATTGAATCCATATCGTTTTAATTAGAAGAGAGACACACAGAACACTTACTGACTACACGCTCTCCTTTTCCTCCTCCCAGCCCGTCACCGCGCCTGTCCAATCAACTGCCGGCTACACGTCATGCCAGCCCAGGCGCAGCCAATGGGAGCGCAGCTTGAAAGGAGGTGCAGCGAGCTGCCGTATGTCAGAAGCCGTCGCGAACAAGCACCGTGTCAGAAGAATCTCTCTCGCTCTCTTCCCCCCCTTTTTAAAGGAAATACGCCTATATATCTATATATATATAAAAAAGAGCGTCGCCTCAGACAGGAATTACTCCCGCTTTCCAGTGCGCATCCGTTGCAGCGGTTATGCGAGGCGCATGCGCAAGGTGCTTCCTCGCTGCGCAGGCCTAGCAGAGTCTCTTCCCGAGCTTTGGCGGCCGCGAGTGTTCCAGTAGTTCGCCCTGTGACCGTGAGATGAATTACACAACCGTGTGTCTCACGGAGGATGACGACGACGACGAGCAGCCAGGGAAGCCCAGTGAAAACCTACGATTACCTGCTGAAATTCTTGCTGGTCGGAGACAGCGATGTGGGGAAGGGAGAGATCCTGGAGAGTTTGCAGGATGGAGCCAGCGAGTCCCCCTACGCCTACAGCAACGGTAAGGGGATCCCGTCAGCTAAATTGATTTTTAGGCACAAACACCGCAGCCTGCGCCAGTTGCAATCCCGAGTGCAGAAAGTTGAATGCGTAACCCGGGCATTTAAAAAAACATTTTATTTGTTGAAAAACGGTCTCTCTTGCATGCTTAAGTTGGATGTAGTCAATAAAATATTTCCACGACACCATCAGGATGAAATATGCAACACGGTTAATGCGTGTCCCCTTTTATTATTTTTGGAAGCTGCACTAGAGTGTAAACATCATGAATATGCTCAAAGCGATCGTTGTGAACATCTTTATTTTGTGGCCATCGATGTCACCTGATTTAATTTCACTGTACTTCATTTGAGATTGTAAATCATAACTTATTGCTGAAATAATTTTAACTCCGATGTGAGCTATTTCCTTACAGGAAAGCTTGTCATATTTATAAAGTTTCATTATCAAATATCTTGAAATTGTGTGACATCCTGACATGGAAGTGCTAGGAATACCACATTCTAATGCAGTAGCCATGGACTTTAAAAATGATCTACTTCAGAGCTTGCAACCTTTTTTGTTTTGAAATTAGGTGGTACCTTTATAAAATGAAAGTTACTAATCCAGCTTGAATGTGCTGAATCAAATTTATTGTATTCTCTGTTACTGTGTTGTGCGTATGCCTTAGTGTGACAGCTAGTTTATCATCTCTATTTTTGTTTAAAGCTAAGCAGTCACTTAGAATTGTTTCTGGCATATAACTGATTCACAATTTTATCAGAGTGGTTTTAAAATCTCCCTACCTACTTTTAACCTTTTGAAAGCAACATGCTTGAAAACTCACAGCATTGAATGCAGGCTGGATGAAATGGTGTACATTGTCAAAGTGGATGTTACTGCTGATTTACAAGAGACTCAGAAATTACATTCTGTTTTCTTGATTACTGCTACCTGTAGTTCCTGAATATTTTGCTGGTTATTGTAAAAGAATGATTGTTATACTAAAATTTGTTAAAATTGACACTGCATGTTATACTTGCTGATAGCAAATGAAATGTATTTTGTTTGTAATTGTCACCATCATAACTCCAGATTGGGATCAATCAGAATAAATTGCATACTGCATAAACAGACTCCTTTTTTAATATATAGAGAACTAGAATTGTAGTCTAGAAAGTAAGCAGCATATTGCAGGTTCAAAGTGTCGTGAGCTGTCGAAAAGGACTCCACGATTGACTTTCATACATGTGCCTCATGTCAAGTTGCCAAGTCACCTGCACATTTAGTATAAACAGACTCACTCTCATTAACATATTACATCTTTGTTCCTGCATAAGTCATTGCCCCCAAAGCAGTTTATTGTGAAACACCTTGTGATGTTTTGATGTACTAAGGTGTTGTTATAAATGCAAGTTTTTTTTTTAATTAGCTGACCTGAGATTTGTATTGTGGACAAATGTAAGTGTGGATTGGATATCTTAATTTGGTACAAATGTTATCAAATTAATTTGAATACTATAATTTTAGTACTGTTTGTACTTGTTTGATCCAATGAGACTTTGTATACATCTTAATAATTATGTGAGACAACTATTTTGAAACTACACCCTGACTTGCAACTGAGGATCGAATTGGGTTAGTCTGCTAGTAAATATGATTGGTATTACTCCTCGTATAAAATCAATTATGACGCACTTGTATTTTTTTTGTCGGCAAGTCGATGTTATGATCAGAACCACACATATTTTGATGTACACTGTGAATGGCAGTTATGCGCTGACAGGAACCGTCATTCGAGTAGGGCACCTTTTGTGTGGCATTGTACTTAACAGCTTGGTCAGAATGAACAATTTAACTAATTGAGACAATAAGTTCAAGCAATGGCACTTGTGTCCTTGGAGTTCTTAGTTGAGTTGTCTTGTGGGTGGGTGTCTTTTTTGGAAGAGTAGTTTTATTTTAGTTTTGAATTAGTGTTTAAAATTTCTTGTGAAATATTTGATTTAGTGTAATAATAACAAGTTGTATTTATATAGTGTTTATAAAACTCATAAAAAGTGGGTTCCTGCTATCATTGGCTCTATGCTAGGTCAGATCTTGTATTTATATAGTGTATTTAACATAGTGAAATGTCCCAAGGTGCTTCACAGAAGTATTATGAAAAATAAAATTTGATATCGAGCCACATAAGGAGAAATTGGGGCAGGTGATCAAAAGCTTGGTCAAATAGGTAGGTTTTAAGGAGCGTCTTGAAGGAGGAAAGAGGCGGAGAGGTTTAGGTAGAGAGTTTGGGGCCTAGGCAACAGAAGGCACGGCCACCAATGGTTGAGCGATTTTATAAATAGGAATGTTCAAGAGGGAAGAATTGGAGGAGTGTTGACCTCTCTTTGGGGGGGGGAGGCGGCGGCGTTTGTGGGATTGGAGAGTACAGATTATGGAGATAGGGAGGGGCGAGGTCACAGAGGCATTTGAAAATAAGGATGAGAATTTTGAAATGGAGGCGTTTCTTAACCGGAAGCCAATGTAGGTCAACGAGCACAGCGGTGATAGACCATGTACAACAGACACCTCAAGACGCTGGAGAAATATCACCAACGATGTCTCCGCAAGATCCTACAAATCCCCTGGGAGGACAGGCGCACCAACATCAGCGTTCTCGTCCAGGCCAACATCCCCAGCATTGAAGCACTGACCACACTTGATCAGCTCCGCTGGGCAGGCCACATAGTTCGCATGCCAGACACGAGACTCCCAAAGCAAGTGCTCTATTCTGAGCTCCTTCACGGCAAACGAGCCAAAGGTGGGCAGCGGCATCGTTACAAGGACACCTTCAAAGCCTCCCTGATAAAGTGCGACATCCCCACTGACACCTGGGAGTCCCTGGCCCAAGACCGCCCTAAGTGGAGGAAGTGCATCTGAGAGGGCGCTGAGCAGCTCGAGTCTCGACGCCGAAAGCATGCAGAAATCAAGAGCATGTGGCAAACCAGTCCCTCCCACCCCTTCCCTCAACGACTATCTGGCCCACCTGTGGCTCTCGTATTAGACTGTTCAGTCACCAAAGAACTCACTTCAGGAGTGGAAGCAAGTCTTCCTCGATTCCGAGGGACTGCCTATGATGATGATGATGAGTGAGTGGGACTTGGTGCGAGTTAGGATATTGGCAGCCTGGTTTTGGATCACCTCTAGTTTACATAGGGTAGAATGTGGGAATATATATAATGTGATGAAAGCAGGCTAATCCTATTCGATCTTCAGTTGCAAGTCAGGGTGTAGTTTCATAAATATTTGCCCCATAATTATGAAGATGTATGTAATTTTCCCCTACACCAACAGACACAAGTCCTATATTGTGTGTTAAATGTACATACGTGCTCGTGACCTGTAATTATCCCATGATAACAATGGAGATTATAGCTAGATAAATTGCACATTCTGAACAATATACAGGTTACATACATATCAGCAGTTTTTCAAAAGTATTTATTTTTTTATATCTATATCTATCTATCCAACACGATTGAGGTATTTTAAGTGATGTAAAATAAATGGGAATTGGTCCATACAGTAATTATTATAATCCAAGTATTTCAGGCAGCAGCAAACTCTCATATCACTTGCTTTTTAGCAATCATATGCAATTTCTGCCTTAGCTTTACCATTCCAATTTATATTTTACCACTGTCTAGTTATCAACAAAAAATTGAGTTTTTGTCATGTGGGATTAGATTTTGAGTGACTGAGTTTTAATGTAAAATGTGGTCCCTGGTGGGAAAATATAATGGGTTTTACCAAGCTAGTGTTTATCATCACCAACTTCCTCACCTCGGTAGGCAATTTCCGTTTGATAGGTACCTGCTGTCTCAAAAGTTTTTAAAACATTGTTTATAACAAACTTTTTTGAAATTAAAAGTTTTTACAATCTTAAATGTATCAATTTATGACCATAATTGTACGGTCACAAATGGGTGAGCCTGCAGTACTCTACTATCAGAAGTGCTGTCCTTCGGATGAGGCATTAAACCAAGGCCTGACTGCCCCCTTAGGTGGATGTAAAAGATACACTGGCACTATTCGAGGAAGAGCAGGGGTGTTCTCCCCGGCTGGCCAATATTTATCCCTCAACCAACATCATTAAAACAGATTATGTGGTCATTATCACGTTGCTGTTTGTGGGACCTTGCTGTGCACAAATTGGCTGCCGCATTTCCTACATTACAACCGTGACTACACATCAAAAGTACGTCATTGGCTGTGAAGTGCTTTGGGATGCCGAGGTTGTGAAAGGTGCTATATAAATGCAAATCTTAATTTTTGCTTGAGTTTTTCTGTGGAAAACCCCTGCATTCAGCTGGCTTGGAGTTTTTAAGATGGTGGCTATGATCTAAAATGTGTCTCTTTCTGTTTTTATATATTATATATTTGCAGTTTCTCTTTCCAGCTAGTGAAATCTGCCTGTTTATTACTCTATTGCATGGGAGGGAGAAAAAAAGATGTCTGCATTGAAAAATTATAGCCTCGCACCCAATTCCTGTCTATCGAAAATCCTTCCGTTCCTGATGTTGTTTGATACTAATGTCCAAATGTTTTTTGATCAAACCACTTCAATATATTCATCAATGTAGTTATTTGAAATTAAAATTTACCTTTCAATTTAATTGCTTGTTTGTTCACTATAAACAGAATACATGAGCTGTGAAATAAGATCTGTATCCTATTCATACCACTATCTATAACTCAGTTGTAGCTTAATTGCTTTCCTCAAGTTAAACTCCCAACTGCTAAGTCATTGGCCTTTCTTTCACCACAATACATCTGTAGCCATTCATTTGCTCAACCACTCCCTCGCGTCCACCCTTTATAACTTTGTTCCTAACAAAATCTTTACTCTCGCTTATCCTGATCATTTCAACAACAACTTGTATTTATATAGTGCCTTTAACATAGAAACATTCCAAGGCACTTCACAGGAGAGTTATCGAACACAATTTTACACTGTGCCACATAGAGATATTTAAATATGTGACCAAAAACTTGTTTAAAGAAGTAGATTTTAAGGGAGGAGAGTATTTTTCAGAGCCTCGGAGCCCGGGCAGCTGAAGGCATGGTCACCAGGAGGTGGAGCAGTTAAAATCGGGGATATGAAAGGGGTCAGAATTGGAAGAGTGCAGAGATCTCGGAGGGTTGATGGAAGTTAGGAGAGAGGGTGGGGCGAGGCGAGGCTATGGAGGACTTTGAAAACAAGGATGACCATTTTAAATTTGAGGTGTTACTGAAACAGGCGCCAATGTAGCATTGATGAGGGTTTGAGCAGCAGATGAGCTGGGGCAGGGTCAGAGACGGGCAATGTTACAGAGGTGGAAGTAGGCTTGATGATAGGAGTGGATATGTGCTTAGAAGCTCATCTTTGGGTCAAATAGGCCACCAAGATTGTGAACAGTCTGGTTCAGACTCAGACGGTGACCAGGGAGAGGTTTGGAGTCGGTGGCCCACACGTGGTAATGGAAGTGCCCCATGCAACTTCTATCTTGAGAATCTATCCTCCTCTGGCCTGTCTCCATCACCCATTTGAACTTCCTCTGCTTCCATTCCCATCATGCCCTCCCCTTTTCTGCTCTCTTTCCACTTCCCCACCCTTTCTCTGCCTTCGCCACCCCCATCTCTTTCATGATGCTGTTTGGCCTACAGAGTGCTCTTAGTATTGACATCCTGTGGGCAATGCTACAGGAGATCAACTAGATAGAAAAGCTAGAAATACACCAGGCCAAGCAATACCTAAAAATAGAAAATACAGGTTTAACATTTCAGATGTATGCACTTGATCAAAACTGTATGCACCCAGAAAATTAATTTATTTTTACTGTACAGATGCTGACCTGTGTATTTCCAGCATTTTGTGCTTTTATTTCAGATTCCTAGCATTTGCAGTTTTCCCCTTTTTTTATTTTCTTATTGATTCTCATTATGAAATTCTGAATCAATTGATTTTGCTTGCATGCTCTTGAAGGGTCAAATTATATTACAAGATTTAGCAAAGCAATTTGAAAAGAAACATTAGTTGCATTTATATACACCATTGTGTTTATAGGACTAAAAATTAGTATATCATTTCTTCGTTGGACCCTTTTTGTTTGACTTTACTTCCATTATACAGTATATGAAAAGAAAAATTGAATACTGGGCATCTGAAATAAAAAACAATGTAAAGCAGGCCTTCTAGCATTCAAAGAGAGTGGACCTGGCCAGTGTTACAGGTTGAGACCTTTTATCAGAATCCGGGGTTTCAAATAGAAATAGTAACCTATTCTGTTTTAGATGCTGATGGACCCAATATGTGCTTCCAGCTTTTTCAGTTTGTTCCTTTCCCATTTAGTGTCCTGATATAAATAACCACATGATGCAGAGCTTACTAGAAAAAATGGCCACAATTGTACTAGTAATGCAAGACACAAACTATGATTAACACCACAAGCTGTAAAAGTATAAATATAAAATCTGTGATTTTTAGTTGGATGCCTAAACTACTCGCAACTATTTGTTCTTGCTAATCATCAGGTCCCATAACGTGCTACAGCCTTGATAGCGATTCCCACTAATTCTCTAATGCTGCATTTTGTTAGTTTTCCAAATTGTGCTAACTGCAAATTTGATAGAAAGTAACAAATAATAGATTTAACGTGTATAATTTTTAAAAATTCATTTGGCCATGTTTCCAGCTACACAGCTCAAGTTGTACTTGTGGCTTTTATCTTCGAGTGGAAATATCCCTGTCTACAGGAAAATCTGCCCCAATTAAACCAGATCATTGGGCAGTAGAGGTTTGTGGGAAAATTTGGATGCAATCTGAGGGAATTTTGTTCAATAATCTGCAGGTCATTGTGTGTTTTCAACAAACCTCTGTAGCCTAGCCTTTTATCAGAATAATTTAACGACCAAAATCAAACATTAAAAGGTAATTGTTTTCATGGTATTTTTTTATTTGCTAAATATACAGTAAGATGATAAACTGCATTAATTTGTACACTTTGTTTGACGTAATCACACTGAAAATAACATAGCTCTTTGCTCACTAATGATGGAGACAATCCCCAAGACACTTATCATTAAAGAGGGAGTTAGAAATCCGGCAGTTTATCTGATCATCCTGTTTCTTTTAGTTTTTCTTCCATAGTGAATGAATGTCTTTTAAATTTTCATTTTAATCCATGGAATTGACTTGGAAGAGTTTGGTATGATGGTGTGAAGATCAAAATGTATCGGCACAACAGATTTTTTTGCTATAGTTTTTATATAATGATCATAACTCTGCTATTTCGTGTAGCTCGGTTTAGTAGTTTGACAATTGTCTGCAAAAGTAAGTATTTGCAAGCGGCCAAGATGATATTCAAGCTATTATCAAAGTGGAGTGTTGATACAGAGCTTAGATATTGTCATTCAGTATTCTTTTTCACCACTTGCGCATATACTATTGTGCAATGACATAATAAATCATCCTGCCAAGAAGGGGAAAATTCAGTGAGACGTATGCAGAGTCCTGCTGTGTTCAGAATAGCAGTATGTTTTGAGAACCTACGCAGATTGGCTCAGTGAACAGCTGGGGTATCTTTGTAGTGTACTGCTGTGATTTAAAAGTATTTAATTACATGACTGTCCTGATCTCACTTTTTTTTTTGTGTTTGCATCACTAATTATACACATCATGGACTTCTGCCTATTGGATAAATTCTCCTAACTTGAACAGTAAAAAAAATTCAACGCAGCATTGTGGTTCAAATATAAACTAGTAATCTATATATAGTCTTTGTAATATATTGTAGCTACTCGCTGGAACGCTTCTACATTGAATAATAGGCTTTGTTTGCTGATGGCTCCTAAACTCCTCCTTCTATAGCTGTCTATACAGATGAATATGCATCAAACGGGTTCATTTTGGCACTCTGGCGATGTTTGTTTGTTTAATTTCCAATTGAGGGGGAAAAGTGCTGTGTCAGAAGATGGGCTTTCTGTACTCTTCTTCATGACAGTTCAAAGTGGAACCACGAACAAAATAGCTTTCATAGTCTCTGTTTCCTCTTTTTGAATTGTTAAGAGCAATATCCGACTCTAGATGTTCCTCGTTGTCAATACAAATACTGGTCACTTGGCCGTTGTGAATTCTTAACTTTGCATAGTAACCTCATTGTGCGATCCTCTTTTATCTTTTTTTATTTTCAGAAACCTAATTATTTGTAAGTGCCAATGCTAAATATTACACTGAGTTACTATTTGTAATGTTCACTTCCTTTGTTTTTAATTTGAATAATTGTGACTGTTACTGCTAAAAATTAGTACTGTAGTATATTTGGATAAAATGGATGGATTGAAAATAGCTGACTTTTGATTGAAAATCTTCAGCATTTCTCTTGAGACCATGGAGCCCAATCTTTGCCTTGGGGAAATGCTGCTTAATAGGTTTGGCACAAAAGGAGAGTTTTCATTACAGCTTCAAAAGGTTTTACAAAACTACGGTCTAGACTAAAGGACTGAGACAAATGTCTCATCTGGCAGATTGAAGCCTTTTGGCACTCTGGGATCTGGTCACCTCTTCATGAAACATAAGCTCCAAATAATTGAGATTTGATATTGTAATCCTACTCAAGTAGGTATACATAATAGGAACATCTGGCCCATGCATTAGCTTGTTTTGAGAACTTTACATTTTCCGTAGTATTTTCTTTCACTATCCTTTTCCATGCATATTCATTTGGTCTAGCAGATTGTTTGCAATATTTCAGCTTATCTGGTATTTTGAGGTTTCTGAATTTTAGAATTGGGTGTTCTGGAAATCTAGGTTTAAACCATTTTGAGCATAAAGAAAAGTGAATCTAGTGTACTGCATTTTTTAGCATGAGCTTGTTTTGACTTTACAATAGCAAGAATGTTCATTGTAATAGAAAGCAAAAGGCTACTTCAGATACTTCTATTTATTTTTGTATGATACATAAAGCTCTATTATTAGATTATTTTCATCCTTCCCATTTTGCATCTATTGACCAAGTCAGTGAATTGGTTTATGATCTCATCAGAGCACCTCCGATTCCATGTGTAGCGCACCTTGTCCGATGTAATTTGACACTACCAGTTTCAAAGCAATGTGAGCTGGGAATACTGAGTAAACCAGAGTCCATGCTCTTGTGTGAATGGGAGTGGGGGGTGGGGAGCAGATCACTGTGTACAGGTGTATTTACACTTCTGTACACTATTAATTGGCATCCAGAAATATGGGTGAAATTTTATTCATTCAACTTGGAGTTGGCCATTTTAATGCTTTTACTGGTTAGTTACATAGCCGATGTTGTGAAGCTTAATTGGCAAGAATCCACCCCTGAAGGTTCTTTGACAGCAACTGCATAAACCTGAATGAAAACTTGTTCGATGTGCAAGAGGGAATGCGTGATAAACTTGCTGCCATTACGTTTGTACTACTGTATTTACAGATTATGGATTTTTCCAGCACAGTTTGCCCAAAAATTGCGTAACCCATGCAAAAGATCACAATTTTAGCTGTACTAATCCAACCGTATTAATTCTGCTGTATTAATCAAACAAAAAGCAGGACAAATCCACTCCAGCCAATTACTGTCCACTCTCAATCATCAGCAAAGTGATGGAAAGGGTCGTCGACATTATTATCAAGCGGCACCTGCTCACCAATGCTCAGTTTGAGTTACGCCGGGACCATTACAGCCTTGGACCAATGATGGACAAAAGAGGTGAGAATGACTGCCCTTGACATCAAAGCAACATTTGAATAAGTGTGGCATCAAGGAGCCCTAGTAAAATTGATGTAAATGGGAATCAGGGGAAAACTCACCACTGGCTGGAACCGTACCTTGCACAAAGGAAGGTGGTGGTTGGAGGCCAATCATTGCTGTGGGAATTCCTCAGGGCCATATCCTAGGCCCAACCATCTTTAGCTGCATCAATGATGTTCCCTAAGATCAGAAATGGGGATGTTCACTGATGAATTGCACAATGTTCAGTTTCATTCGCAACTCCTCGAATAATGTAGCTGACCGGGCCACATACAGCTAGACCTAGACAACAATCATAGAAACATAGAAAATAGGTGCAGGAGTAGGCCATTCGGACCTTCGAGCCTACACCGCCATTCAATAAGATCATGGCTGATCATTCCTTCAGTACCCCTTTCCTGCTATTTCTACATACCCCTTGATCCCGTTAGCCGTAAGGGCCATCTATAACTCGCTCTTAAATATATTCAATGAACTGGCATCAACAACTCTGCGACAGGGAATTCCACAGATTAACAACTCTCTGAGTGAAGAAGTTTCTCCTCATCTCAGTCCTAAATGGCCTACCCCTTACCTTAAGGTTATGTCCCCTGGTTCTGGACTTCCCCAACATCGGGAACACTCTTCCCGCATCTAACCTATCCAGTCCCATCAGAATCCTATACGTTTCTATGAGATCCCCTCTCATCCTTCTAAACTCCAGTGAATAAAGGCCCAGTTGATCCAGTATCTCCTCATATGTCAGTCCTGCCATCCCGGGAATCAGTCTGGTGAACCTTCGCTGCACTCCCTCAATAGCAAGAACGTCCTTCCTCAGATTAGGAGACCAAAACGGAACACAATATTCCAGGTGAGGCCTCACTAAGGCCCTGTACAACTGCAGTAAGACCTCCCTGCTCCTATACTCAAATCCCCTAGCTATGAAGGCCAACATACCATTTGCCGCCTTCACTGCCTGCTGTACCTGCATGCCCACTTTCAGTGACTGGTGACCATGACACCCAGGTCTCGTTGCACCTCCCCTTTTCTTAATCTGCCACCATTCAGATAATATTTGCCTTTGTATTTTTTCCCCCAAAATGGATAACCTCACATTTATCCACATTATATTGCATCTGCCATGCATTTGCCCACTCACCTAACCTGTCCAAGTCACCCTGCAGCCTCTTAGCATCCACCTCACAGCTCACGCCGCCACCGAGTTTAGTGTCATCCGCAAACTTGGAGATATTACTCATCAGGTTTGGGCTGATGAGTGGCAACACAAGAGCCAGGCAGTGACCATCTCCAACAATTGCTGTTTGAGAGAATCTGCTATTTGTATAGTTGCTGCTGTGTTTGCTTACGTACCAGTAGCCAGTGCACTTCAAAATTAATTAATTGGTTGTGAAGCAGATATCCTGAAGATAAAGTGCTATATAAATACATGTGCTTCTTTTTTCTTTCTATCTGGATGGACAAGCAGTAGCTGGATAAGCAGTAGCTTGAGTGCTCAATACTGATAAACTGCTGTTTTTAAACTCCAGCAATGGTTTAGGTTATGGATTACTAATTCTATCACAGACAATTGATTTGGTTCCAGTTTTTCCACCTTGAAGGTGCCTAAGCTCTTGCTGACATTCATCCAAGCACTTGGGTGAGTGGGGTGTATCACAATGGGAAGAGAGTTTGCACCTTGTGTGTATTAGGCAAATAAAAACTCTACCTTAATCGAATGTTCCCAGTAATTTTGTTTGGTGCCGTGTGGCCCCTTTAAGGGGCTGCATGGGCAATTCAAAATACTGCGCAAGTGCAGTTTTTGTATTAAAAAGCCAGCTGCGTGGGGTGCCTGAAGGGAACATTGCCTGTATCTCAGTACCCTGGTATGGAGAAGTTCAAACGTGCACCTGTGCATGCTAAATGTTGGGCTGACCTAGTAAAACATTTTGAACTATTAGCTGGAATTCCCTGAGAATCAATATAATGGCATAAAATTTTCATTTGTAATGATGGTGAAACTGTCAGCACTCGCCGCATTACTGTGTAAAACTGCCCAATGTGGAAATCCAGAAGTTGCTGTCGGTGATATTCTGCTCCTCTACAGGGTGTGCTGTTGTAGTCTTCGCAGATGCAATCAGCTTAGAATCAGTAATTTGATCTGAACTTCAACTTTTTGCGCACTGTTCTCGCTGTAAAAACCATTGAAAAAGTTAAGCCTTGTTGAATGAGGTGTAACTGAGTTTTTAACGGCATCTAAGTCATAATTACTGCTGAAGAATCCCCTGATAAACTAATTTCAGAAGTGTGAAATGCCATTAATTCCATGATGATAAATCCAAGATTTTAAAATAAAAATTAATCTTTTATATTAAATTTGATATTGCAGCTTCCACATTAATCCCATGTATATGCCCTAATCTTTATGTTGCATGCTGTTTAAAAAAAATTATTAAAGTGAATGCTAATCAGTGCTTTTTATTTCCTGATTTGCTGTCTGAAAATTCTTCACTCTGATTAGCTACTCCGCCTGCTTGATGACTTCACTGTTCCTGGACACCAGAGATCCCCTATAGATGGCGCCAGACTGAATTAACATTGTAATAGGGGAAATTGATGCCACAGAGCCCGCTAAATCTTTCTGGGCAGCTTTCTTCGAAGTCAACGGCGAGCGCTGTCCCTTTGCCGCAGTGTAAAAATCCAATTACTTTATGGAGTTCCACTGACTCTTAATACAAACCGCTGGCATAGTGCCTGAGTGCGCTGTTTTTGAGTGTCTCTTTGCTCTGCTGACCAAGTAATTCTATATAGCTAATATAAAATAAAAACACAAAATACTGGAAATATTCATTGGGTCAGGCAGCGTTTGTTCATTGACTTGCAGCATTAACTTTGTTTCTCTCGCCATAGATGCTAACTGACTTACAGAGTATTTCCAGCAATTTCTGTTTTTATTTCAGATTTCTAGCATCTGCAGTATTTTTTGTATTGGGTCTATTGTAGTTAATCTGTTGAACTGTTCAATTTTATTTGTTGCATTATAAAAGATTACAAAAAGCTAGCCAAGAACCAAATATGGCACCTATTTAAATAGTTTTGAGATGGAGACAACTATTGCTTACTCTGCTGGAAATTGCAATTAGCTTGGGTACTTAATGATGTGTCATATGTGGGATGGGTTTGCATTTAAGAAATATCCATTTTATGCACTGACATTTTGAGTACATGAACTATAAAGGTTATAAGATAGTCAACAGTTAACATCTGTGTCCTCTGTGGGGAATGCCCATGTAATTTCCAAGTTCTGCAGTGCGATATGAGGATTGGAGTTTTCCTGTGCAGGTGGCAATGTAATGCACCTGATCAAAATGTTTTGGCTGACAGCCCAGCATTAAGGACTGCGATACAAATCCAGTCTAAACTACACTACCCTGTACTAAAATAGCTGAAATAAAATTCTGACGACCTCCTAAATGCATATTACACTTTTCATAGTCCACTTTTTAGGCAGTGTTCTGTTAGAAATTGATAGGAATCATTCTGCAAATGCATAAAAATGTATTTCTTGACAACTAACTGCTGTTGGCAACTGAAGTTCAGTGGTGTTCCAGCAGATTTCTTTCAATGGGGTGAGAATTGCTGTTAATGTTTATGTTGGCAAACAAAGTTAATTAGCCATTGTTTTAAATTTCAAGCAATAATGCTCATGAATACATTTCCATCCCTTTTTTTATTTAATTGGTACACTAATTCAACATTTGTAGAATGTGTTGTCACTATAAAATGCTATTTGTAGAAAGTGTCATGTCTACGTCTACCCTAACAACCCCTTTCATAAAGACCTCTATCAGGTCACCCCTCAGTCTTCTCTTTTCTCAGAGGTGCAGCATGTTCAATCTTCCCTGATGGATATTAACCACTTAGTTCTGCATATTTAAGGCAATTAACTCGCATGAGAAGAGGGAAAAGTATGACTTGCAATTAAGGACAATAAGATTAGCCAAGTGATCTCTGGAAAAGAAGATGGTTTGTAATTGTGGCATTAATAGCAAAATCTTTTTAGCTTTGTCAGAAGTCAAAAGATATAGGGCCGCTAAAGGATACTGTAGGGCAGATTCAAATTAATTCTCAGGTTATGGCAGAGGGCTTCAGATCCAGATTTGTTTTCAAATCCCTCCATGGCCTCATCCCCTTCCTATCTCTGTAATCTCCAGCCCCACAACTGTCTGAGATATCTGTGCTCCTCTAATTCTGCTTTCTTGAGCATCCCCGATTAGAATCGCTCACCCATTGGTGGCGATGCCTTCAGCTGCCTAGGCCCTAAGGTCTGGAATTCCCTCCCTCAGCCTCGCTACCTCTCTACCTCCCCTTCTTTTGGTCTCCTAATCTGAGGAAGGACGTTCTCGCTATTGAGGGAGTGCAGCAAAGGTTCACCAGACTGATTTCCCGGGATGGCAGGACTGACATGAGGAGAGAGTGGATCGACTGGGCCTATATTCACTGGAGTTTAGAAGGATGAGAGGGGATCTCATAGAAACATATAAAATTCTGACGGGACTGGACAGGTTAGATACAGGAATAATGTTCCCGATGTTGGGGAGTCCAGAACTAGGGAACACAGTCTAAGGATAAGGGGTAAGCCATTTAGGATCGAGATGAGGAGAAACTTCTTCACTCAGAAAATTGTTAACCTATGGAATTCTCTACCGCAGAGAGTTGTTGATGCTAGTTCATTGGATATATTCAAGAGGGAGTTAGATATGGCCTTTACGGCTAAAGGGATCAAGGGGTACAGAGAGAAAGCAGGAAAAGGGGTACTGAGGTGAATGATCAGCCATGATCTTATTGAATGGTGGTGCAGGCTCGATGGGATGAATGGCCTACTCCTGCACCATTTTCTATGTTTCTATGTTAATACGCTCCTTAAAACCTATCTCTTTGACCTCATCTGCCCTAATTTCTTATGTGGCTCGTGTCAAATTTTTGTCTTGTAACACTCCTATGGAAGCGCCTTGTGACGTTTTACTATGTTAAAGGTGCTATATAAATACAAGTTGCTGTGGAAATTAAGTGTGTTGATTTTTATGATGCAAGGAGAAGGCAGCCTATGGGTGGTGAAGTATTTTGTGTCTTTGAATTTGGGAGGGATGCACTGTTTTCGGCTGTGTATTTATTTATGGAAGAGCCAACTAAGTTTTTAAGTCCGTGACACTGCTAATGAGGATTGACGATGTGATGGAGCGTTTGTTAATGTGGTTTAATTTGTTTTATGTCACGTGGAAGACCGTTGCTCAGTAACAGCTGCATGTTCTGTTGGACATATTTTGACCTTATTTGGAAGATTAGGATTTTATGCAAATTAGACCATTGAATAAGAAATTCAACTTTATCCTCTATTGTGGTCTAAGCAAAGCACCCAACAGTAGAAATTCATTGAGTTCTATTTGGACATGTTGGTTTTAAAGTAGCTTACTATATTTTAAAATTAATTGTTGTCCAGTATATGTAAAATCATTGAGAAATGCCAGCTGACGCATTTACTCAGATACATGGGGAAAAATACTGTTTCTTGGTTCATTAAATTCCTTTTTGCCAATTTATCAATGGTAATGCTGATGAAGGTTTCACTATTGCAGATTACTCATTTAGGAACTTGTATGTGCTGTGTAGGTGGGAGGAACATGGGGCCCAAATTTGCCCAGAAGTGGCTGCTTTTTTTTTTGGAGCAACTTGATTTTTCTGGAGTATCTTAAAAATCCCCATTCTGCACATTTTTTAAATTTGCACCAGTGTAAGTGAGTTAGTTAGGATTTTTTAAAGTTTTTTTTTCAAAAAGGAGCTTTACCAGCCACCTACGCCTGTTCTGGCCATTTAAGTCCATTTGGACAGCTAATAGTTGCTCCAAACTAACTTAGGCCAGCATATGTGGCCGCACAGAAAACCCTTGCAGAGAGTTAAGAAATCAGCGCAGGTAGCCAGAGATTGGGGGAGGGTAGAAAGAGAGAGGACCTTGCAAAGCACTAAACACCTTCACAACAACTAATACAGATCTTGTACTGCATAATTTACACACTCAACTATATAAAGCTTCATAAAATATGCACTTTTAATATCATTTATATCAGAAGACAAAGGGTTTCATAAAACCATTTATGAATCAATTATTAATGTAATCTGTTACTTTCATTATTTTAATCATTCTACCAGTACTGTGACATTGGAAAACAAAATACACTGTACAAGAACAGAAAATCAAAGTTGTATTGAAGCACAGTCAATCCTTGAGGCTAAATCTACATCCAAGGAATTCTTGTCAGTGAAGCCACTCTGTTCTGTCTGATGTAACATTTATATGGATTATGTACACTCGGCCATTTCTCGTCATAAATGTAATTGCTCAGCTTGGGTTGGCTTTAAAATCCACTGAATTTCTGCAGTTTATTATATGGTTTGCAGTTGAATTTTGTTGGTGCTGACTGTCTTTCTTGCTGCTCTTATCAGCACGCAGTCTAGGGACAACTTTTCTAATTCGAGCAGCTTGTTCTTTCTCTAAATCATTTAAAGAAACTCTCCTTCTCCTGCCTGCCCCCCCCCCCCCCCCCGCACCAACCTGTTTCTTGGAGCCCTTAGCGCGGGAAGGCAGGGGCCGGCCTGTGAGGCAGGCCATTCGGCCCAGGATAGGGGTGGGACGTGTTGGGTCCCATGCTGCAGGCACGCATCATAATCAACATCATGGGAGGAGCTACTGCACATGCGCGAATGCTCCACTGCGCATGCGGACAGCTGCCGCCACTCTTTTAGGCGCAGGGCCCTAGCTCCGCCACACCACGGCAAGCACAAGGACGGCGATATATTTTTGGCAACGTTTTGAGAGCAGAAAGTCGGCGCATCTCAGGTAAGTGTGCCGAAAAAAACAGAGGGTCAAATTTGGGCCCATAGGGTGGGAAATTAGTGTAGCATAAACCTGTGCACTTTTGTTTCTCACCCCTTCCTCCATTGACATTTGTGCAATGAAGAAACCACAGAACACTTATCAATTCAAGATGAGGGCAGATGCCCGCATCAGTTTCCTCATGAGCCTCCTGCAGCTGTGTTGCAGTACCATTCCCCTACCATATGTGTGTGTTGTGCAAATCTACACTGATTCCTCTTCTCTTCTGATGCAAGTGTTTTTAAGCACCTGCCTCGATAAAGAATACCTTCTTCAAGATGGGTGATTGATTTTGAATGAAAAGTTCAGCCTGTTTTCTCAAATGGAATATTTGTGTGTTGTATTAAGACTTTGATTTATTATAAACCTGATCTTTCAGTGTTTAAACACCATTAAGATAATAGATTAAAACAGAATTATTGAAAGAAACCTCTTGAGCAATGGGTATCTAATAGTTGGACAGGCTTTTTGTGTGATATAAGACACACTCAAATCCTGTGCAAATAGGGTTCCTCACCCCCAAAATTGATGATGTTTCTAAAATGCTGTTTTCGATACAGAATTGCATTGAGCTGCAGGTATTGCATTTTGTCCGGTGTGCTCTTGTGCTTTAATTACAATAATAAACTCCTTTTAGCATTTTATTCTGAACACTTCTAAGTGTTATCAAGGTATTTTATGATCAAAGTACCTTATTTGTTTTTTCCAAAATTATTTTATTGATTTCAAACATAGTTTCCTGATTGCAAACATTGTTTTATTTTGGCTCAAACATTAATTTGCTAGCAGCTAATTATACTTGATCTTTTGACCAGAATTCAGAAAAAACATAAAACCTAGAGATCAGGGGGTAGATTTTCCGCTTTGGACGCAATCAGCGATTTCAGGCACAAATTGCTCACATTTGTTTTTGTGTGGTTTTTCTCAACTCATTTGCATATCGCTGAACGCAAAATCTGCCGCCAAACATTTTTTAAATCGGCTTTTTTTGAAAAATGTGCTTTTGTATATTTTAATTGTAACTTGAAGTTTGGTGAAAATCAAACCATCACAAAATAAGCATTTTTAATCAGTGTTAATTCACCACCTGTGAGCTGATTTTTAAATTACTGAAATTTACTTTAAAAGAAAAACAATTTTCTAATTGTATTGTGGTACAGTATTCTGTTTGAATTTCTGTTTTGAATTTATTTTCAAATGCTTTTAAAACGTACTTTTAAATCCTTTCTGAAGGCCTGCAAACGAGTGCAATTAGTGAAAACTCCCAATGGCGGGTAATTCATCCTGGGGATGTGGCCTGTATAGTGGGCAGGGCTTGCTTCCAGCGCAGTGTTTTTAAAACTGGCGTGAAAGATCATGCAAACTTTATTTAGTGCTGAACACACATTGCGTTTTAAAATTCCACAATCGTTTGCACCAAAAAAAACAACGTAATTGAGCGGAAATTCCTGGCCCAGATGACCTTATACTGAAGTAAATGGGTAGGAACATAACATAGGAACAGGAGTAAGCTGTTCCGCCATCCAATTAGATCATGGCTGATCTGTATGTTAACTCCATCTGCGCGCATTGGTTTTGTAACCCCGATTACGCTTCCCTAACAAAAATCTATCTCTTTTTACATTTTCTGTTGACCTAACTTCAACGATAGCATTTTCTTTTGGATGGGTGTGAGGGAGGAGAGTTTCACGTTTCCCCTACTGTGCGAAGTGCTTTCTGGCATCACCCCATAACGGCATCGCTTTCATTTTAAGGTCATGCCACTTGTTCTGGATTCTCGCACCAGAGGAAATAGCAGTTTTTCAAGACCTTCATGTGAAAGTATGTCTTTTATTGTATCCTGCTTATTATGACATTATAAAAATGTGTGTTTAAAACAAAAATTCAAGAAATGAAAGAGTTGGAAGCAGGACAGGGTTTTATTAAGTTAAACAATGCATATTATCTTGTCACTCCAGTTGCACATCCAGTATTAACTATTTCCTTTTGGTCCTTGGCACCCTGCAGTCTGCAAATCATAACCATAATTGCAACAGTGAAGTATAAGACTAAGACATGGTGAGCCAGTACAAGAAATGGTAAATACACTCTGTATTTTGTTATACATTACATGTCCTTGAGTTGGAGTTGTGGTAATTTGTGTTCAGTGAACTAGAACCCACTAGAAATTAGTTGAAGAATGCTCAAAGCTTTCTTCACTGGACAGGTATTCTTTTTTGAATGGTATGTCCAATAAGGTATGGCCACATTTCCTTACTAAAATGACTTTTTGAGAGGAAAAGGAGGTTGGAGATGGGTAGATGGTTTTTTTGAGTAGGAGCTAATTGTATATTTAAGCAGAGGGGGGTGGTGTCTGACTGTCAGTTAGCTTGAATGCCAGAAAAGGAATTTGAATGAACAGGAATTGTGTGGGTTGGGGATCCAGAGTGTAGGAGGTGCATTTAATTTGAAGGGGGAGAAATGGGGAGAAAACTGTTGCAAAGTGGCTTGAATGAGTGTGAGACTTGGGGGCAGAAGTTTTGTATTTGGTTCTGTTTTTCCTCTTCACTCAGTAAGGATTACTGGAAAGTATTTGTATTTTGGAACAATGAAGAAGTATTTAAGATTTCTGAGAACATCAAGAAGGAAATGGAAGAGAGATTACAAGAGATGGTTAAAGAGGTAGATTTTGTAATCGAGACAGTGATTTTAAATAGAGGGGTTTGAGAAGAGAGTTTGAGTGCTCATGTATGGTAACTATAGGCTCTGCTACTGGCTATGGATTGAAGGGAGAGGAAACACAGTAGATCAGTCAAGAATGGTTAGTCCATCCTGGAAAATGAGTCTGAAGCACAAATGGAGATAATGATTTTAAAGTTAATGTGTGGTTGAATGGAAAACCAATGGAGGTTAGTAAGGACAGCAACATTATGTATAGAGGAATTACATAGAAGTACATAGAATATACAGCACAGAAACAGGCCATCCGGCCCAACCAGTCCATGATGGCAATTATGCTCCACTCGCGCCACCTCTCATCCTTCCTCATCTAACTCTATCAGCATAACCCTCTTCTCTCATGCTTATCTAGGCTTCCCTTAAATGCATCCATACTATCTGCTTCAACCACTCCCTGTGGTAGATATTTCTGCATTATCACCACACTGGGTGAAGAAGTTTCTTCTGAATTCCCTGTTTGACTTCTTGGTGATATTCTATTGATGGCCTCTAGTTTTGCTCTTCCCCACAAAGGGAAACATTTTAACATTCTATCAAAACCTTTCATAATTTTAAAGACTTATTTGATCACCTTTCAGCCTTTTTAAGAGAAAAGAAACTCGGGCTGTTTACCATTTCCTGGTAGATATAACCTCACAGTTCTGGTATCATTTTTGCAACCTCTCCAGTGCCTCTATATCCTCTTTATAATATGGTGACCAGAACTATACACAATATTCCAAGTATGGTCTAACCAATGTTCAATACAAGTTTAGCATAACTTCTACTTTTCAATTCTATCCCTCTAGAAATAAACCCTAGTGCCTGGTTTGCTTTTGTTACAGCCGTATTGACTTGCGTCGTAATTTTTAGTGATTTGTGTATTTGCACTTCTAGATCCCTTTGCTCCTCTACCCCATTTAGATTCTTCTTTTCCAAGTGATTTGTAATCTCATTTTTCTTACCAATATGTAATGCCTCACACTTATCTGCGTTGAAATTCATTTGCCAATTGTCTACCTATTCTGTAATTAATATGGGATAAGTATTGTCAATAAAACCTACTTCATAACAGCATTCAAACTGTTCAGTAAAGTTGGGGATGGAACAATAGGAGGAATTCAGAGGTTATGAGAAGAAAACTGGGAATAGAATTTCCAGATATCAAGTGGAATACAATTTAGCTGCCTAATTTGCATCTAAGAGCAAGAATACGGTACCAATGTTACAGCCCAAGAATGATGACAGGAATTTGGCTTTTGAAACGAGGTGAATACTGAAGATTTGATGGACTGCATGTAGTTTGAAATTGCCCCCTCTATTTTAGAGCATCATCTATTATGCGTACACTAAGTTACTGGCTACATCTGCGATGCCAGTCATCAAGTCAAAGTTGAAATGGAAACCTCAAGTTATAGTATACACAACCACAGGGGCCTTCAAATAGCAGAAATTGGGCTATAACAAAGGTTTGTTTTAAGTAATTTTTACAATCCATATGCATAATCATTGTGAGTGCCTATTCTGTAAAGTATAGTAAATAAAAAGTGGCTGTTACCATTTTTACTTATTATTTTACAGAATGGTACCTATAATTTACAAACATATTGTAGTGTGTTATGAGCCAATACCACAACCACTATGTAAGGAGAGTTTCTATTTACCTTCTGCCAGATTCCAGATGGCTGTGTGAGATTATACAACAGCAGGGTTAAAATATCCCCCTCTAATTAGTAGCTGCCATGAATTTATTGTCAAGACACCGCTCATGGTTTCTAGGAAACAGGATGTCCTGTCACAACCTCCTTCCTCCTTCTACCTGCCCAATGTTACTTTGCATGAAATAAAATAAACATTTGAGGCTAGAAGTGTCTTTCCAATTCACTGTCGATACAATTTGTGAGCTTTGATCAGGATTTCAACTACGGTATCTTTATCCAACAGCTTCAATGTGCAATTACATTCAGGGGTTGGAGGGAATAAATTAGCAGCAAAGAGAAAACAAAAATATCCCATTGAGGATTTCATGTTCTGAAATGCATTTCATTTGAGAAAATTACACTTTCCCTTCCAATGTTTTATTGTAAAATTGTCTAGCAAAAGAAAATCCACAATATTTACTTTTGAATGCAATGTTTAAAGAAACTCACTTCTTATTGATGAGTGGTGGATAGTGGTTCTGTCAGTAACACAATAAGCTATGTTTAATTTTTCTGTACTATGTTTGTACCTGTATATGGAAAAGTGCTTTTTCTCTCTCATTAGGCAGTATCTTGGACTTGTGTTAGCTGTTTGTTCCAGCTTTTGACTACTCTTCTAGGCAGTGTGACCCAGTTCCCTGACAACACATGGTACACGACAACAAGCAACACTGTTGTTCTGATTATTGTACCTATCATGAGCATCAATAAGATGGTGGGATCTTTCAAGTTAAGGACATGCAGCTTTGAACATTTATTTCTCTTCCTACTCCTTTTTTGTTTAGGTCTCACTGGGCCACTTTATTTCCAGCTCAGAAGGCAAGTAGATGATGACCTGTACTCATATCTCTGCTAATGCTACTCTTGAATTGCCCATTCGATGCGAGAGTGGCCAGAGAGACTGAAGAAGGACCTGACCTCTATTTGTTGTATTCCCCAATAAAAATGACCCAGTGTGAAAAATCACCTTTGTTGAAAATCAACAGCACTTGGGTGGCCTGGAGAGCCTGTGTTTCCAGCTGAAGAGTGAGCGATGAGAATGCTGATGCAGCTGGTGGAGGCATGTGGAATGGAAGACAGTACAATTTCTACTAATGCTACAGCTTGATGGGAAATGCTGTATCATTTGAAGAGGTTCCTAAATGCAACAACAGATGTTTAGAATATAGGGATAGATTGAAATCCCTGGCAGAGACATTATTGTGTCTTAAGCTACCCAAGGCCTTATTCACCTTTATTCCCAAGTGTGGCTCTGATGGATTACCATGTACTGTACAGCTACTGTTACAACTTGGGAACCGACTGTGTTCATATAGCTAGAAAAACACTACTATGCTGTCGGCTGAATGTTTAAATTGTTACTTAAAAATAGTGTGCAGCAAATTTGCAAAGCTGTGCTCTGCCTCAGGTAGGATATTGAGATCTCGATCTGTAACATATGGGGAAAGGTGGCCGAGTGAGGGCATGCGCTCTTTTAGAGGGGAGGCATTTTGTTGGATGCGCTGCCCATTGATTTGTTTTACTGCACCAGCTGGAGAACATGTCAATTTCTCCTGGACTTGGAGGGAATGTAAAGCTACCATTAAAAAAATAATGTAAGCGTTTTGTTTCTGCTGGGAGGAAATGAGTATTAATCAATGGGAATGAAGTAGTTACTCCTTCCTGATAAAGCAAACTGAAAAGGAGGGAACTCCCTTGGAAGCCATTCTGAATCTGTTTCAGGCCAGGAATCTGCAATTTTTGTCCTGCTTCATTAAGAAAACAAGTTGTTTAGCTTTCACTAAGTAAAATAAAAGTGCTATTGGGACTGGAAAACATCAGTCCCAATTCTTCCCAGAAACAGTCTGATGAGTTCCATGAGATATTATTATTTTTTTAAACTTTACCCCAAAAGCTCCGTAATTTCAGGGTGCATTGGCCACAGCCGCTACCACATTGCTGTCTTCCATGACTGGCAGTGGGTGTCGACTGTCAGAGCTCGCCCTACTGTGTTGTTCTTTACTTCCCCACAAAGGAGCTGGCAAGTTGCTGGAAGACAAACGAGCAACAGTGCTCATGGATGGAGAGCTAATTTGGTCAATCAGTAGGAGGTATGTGAATGATCCTACAAACCGATTCCATCAGTTTCTGGAGTTCACTCTAGATGGGATAAAATAAATATTTTGACGGATTGATTTTACCACTTAGTTTGAAAGCTTTTTTTTTGACAAATTGGAACTGAGGTGAGAAATGGAAACTTTTTTTGTAAATGTCTATTAGGAAGAGCATTTTGTATTAGTGTAAGATATAATCTGGCACCACTTCAGGGCATCAAATCAAAACTCTCTTTTTCTGTATTTTATTAAGTGATATTTAATAGTCTTTCTCCAGGAAATATTTAAATTTACTTTGTTAACTTTTCATACTAGTAAAGTCATTCACTTCAGTCTTATTTTCATATGATGTGAAAAGTAAACTTGACCTTATGTATGTAAATCTGTAACTACCATGTCTAACCACCAGAGGGCTTATTCCCTGGAGTCCCAAAAGATCCCACAATCCCTTGGGAGCACCTGTATATAAAGAGGCCTCACAGGTTTGAGAGGCACTCTGAGATCTGTAATAAAGGGCTACAGTCACACTTACTTTGAGCTTGCAGCATCTAGTCTGACTCTCTATCCAATTGGCGACGATATACAGATAACGAACCCCAACGCAACAATGCAGAGAACTGTGGGCATCCTGGAGAAATTTTCGGAGGGAGATGATTGGGAAACCTTCGTGGAGCGACTTGACAAATACTTCGTGGCCAACAAGCTGGAAGGAGAAGCGCACGCCGCCAAACAAAGGGTGATCCTCCTCATCGTTTGCAGGGCATCAACCTATGGCCTCATGAAAAACCTGCTCGCTCCAGCAAAACCCACAGACAAGTCGTACGATGAGTTGTGCACACTGGTCCGGGAGCATCTAAACCCGAAGGAAAGCGTTCTGATGGCGAGGTATCGGTTCTACACATACGAGAGGTCTGAAGGCCAGGAAGTGGCGAGCTACGTCGCCGAGCTAAGGTGCCTTGCAGGACATTGCAAATTTGAAGGACACTTGGAGCATATGCTCAGGGACTTCTTTGTACTTGGCATTGGCCATGAAGTAATACTTTGCAAACTTTTGATTGTAGAGACCCCAGCCTTGAAGAAAGCCATAGCAATAGCCCAGGCGTTTATCTCCACCAGTGACAATACCAAACAAATCTCTCAGCACACTAGTGCTGCTGCAAGTACTATGAACAAGGTAACGTTTTCGTATCGAAATGTACATGGCAGGACTTGCACGTCTGTAGCTACACGTCCGCAGATGACGGAGTCCACCATCAAGGGTGGCGAATACAAGGCTGTTGACGCTGCGGGGGTGATCATCAATTCCATTCACGCCGCTTCAAAGGATGCGTTTGCAAGGGCTGTGGAACAATGGGACACCTCCAACACATGTGCAGGCGAGTTGCAAACAACCATGTAGCAGAGGAGGACAGATCCATGGTGGATCATGAAGAACCAGAGCCTCAGACCGAGGAGGCAGAGGTATATGGGGTGCACACATTTACCACAAAGTGTCCCCTGATAATGCTGAAGGTTGAATTAAATGGACTCCTGGACACGGGCGCAAGCCAATCCATAATGAGTAAAAAGACTTTCGATAAGTTGTGGTGCAACAAGGCTTCAAGGCCAGTCCTGACTCCCATTCATACCAAACTTAGAACGTACACAAAGGAACTGGTTCCCGTAATTGGCAGTGCTATCGTAAAGGTCTCCTACGATGGAGCGGTGCACAAGTTACCGCTCTGGGTGGTACCGGGCGATGGCCCATGCTGTTCGGCACGAGCTGGCTGGGAAAGATATGCTGGAACTGGGACGACGTCAGTGCGCTTTCGTCCGTTGACGACACCTCATGTGCCCAGGTCCTAAGCAAGTTCCCCTCGCTGTTCGAACTAGGCATCGGGAAGTTCCAAGGAGCAAAAGTGTAGATCCATTTGATTCCAGGGGCACGACCCATCCATCGAGGAGAGAGAGGTACCTTACATGATGGAGAGGGTGGAAATTGGGCTGGACTGGCTGCAACGAGAGGGCATCATTTCGCCGATCGAATTCAATGAGTGGGCCAGTCCTATTATTCCAGTCCTCAAGGGAGACGGCATCGCAGAATCTGTGGTGATTACAAAGTAACTATTAATCATTTTTCGCTGCAGGATCAATACCCGCTACCAAAGGCAGATGACCTATTTGTGACGCTGGCGGGAGGGAAAACTTTAATGAAGCTGGACTTGACCTCGGCCTACATGACGCAGGAGCTGGACGAATCTTCGAAAGACCTCACCTGCATCAACACGCACAAAGGTCTTTTCGGTTACAACAGAAGCCTGTTTTGGGATTCGATCGGCCGTGGCAATATTCCAGAGGAACATGGAAAGCTTGCTGAAGTCGGTCCCGCACACCATGGTCTTCAAGGATGACATCTTGGTTACAGGTCGGGACACCGTCGACCACTGCAGGACCTGGAGGAGGTTCTTAGTCGGCTTAATCGTGTTGGGCTCAGGCTAAAATGCTTGAAGTGCATTTTCCTGGCGCCTGAAGTGGAGTTCCTGGGGAGAAGAATTGTCGGACGGCATCAGGCCCACCGATTCGAAGACTGAGGCAATCAAGAACGCACCGAGACCACAGAACGTGACGGAGCTGCGGTTGTTCCTAGGACTCCCAAATTATTTTGGTAACTTCTTACCGGGTCTTAGAACATTGTTAGAACCACTGCGCTCTTTACTGCGCAAGGGAGATAAATGGGTGTGGGATAAATGGCAAGAAAATGCCTTGAGAAAGCTAGGAAGCTGTTATGTTCAAACAAATTGCTTGTGTTGTACGATCCATGTAAACTTTTGGTACTAGCATGTAATGCGTCATCGTACGGGGTCGGATGTGTATTGCAACAAGCTAATGAATTTGTGAAATTGCAACCGGTTGTTTATGCATCCAGCAGTCTGTCTAAGGCCGAGAGGGCTGACAGTATGATCGAAAAAGAAAGCGTTGGCGTGTGTTTACGGGGTAAAGAAAATGCATCAATATCTGTTCAGGCTCAAATTTGAATTGGAAACTGACTATAAGTCGCTTGTATCCCTCTTTTCTGAAAATAAGGGGATAAATACAAATGCATCGGCCCGCATCCAGAGATGGGTGCTCATGTCCGCATACAACTACGCCATCCACTACAGACCAGGCACAGAAAACTCTGCCGATGCTCTCAGTAGGCTACCATTTCCCACCACCGGGGTGGAGATGGCACAGCCTGCAGATTTAGTTGTGGTAATGGAAGCATTCGAGAGTGAGCAATCACCTGTTACCGCCCGACAGATTAGAACCAGGACGAGCCAGGATCCCTTACTGTCCTTAGTAAAAAAAAAACACTCTGCTCCACGGGAGTTGGTCTAGATACAGGAAGAAATAAAGCCGTACCAGAGGCGCAAAGATGAAATGTCTATACATGCAGACTGCCTCCTATGGGGCAATCGGGTAGTTGTGCCAAAAAAGGGCAGGGACACTTTCATTAGCGATCTCCACAGTACCCACCCAGGCAGTGTAATGATGAAAGCGATAGCCAGATCCCACGTGTGGTGGACTGATATTGATGCAGACTTAGAATCCTGTGTGCACAAATGTAATACATGTTCCCAGTTAAGCAATGCACCTAGGGAGGCGCCACTCAGTTTATGGTCTTGGCCCTCTAAACCGTGGTCTAGGGTTCCTGTCGACTATGCAGGCCCATTCTTGAGAAAAAAGTTTTTGGTGGTTGTAGATGCGTACTCCAAATAGATTGAATGTGTGATAATGTCAGCAAGCACGCCCGCTGTCACCATTGAAAGCCTATGGGCCAGGTTTACCATGCATGGCCTTCCTGATGTCCTTGTAAGTGACAATGGGCATTGCTTTACCAGTGCCGAATTCAAGGAATTCATGACCCGCAATGGGGTCAAACATGTCACGTCTGCCCTGTTTAAGCCAGCATCCAACGGTCAGGCAGAACGAGCAGTTCAAACAATCAAGCAGAGCTTGAAAAGGGTAACTGAAGGCTCACTGCAAACTCGCTTATCCCGAGTCCTGCTTAGTTACCGCGCAAGACCCCACTCGCTCAACGGGATCCCTCCCGCTGAACTCATGAAAAGGGCACTTAAAATAAGGCCCTCGTTAGCCCACCCTGAACAATACGAACAGGCGGCTTCAACAGAATACATATCATGATCGCGCAAATGTGTCACGTGAAATTGAAGTAAATGATCCTGTATTTGTGTTGAACTATGGACAAGGCCCCAAGTGGATTGCTGGCACTGTTTTGACCAAAGAGGGGAGTAGGGTGTTTGTGGTCAAACTCTCAAATGGACTCACCTGCAGAAAACACTTGAACCAAACCAAACCAAACTCAGGCTTACGGGGGGGAAGAGAGAGAGAGAGAGAGAGAGAGAGAGAAGAGGGAGAGATGTAAACCTATAATTACTATCTCTAACCACCAGAGGGCTTATCCCCTGAAGTCCCTAGGGATCCCACAATCCCTTGGGAGCACCTGTGTATATAAGGAGGCCTCACAGACTGGAGAGGCACTCTGAGATCTGCAATAAAGTCGTCACACTTGCTTTGAGCTTGCAGCATCTAGTCTGACTCTTTATCCAAGACATAACAGATCTCTCTTCCCATTGGCACAGGTATTCAGAATAGCTAATGTTCTAAAAATAAAAATGTAGCATTTATGGCCAGCTTTTGTTGGTGTGTAGATTGAAATTCTACAGGGTTAAAACATTGTGTGCCATACATACCTTGGGCATGGTTTTAATAATGAGCGGTATCTGTTTCAGCTATGTCCTCAACTGCATCAGATTGATGGCAATCCACATCTACTACCTTACTTCACAATAGCCTCTTTATTCCCACCTTCCCCACCACCCCCCCCCCCCCCCGCCTAAATTTCAAGTGTTTGTTTTTAAGCACACCTCTGCTTTTCCCTTTTTAATTCGTGTTGTGTTTTTTTTTTAAACTGCAGCTCTGCTGTTCATTGTTAGCACGGATTTTGTGATTTTTTTTTAATATACTGTCAGTGCAGCTTTTTATTTACAACTGCTTCCAGTGTTTGTAAAGCTTAAGTTTAGGGAGGTATGAAACATATGGGGAGGAAAGGAAGAAACCATTGAGCTCAGGGAAAGGTTGATGGAAATCCTTTTTTTTTTAGTGCCATTCCTAGTATTTCTGTTTTTAACCACATTGCTGTTTTCTTTAAAGTCTTGCTCTCAGAATTTCTATTTCTAATTCTTTTGCACCAGAGGTGTCACACTCCATTTACATGGTGGTCCTGATTTGACTTCCTGGCACTTGACATGGGCCACATTCAGTAAACGTTATTCAGACACACCGGGGGTAGAACTTGGTGTTTTGCCCGTTCTTTTGGGTGTAAAATGAGTGAAATGTATATTCGTTCCTGGGCTTAATTTGCACCAGTGACAAGGCTGTTGCCATATTACTCGCTATTTTGAGATGGACCTGGCATCAGCGTTGAATCTACTTAGATATGCAAAGAAGGGTCCTGCACCTGTCTAGCACCCTTCTGCAAAATGTGCGAAAAACTAGGTGGAAGCATGCAAGTTCTGACTAGTTTCTCCACTCCTTTTATAGGGCACTGAAGAAATGGCCGGGCAAGTTATTTTTTTACTTCCCCCTTCTGTGGAGCGTGGAGGATCAGGATCCTGTGATGCTCCCCGAGTACAGTGTGAATCCTCTATCTCTGTTCCCTTGTTCCCCATTTGCTCACCAGTGGAAATCATCTTTCCCTTTTTATTTGCAGTAAGGTTTCCAGGATCCATTCAGCACTTTACTGGTTGCTCCTTTCTCGGCACTGTTGCCACTTAACATGCTGCTACTGCTCATGGTTGCAGCGAATGCTGGGCCCCACGTCCACTCCAATCCCTCACCTGACCCCCAATCTATAGTTGGCTTCTCTTACACAAGCCCACATTTCCCTAGAATCCCTCTCTCGCCCAAGTCTCCATTTTCCTGTTTGACCCCATGCTGCGGTGCGAAGTTTAAAAGCTACAGTTTTCCTGGGAATAACACTAAGCGCAGAGCTGGGCCAGATTAAATTGTATTTAGAGCTGGATGCAGCTTGGATGTTTGACATTCATTTTACCTCCTGGTGTTTGCTTTGTTATATTACTATTCTCTCTTTCATTCCTGCCTCCAGCTTTTCTTTAAGTTTCATTCGCTGTTTTTAAAAATAAAAAAACTCCCAAGACTTCAGCCCCAAATTCTGTCATATTTTTATGTTTTGTGCTTCCCATTCTCTATTATAACAGACATAACTGCTTTCCTGCTTGGATATCATGCCACTAATGTGCACACTCCAGCACCAAATTCTCTGGAAGTTGCTAACTTTCTGTCTGAAACATTGTAACATTTCCTGACATTTGATTTTTGACATTCTTTGACAGACAAGTATGTCTTTCCTTGGGTAAGGAGATCAGAACAGTACACAGTACTCTAGGTGTGGCCTCACCAAATCCTGTATAATTGTAGTAAGACTTCTTTACTCTTGTACTCTCATCCCTTTGTAACAAAAGCGAACATACCATTTGCTTTCCTAATTGCTTGCTGTACCTGCATGTTAACTTTGTGATTCATGTACAAGGACACCGTGTCCCTCTGAATGCCAACATTTCCCAGTCTCGCGTCATTTAAAAAATATTCTGCTTTTTTGTTTTTCCTACCAAAGTGGATAACATCACACACTGTATTCCATTTGCCATTTCTGTCCATTAACCAATCCTCAATCCATGCCAATATATTATCCCCAATCCCATGATTCCTAATTTTGTGTAATAACCTCGTGTGGCACTTTATCGAATGTTTTTTGAAAATGAAAATACACTATATCCACTGGTTCCTCCTTATCCATCCTACTAGTTATCACTTCAAAAAAAACTCTAACCGATTTTGTCAAACACTATTTCCCTTTCATAAATCCATGTTGCCTCATCACATTACGACCTAGCACTGCAGCCATAACATCCAATTTCACACTTGCATCGAAAGCAACTGAAATTGACACACACATAAAATTCTGTTACTTTATACACATTGTAGAAAAAAAATCATGTTTATTTTACATATATATTGTACATATGTCTATTAAATTTACTATGCAATTTATTTATTTCACATTTTTCTTTAATGAAACCTACAAATGTGCAAAAACCTGATGTACTACTATTATCCCAGTAAAGTTTTTCTATTATTTTCTATATTGCAACAATATTCTCCCTTGTGCCATCATCAAACAGCATATTGTCTGACTTCCCATGTGCAATGTCACAGGAAATTGACTAGTAATATATTAAAAAGCTGCACACACTTCCAGTCCATTTTCCCCATTTATAAATTCCTATGTTCAATGTTAATCTTGGCTCAGTGGCAGCATTCTCAACTGCGAGTCAGAAGGTTGTGTATTCAAGATTCGCTCCTAATAACCTGAGCATATAATGTAGGCTGACCTTTCAGTTCAGTTCTGAAGGAGTATTGCATTGTTGGAGACACGTGTTTCAGATAAGATATTAAACTGAGTCTTGTGTCTGCTCAGGTGGACACAAGAGATCCAACGGCTATATTCAAAGAAGAGCAGGGTGTCCCAGTGTCCTGGCCAACATTTATCTTGCAACAAACGTCACTTTGATGATAAGATTATTTGATGATTTATCTCATTACTGTTTGTGGCTCTTTATTTTGTGCAAGTTGACCATCGTGTTTGCCTATATTACAAGTAACTATACTTCAAAAGTACTTCTTTGGTTGTGGAGCTGAGGAAATGAAAGGCACTATTTATAAATGCGTTTGTTCTTTCTATGTCCAAATTGATATTGGAAACTGCATGTGTAAACCTGTCATGTAATCAAGTTCTCTTCCCCACCACTCCTGGTGGTGATGTTACAGTACCCCTGGGGAAGGGATATAATTACAGCATGACCGAAACTGTCAATGTAAACCTGTCGTAAATGAGACAGGAATGTATAATGGAAATATAAAAGTCAAGACTGAATGTATAATTTTAAAATTGGGAGTGAATTGCACCTCTGTGTCCTGTTCCAGTTATCCTTTGCCCTCCAACTCTCTATACTTGGTTTTAGCTTCCATTAAATATCTATGTTTTGCTAGCTCCCCATATAGGGTCTTTGTTGGTGAAGTTGTGACTTATGAAATGTTGTTGTGGAAATGGACTTCAGTAGCTCTCTGTTTTGGCATTGTTCAAGTGGGAATACCTCCATTTTGTGTCTTAATTGGAATTAAGAAAACAGATTATTATAGTGATTTCATGTGCAAATAAAATTGGCTTTAAGAATACTTCTACAGATATCTGCTATAATGTATAGGAGAAATTATGTATCCTGCTTGTAATTTATGTAACATAAATATATATCAAAGATATTATTCGATCAATTTTCTTCCCTCCCTTCCATCCTTGTCCTTGTATAGGCTTTCCAGGTTTATATGGTTCAACTGCTCGTTTGTTAAGCTTGCTCATTTAATATGGGATTGTTGGAAAAATATTGTTCTGTATTGCTGCACAAATCTCTGCTGTTGTCAGTTGCTAGATTACTAATCATCGTGCACAGCTTTTATCACACCTCGCGCTCTCTCTCTCTCTCTCTCTCTCTCTCTCTCAACATGACAGATTTTACTGGGATTTTCTACAATGGGGCATATATTTTAGCACCTTAGTTGTATTAAAATACTGGTTCTCTTATTGTGCCCTATAATGTCTGTATGACTAGTGACTTTTATTAATGTCTTCAAAATTGTACATGTTTCAACTGGTAGTGCAGCAAGTAGATTGTGCACTTATTTTCCACAAAGGCAACTATCTCTTTCCCCCTTCCTGTGCTCCCAGCATGCTTTAATCCCCTGCTTTGCAATTTGAAGAAAAATCAAGACAAATCAGTGGCCTTCGATACGTGTCAAGTGGTTTAAGCAGTGAGTGAACAATGTAAATGGTCAGATACATGACTGATATATCGCAACTTGCGAATGTCTGAAATCCACCCTTTCACTAACAGTTATCTGAAATGTTTGTACCATGGTGTGTCCATCTCAACAGTATCCTGCAAAAGCTGTTGGTGATTTAAAAAAAATAGAATACTGAGTGAGAAACTGCAGTCTGAGTTACAAATGTGCTATTTACTGAAATATTGGATGGTCAGTTTATAAATGGAAATATGTTAAACATGCTAAGTGTTGGATAGATGTGTTATTTTTGCAGCAGGAGCACAGTTAGAAACATAGAATCTTGCAGCATAGGAAGGGACAATTCTGCCTATTGGGCCTATGTCAGCTCTTTTGAAAGAGCGATACAGTTAGTTCCTCTACCCAGCTCTTTCCCCATAGCCCTGCAAATTTTTGCTTTTCAAATATATACCCAATTCCATCTGGTTCCATCACCCTTTCAGGGAGTGCATTCCAGATCATAATTCACTGCGTATCTGCATACTGACTCTGTCCAATGGAAACAGTTTATCCTTTACTCTATCAAAACCCCTTATAATTTTGAACATCTATTAAATCGCCCCTTAACCATCTGTGCTCCAAGGAGAATCCCAGCTTTTCTAGTGTCTCCACACAACTGACGTCCCTCATTACAGGTAGTATTCTGTTAACTAATCTCTGCCCCCTTTCCAAGACTTTAACATCCATCCTAAAGTGTACTGTCCAGAATTGGGGATACTAATCCAGTTGAAGCCTAACCAGTGATTTTATAAAGGTTTAGCATAAATTCCTTGCTTTTGTAATCTGTCTCTGTTTACAAAGCCATGGTTTCCGTATACTTTTTTTAAACCGCCTTCTCAACTTGTCCTGCTTGTCTCGTTTATCATTTTTGCCCGACAACATACATCATCATTGTTTTTGTTTTGTTAAATTATTAGAACCCAATTTGCATTGGCTTCATGGCATTGCTGATTCCAATTGCTTACCCAGTTTTGCCTCTGTTGCTGGACGATCATGCTTCAGTACTTGCTGGAAATCCACTCTCTTTGGGGTCAAGTTTCGGCCGCCCACTAGAACGGCGCACATCAGAGAGGCCCGCCTAATTTATAGAACAAAATTTGCGCCGAAAACTTACCTTGCGATTCTCAGATAGCTATAGGCCCAATTCCACCTCGGTGTTGCGCAACACGAGCTGCTGGGGGCGGAGCTACAGCCCTGCGCCGAAAACCGTGCCGGCAGCTGTGCGCGTGTGCAGTAGCTGCCGGTGTTCTGTCTCCGGGGCGACTACCCTATTCCAGGCCGAAGGACATCGCCCCTATCCCTGGCTGAGTGGCCTGCGCATCTTATCTCAGCGGCGGGGCCCACCTGCCCGGCCTCTCGCTGGGGCGGGCCCCGCCCGAAGAGACATCGGCAGCCTGGCATTGGCTGCATGCGGGACTGCTTCTTCGTCATCTCTCTTTCTCCCACCCCCATCTTCCTCTCGTCTCCTCCCCCCCCCACCACCCCCCTCTTCTCCCTGGTGCTGCAATAGGTGAGTAGAAATATTTTTTTATTAAATGATTTTAAATTTTTTTTTACATTTTTTTTATTTATTTGGATTGATTTATTGGTTTATTTATTGATCATTTATTATTGATGATGGCTCTTCACTTTTACAAATAATGTTTAATGTTTGTAAACCCCCCTCCTTCCCCCGCCCCATCTCTCGTTCTCTACGCCTGATTTTCTAAGTGTAGGCAAGGTTTTTCTGTTTGTACAAAAATCGACACTTACTCCAAACTAACTTAGAATGGAGTAAGTTTTTGCTGCCTAAACTTGCAAAACAGGTGTAAGTGGCCAGACACGCCCCCTTTTGGGGAAAAAAAATTGTTCTAAAATGAAACTGTTCTAACTCACTAGAACTGGAGCAAACTAAAGGCCGAGAATTGCAATTTCTAAGATACTCCATTCTAAACTAGTTGCTCAAAAAAAATAGGAACAACTCAGGCCAAAACTTGACCCTTTTATATATTTTCATCAAACTAGTTATACAGTTGTTTTGTTTTATTGCTGCAGCTGTGCATTACACAAGTGTATTGCCGTGAAAAAGATCCTCCTATTATCTGGTGCTTAAAAATGTCTGAGAATTACTTTCAACTTTTAAAAACTTTAAAAAGTATGTTTTCTGGTGAAAAATTGGACAGTGAGAATAGATTTTCACAATCTGCATCAGTGTGTTTGCAATATGGCTAATACCTGTACAGTATTTGGAAAAGGCAGCTGCTTGAGTTGGATGAAATGGACTTTGTGCTGAAATTGCTATACAAGTACCAACAATACCCTGAAGTTTGTTGGGCTTGTCATTTGTATAAATTGGGCACATATAATTGTTTTTTCCAATTCTCAAAGTAGTGTTGATAGAAAGCTAGATATTCCTGGGATGTAGGTGTCGCTGGCAAGACCAGCATTTTTGTCCATCCCTAATTGCCCACGAAGATGGTGGTGAACCGCCTTCTTGAACCGCTGTAATCCGCATGGTGAAGATACTCCCATAGTGATGTTAGGGAGGGAGTTCTAGGATTTTGACCCAGTGGCTATGAAGGAACGGCAATATATTTCCAAGTCCGGGTGATGTGCGACTTGGAGGGGAAGGTGTTCCCATGCGCTTGTCCTACTAGGTGGTAGAGATCGTGGGTTTGGGAGGACTGCTGAAATGGACTGGTCTGACATCTTAAAAGGCATTCTCCCAACCTCCTATTCAGTTTTGAGCTTGCGGTCTTGTAAATTGTAGATGTGCTGAGATTCCAAGTACTTACAATAAACTGTTCGACCACTATAGACACAGGCACAATGGGCCGATTGACCTCCATCTGTGCTGTATCATTCTATGATTCTTGGATATCTTCTGGCATTTATAAGTCAGTTACTGGAAGAGAAAGCAAACTAAACACCACCAATTTTAATGGTGCTTAGAAAACTCGAGGGGAAGTGTGAAATTAGTCTTCAGTCGTAGTGGGAAACGGACGACAGTGAATCAGCAGCCCGTTTTACACCCCATCTGTTTTTATTCCATTGAAGTCACTGGAAAAGAAAGTCGTGCAGGGTGTAAAGCGGGCTGCCGATAACCAATTTCATCCCCTAGATGTTTGCATTGTACTTACGATCTAGATTCTAAATCCCCTGGTGCAAATATCTCATGGTATAATTTTAAGTAAAATCACTACTATAAATTACTCCCCGTGGTTTAAGGACGAAAGTAAAATATGGTCTATTAGTTGCATCACCAATGTGTTGCTAAAATGACCAGCTGCTTATCGCCCTGATTTTATGTGAATAAGACATGCCAAAGAGAACATCCAGGAAATGATTAGTGTATTTATGCTAAATTCTCTGGGGTAAAATTGACATCTGCTTCATTTCTTTTTAAAATTCAGGAAAACTTAATTAAATAAGATTTTGGATGTTGATGCTGTGGCACTTCCCCCAAATGTTAACTGCACAACTCTTGAGCAATTTCAGTTAACAGGAATGTATAATTTTGCAATAATCTGGATTATAACGCCAGCTAATGAGGGAGAGGGAAGTAGGGTTGATATTTATGCAGCAGCTGTGCGTATAGAGCTTTACAAATTTTCTTGATCATGGGGTTACTATTCTATTGCAGAAACAGTTTGGGCATTGTCTATCATACAGAAAATTATCTCCACATGTACATGAAGCAAAAATGATTTTTGTGTGGGTGAAAATATATTGAGTTTTGACTTGGTGTTGCCTGCCGTTGACACTTGATAAATGAATGTGATGGTAATGAAAGGACAGGTGAATGTTGTAAATGCCGGAGTAATCAATATTGTGGCAGAACACAGCTGATGCATCTGATTTGTCAGGCACCACATGAGCAACCGTGTTGTGATTTGTGTACAAGGTAAGTAGTCTGTTTCAGTTGATTTGACCTTCAGCTCGGGGAGAACAAAAAATACAATGAGATTAATCTTGCAGGATTTCTCTTATTCTGTGCAGATCATCAGAGGCACCAGTAGATGGAATAATCTTTGTTACCAGTTCTCGGAACAAATTTACCACTGATATTTGCTCCTTATTGTTTGGCTGATCTATTAGCACCTGTCAAATGTAAGTTGTGCTGAATATCTAGGTTTATACAGGTATAGACTTATAATCCTCCAATACAAACCTAGTAATCTTGCATATAAAAACAAAAAAACGCTGGAAACACTTCGGTGGCCAGGCAGTGTCTGTGAACAGAGTTATCATTTCGAGGTGATGATCTTTCATCAGAACTGGAAAGTATTGGAAATTTACAGCTTAAGCACATATCGAGTGGGAGAAAAATGGGCAGGAAAGAACAGAGGGGAAGGTATGTGATCGGATGGAAGGCAGGAGTTATTAAATGACAAAAGGAATGATGGTGTAAGGCAAAAGGGGGTAATAATGGAACAAGAAAAGAAACAAAAGATGGGTCCAGAGGGTGTAAATGGTAATGGCAATGGTGGAGGCAAGTATGGAAAATCTAGCAAAGAGGAAAAGGCTCCTGTGGCTCGGAATGTGGAGGAGAAAATTGGGTAGATTCCTAGGGATGCAGACCACTCAACACCAGCCCACACCATCTCCACTTCCAGCGGCTCTAGTGCAGCCATCCTTCATTACCAGAACCTGCTGTCTGAGTAAATGGAAGCGGCAGTTAAGGTCTAAAGTTGTTACACTCGAGTTTCAGACCCAAAAGTGCCAAATAGAAAGATGAGGTGCTGTTCCTCGAGCTTCATTGACTCAATGTAGGAGGCCATGGTCAGAGTAGGATGGAGAATTAAAATGGCAAGCGACTGGACTGAATGGAGGTGTTTAGCAAAGCGATCACCCAATCTGTGTCTGGTCTCCCCAAAATAGAGAAGTCATAAGCAGTATATACTAAGTTAGAAGTACAAATAAATTGCTATTTCATCCAGAAAGGAGTGTTTGGGCCCTGGATAGTGAGAAGGGAGGAGGTGTTGCATCTCCTGTGTTTGCATGGGAAGGTATTGGGCAAATGGAAGCCGATGTTGTGGATGAAGAAAGAGTGGACCATAATGTCACGGATGGAACGGACCCTTTGGAATGCTGAAAGGGGAGCGAAGGGGAAGATGTGTTTGGTGGCGACATCACGCTGGAGGTGGCGGAAAAGAACTTGCATGTGAGCAATGAGTTTCTGTGTTTGGTACAGGATTACATTTCTGATCAGCCAGTAAGCATTTTTTTAAGCAAGTAATACCCAAGTTACTGTAAGTTGGATAGTCTTCATATCTTATTTCTCCGCAGTCCCTAAAAGATAAAATCCCAATTTGCTTTTTAGAGTTTCTCTCGCAACCAGTTTCTCGGTCTGCTTGATATTTGCTTTGTTTATCGTGGTTTCAATATTCAGAGGCATAAGCAGATATGAAGCAACAGTTGCCTTTGGTAGCAAATATACCACTGAATATCAGTATTCAAACAAAATTCATTAGTCTCAATTTCTATATTTTTTTCCCCCCCTTATGTTTTTAAAGGTTACATAGGGTGTAGCTGTACTGGAACAGCTTGGCTGGAGGCATGGTTCTACATAAGTGCACCACATCAAGGGTTGAAAGATCGATGGTTGAGTTCTTTGATTATGGTGTTTGCATGTGGGCTTTCTTGCAAATGGCAACCAGCAGTTCTTGACACAAGTGTCCAGCTCAATAGAAAAAAGCAAACTAGATCCGGTTCTTGTATGGAAATTACACTTGAACTGCCCCTGTAAGCTGAACAAAGGATTGTATTGATAGAAAACATGGAGATAAATCTTGATCATCCATTCTGTCAGAATGCAGGACTTTTACTGGAGGCTTTGGGGGAGAAAGGTAATTGAAATCTGTGTTTTAATGCATCAAGAAACTATTGTACTTGTATAGTTATTAATTATGTATTTAATCTACAAATTTAAGAGTGCTATATTGACCTATATGAATGTGTATAAATCTGCTTTTAAATTGCTTACCATAGATGGCATTACAAGTCTTTGATGCGTTGCTTTTGTTCTAAATTGCACTCTCCCTGTGGTATTGAATGATTTTTTAAAAAAAAGGATTAATAATTCAATATTGTTCACTGCATCTTTCTGGAATGTAGCAGTGGAGAAAGTGTAGAGTTTTTAATCATGCACTTTGAAATGGAAAAAGATAAAGCTAAATGTTGCTGATCAAATCACTGAATCCCAGAAGTTCTAAATTGTTTTCCTTGATCTCCATGCAATTACTTGATCTTGACGGTTTCAAAAAATATTACTGCTTGTTTTTTTTTTGTTTCAAATTTTGCTATTAGTTGGTTTTTTAAGTCTCTCTTTCCAATTAGCATAAACTACAAATTTTGCAATGTGAAAGATGCCAGTTAAATAGATCATTTGTTCAAGAATCAGGCCAAAAAATAAATTCCACTTCTGGCTTTGACACGGTGAATGGTGAAGCAATGCTTCCATTTAGCTTGAATAATCAACCAGTTTTGTAAATTTGCAGCAAAATAAACAGAAGCCTTACATAATGTTTAACGGGAGAATTTTAATTGCCGAAGATCTCATTTTGCATTTTTAACATTTAGATTGGGTACACAAAAACAGGTGAGGTGCAGAAGTATTGTGCAAATAGTAAAATCCTGATTCTTTATATAGCAACTCAATTTTATTAAGATTAGCTACAGCTTTCAGGTCAACCATTCCAGTCATAGGGAGAGAATTTATCTGCAATTCTACACTATGAATTAATTATGGACATACTGTGAGCTATAGAGGCCTTTTAATAAGGACAGTAAAACTATACAAAGAGCAGTGCACTCCAGGGAGTTGGGCTGTTCAGAATCTCTCTTGTATAGACCTTGCTTTTTCTTGGAGAGTATGGTGCCATTAGTAGCTCTACTAAAACAGATTGTTATGTGTTCGTGGAGAAAGGAACTTCCCCAGAGAAAGCTTTTTGGTTTGTGCATGCAGTGCCTTTATTGACCTCAGCATGCGTAACAGGAATGAATCCAAAGGATAGCTGAGGGCAGATCTCAAAGACTAGCAAATTAATCGTTTTTTTAAAAAAAAGTTGTGTGTATTTATTATAAGAAGCAACTAGAAAGTTCACCTAAATATATTTTATAAAATATAATCAGTGATTTTTTTTTGGCATTTATTCTCAACCCTTGATGCATTTACACTACAAGTTTAGTAGCAGTGCCAAGTGGTTTTGGCTTCAATACTTGACTTGCACAATGCATAAACTGCTTCCAAACAAGCTAAAACCTATTCTTTTCAGTAGTTTTTGATGGAATCTCTGGATGCTACATGGGAGATGACTACAAGTAACTCCACTTAGCTGCCTCACGTGGTACAGGCAATGAAAAGCAGGCAACTGAAACTGGCAAATGAATGGTAAATTATAGTGGGTGACCTTTTTGATGTAAAGTCAAGCTCCTTCACAGTCTTGTTTGCTGCTGTTACCTGCTGGCCTTTTCACGCATACAATCTGAACTCATTTTAGAACAAAGCTCCCTTGATGGTTCAGCCATTTAAATGTGCAATGAATTCATCTGAATTGCCAGAAATTGAAACCATTCCTGTGTCTGACATGAGAGGGAATTGACATAAAATATTCAAAGTCCTCCAAAGGATCAATATAATTAGTAGCTAGAACCAACCTTCTGCATTATGGCTGATGTACAGGTCAAAGAGCCTGCCAGCTGGGCGCTGCTATCCAGTTGAAGTTCCGCCAAGGGAAGTTGATTGCTGAAATTTTTCCCTATTTGAAACAGGAAGAAAACTCTTACTTTCATTAAAGTTCTATGGCTTACACTGTGGTAAAATGTTGTGGTAATTTACTCTCTTTAGCCATATGCCATATATATGCCACTCTATCATTGAATCTTAATAAAACAAAACTAGACAAATTTATCAAAATGTGGATTAAAGCATACTGAAATTTTTGGTACATTTAGTGCATGCAAATTTGGAAATGACACTATGCCTAGAATAAACTAGCAAGAGACATCAAAACAGATTGTAAAAGCTTCTACAGGTATGTAACAAAAAAGGAAGCGATTAGCAAAAGTTAACGTAGGTCCCTTACCGGCAGAGACAGGAGAAATTGTAATGGGGAGCAAATGGCAGAGACATTAAACAAATACTTTGTATCTATCTACACGGAAGAAGACACAAAAAGCATTCTGGAAATAATGGGGAACCAAGAGTCTAATGAGAATAAGGAACTAAAGAAATTCGTATTAGTAAAGAAATAGTACTGGAGAAATTAATGGGACTAAAAGCTGACAAATCTTGTGGACCTGATGACGAACATCTTAGGGTTTTAAAAGAGGTAGCTACAGAGATGGTGGATGCATTGGTTTTTGATTTTTCAGAATTCCCTAGATTCTAAAACGTTCCCTGCAGATTGGAAGGTAACCAATGTAACCCCGCTATTCAAGAAAAGAGGGAGAGCGAAAACGAGGATCGATGGACCTGACATCAGTAGTCAGGCAAATGCTAGAATCTGTTATTGGGGACATGGTAACAGGGCACTTAAATCATGTGATTTGGGCAGAGTCAGTATGGATTTATGAAAGTTTCTTGAGGTTGTAACTAGCGGGGTAGATAAGGGGGAACCAGTGCAGGTAGTGTTTTTTTGATTTTCAAAAAGCATTTGATAAGGTTCCACACGAGGTTATTGCCTGTACACACACTTGAGGATTGGGGATAATGTATTGGCATGAATTCAGGGTTGGTTAACGGACATAAAACAGACTTGAAATAATTGGGTCATTTTCTGGTTGGCAGGCTGCAACTAGTAGGGGATGCAAGGATCAGTGCTTACTCCTCAGCTATTTACAATCGAGGGGCTCAAAATCGGCCCATCCCTTTTTTCAGCACCCTCAGCAGAGATGCGCCAACTTTGTGGGCTGGAAAGAATGCTGAAAAAATGTCCTCCAATTCTGGCCACTATTGCCTCTCCCGGGGCTTGGGGCGTGGCCAGTTGATTGGGTGGGGGGGGGGTGGGCGGAGGAGCTTGGGCCCTGTGCCAGAAACAGTGCTGGAAGCTCTCCGCATACGCAGTAGCTCCTGCCCCCAGCCTCTGTGTGCTGCAGCATGGGACCTGATGTGTCCCGCCCCTATCCCAGGCCGAGTGCCTTCCACACAGGCCGGCCCGCTGCCTTCCTGGGCTAGAAGGCCACAACAAGCAGGTTCGTGCGGGGCCCAAACTGGGGGGGAGGGGGGGGGGGAATTCCAAACTGCAGGATGGGTTTGATTGCCGACCCCAAGGGGGTAGGGGGTTCCAATCCTCGACCTCTAGGTAAGATCTGATCCCCAGACGTGTCCAATCTCTGACCCCAGGTGCTGTCCTGATCCCTGACCCTGGGAGGTAGGATTGTTTGTAAGGGGCGGGCTGATGGTGGGTGAGCTTAGGCAGCTGGGAGAACATAAGAATTACGAGCAGCAAGTACTTCTATTTTTTTTATTTGGATATTTTGAAAAAATTATGTAAATATGTTTTGCCCCTTTACTGTTATTTTTGTAGTTTAAGCTTCCATGAATGCTTCTGTTGTATAGTAAATTAACTTTGCGAAGTTTGTCACATGATGTCCTGTATAGCTGTTTGATCCTATTCACAGTCTTTAGTCAAGTCATTAAGTTCTGCTGGCCTCTGATACACCTACCTGCGCTGAATTCTTAACTCTCTCCAAGGGTTGTCTGTGACCACATACACTGGCCTAAGTTTATTTGGAGTAACTATTAGCTGTCCAAAGCAGCCTAAATGGCCAAAATGGGCATAGGTGGCTGGTAATGCCTCCTTTTGGGGGGAAAAAAACTAAACTTAACAAAAAAAAAAATCCTAACTGTCATGTATCCTATATGGCTAATGTTGGTACTATCACAAGGTGTGCCACCAGAGGGCACAGCAGTGGGAGACTTGTAGGTTACCTATGAGGCAGGCCAAAAAAAGGAGGGAGAGAGAAAACGGGTAATTATAGACCGGTTAGCCTGACATCAATGATTCCAACATTTTCCCCATTAATCATTAAGGATGAAATAGCAGCGCATTTGGAAAGCAGTGACAGGATCGATCCAAGTCAGCATGGATTTATGAAAGGGAAATCATGCTTGACGAATCTTGAATTTTTTGAGGATGTAACTAGCAGAGTGGACAAGGGAGAACCAGTGGATGTGGTGTATTTGGACTTTCAGAAGGCTTTTGACCAAGGTCCCGCACAAGAGATTGGTGTGCAAAATCAAAGTGCATGGTATTGGGGGTAATGTACTGACGTGGATAGAGAACTGGTTGGCAGATAGGAGGCAGAGAGTCGGGATAAACGGGTCCTTTTCAGAATGGCACTAGTGGAGTGCCGCAGGGCTCAGTGCTCGGACCCCAGCTCTTTACAATATACATCAATGATTTGGATGAAGGAATTGAGTGTAATATCTCCAAGTTTGCAGATGACACTAAACTGGGTGGCGGTGTGAGCTGTGAGGAGGATGTTAAGAGGCTGCAGGATGACTTGGACAAGTTAGGTGAGTGGGCAAATGCATAGCAGATGCAGTATAATGTGGATAAATGTGAGGTTCTCCATTTTGGGGGCAAAAACATGAAGGCAGAATATTATCTGAATGATGACAGATTATGAAAAGGGGAGGTGCAACGAGACCTGGGTGTCATGCTTCATCAGTCATTGAAAGTTGGCATGGAGGTACAGCAGATGGTGAAGGCAAATGGCATGTTGGCCTTCATAGCTAGGGGATTTGAGTATAGGAGCAGGGAGGTCTTACTGCAGTTGTACAGGGTGTTACTGAGGCCTCACCTGGAATATTGTGTTCAGTTTTGGTCTCCTAATCTGAGGAAGGACATTCTTGCTATTGAGGGTGTGCAGCGAAGGTTCACCAGACTGATTCCCAGGATGGCTGGACTGTCATATGAGGAGAGACTGGATCAACTGGGCCTTTATTCACTGGAGTTTAGAACGATGAGATGGGATCTCATAGAAATATGTAAGATTCTGACGGGACTGGACAGGTTAGATCCAGGAAGAATGTTCCCGATGTTGGGGAAGTCCAGAACCAGGGGACATAGTCCTAGGATAAGAGGTAGGTCATTTAGGACTGAGATGAGGAGAAACTTCTTCACTCAGAGTTGTTAACCTGTGGAATTCCCTGCCGCAAAGAGTTGTTGATGCCAGTTCATTGGATATATTCAAGAGGGAGTTAGATATGGCCCTTACGGCTAAGAGGATCAAGGGGTATGAAGAGAAAGCAGGAAAGGGGTACTGAGGGAATGATCAGCCATGATCTTATTGAATGGTGGTGCAGGCTCGAAGGGCCGAATGGCCTTCTCCTGCACCTATTTTCTATGTTTCTATGTTACCAGGTGTGATCCTCACGCTGGAGTTATCAATAAAAGACTACGGTCACTGCAGTTCAAGTACAATGCCTCGTGGAGTCATTATCAGCGCATCCAAAGACATAACAATTGGCGACGAGATTATGGACTTTCATGCGAAAATGGCTACCCTTGGCACGTTGCAGCAGTTTGCCGATGGTGATGATTGAGACGCCTTTGTGGAGAGGCTTGACCATTTTGTCACAGCAAACGATCTGGTAGGAGACAACCTGGCCACACTGGTTGGCAAGCGCAGAGCTATTCTGGTAACCAGTTGTGGGCCCACCATTTATGGCCTCGTCAGGGACTTGCTGGCACCAGCGAAGACAACAACCAAGACTTACGAGGGGCTCGTAACACTGATCCATGAATAACTCTAGCCCAAGGAGAGCATCCTCACAGCTAGGCACCGGTTCGACAGCCCGAAGGCCAGGAAATCACGAAATACGCTGCAGACCTCAGGAGGCTGGCGGCACCGTGTGATTTCGGCGACCACCTCACCAAAGTGCTGCGGGACATTTTTGTCATTGGTATCGGCCATGAGGGCCTTCTTCATAAGCTACTGTCGGCGGATACCACAGTCAGACTGCAGAAGGCCATCTCTGTGAGCCAGGCATTCATGACCTTGACCTGCGGTTCTAGGCAGATGACTCTGCTTCAGGACTCAAACCCGGCAAGTACTGTGCACAGAGTGGCACCTTTTTAGATGCAGGATTGTAGAACGTGAACCTTCTCTGGGGAGAGAGAACAGTCCCCCCGAATCCCTTAACATCGAGTCCGACGAGGAGGGCGAACCGACTAGCCCCATGCCGGCGTTGTGGAGGGAATCACAGGGCTCACCAGTGCCGTTTTAAAGACTATGTATACAAAGGCTGCAGCACAAAGGGCCACCTCCAGCGAATGTGTAAGAGAAATATGACTCACTGTGTCTATGAAGAGTCTGCAGATGGCCATGAATCCAGCACGGATTATGAAATGATAGGCAGAGAGGCAGCTCAGCCCCACGACGAGGTATATCGCATGTTTACCTGCACCACTCTGTGTTCCCCATTGAGGATGGAAGTCGAGATAGATGGCATTCCAGTCTTCATGGAAGTGGACACGGGGGCAAGCCAGTCAGTAATTAATCAAGAAGCCTTTGAGAGGCTATGGGACAATCTGGCTGAACGACCCAAGTTGGTCCCAGTTCAGACAAAGCTTCGCACCTACACTGATTAACTTATCCCAGTCGTTCGTAGTGCGGATGATGGCGCGGTGAACAAGTTACCTCTGTGGATTGTTGCAGGTGATGGACCAACGCTACTCTGAAGAAGGTGGATGGAGAAGATCCATTGGAAGTGGGAAGACTTCACCCCTCCTGCGCCCAGAGGCAAAGCAAGCCCTCACCTGAGGTTGGATCTGGCACCAGAGAGCAGACCAGCATAGCACCCGAGGCACAGACCGCCAGCATGACTGCGTGGAGATGATCCAGCTGGAACGATCCGAGCGCATCTTCCAAGCTCCAGTGGCAGGACTCCGGAAAAACAAAATCGGATCCAGAGGCGACTTACCAGCTTCGGAGGCAGAAAAAGAGGATCACTGCAGTCGACATCGTGGATGGAGGAAAGATGGCGCCCAAACCACAAGGTGATGTGCTGAAGAAAAAGATGGCAGCGGCCAGAGCACGAGGTGCAGCGCTGCTGGAGCAACACGTGGCGCCAAACGGAGAAGAGGATTGGGGTAAAGAAAGCAAGGCTCTCTTAAAGGAGGCCTGCAACCCACCACAATTAAAGGGACAGTTCCACACAGTCGAGCAATGGAATAGCAAATGTGAGTTAAAGATAAAATGTGTAACTGACGATCAGAATTGTGTACGTGCAACTAGCAAGGAAAAGTCGCGCGATCGGAGCTACAGTGTATTCACAATAAGTACTGAAAAGTTGTGCGATGGAAGATTTCAACTGCACGCAGCAGGCAAACACCCATCGGGAGCACACAGGTCCAGTGAGCTATCCAATGCTGTAGCCTGCGCCCTTTGGACCAGAGTTATGCACCATGGAGTGTGGCCACAAGCAGCCGATACACACGAGCTGCAGAGCAAGTGATCTCGGGAGGGCACCGGTATCGATACCCTGCCCCTGATCGGCTCCACCTCTCAGGCACCCGATGGCACCAACCTCCACGAGCCTGAAAGAGCAAACTGTGCTCAGGCACAGACCCCACCGCCACCAAGGCCATACCCGGAAACGAAAGGTCACCCGCAACAGTCCTCCCAAAGGGGACAGCCAGGATCCCAAACCAAACAATGCCCAGGCTAGCGACTCAGCAGTTCCCTGTGCACTGCTAGACGACAGCTCCTCGGAGCAGCAGCGACCCAGATCACAAAGAAAGGACAGGGATCACGGAATCAATAGGAATCACGGCAACAGCTCCAAGAGCAGGCAACTTGAGCCAACTGGGTTCCCACTGCCTGCACTGGGCACTGCGCTGCCACCAGACTGCCTGGACACCATCCAGCAGTTCTAGAACTAGTTTGCCCTTAAGCACCGATCATCGATCCCCAGTACGCATCAATAATGTATCTCATCAGTCTAACGTACTTGTCTCACAACTGTATCACAAATGTAATGCAAACTTGTCTTTCTGAACGGCTGGGTGTGAGCAGAGAGAGAGAGAGAGAGAGAGAGAGAGAGAGGTGTCAGGGACACACACATATAGCAACCACCAGGGGTCAACCAGATAGAGCACAGTCAATGCAGAGGTGGTTTGCACTAAAGGCTTGGGGGAGAGTGATGTCATGTATCCTACATAGTACTAACAGTAGCCATCACAAGGTGTGCCACCCAGAGGGCACAGCAGTGGGAGACTTGTAAGTTACCTATTCAGGTGTGCCTGGCCTAGTGTAAACGGCAGGCCACCAGGTGTGATCCTCACTCTGAAGTTATTAATAAAGGACTAGGGTCACTACAATTCAAGTACAACACATTGCCTTGTGGAATCATCATCAGAGCATCCAAAGACATAACACTAACTCACTTACACTGGCGCAAATTGAATGTGCAAAATGGGGATTTTTAAGATAGAGGTACTCCAGAAAAATGAAGTTGCTCCAAATAAAACTGAGCAACTCCTGGGCAATTTTGAGCCCTATATGAAGGGTGGACAATTACTTGGGCTGGAGGGCCACTTAACAAGTTTTAGTGAGCTGTTGACAGCTGCCCACCAAGACATGTGCATGCACGGTCGCGCAACAATCACATGGTCCTGCGCAGACCGTTCCCTAACTCCTGTCGCTGGAAGGGATACTGCACATGTGCAGCTGCATAGTGACTGGCTGCGTAGCAAATTTAAAGGGACCGCGGGAACATTGCATAAACATAAATTTTGCATAAACGTAAATTCAGATGATCGTTGGATGCTATCTTACATACACAACATTTATTTGATACTGCTGTGAAATGAATCAGGTAAAAGTTCTGGTCTCTGTAAATCAGTGCTGTGAAATAGAACGGTACCCTCTCTCGAGCCTGTGTCAGCATCAATTTCCTATCTGTCATCCTTTTGCCCCTCTGCAAAGATTTCTAATGCCGTCCCACTTGCTGCCAGATGAAAATTCCCTCACTGTCGTACTCTGCATACCGGGAGAGGAAAGATGCAGCGCATCTTTAGTAATAGAGTTATGGAGGTAAGCAGCCATGACCCCACTCTAAAAATAGATAGGGCATATTCAAGTACACAGTGCATTCTGGGTATGGACGTCCACCATTGGGGCCCAAAATCTCACAACTGATCATTTTAAGATCGGGCCAGGGAGAATCGCTTTTGCAAATTACTAATTTGAATGAAGTATATCTGATTTTTTTTTTTCTCTGGCTGCAGTTCGGATCAGAGAGTGGATAGACGAATGTGCAGCTCGAACTCTGGCTCACGTTCTATTTCTGTCCCATCCAGCAGGCCGGATAGAATGAGTAAAAAGTAAAGAAGTCTTACTGCAATTATATAGGGCCCTGATGAGACGTCACCTAAAATACTGTAGGAGGATTAACCTAATGAGAGATTTAGTAGACTAGGCCTATATTCCCTAGAGTTTTTAGAAGAATGAGAGCTAATTTCATTGAAACGTATAAAACTCTGAAGGGGTGTGACAGGGTAGATATTTGGAAGATGTTTCCCCTGGCTGGGGAGTCTAGAACTAGGGGTTCCAGGGCAGAGATAAAGAGACATTTCTTGACGCAAAGGGCAGTGAATCTTTGGAATTGTCTACCCCGAGGGCTGTGGATGTTCAGTCATTGAGTATATTCATTGTTGCTCACAGTAAGTTGGATGTTTTACAAGGACAGGAGAGGCTTGCATCTGCGCACACACGGAGGCCGAACTCCAAGCCATTGTCAACACCTTCACCGAGGCGTACGAGAGCATGGCTTTACACTAAACATCCGTAAGACAAAGGTCCTCTACCAACCTGACCCTGCCACACAGCACTGCACCCCCCCCCCCCCCCCCCCCCCCCGATTTATAAAAATCCACGACGAGGCCTTGGACAACACTGACCATTTTCCATACCTCAGGAGCCTACTGTCAGTAAGAGCAAACATTGACGAAGAGGTCCAACACTGTCTTCAGTGCGCCAGCGCAGCCTTCGGTTGCCTGAGGAAGAGTGTTTGAAGACCAGGACCTCCAATCCAGCACCTAGCTTATGGTCTGCAGGGCAGTAGTGATACCTGCCCTCCTACATGGCTTAGAGATGTGAAATATATACAGCAAAACGCTGGAGTAGTACCACCAGCGCTGCCCTCCACAAGATCCTGTAAATCCATTGGCAGGATAGACGCTCAGGCCAACCGCCTCAGCATTGACCATGCTCAATCAGCTCCGTTGGGCGAGCCATATCGTCCGTATGTCCGACATGAGACTCCCAAAGCAAACGTTCTACGTGGAGCTTCAACACGACAAGCAAGCCCCAGGTGGGCAGAGGAAACGCTTCAAGGACAACCTCAAAGCCTCCTTGATAAAGTGCAACATCCCCAGCGACTCCTGGGAATCCCTGACCCACGACCGCCCAAAATGGAGGAAGAGCATGCGGGAGGGCACTGAGCACCTCGAGTCCCATTGCCGAGAACAAGCAGAAACAAGCGTAGATGGCAGAAGGAGCTGCGTCAACCCAGGCTCCCCAACCACTCTTTCCTTCAACCACTGTCTGCCCCACCTTTGATAGAGACTGTAGGTCTCGCATTGGACTCCTCAGTCACCTGGGAACTCACTTTTAGAGTGGAAACTAGTCATCCTCGACTCCGAGAGACTGCCTTTGATGATGATGATGATGGTGGCGGTTGTAACATGTGGGATGTATAATCTTGCTAAAGTGGATCTGTGTCTCTAAGGCCACAAAGTATTATTAAGTAAACCCATTCAGAGTTAAATTGTTTTGCTAGGAAACATTAGCATTAGAATGTACTTGTGCAATTTGACCTGGAGCTCCAGCACCATGTATTTTAACTGTTTAATCTTAGTACTGTAATTAAGAACCCAGGATGAAATGTCTGTTTTTGTTTTGCTAAGATTTTTGAAGTTACAGGTTACAGACATTGTGACTTGTATTTAATTAATATTTTGTGTTTTGTGGAAGATCTCTGCGCTCCTCCAATTCTGGCCTCTTGTGCGTCCCTGATTTTAATCGCGCCACCATTGGTGGCCGTGTGTTAAGCTGCCAAGGCCCCAAACACTGGAATTCCCTCCCTAAAACTCTCTACACCCCTCTCCTTTTAAGACGCTACTTAAAACCTACCTCTTTGACCAAGCTTTTGGTCGTCTGCCTGACTATCCCCTTTTGTGGCTTGATGTCAAATTTTATTTGATAACTCTCCTGTGAAGTTTCTTGATGTTTTACTATGTTAAAGGCGCAAGTTGTATTCATATATTCATATTCACATGCACACATTCCAATTTTATTGGAGGGGAAAATTGCGGTCGGAGGCTTCCTTCGGACGAACGCCTCCGAATGCTGGAGTCACGTGGACCTGGACCAACAATCACTAGGTAGTACAGGTTGAACTTCTCTTATCCGGTACTCCTTTAACTGGCAACCGGGGGGGGGGGCACGGCGCATGTGCAGAACGTGGAAAAATCTAACTCTGAAATGCTGCGCAGTAGGCGTCTGCACACTTCGTTGTCAGCAGTGGCAAACCAGAAACGTGAGAGAGGGAGGCCTGAGATTTCAGCTTGGGGGTCAGGACGTCATCTTGTGAGACGCGGAGAAGCAGCACGGAGAAGAATCGTGGCGGGCGTTTTGGAGCCGGAGCGTGGCAGAGGCGGTCAGGGGCACAAATGGCATCATCAGGACCGGGTAAGTCGAGAGTCTGTGTGACCACCCGTCGTCCGGCAAATCCTCTTGTCCAGCACAGGCCAGGTCCCGAGGGTGCCGGATAAGAGAGGTTCAACCTGTATTCTCATTGATAAAAATGGAATCCTCATTTGTACAGACTCCCATTACTATCAATGAGAAAACCCTCCTAAAATAAAAAACACCGTATAATAATTTTTTTTAAAACACCTCATATTTAAAATTAAATGTTTCAGAAATATAGAGTAATATATTTTTTGGAAATTTTGTGTTTTAATAGGGTTAAAAATAAACTTGCCTTAATGGCCAGGGTTTTTAAACATAAACTTAAATTTGATCATTCATTTTTATGATGTTTTAAAACTCGTATGCTGGCAAAAGTAAGCTATGCGTCTGCTTTTACCAGGTGTAAAAGTTTGAAGGACATTCACTGGGCATGAGTTGGGAAAATAGCCCAATATCTCCAGTGCAAATGTTTTTCTCCCGGGGATGCGGAGGATCTGTCGAGAGAAATCTGAACCGATTGGAAAAGCCAGTTTTCAGCACATGTGCATTGCGCACCGAAAACCGGCTTTTGCGAGGCCTCGCTGGGTCCGTGTGCACTTCGTACAGTCCCAGCAAGGCTGGAATTTTCGGCCCATTCTCTTTTTGTAAAGATTGTTAGAACTTCTCTTAAATTTACCTGTACTTAAATGTGACCCAGAAGTATCCACCATCTCTGTCACTCCCCCTAGTATAGTGTCCATCTGGACATCCTCTAATCTGTCGACAACTGGTTTGACTGCACATAATCTTTTACTTCAAGTCTAACCTGGAGGGCAAGGGAAATCCAAAGCCACTCTTCACTACTAACTGCCTAATCTGAGGAAGGACATTCTTGCTATTGAGGGAGTGCAGCAAAGGTTCACCAGACTGATTCCCGGGATGGCAGGTCTGAGGTATGAAGAAAGACTGGATCGACTAGGCTTATATTCACTGGAATTTAAAAGAATGAGGGGGGATCTCATAGAAACATATACAATTCTAACAGGATTGACAGGTTAGATGCAGGAAGAATGTTCCCAATGCTGGGGAAGTCCAGAACCAGGGGTCACAGTCTAAGGATAATTGGTAAGCCATATAGGACCGAGATGAGGAGAAACTTCTTCACTGAGTTGTTAACCTGTGGAATTCTCTACTCCAGAAAGTTGTTGTGGCCAGTTCGTTAGATATATTCAAAAGGGAGTTAGATGTGGCCCTTATGGCTAAAGGGATCAAGGGGTATGGAGAGAAAGCAGGAATGGGGTACTGAAGTTGCATGATCAGCCATGATCATATTGAATGATGATGCAGGCTCGAAGGGCCGAATGGCCTACTCGTGCACCTATTTTCTATGTTTCTATGCCTCCTTTTCACTCCTTCCCGGTTTCCTATATCCTTACATCTGATGCCATTTAAGAAGAGCTTATGGATTTCTTTGTCTCCAAAACTGAGGGTATGTATTTATTTATCTGTCTCTCTCCCTCTTGCTACTCCAACCTAACAACACTATACCCTTTCCCATTCCCACCCTAGTCCCCACCAGACGACTTTCCTTCATGAGACCACCATCCTAATTCCTTCATGAGATCATCACCCTAATTCCTTAATTCCCCCTTCTAAGAAATTTAGAATTCAGCAGAGGAGCACAAAGGGTTTAATTAGGAGGGGGAAAATAGAGTATGAGAGGAAGCATGCTGGAAATATAAAAACTGACTGCAAAAGCTTCTATAGATATGTGAAGAGAAAGAGAGTAGTGAAGACAAACATAGGTCCCTTGCAGTCAGAGTCAGGTGAATTTATAATCGGGAACAAAGAAATGGCAGACCAATTGAACAAGTACTTTGGTTCTGTCTTCACGAAAGAAGACACAAATAACCTTCCGGAAATACTGGGGGACCGAGGGTCTAGCGAGAAGGAGGAACTGAAGGAAATCTTTATTAGTCAGGAAATTGTGTTAGGGAAATTGATAAAATTGAAGGCCGATAAATCCCCAGGGCCTGATGGTCTGCATCCCAGAGTACTTAAGGAAGTGGCCCTAGAAATAGTGGATGCATTGGTGATCATTTTCCAACAGCCTATCAACTCTGGATCAGTTCTTATGGACTGGAGGGTAGCTAATGTAACACCACTTTTTTTAAAAAGGAGGGAGAGAGAAAATGGGGAATTATAGACCGGTTAGCCTGACATTAGTAGCGGGGAAAATGTTGGAATCAATTATTAAGGATGAAAAAGCAGCACATTTGGAAAGCAGTGACAGGATCGGTCCAAGTCAGCATGGATTTATGAAAAGGAAATCATGCTTGACAAATCTTCTGGAATTTTTTGAGGATGTAACTAGTAGAGTGGACAAGGGAGAACTAGTGGATGTGGTGTATTTGGACTTTCAAAAGGCTTTTGACAAGGTCCCACACAACAGATTGGTGTGCAAAATTAAAGCACGTGGTATTGGGAGTAATGTATTGATGTGGATAGAGAACTGGTTGGCAGACAGGAAGCAGAGAATCGGGATAAACGGGTCCTTTTCAGAATGGCAGGCAGTGACTAGTGGGGTGCCGCAGGGCTCAGTGCTGGGACCCCAGCTATTTACAATATACATCAATGATTTGGATGAAGGAATTGCTTGTAATATCTCCAAGTTTGCAGATGACACGAAGCTGGGTGGCGGTGTGAGCTGTGAGGAGGATGCTAAGAGGCTGCAGGGTGACTTGGATAGGTTGGGTGAGTTGGCAGATGCAGTATAATGTGGATAAATGTGAGGTTATCCACTTTGGTGGGAAAAACGTGAAGGCAGAATATTATCTGAATGGCAGCAGATTAGGAAAAGGGGAGGTGCAACAAGACCTGGGTGTCATGGTACATCAGTCATTTGAAAGTTGGCATGTAGGTACAGCAGGCGGTGAAGAAGGAAAATGACATGTTGGCCTTCATAGCTAGGGGATTTGAGTAAAGGAGCAGGGAGGTCTTACTGCAGTTGTACAGGACCTTGGTGAGGCTTCACCTGGAATATTGTGTTCAGTTTTGGTCTCCTAATTTGAGGAAGGACGTTCTTGCTATTGATGGAGTGCAGCGAAGGTTCACCAGACTGATTCCCAGGATGGCAGGACCGACATATGAGGAGAGACTGGATCGACTGGACCTGTATTCACTGGAGTTTTGAAGAATGAGAGGGGATGTCATAGAAACGTATAAAATTCTGACAGGACTGTACAGATTAGATGCAGGAAGAATGTTCCCAATGTTGGAAGTCCAGAACCAGGGGTCACAGTCTAAGGATTAGGGGTAAGCCATTTAGGACCGAGATGAGGAGAAACTTCTTCACTGAGTTGTTAACCTGTGGAATTCTCTACCGCAGAGAGTTGTTGATGCCAGTTCGTTAGATATATTCAAGAGAAATTTAGATATGGCCCTTACGGCTAAAGGAATCAAGGGGTATGGAGAGAAAGCAGGAATGGGGTACTGAGGTGAATGATCAGCCATGATCTTATTGAATGGTGGTGCAGACTTGAAGGACCGAATGGCCTACAGCTGCACCTATTTTCTATGTTTCTATGATCATTGAATTACCATTCCTCAGTCCAGTGTTCACTGACATAGTCTGCTGCTCCCTCGCCTCAAGCACTATTTTGTTTCCCCCTGCCATAATCTCCCTACTCCTACAAAATTCCTATCTTTGACACCTCCAATCCATATCCGCTTTGTCTTTTTTGAGTTTGGCAATTAGTCGTTGCCACCCAACTGTCAACCTTGTCTTCTACCATTTCCTATTAAAATCCCTGCAGTCTGGTCTCAGTCCCTTTCACGGTATTAAGACTGACCTTGCCAAAGTTAATTACATTTTGTATGACTAACCCCAATATATCGTCTATCCCTTCTTGTCTTCCTTGACATGGTTCTTCCTTTCCTTCTCCTCTGACACTGCAATTACATGGCTCCAGATCTCCTCATAGGCAGTCCCTCGAAATCGAGGAAGACTTGCTTCCACTCTGAGTTCTCAGGTGACTGCACAGTCCAATACGGGAATTACAGTCTCTCGCAGGTGGGACTGACAGTTGTTGAAGGAAAGGGTGGATGGGGGAGTCTGGTTTGCCGCACGCTTCTTCCGCTGCCTGTGCTTGTTTTCTGCATGCTCTCGGCGACGAGACTCTAGGTGCTCAGCGCCCTCCTGGATGCTCTTCCTCTACTTAGGGCGGTCTTTGGCCAGGGATTCCCAGGTGTTGGTGGGGATATTGCACTTCCTATCTATCTGTCACGAGTTGTCCCAATACAGATAACTCTTGTCCTGCAGCAGCTGGTCTCCTCCTATTCCTAACCTGTATGCTGCCATTTTATAACATTACCCATAAGCAAGGGGTCAGCTTTCACATATACTGACAATACGCAGATTTACTTCTACACCCTGAATGACCTTTGTTATAATGTCTGACATTGAGTCATGTTGAGCCAGAACTTACTGCAACTTAACATTAACAAGATTAAGCTATCCTATTTGGTTCTCTCCAAACTCCACGTCTTAGCAGCAATCCTAGATGCCAGCTCAAGCTCAACAGGTGGTACATAACCTTCATGTCCTGCTTGATGCTGAGCTTAACCCCAGATATGGTCCATCAATAAATCTACCTTTTTCCAGCTCTGAAATATCTTCCATCTCCCAACTTCATCCCTACCTCTCCCCACTGCTGCTAATGCTGTCAATCTTGCCTCTGTCACCTAGACTTGACTTTTCCAGGATCCTCTTCTCTGGATTCTCTCATCCCATCTGCCATAAGCTTCCAGCTCATCCTATTCTGCACAAAGTTTCACTCGCCTATTGCCTTTGTCCTTGCTGATCTCCATCTACATCTCCATCTCTGTCCCTCAAAATCCTTGTCTACAGATCCCTCATGTCTTGCTCCTCCAGCCCTATAAAATTGCTTGCACCACCCTGATATAGGACGGTGCAAGGCTGACATGGCGGCCTGCAGTCCTGGTGTCATCTGCGTTCTCCTTCCACCACACCCCCAGGCCACTGGAGCCTTCTCCATTTTGCCAGATTTTTTGTGCTTTCTTCTCCCTCCCTTCCCCCCCCCTTCCCCCCCCCCCATAACTATTTACACAAATCCCTTTGGACTTCGGATACATCTTTTATTTCACTGAATTTCTCTCATTATTGCCTCCTTTTGTCACATCTTTATCACTTCTGTCATTTAATCATTTCCTGTCCCCTACTTAATCACAGACCACACTTTTTTCCTCCCTGCCCCTTTTCCCTGGCTCTGTTCCTCGTTATAAGCAGTTCATTGATAACATCTCTTGATTCTACTGAAAGATCATCAACCTAAAACGTTAAGCCTACCTTCCTCTCTAGCATTTTCTGTTTTATAGATCAGATCAGTTAGCCAATTAGATGGTTGGACAGTTGCAGTTATTTTTGAATTTTAAACGTTTGATCCAAGTATTGTGCACTCTGACTGGAAGATGCAATTTACTTTATAAAATAAAAACCATGGCCCAGAATGTGCATTTTGAAGGAGTGCTGGATTGAGGGTTGGATTTTTCCTCACCCTTCAGTTCCAATTCATTTTACGTCACCGATTGCTGAAAGTGCGAGTTGATTGTGGTGAGGTCAACAGGGCATTTGGGACCTTGGTGAATGATGGGACCATTGTGACAAGCTGAAATGAATTTAGCATCAACTTTACTCCCACAACAAATCAATTTAACTAATCAGTTAACCCAATCCATTTAACTTGCATCCTGGTTGCATGCTTTATGTGGCACATGCAGAAGAATGATCATTTAATTGCTAACTGGTTTCAAAGTGGAAGGCCGTTGGAAACCCATTACCCCATTAACAGAGTCCTCATGCTGTTAAGTAACAGCTGTAACTTGCTGCAGCAAGTTTAATTTGTTTTTACAGCGCATATGTAGCAATTTCTTCACACTCGTGGAAGTTGACTGCGAGCTTCGGTTTTTGCAAGGCTAACAGCGGGAGCGCAAATTTCCAGCAATTTATGGCAATTTGCAACACGCGGTGTATCTCTTCCTCGACGGCATTGTTTTTTTTCCACACGATGATGCGGACATTTAACTCGCTGTTATTTACCAGAAATTTGTGTGCCTTTTGTTTACCTGCTCTGTTGAAAGAGGAGCTGGAGATTTTTCAAAGAACCTTGCTTAGTGAGAGGTTATTTGTTTTGAGAAATGCTTGGGTCAGCTATAACAGGGCAGAAGCCCAAGTTCAACTCGATCAAGCCAATTTCCAGGTCACTGCAGTGGTGGCAAAGTGCGTGCTCACATAAAATAATTCAATATATAGGACTGTGAATGAGAATAAGTATCCTGAAATGCAGTGACTTGGTTTCAGAAAGCAGTTAAAATAATCACTAAGTACTGTATTGCTATTTTATCTACAGTTTTTTAACTTTTGAGTATATTTCTTTCTCCTAGTAGTTTGTAGTGTTGGATTGTTGGTATGGTGTTTTTCAACATGAGATCAGCAGTATATAGTGGACATCCTGTACAATTTCCAATATAATCCAGTGGTACAGGGATAGATTGTTGTCCCTGAGGCAAGCTATATTTAGTTCACTACATATTTGTTCATGGGAGACACAGGCCTGCGTGTGAAAGCTGCCTTTTTCAGTGAGCAAAGGTAGACTGTCGGGGGACAGGCTGAATTGAAAGTACTGTGTCATATTTACATGGTTTTAACATTTTCAAAACCAAAAGTTGTCCTGGAATTCACTTTCTGTTACCATTGTGCGTGCACACGTTTCCCACCAGACTGCAGATAAAGTACAGTGCTTTATCGGGGAAAAAAAGCCTGGCAGCTTTGGGGGGGGGGGGCGGAAAAAGAGAGGAAACACTAATAATTTTTTGGTCTCAGTCTAAAATGACACTTCCTTTACCCCCGCCTTGCCACCAAGCTGGACTATTTTTTTTGGGGGGGTGGGGGGGAAGAGAGAAAGTGTGGCAATTAATCTGCAGACTGGAGATACATGAGCAGATAAATGAATTTGAACTTTTCACATTGATGTAATTTCTGCAAACTTGTGAAAATTGACCTTTTGCTTTCTACATTTATGGGAAATGGAGATTTTGGATTTTGAAAAGGCTTAGTATTCATTAAGTCAATGTTATTTAGGGGTGGGTCACTGTCTTGATATAACATAAAATGAAGGAAGGAGAAAAGGCCATTTAACCCCTTTATTTTGTGTCCATTTCCTGTTACAAACCTGATCTGACCATTATTAATTTTTGTGCTTGTGGCCATTTACTATATACAAAAATACTGTATGCACACTTCTCATTCTAATGCGCCATGAGTCAAGAAATCAAACCCTATGGGTGGAGCTAATATTCTTGGTTCAGAGCTTCTTGAGCTCTGAATCCTTTGTTTCTATCTTTTTTGGTTTTGTATAGAATTCATTATTTATAAAGCTTTTAAAGATGTGTTATTCCTCTGTGATTTTAAATCAGTTAGAATAGATTTGCCTTTTTTGGGTTTTCTTCCTGCTCCATAATCTAAAATCTGCAATAATCTTTATCATTCCTTTGAAATATCCTTCACATTTCATAGTGCAGTGACCATAGCTGGACATCGCATGGTGTCTCGCTAATGCGGGACAGAATGTCCATATCACTTCCATGGACTATTTTATGGATGTACTTGCATGCCCTGATGTCTGGTAAATTGTTGTACCTAAATCCTTTCTTTGACTTGCAAAATGAAGGCTTTATTAATTCATAGAGTACTGCAGATGAATTGTCCCACCAGTGGACTGCAAATCACCAACCAAGATTGTCATGCTGTATTGTTATATGGTTTGATACTTTAAATAAATGCATATTTTACTGGTTGCACGCTGGTGAATCTTTATACTCGTAATTTTAAAAGTGGCCTTTAATTAATTTCCAGAGACCAATTTTTCTAATGCAAGTCTCCTCTAAAGTTGACTCTGGGATCTCGGAGACAAAGGAAAATAACATTGGAAAAAAGTATAACGTAATTACAATAGAGTAGATTAAATAGAAATGAAATTAAAATGAAGAATATCTTTTAAAAAGGAATATGGGGAAAGCAAAAGTGAAATTTAAATTTTTTTTAAAAACTTGTTTTAGTTGCTTAGGATTAAAATGATAGTAATAAAGCCACTCTTGACATTTGAGTAGCTTTATTACTGATGTGATGCACAGTATGTGAACGGAAACAAATTGATAATTATAGGTGCGCAGAGGATGTAATTCACTTATCTGCCAGAGCTCTAAAGTTTAAATACTTCAATTATGCAAGTTTCAGAGTAAATAGGATTCGAGTCAATGACTCCAATTACAGTGCTAGCCTCAGCATGGGTGCGATGGGCCAATTGCCAAACTCCTGTGCTCTAAACTTTACAATTCTATGATTTCCCACTAATCGCCATTTGCAATTCATCTGCTCAGTTACTGAGTATTTTGATTTTAAGCATTTACTTCAAAAATTGTTCTTAACTTGATATCTACATACTTGCACATTCTACTTTTAATACTTTCATTGAGATCGTTCAGAAATATGGCCAACACCATGTACGGATCACTGGTCACAGCTTTCCAATCAGAACCACACTGTACAATTGATCACTACTCCTTGGGTTTATTATTTAGCCAATAATTATCAATGTACCTCTCTTAGCCCCCACTACCTTCCTCCTCCCCTTCCAATCTGCTACAATCATTTTCACTTCAGGCACAAATCTCTTCAGAGGCACCTAATGTTGTGGTGCCAAAAGGTGTTTAATAATATCACTATGTTTGTAAGTTATTTACTGAATTTGAAACCTAAATAGAAAATAGTTACCAGAATGTGCTCGTTGACCTACATTGGCTCCTGGTTAAGCACAGCCTTGATTTCAAAATTCTCAACAATGTTTTCAAATCCTACATGGCCTCATCCTTCCCTATCTCTGTAATCGTCTCCAGTCCCACAACCCTCCCCCCGAGACATCTGCGTTCCTCTAATTCTGCCCTCTTGAGCATCCCTGATTTATAATTGTTCAACCATTGGTGGCCGTGCCTTCTGTTGCCTAGGCCTTAAGTTCTGACACTCGCTACCTCTCTTTCCTCCTTGAAGGCATTCCTTAAAACCTACCTCTTTGACCAAGCTTTTGGTCACCTGCCCTAATTTCTCGTTATGTGGCTCGGTGTCAAATGTTTGGCTTCTAACACTCCTGTGAAGCACCTTGGGACGCTATACTACATTAAAGGCACTATATAAATGCATGTTGTTGTAGAATTTGGACCAAAATAGTATTTTTTTAAATTTATAAAATGACATGAAGAAATCACACAATACTGTTGTGAAATAATTGAGAGGCACACAAGATGGTTCAAATGTACAAAAAAAAATCTTTTATATTTTTGCAGGAATTGACTATAAGACCACTACAATCCTGCTGGATGGCAGGCGTGTAAAGCTAGAGCTCTGGTAAGATTATATATTTTATAAACTTTTATTCATATTGTGACATTAATTATTGTAGTAGGACTTTGTGGGGTTTTTTTCCAGAGTATTCTTGAGGGAGGATTCAGTAACATCCAGAGACTGTTTGCAAATGGGACCCTGGGCTTTTCAGGTACTGTCCAGGACCATTCAAGAAGAACTTGCTTATGATTCCTGTACACTATTCTATAATGAGCATAGAAAACCAAGGCATACATTTTCTTTAGTCTTAATTCTAATCCTCACGACTACATGTGGTCAAGAGTTGGAAATGTACTTTCACTTAAAAACTAAACCATGGAACTCCACAATGGTGCTACTTTTTAAAGTTGGCTGAGTTTGCTAACTAAAGTGTGCAACATAGTGGTTGGGTGATAGCTGCAAGCTAATTTATTTGATCAAGTGTGGTCAGTGCTTCACTGCCCAGCATTGAAGCACTGACCACACTTGATCAGCTCCGTTGGGCAGTCCACATCGTTCGCATGCCAGACACGAGACACCCAAAGTAAGCGCTCTACTCTGAACTCCTTCACGGCAAACGAGCCAAAGGTGGGCAGAGGAAACGTTACAGGGACACCCTCAAAGTCTCCCTGAAAAAGTGCAACGTCCCCACTGACACTTGGGAGTCACTGGCCAAAGACCGTCCTAAGTGGAGGAAGTGCATCCGGGAGGGCACTGAGCACCTCTAGTCTCGTCACAGAGAGCATGCAGAAATCAAGCGCAGGCAGCAGAAAGAGCGTGCGGCAAACCCGTCCCACCCACCCTTTCCCTCAACGACTATCTGTCCCACCTGTGACAGTGGTTCTTGTATTGGACTGTTCAGCCACCTAAGGACTCCTTTTTAGAGTGGAACCAAGTCTTCCTCGATTCCGAGGGACTGCCTATGATGATGAATTTATTTGACTTATACACCATACAGTTGTACATGTTGCAAACTTGTGTCTACTTCCCACAAATATGCTTCACTTTGCAATCTTTCAAGCACAAGCTAACTAGTAGGGAAGTGGTTTCTGTTTAAAATATTCATACTGTGGGAGATAAGTTTTTATTTTAAACCAATTTAATTGTTCGTTTTCAGTAAGAACAATTTAATTGTTCAGGTAAATATTGATTCCATTCTAAGGATGTCTGTGTCTCTAGTAAAACTGGCAATTATTCCCCATTCCTTGCCTCGAGGGAGATGGCGAAAGTGCTTCTTTAATATAACTCAGTGGCTTGCTCGGCCATTCAGAGGGCAGTTAAGAGTCAACCACATTGGTGTGGGTCTTGCGTCACAGGCCAGACTGAGTAGGACAGCAAGCTACAATCTCTTGAAAATTAATGAACCAGTTTTTATGACAATCCAACAACTTCATGGTCAGTTTTACCGATTTATAGCTTCTTCTTCACAAATTTTGTAAACTGAATTAAAATTCTCAAACTGCCATGATGGAATTTGAACTTGAGTTCTCTGGATTGTCAGTTGTGGCTTAATGGTAGCACTCTAGTTTGAGTCTGAAGGTTGCAGGTTCAAGCCCCGCTCCAGATACATGAACACATAGTTCAGGCTATCACTTCAGTGCAGTACTGAAGGAATGCTGCATTATTGGAGGTGCCATCTTTCGGATGAGACTTTAAACTGTGAGGCCCTGTCTATTCTCTCAGATGGACATGAAACATTCCATGGTACCATTCGAAGAACAACAGGGGAGTTCTCCTGGTGGTCTGGCCAACCAACATCACCAAAACAGATTATTTGGTCATGTATCTAATTGTTGTTTGTGGGACCTTGCTGTGCTCAAAGTTTCCCTACAGTACAACATTTCACAAAGTACTTTATTGGCTTGTAAAGCACTTTGGGACTTCTGAGGCCATGAAAGGTGCTATATAATTACAAGTTCTTTTTCTTTTTTTTCTCTTTCTTTTCCTCTTTCTTTCTCTTTCTCCCTCCTACCCCCCCCCCCCCACCACCCTCCACAAAGACAGGAGTGGGCCATGCAGTCCCTCCAGCCTGTTCCACCATTCATGTAGATTGTGGCCGCTAGTCTAAACATTACACTACCATACATCATCATAAAACAGATCTTTTTAGAAGTTTCTCCAAGTGAATAAAATCTATTACTGTAATACAAGATTATTTATTGGGTGTCTGCCAAAGATCAATCATTCATTCAAGCATTGTTTTTACAATTAGACATAGCGTTGAACCTGTGGTACATTTAAATGTGATTCCTTGTGATCCTAAATAATCAAAGCAAAGTGCAGATTGCTTTAAAAAGAAAAAGTCAACACTTCCTTTTCCATCAGAAAAGGATGTCAGACACTTGCCAAAACCGAATGTACGTATTTCACTTCCTTGGCCTCCCCAAAGGAGGTTGGCCATTCAGAGTGTCCTGTTCAGCCATGAATCAGTGCAACATTAAATACATTAGTCATGCAATACAATAATTTACTGAATAGAAAATTTCCAATAGATTGTCACGATTTCAAAAACATATATACCCATGCTATTAAACTGAAATAGTTTTTCTTCTAGAAAATTATGCCTAAAAATCTAACTAAGAAAACTGCTGCTGACTTGAATATAGATGTTTGAACTCCAAATTCCAAACAGGACTCTGTATTTTGAAGGGAAAGAGAAAAAGCTTTGCAAGATCAGATTGATGAATATATGTGGCTAAATAGCAATTTTTAACCATTGTCTTTTTTTATGATAACTCTGATCACTGAAGAATTATGCGAAACCTTTACTCACAGCAATTCAATAAAATGTCTTGGTAATGTCGTCATGTAAATTGAAAAATTATTGTTAAGGAAAGCCTTTGCAGAAGTGAAATTCAATTGGATATGTTCATAAATTAAATAAAGTGAGACAGCTTTAATATTTAAAATCATTGACTCATTTTCAGACATACAAACTTAGAATCTCAGTCTCTAGATAAATTCAGTTGCAGCTCCCCATATTTGGCATGTTACACAGAGTTGGGTTGCTCGATGGTGAATTTTTTGAAAAGCAGTATAAAATCCAAAATTCCCAGAAACAGCGCAAAAAACAATTTTTTCCCCTTGTAGTTTGAGGAATATATATTCAGCTACTTTATTGGGAAGTCGTGTCCAATGTGGAGCTCAGTGCTACTCTTCATAATGTTGTTAATGCCCTTTCACACACACCCGGATTTGTAAATCTGGGGCTCTTTAGTAGCAAAGGTCTCCTTAGATTCCGAATCTGATGAATGAAAGTTCTATTGTTAATTGGACTGGTGGCATCAAACAGTTGTTACATTTTCCCCCCCACCCAGGAGGAAATGGAGCAAATAAACAAATTAAGCCAGGAGACTGGAAGGTAACCAACAACTGTTCAAGAAAGGGGAAAGGATAAAGCAGATAACTGTAGATTAAATAGTCTCTTAGTTGTAGACCAACTCTTCTGAGATAATTGAGTGAAGCCAGCATGGTTTTATTAAAAGCAAATTGTCTTTTTATCTATTTTATCTATCCAATCACTTCTATATTTAAAAAAAAAAGCGACTTGGAGTTTATGTATTTTCACAAGGTGTTCAGTAAGATGTCTTGGGAGGCTTGTTACATAATTTATACATATTCAATCACCTATGACGGGGAGTTAAGACCTCGGGCTGGATTTTGCAGAACTTCAGCGGGCGTGATCAGTGGCGAGTCGGGTGGGTACGTTTTTTTTCTTCCCCTGCAGCAGGTCGGGACCCCCCCCCCCGTGTACCCGCCGCCACATGTCTTTATTAAATGTCAGGTCTGCCAGCGCTGAGCAGAGCCAACAAGTAGTGGCAGGGGAGGAAATTAAAATAATTAGTGGCTTGTTTACAGCCACTTATCAATTTTTTTCCCCCAGCTTTTTGAATTTGAGAGGTCGCCCACTGGTTTCCTGCTGTGCCTAGACCTTGTCTGTGAAGCAGAGGCGGGAGGTCAGTGGCCATTGAATCAGCTGATGAGTTGACAGCTTCAGATGTCAAGTCAAAACTCCCCAGCAGATATGTTCCCTTAACCTCTAACTTGCTTCTCTAAACTGCATTTCCACTACAGATTCAGGATGCTGCAAGATTTTGCACAAGTCATACAGTGTGACCTCATTACCCCTCCCACCATTGACCAATCGCTTCTGTCATCTCTACTTCACCTGCCATCTATTCCATCAGCTTGAGTGGCCTTGAAACTCTCTTGCCTTGGTCCTCTCAATCTCGCCACAATCAGCCCGAACACCAGCATCATCAGACACAACAGCAGCACCGACAACAACACCAACCTTCTCTGCAATCAACTGATGCTGCACAGGACACGGCATCAGCAGCGAACCACATTGCTGCCCGGGAGGCCAGTGATGGCCTTATCATGGCCAGATTTACTTCACTTGACGATGCGGCAGGTTGATACCATCCCACACTAACACAATACCTACAATAACCAAGTCATTTCTTTGACACTCATCATCATTGTGGGGGATGCCATTGTGTCTTACCATTCACTGCAACTCACTAAGCCACTTCCAAAGGTACACACAAATTTGTCAAGAACACAGTGTTGAAAATAAAGGTTTAAATGTTTGACACCACATTAATCGAAAATTAATGTGAATATTGGCTAAAGCACCCAAGTGCCTACCCTTGTGTGTTGTTAGTTGGTATGATTGCACTAGGATGAGGGAGAGTGTGAGAAGTGGCTAGTGAGATAGGGAAGTGATAATGTAGCTAGGGAAGGATGGGTGGAGGTGCAAGGTAAGTTGGTGTGAGTAAGGATGTGCAGGAGTAGAGTAGGGAAGGCAGAGTGATGAGAGGCATAGCAGGATGAGGTTGAGTGTGGCTTTGTACTAACGTTTCGTGATCTGAGATCATTGAAATGTTTGCGGCGCTGCACCCAGGTTCTTCTGACCACATCCCTGCTTGTGTAGACCCGCCTCTGCAATGTGCAAACAGGCTGTGTTGATCTCTTAAGGAGGTCTCTTCCACCCATAGGAAGGGAAGAGGACCTCCTGTGTGCTGGGAAAGCCTGTGTGCTGGGAAAGCCTGGGTGCAGACCTGCATCTCTCTGCAGTGCTTGTCAGTGATTGCAGCACCTCAATGCTGTAGAACACTGACCGAGCAACTGTCAAAATAAATTTGGGCATGGTCCCTTTAAGGAAACAGACTGATGACGCGTCATCAAATGATGTCATGAGACCCACTTCCTCTAATTAGCCGGGAAACACGCTAGATGGGATTAACGAGCTCAATCAAGGGAAATGAATTTCAGAGGCCGGAATGAAGACGACATCGGGGTCAGGACATGTCATCGATGTCGCCCGCCGAGGTTAGTAAAATTGCAGTCCAAGTGTTGCCTTTAGGTGAAAGGTTAGAGGGCAGGACCATGATTTAAAGATGTAATTCAGACCCCATTTTAAAGTCATATTTGTTTATTTCAGAAGACTTTGATAAAACTTGTGCTAATTTGTGATACTGAGAACTAGTTGTTTGCAGCATAGTTTCTCTGCAGTCTAGGCAGAGTAGCTGGAAGGTGCAAAACAGTGGGGCTACTGTTCCCACTGGCGGGAGGGTTTAATGATAGCATGCCAAGTTTACATAGGCAGTTTCCAATATAAATATGGACATAGGAATTTATAATGAGAAAATTTGACACAGGAAGTACACACAGACGTGTGTGCAGTGCTCTCTATCCCTCTCGCGCAAACTCGATCATGTAAGCAATTTGTTAGCTTGTCTTGGTAATCAGAATGCACTTGATATTTACTGTGTTGGAAAAATCTTTGATCCCTGTGTCTGTCTCTGTGAACAGCGAGAGTTCAGACACCCATGCATGCATTCAGGTTTCTTGAAACAGAATGTTCCAAGGTTGGTCAAGTTTTTTTTTAAAAGAGCAAGCTATGTGGGCTTCTGCTGAAACTAAGGTTAGGAATTATTGGACGATAGAAGTCATCTTGTTTAAGTCAAGTAAGATTACCCACTTATGGGAAAGCATGGCATGTTATATATTACATAAAGTTAAGTTGAAACAAGTGAGATTGATAACTGCTATTCTGTATGTTCACTACACTATTGACTTAAGCATACGTGCAAAAGTCAAATACTGCAGATGCTGGAAGCTGAAATTAAAAACAGAAAATGCTCAAAATACTCAGCAGGTCAAGCAGCATTTGTGAAGAGAGAAACAGAATTAACGTTTCAGGTCGATGACCCTCCCTTTTGACGAAGGGACATCGACCTGAAACATTTACTCTGTTTCTCTCTCCACAGAAGCTACGTGACCTGCTGAGTATTTCCAGCACTTTGTTTTTAATTCGCTTTTGTCTTTGTCTCTCCAAGTGTTTACGTGGTCCATCTTCAACAAGATCAGAGTGAAATACACACACAAAAGACAAATATTCAGTTCAGATCACGAATATGCGATTGTTGCACTCATAGGTTATGCTATTATGCAAATAGATATAGGATAGATCTAGACCCAAAATTTTATCAGCTGTTTTTCAATAACGAGGAACAGTTATTTATTGAATTAACATCCATATTTTCTTTTGCCTCTGAAGCAACATAAATACTGTGTCTACAAGAGCAGATCAGAGGCTGGGTATTCTGCGGCGAGTGTCTCACCACCTGACTCCCCAAAGCCTTTCCATCATCTACAATGCACAATTCAGAAACATGAAAATAGAATCATAGAAAATAGGTGCACGAGTAGGCCATTTGGCCCTTCGAGCCTGCATCATCATTCAATATGATCATGACTGATCATGCAACTTCAGTACCCCATTCCTGCTTTCTCTCCACACCCCTTGATCCCTTTAGCCGTAAGGGCCACATCTAACTCCCTTTTGAATATATCTAATGAACTGGCCTCAACAACTTTCTGAGATAGAGAATTCCACATGCTCACAATTCTCTGAGTGAAGAAGTTTCTCCTCATCTCAGTTCTAAATGGCTTACCCCTTATCCTTAGACTGTGACCCCTGGTTCTGGACTTCCCCAACATTCTTCCTGCATCTAACCTGTCTAAACCCGTCAGAACTTTAAACGTTTCTATGAGATCCCCTCTCATTCATCTAAATTCAAGTGAATATAAGCCTAGTCGATTCAGTCTTTCTTCATATGTCAGTCCTGCCACCCCGGGAATTAGTCTGGTGAACCTTCGCTGTACTCCATCAATAGCAAGAATGTCCTTCCTCAGATTAGGAGACCAAAACTGTACAAAATATTCAAGATGTGGCCTCACCAAGGCCCTGTACAACTGCAGTAAGACCTCCCTGCTCCGAAACTCAAATCCCCTAGCTATGAAGGCCAACATACCATTTGCCGCCTTCACCACCTGCTGTACCTGCATGCCAACTTTCAATGACTGATGTACCATGACACCCAGGTCTCGTTGCACCTCCCCTTTTCCTAATCTGTCACCATTCAGATAATCTGCCTTCCTGTTTTTTGCCACCAAAGTGGATAATCTCACATTTATCTACATTATACTGCATCTGCCATGCATTTGCCCACTCACCTAACCTGTCCAAGTCACCCTGCAGCCACTTGGCATCCTCCTCACAGCTCATACTGCCACCCAGCTTAATGTCATCTGCAAACTTGGAAATATTACATTCAATCCCTTCATCCAAATCATTAATGTATATAGTAAATAGCTGGGGTCCCAGCACTGAACCTTGCGGCACCCCACTAGTCACTGCCTGCCATTCTGAAAAGGACCCGTTTATTCCCACCCTTTGCTTCCTGTCTGCCAACTAGTTCTATATCCACGTCAGTACATTACCCCCAATACCATGTGCTTTAATTTTGTACACTAATCTCTTGTGTGGGACCTTGTCAAAAGCCTTTTGAAAGTCCAAATACACCACATCCACTGGTTCTCCCTTGTCCGCTCTAGGGGCCCAAGTTTCCACATGATTTGTGCCTGATTTTTAGGAGCAACTGGTGGAGAACGGACTATCTTAGAAATCGCAATTCTCCACATTTTTTTTTCTGCAGTTCTAGTCAGGTAGAACAGTTCTACTTTGGAACAGAATTTTTTCTTCAAAAGGGGGCGTGTCCGGCCACTGATGCCAGATTTCAAAGTTTCCACAGTGAAAACGTACTCCAAACTAAAGTAGAATGGAGCAAGTGAAGATTTTTGTAGAACTGAAAAAACCTGTTCTACACATTAAAAAAATCAGGCGCAGGTTACAAATTAGGCGTCCAGAACGAGGTGGGGGGGGGAAGGGAACTCATTAAATTCTACAATAAATCCTTATTTCTACTTCTACAAATATTATACAAATAAATCCAACCTGAATAAGCATTTATAAGCAAAAAGATTAAATAAACCATCTTCCTACCTGTGTGAAAGTGCTTCAGGCACGGAGAATTCTGCAGTCAGCCTGAGGCACCCGTTCTTCCCGCCGGGGCGGGGGGGAGGGAGGAGAGAGAGGAGGAGGCGCCCGTTCTGCCCGCGGGGGGGGGGGGGGTAGGAGGTGCCCGTTCTTCCCGCGGGCGGGGGGGGAGGAGGAGACAGTGAGAAGGCTGCAGTGAGATGTGCTGATGGCAATGTGCTTTTATTTAAAAAATGTTCAAAAATTAAACAGCTACAAAGAACTACAAAAATGGCCGAGTGCCAATGTTTTTTTCACACTGAGCATGCGCAAACGCTCCAATGCGCACGCGCAGCGTTGCCGGCAGGAAAAAAACTAATTTAAATAGTACCCGCCCCCCCCCCCCACTTACAAAATCGGCGCGAGTGTAGGTTCCGCCCCCCTGTGTGCCGCGCCAGGCAGACAAGGAGCTGCAGAACGCTCCAGAATCGCAAGTTTTTTTTAGGCGCGAAAAACGGGCGCCCAGCTCGGAGGGACGCCTGTTTTTTATCGTGTGGGAACTTGGGCCCTAGTAGTTACATCTTCAAAAAATTCTAGAAGATTTATCAAGCATGATTTCCCTTTCATAAATCCATGCTGATTTGGACCGATCCTGTCACTGCTTTCACCTTTAATAATTGATTCCAACATTTTCCCGACTACCGATGTCAGGCTAACCGGTCTATAATTCCCTGTTTTCTCTCTTCCCTCCCTTTTTAAAAAGTGGGGTTACATTAGCTACCCTCCAATCCATAGCAACTGATCCAGAGTCTATAGAATGTTGGAAAATGACCACCAATGCATCCAATATTTCTAAGGCCACTTCCTTAAGTACTCTGGGATGCAGACTATCAGGCCCCGGGGATTTATCGGTCTTCAATCCCATCAATTTCCCTAACACAGGGCCCAAGTTTCAAGCTGCTCCTAGAACGGCGCAGTCCCGACCTGGACGCCCGTTTTTCGCGCCACAAAGTGCACCTAAAAATAACCCTCCAGATTCTCCACCTTCCTGCAGGTCCTCTGGCCCTCGGCGCGGCGCAGCAGGAGCTATAGGGGGCGGAGCCAGGTCCTTGCGCTGAAAACAGTGCCGGGACCTCTGCACATGCGCGCTACAGTGGACATGCAAATGCAGTAGCTCCAGGCGCCCGAAACTGTGTGGGAGGGGCCCGAAGCACGCAGCCCCTAGCCCTGGCCGAATGGCCTCACTGGGGCTGCGTGAATAAGGCTCCTCCCACGACCAGCTCCTGCTTCCTCCCGACCCGACTCGACTCCCGCCACCAGACCAGACCCGCCCCGACTCCCGCTCCCCCCCCCCCCCCCCCCCCCCCGCCTCTGGACCCGACCCGACTCCTGCTCCTCCCCCCCGTACCCAGACCTGACCCGACTCCCGCACCCCCCCCCCCCCACAGACTGGATCCGACCCGACCTCCCTTTCCCGCCCCCCATCTCCTTCCTCCCTCCCCCACCCCCCATCTCCTTCCTCCCTCCCCCCCCCATCTCCTTCCTCCCTCCCCCCCCCATCTCCTTCCTCCCTCCCCCCCATCTCCTTCCTCCCTCCCTCCCCCCTCCCCCCATCTCCTTCCCTCCCCCCCATCTCCTTCCTACCTCCCTCCCTCACCCCATCTCCTTCCTCCCTCCCTCCCTCCCTCCCTCCCTCCCCCCCCCATCTCCTTCCTCCCTCCCTCCCTCCCTCCCTCCCCCCCATCTCCTTCCTCCCTCCCTCCCTCCCTCCCCCATCTCCTTCCTCCCTCCCCCATCTCCTTCCTCCCTCCCTCCCTCCCCCATCTCCTTCCTCCCTCCCTCCCTCCCTCCCCCATCTCCTTCCTCCCTCCCTCCCTCCCTCCCCCATCTCCTTCCTCCCTCCCTCCCTCCCTCCCTCCCTCCCTCCCTCCCTCCCTCCCTCCCTCCCTCCCTCCCCCACTCCCTCCCTCCCTCCCTCCCTCCCCCATCTCCTTCCTCCCTCCCTCCCTCCCTCCCCCATCTCCTCCCTTCCTCCCTCCCCCATCTCCTTCCTTCCTCCCTCCCCATCTCCTTCCTTCCTCCCTCCCCCATCTGCTTCCTTCCTCCCTCCCCATCTCCTTCCTTCCTCCCTCCCCCATCTCCTTCCTTCCTCCCTCCCCCATCTCCTTCCTTCCTCCCTCCCCCCCCCCCCCCATCTCCCCTTTATCCCCTTCTCCCCCTTCCCTCCCCCTGCTCCCCCCTCTCTCCCTTTACCCCCTCCCCTCGCTGTCAGAAACACAGACACTGACAGACAGAGAGATAGAGACACGCTGGGGGGGGGGGGGGGATCCCAGCACGCTGTTGGAGGGCTCCCGGTGCTGCAGTCGGTAAGTAGAAAATGTTTTATTGATTTTTTTAAAAATTATTTCTTATTAATTTTTTTTTGATTGATTTATTGATGTATTTATCATTTATTATTGATGATGGCTCTTTATTTGTAAAACTGAAGTGTTTAATGTTTGTAAACTTCCCTTTAAACCCCCCCCTCCCCCATTCCCTACGCCTGATTTGTAACCTACGCCTGATTTTCTAAAGTGTAGACAAGGTTTTTTCGAGCGTACAAAAATCTTCACTTACTCCATTCTAAGTTAGTTTGGAGTAAGTTTTCACTGACGTAACTTTGAAAACAGGCGTAAGTGGTCGGACATACCCCCTTTTGAAGAAAAAATTCTGTTCCAAAGTGAAACTATTCTAACTGACTAGAACTGGAGCAAACTAAATGACGAGAATTCCGATTTCTAAGATACTCCGTTCTACACCAGTTGCTCCTAAAAATCAGGAGCAAATCATGTGGAAACTTGGGGCCACAATTTCCTGACTAATAAGCATTTCCTTCAGTTCCTCCTTCTCACTAGCCCCTCGGTCAGGAGTGAGTGGACCCGTATTCCCTATGATCAGGATTTACTGATGATCTGGCCTTGGGACCGTTGCAATGAGTCCCCTCGTTGTGTGTACTAGATACTGTAATCTTGTGCATGCCCCACGTGCCTTTCTCCTGGAGCCAGACTAATGAGTGAGATGAGGTCAATTGTAAAACAACAAGCTGGTGGGCCACCCCGACCTGTGAGAGAACACCATCGCAGGTCTGGGCTATAAATAGAGCTGGAGCGCCAGGCCCTGGAACATAGTGTGCTTCCCCGACCTGTGTGAGAACACTACCACAGGTCGGGGCTATAAATAAAGCTGGAGTGTCAGGCCCTGGAACATCGTAGGCGAAGGTGCTGCGAATGAGGGTCCGGGGCCCCGAAGAGCTGAGGGCCCAGGGGCAGCACAGGCCAGCCCACACTGCGATATGTGTGCACACTAGGTCCGTGCAGCAGAGCAAAACTCCAGTCGTCCTGGTTCAACCCTTTGTCATTGGATAAAGGCCTAGCTCTGTCAAGGCCGTGTGGTGGCTGATGTGCAACGTTCACCACACGTTTTTTTTTAAATCCACACAGACATCTTCTACCCCCTCAATTAGAGTTCAGGACTGGAACATCGGGTCTTTCATTGAAAGGTCTCTGAACTTTTGTGGAAAAAAGTCATCCTTGCTCGAGGGACCGCCTATGATAGGATAGTATGAGTCACCTCTCATAAAAGTAAGATGCTCAGACTACTTACAGAAGTGACTGCCACTGAACCCAAGAAGGTATCTGTGGCAAACCCTAATTTAATTTAATTTCTGTCTTGTCTGTCATGCTCTCGCAATGTGTCTCCATCACTTTCACTCACTCTGTCACTCTCGCTTTCATTGTCTGTCACTTGCTCTCATTCTCTCCCTGTCTGCTGCTCTCCCTTTCACTAATGGGAGCATAGAACACAACACCAGTGTGCAATATAAGTTTACCAAGATAATACCAGGGATAAGAAACTAGTTTATCGACAAGCAACTTGAAAAGCTTGTGGATTATTTCTATTGGAAAAGAGAATGCCATTGGTAGATTTATTAGAGCCTTTTAGAATTATGAAGGATTATAATAGTATTTTGCTATTTATCCTATCTTTGCTGTTTGGGGAGTTAAAATTATCAGAGTGAGGAGAGAGGTTTGGAGAAACTTGTAAATGTAGAGAATTATTCAGAGCATGGATTGCTTGGAGAGTGAGTAGATGTGGCAGTAACCCATGCATTGTTTAGAGGAGGACTGAAGGAGGGTTTGAAGTAGATGTAAAATACAAGGATATGGGGAGCGCAGGGCAATGAGATTAGTTTTGCATTGCTTTAGCAAAGCAGCCACACAAATGATTGGCTGACTGCGACCCTCCTGTGTGCTGTAAACTTCTACCTCGTAGTGTACTGTATAATGTTATAATCTACTTTAGGAGCACTGGACCAAGCCCACACTTGCCCTGGGTAGTTGTATTATTTTTTTCCTTCCTCTATCCCCAACCATCTTATTGAGGTGCCATTTTAACATTCTGTATCTATTATTGAACATTGAAATGTCCTAAAAATGAAATTGCCTTTCTGCCGTGAAATCCACACAATCTGAATCAAACTTCGAATCCAGTTCTCCACTGTTTGGGCAGAAATATTTCAATTAACCTTTTTAAACTCAGCAGGGCTGGCACACATCACAGGACATTGTATACCACTGAGATCAACACATTTTTTCAAGCAATAAGTCAGTTCTCTCTGCTTCAGAAAAGGAATTAAGTGTCCGTAGTGTGATGAGCTGCTGCCATTTTCTACAGTCGATGGGATTACCCATTTACCCGTTGCCATGAACGAGAACTTGGATTGCTTTCCCTCCTCCCATTACTGAGATTATTGAGAAGGTGTACTATTGTTTACACCAATATATTTTTATTTGGAGTTTGCAGAAAATCCACAAGATTGCCTAAATGCATGATAAACCTTCAGATGTCCTTGTCTATAACTTTTATGTTACTAAGTTATTGAGGCTCAGATTTTTTCTAGTTTTCTCTTCTCTCCTGAAGGCATTGACTCCTTGCTGGGTTTGCTTCTATTAGTGTTTGGCATCTACTCGCTTAAGTGGGCACTATTTGCCTACTCGAGGGTTACAGCTGAGCCCAGTCTATTCCGCACCTCTTGTATACGTGCACGCTAACAGCAAGGGTTACTAGGTTATCAGGTGCAGGATATCTGGCTGATTTTCTTCCATCCCTTCTCTTTCCAAATCCAGCTGAGTCAGGCACAATTGTGCTCTTTCCATTGTTCGTTACCCCAGCATAGGCCACAAATTGAATTTGAGACCTCACTGGTTTGTATGGCTAAGCTCTTTACTAATAAACTCTGAGTCATGAGGGACCTTATAGATCTTGGGGCTGAAATTCAGGGTGTTAAAGAGATCCATTAATGCCCGTTTGCAGTGGCCATTCCTAAAAATCGAATGGCTGCCGCTTTGGGGTCGACAGGCCGATCCGATCAAAATTCAGATCGGGAATTTTTTGACCTGGACCTCGTCCCGCCCAAGTAGATGCACCGCCAAATTAAAATAAAATAACTTATCTATCCATTTTCAGCTTGATCTGTCTATCACCCGCCGCGCGGTGCCCCCGGCAGGTTTTTCTGCTGGCGTACCCTCTGAAGATTATGTGCAGCCAGCAGCATGGCCGCCCTTAAAGGGGACGGCTCACTGCCGCGGCCACAATGCATACATTTTTGCTGGATGACTTGCCGATCGGCCGGCAAAATACTGCCCCTGGGTTCGTCCGGGCCACCAACGGGCAGCCTGGCACCCCAGCTTGGGTGCTAGGCCGCTGGTCCGATCGATTCCTCCCTGGTGGCCCAGTGGTCAAAGTTTAAAAAATAATAGAATCTCTCCCTTTAACAGAGGGAGAGAGCATGGTGACACACACGCTGTGACGTCACCACATTGATTGACAGCGGCGGATGGCCCAGCCGACCCACTTTCAGCCAGTCAGCTTGGCTTTGAGTCTAAGGCCCGCCCCATAATGATCCCTTTCCTGTGGGACTTTGAAAAAAATGCAAAGTCCTGAAAATGGATCTACTCACCGCACCAAGAGTTCCAACGGTGAGTACCAACTAAAAACTCATAGGTGCACCAGCTTTCTGGTGCACCTGAATTTCGGCCCCCTTGTCTCTGGATATGCCTTTTTTTTTCAGGAGCGAAAAGCTCACATTCGGGTTTCAGCTGTTGTTTTTTGTCTTAAAAAGTCTCGGTTCATCGGGTTTTAAATGTGATTTTTTTTTTTTTGTAGCTAAATTTAAAAGTAATGTTGACAGGAAAGCCCAGAGCGTTTCTTTTTATCATTGGGGTTCATCAAGTGCAAACTGGCAGGAAAGCTGTGAAGAAATGGCTAATGAGACACAGCAGGGAATGTAATATAGTTAAGCTGGAACATATTTGTTTCAAGACTTCAAAACAGTACTTCAAAAAGTAAATTATGATCTAACCAGACAAGCGGTACAAAAGAGTTCACGAGAACAAGGATATCACTGAAAAAGAATTTGTAGGCGGCATTAAGCAAATTGCTTTTTCAACTGGCAGTATAGATCAAGAATATTGACATTTCGTTAAAAATGAGTTGGTATGCGATAAAGAAGAAGGGGATTATAGAATTTGTTTTTTTTTTAAAATAGGAAAGCAAAAATATTCAAATGTGAATACAGAAAATCGTCTGAAATCTCATCAGTAAAATAACCAAAACATGGAGGTTAAATTGAATCCAACTTGATCTATTTTTTGATGGGCCAGAAGTACCAAATCATCTGGAGCTGGTCAGTCTTCATTACTCGATGTTGTGTTAAAGTCAAAGGCACACTCCCTGCTCTAGATATCACATTTAGCATAAAGCTGTGTTTATCTTGGCAAAGGTAAAATTTCAGTGTTCAAGATGGATGTCTCTGCTACCCTCTACTGTTGTGCGTGGTATGCAGTTTCTATAGACAGAACCAAGTAATGTCTCTGAATAACTAATGATGCCGATAGATGAGTAGTTCTATAGTTATTTTCACAGGTCAAAGGTAAACATGAAACTGATTCCTCCATTGGAATATCTCATTGTTTACAGTACATTTTTTAACTGTTTTACAAATACTGATTTTAAAATTTCAAATGGAAATTTAACCTAAGTTTGTCAAGATATTTAATATCTTAAATTATATTATAGGTAGTCTGCCATTAATCACCTGGATACTGAGATAATAAAACACTATTAATACCAATGCCTAGTAGGGATTCCTCAGAATTTGAGAAAGCTGCAGAGATTGGGATGGGGATGGGGAGGGGGTGGGGGTGCGCGGGGAAAGAGATTGAAGGCCGGAGGGGAGATCGGAGGCCTTGTAGGGTGGGGGAGATTGTAGCTTGGTGGGGTGGGGGACGCGGAAGCAGGTAAGCTGGATCTAGAAGTCCTCATCTCCCTTTAGCTGTTGGATTAAATTTGAGGCACATAGAATACCTTCAGAAAATCTGTAAACTGACAAGAATATTATAAAATATATAGATTCTCCCACGAAGATGCCCAGATCTGAGGCAAACTAAAATGAAGTTAAATTTTCAAAGAACTAACTGAATTTTCATTACTGTACATGAACATAAAACCTGGGAACAGTTGGTAGAATGCACTATTTTTGGTCTGAAGATTGTGTATGTGAACACCCCACACCCCTCCTGGTCAGGATTTGAGCTCATATTCATGGCTGACATTACAGTATAGTTGAACAGTGCTAAATTGGCAGAGGCACAATCCTTTATATTGCACGTTCCCATCTCCCTCAGATGGAGATTAAAGATCCTATATGAAAAAACAGCACTCCTTCTGCGACCTATATTACCTGATCATTCATCTCGTTGCTTTTTGTGGGGCTGTTGTTGATGCACATTAGCTGCCATGTTTGTCCAGGTAATACCTGGGCAAGTAGTTAATTGTGTGAGCGGTTTGAGAAGTTTCAATAGCACAACAAGATGCTATAAATCCACATAAATTTAAAAATATTTATTATTTCAATATTCACAGCAACGGGATATTTGTCCCCTTATCACTTAAAGGAATTTAAGTCATTACAACAATTCAAGTTGGAAGATGGAAACTCATTTACTGATCCTAAAAGAAATTTTAATAATTTTGTTACATTATTGACATCTACATGCTTTACCCCAACAGAAGATACTAAGCAATCTTACCATTTCTATTTACAACTTGGAGGGTCTCAAACTCAGTATTGAGAGAATTGCTTTGAAAGTATGTTATTGTTGATGAACTTGTTCTTTGTTTCAGGGACACTTCAGGTCAAGGGAGGTTCTGCACGATCTTCAGGTCCTATTCCAGGGGTGCACAGGTACGCAAAACTTTGATTTAACAAAAAATTAAATCACTTTTTATCTGATAAAAGCATGAGCATTGAAATATCTAGACTATTTTAGTTTCAAAAGATCTGCCACCGTTTGAAATAATTTCATTTCAATCAGTCGCAAAGCTTAATTTATATCTTCACTGACCTGTTGTAAAACTGTTTTTAAGCGGTATGTTGTTGCATTAATAGACAGCATATCTGTCCACCGATGAACTGCACCATGAAGTAGAACAGTCCGGGTTAAATGTCTGATTTTCCCTAAACCCCAACTTAATGTTAATTATGGAGAGCTAATGAGTATAAATGTGCACTTTCTCTGTATTGGGAAGGGAATGGGTCAGTCTTCGGGTCTGCTCGAGAGCACATTCTTGTTAATAGTGCAGCATTAGAAGAATGGTCTTTAAACAAAGTGGATGGTGGGTGGAAGTTTCTTAAACAAACATATTTTGGATTGGAGATTTTTTATCAAATGAAGCACTAAATTAGAAATTCTATAACTAAAGCAAACTCTTAGCAAATAAGTCACTGGTGTAGTAGGAGTGCCCTATTGAGGTTACAGCTGGTCCATTATCTCATCAGCATAGGCAGTCCCTCTGAATCGAGGAAGAATTGCTTCCACTCTTAAAATGAGTCCTCAGGTGGCTGAACAGTCCAATACGAGAACCACAGTCCCTGTCACAGGGGGACAGATAGTCATTGAGGGTAAAGGAGGGTGGGACAGGTTTGCCGCACGCTCTTTCCACTGCCTGCGCTTGATTTCTGCATGCTCTCGGCGATGAGACTCGAGGTGCTCAGCACCCTCCTGGATGCACTTCTTCCACTTAGGGCACTCTTTGGCCAGGGACTCCCAGGTGTCAGTGAGGATGTTGTACTTTATCAGGGAGGCTTTGAGATTGTCCTTGTAATGTTTCTTCTGCCCACCTTTGGTTCGTTTGCCGTGAAGGAGTTCCGAGTAGAGCGCTTGCTTTGGGAGTCTCGTGTCTGGCATGCAGACAATGTGGCCTGCCCAGCGGAGCTGATCAAGTGTGGTCACTGCTCCATTATCTAGGAAGCTGTGCTCTACATTTAACTATGCTATACGTGGTCTGAGAGTGCTTGATGCCAATACTGCGTGCCCAAAATAGGAAAGCATTTCATTTCCCCAGCGCTACAATTGTTCTGCTTAATGAGGACAAAAATTCACACTGTGTTGAAATAGAGATTATGGGCACAAGTTTCGAGCCGCGCCTAGAACGGCGCAGTCCCGACCTGGACACCCGTTTTTCATGCCACAAAGTGCGCCTAAAAAAAACCTCAAGATTCTCCAGCTCCCTGCAGGTCGTTTGCAGCTCGGCTCGGCGCGGCGCAGCGCAGCACGAGCTGTAGGGGGCGGAGCCAGGTCCCTGTGCTGAAAACAGTGCCGGGACCTCTGCACATGCGCGCTACAGTGGGCGCGCATGTGCAGTAGCTCCAGACGCCCAAAACTGTGTGGGAGGGGCCGAAGCACGCAGCCCCTAGCCCTGGCCGAATGGCCTCACTGGGGCTGCTTGAATAAGGCTCCTCCCACGCCCAGCTCCTGCTTCCACCCGACTCGACTCTCGACTCCCGCTTCCCGCCTCCGGACCGGACCCGACACTGAGACCGACCCGACTCCCGCTTCCCCCCCGCCCCTGGACCCGACCCGACCCCCCGGACTGGACCCGACGACTCCCCCCGCGCCCGATCCCGCCTCCCGACACCGACCCGACTCCCGCTTCCCCTCCCCCCCGGACTGGATCCGACTTGACCTCCCTCCCACCAGGCCCCCCGACCCGACCCAACGCCACCTACCTGTAAATCTGGTGCTGGGGACGGGCCCTGCCCAAAGTCTCGGGCCCGGCCCATTCAGCCTCCCTCCCCCTTCTCCTTTTCCCCCCCCCCCCCATCTCCTTTCTCTCTCTCTTTCCCCCCCCCTCCCATCTCCTTTCTCTCGCCACCCCATCTCCTTTCTCTCTCCCATCTCCTTTCTCCCCCGCCCCC